>NW_024515875.1:9148100-9748100 GCF_017590135.1 Pyrgilauda ruficollis | reverse complement strand
CCTTTCTCCTAATCTTGTATGTGTGTTTTCTTTTACAGAGCAAGAACATGATCCTGGATCAGGCCTTTAAGTACATAACAGAAATGAAAAGACAGAATGATGAGCTTCTGTTAAATGGAGGGAACAATGAGCAGGGTAAGTACAGATGCTGCTGAGGGCTCTAGAATTTCTGTCCCTCACTTCTGCTGTGTCTCTGTACTGACTAACAAGAAAACCTGGAACCACACATGGGAATCCGGAGAAATTATGCACCTACAGGAAAAATACAGCTGCTTAGAATATCTTGAAACAAAAAGCTGACAGAATGCCCAAGTGAGTGTTCTGGCACGTAGCTGTCAGATAATGAAGCAATTGCATTGTGATGTAAAGTAATCACAGAGCTTATGGTGATGTGGTGTCATCTCGTAAATTGTGCCCCAGTTTATTCTACTGTAGTGACCAGAATGATTTCTGATAAACTTCAGTTAATTTTTTTTTCATTGAAAAGATGAAGTTTTCTTCGTTCATAAAGCTTTTTTTTTTTTTCAATTTGAAAAGCTGTAAAAGTTATAACAGCTCATTTTGTAAAAATATAATGCATCATATAAAATTTACTTGAATAGATGTGTAAAAGTACAGTGGTGGAGGTGTGACAGAAATAATCTTCATGGCTAATGTTGGGGTTTGTGATTTTTATTTCTGCTTTATTGTGATTTTCCCAGTTTGGTGAGCCATCTCCCAAGAGCATTGCCAGTTTTTGTGGCTTTACATGAGTGCTTTGTATTTCATTTTGTCTGTAATTTTTAGATGTAATGAAATTCTGGAAAGCCGTAAGTCCGTAAGCTTATCAATTAAAACAGTTTTGGTGTTTGCAAAAGAGCATGGAAAAGAAAAAAATTAATGTGCTTGTCTTTCCTTCAGGAATTAAACAGTTTTGATTAGCATTCAATTTCATTTGGGATAGTCCTAATATTTTTTCCTAAATAATTTGATATAATGGAATAGTCTGTGAAATTCATTCACTTTAGTAGAGAGACTTATCAGGATAAGAGCACATAGGTTGTGCTAACCATTTGAAAACAACATACATTATTAACAATTTATTCAATTTATTTCTACAAATTATTTCATTACTTCACAGTGTTTACTCTCTAAATCATGTGGTAACATTATTTCATTATTTGCTCTGGTGCTGATGTAATGGAGTGTTCTGACTGTTTTGTAGCTGAAGAGATAAAAAAACTCCGGAAACAATTGGATGAACTGCAAAAGGAAAACGGGAGATACATCGAGCTACTGAAAGCCAATGATATTTGCTTGTATGATGACCCTACAATCCACTGGAAAGGAAACCTCAAAAATGCCAAGGTCTCAGTTGTTATTCCCAGTGATCAGGTTCAGAAGAACATCATTGTCTATTCAAATGGGACTCAGCCAAATGGAAATAACCAGGGAGCATCTGTGCAGGGAATAACGTTTAATGTCGGTCATAATTTACAAAAGCAAACAGCCAACGTTGTGCCAGTTCAGAGAACTTGCAACCTAGTGACTCCTGTGACGATTGCTGGTATTTATCCCACAGAAAATAAACCATGGTCACAACCTACAGTTTCTCCACTGGCTTCTGCTCAGACAGCTCCGGCAGGGAATGTTCTTGAGCTCTCCACCCCGGAGAACGAGCGAAGTGTGCCCACTGCTGCTCCTGCCAGCTCACAGGGCACACCTCGGCCTGCAGCAGAACAGGAACTACAATGTCCTTCAAGTAATGCTCCACAGAATGAGCAAAATCCCCCCAAAAGTAAAAGTGATGAGGAGGGCACTAAATCAACAAAGAAAACGCTCCCGCAGGGAACCAGCCTTCCTTCCAGTGCCTCCGTGGAAGCCTCCCAGGGTCAGCAGGTGAATGCAACTTGCTCAAATACACACAATTCCAGAAGTGACCTCCAGGAGAGCGGTGCCATTTCAACCACGGACACAGCTTGTGCGCCACCTGTGAGATTGTCTGCTGCAGAGAGCTGCTCTTCTGCAAATGTCCCCAAAAGTACGGACGTGGTCAGCAGTGCTGGCACGCCTGCGACGTCTACAGCAGAAGGAGTTAAGGCTGTGACAGCAATAAGCACTCTGGCTGCCAGTCCTCTGGAGAACTGCTGGTCTTTTTCAGGCTCTTCAGGTGTTGGCACTTCAGACTTGAAAAACATGAGTAGCCTTACCCGGATGCCTTCAGCTGGGAACACGCAGACCACGTGGACCACCTTGCAGCTGGCAGGAAACACGGTTCAGCCGCTGAGCCAGACGCCACCCGGGATAATGACTGCCCTCCTCAACGAGCCAGTCAATGGTGCTGGGACTGTGTCTTCTGCCCACAGCAGGCCTTTGACTACAAGTATCAGTTTGCATGCTTCTCTGCCTGGGGATGGCCAGGCAGCTGAACAGATTGTAGTTACCTTGCCCTCGTGCCCACCTGTACCTATACAGCCTTTAATCAGCCAGCCACAGGTTAAAGCTCAGGCTGCAGGAAATATCCTTCCATTAAACTCAGCTATGCAGGTGATTCAGATGGCTCAGCCAGTCGCCTCAGCTGTGACAGGAGCACCAGCTAACCAGAATGTCATCATTCTCCAGCCTCCAAACCCTGCTCCATGCCCGCCCATTGTGAGAGCGGACGTTCCCAGCCAAAATGTTAGTCAGCAAATTGTAATTATACAAGCTGCAAATCAGAATCCTCTTCCTCTCCTCTCTGCTCAGCCTTCTGCTTCTGTAAGAGTTCCCGTGAATGGGCCGACTGCAGTCGCCAATTCCAGCGGCTCCATGCAAAATGCCTCCCTTCCACAGACTTTTGGAGGGAAACACCTTGTCCATATATTACCAAGGCCATCTTCTTTGCCATCTTCTAGCTCTACGCAGACATTTTCAGTGACAATGTCCAACCAACAGCACCCTCAGACTATCTCATTAAACGGGCAGCTTTTTGCATTGCAGCCTGTGATGTCTTCATCCGGAGCTTCAAACCAAGCCCCTATGCAAATTATTCAGCCCACCACCAGCGAAGATCCAAATACCAATGTTGCCCTCAACACATTTGGTGCTTTAGCTAACCTCAATCAAAGCATATCGCAAATGGCTGGACAGAGCTGCTTGCACTTGTCTCTCAGCCACCCCACCAATCCTGCAACTGTCAATAACCAGATTGCCACAGTTAACTGTGTGTCACTGCCAACTTCTGTGGCATCTTCAGTGCCTGCAGAGGTTTCGGTATTAACCAGTGCGTCTAATTCCATAAACGCTTCCCCGCAAAAAGCGGCTGCTGGCTTGCCATCCAGTGCAAAATCAAAAAGGACAAACAAAAAGCCAAGCACAAAGAAACACCTAGCAGTCAATAATAAAGTGTCCTGCCCAGCAGTTCCTTGCAAGGATGCAGGGAAGGTGGACTGTGCTCCTGTGGAAACGGTGGCCAAGCCCTCAAGTGGCAAAGGGCCACCAGAAAACGCCCCAGCAGTGTCACAGGCTGTAACCACACCGCAGACGGGCAGCACGGCTGCATCGAGCGGCGTCAGCATTTCTGACTCTCCTTCCAAAGAGGCTGCAAGCTCCGAACAGGCAGTGAAAGCCCCCTCTGCTCCAGAGCCAAGCGTGGCAGAGGCGCCTGCTTCCTCACCGCTGGAGTCTGTAGTGTCAGAGCAGCTGCTGCTCGCTCCCCCGCCGGCCAAAGATGCTGCTCCTCGCCAGCAAGCCCAGGGATCTCAGAGCCACCCAACTGCTTCTGTCCCGTCAGAGTCTCCCAAACCCTGTGAACCCCCCAGCACCTTAACATCCTCTGGTAAAGAAGCACAGGTTACACATTTGCAGGTTGCAAATGGGACTTCAGCAGCACAGAGCAACACAGCAGGTCATACTTCCAAGGCAGGAATGATTTCGGAGTCCTGCAACGCTGCGCAGGATTCCTCAGTGGTAATGCAAGATGCGGACTTGTTAGAAGGACAGGGTCTAACCAAAATGCTGTCTGATCTCACAAAAGAAAGAACAGCTGTGGAAAAAACCTCTTCCTTTACTGTTCAGGGGGAGCATTCTAATTTTCCTATGGAAAACTCTAAATCAGCAGAATCAAATGTTGATTTGCCTGAGAAGCAGGAACTCTTGTTGATGAATACAGAAAGTGACACTCTCTCCCAGCCTCACTCCTGCATCTCTGATCAGGAAGTAGTCAGTGCTTCCCTTATTACTAGCAGGCAGGCAGACTCCCCCATGTCAACCAGCTCTGGCAGCAGTCGAGGCTTCTCAGTTGCATCTATGTTGCCAGATACCACCAGAGAAGATGTCACAAGCAGCACCTCCACCAGTACCTGTAACAGCTGCACATTTTCAGAACAGACTGACATTGTAGCTCTTGCAGCCAGAGCTATTTTTGACCAGGAAAGCCTTGAGAAAACTGGAGGGGGAATACAGGTTAGCACGAGGGATGTCATCTCCAAGTCTGAGGTCGCACCTTTGGAGAGAGAGCAACAGCCTTTTAAACCTCAGTCAGTGAAAGAAAACAACGCAGGGCCGCTGGAAGCGGCACCAAACAAATTCAGTGCTCATGAAACAGTACAGACAAATGTCGACAGGCAGATTGAGAAGCCAAGCTGCTCTGTAGGAGGTGTGGAAACATCAAACACTCCTTTGCAGATTTCCTCTTCCCAGACACCCAGCATAACCAGTCTAAGCGTGAATAATCTGATACACCAGAGCCGCACTGTCCATCCCCTGGTGAGTTGCTCGGGTTTATCCCAGCCTTCAGAGCCTGCAAGCGTCCCTGCAACCGTGAGCCTCTCCCTTCCATCTAGCACATACATCAATCCGTCTCCGGGACCTGCTCTGATGAGTGAATATGCTCAGGAACAACTGAATGCTATCAGGGCAAGCAGCATGCAGGCTCCCCAGCTGCAGGAACCACACTTAAAGCAGCAAAACCATGAAGGTCGCAAGGACTCTGCCAAGAGGGCCGTTCAAGATGACCTTCTGCTTTCTACAGCAAAGAGGCAAAAGCAGTGCCAGACAGCACCCATAAGGCTTGAGGGGATGGCTCTGATGAACCGGACACCAGAGGGTATTGCTGATCAAACACAGATGCTGGTTAGTCAGATTCCTCCTAATTCATCCAACTCAGTGGCACCAGTGAGCAATCAAGGGCACGCTGATGGCCTCAGTAGGTTATTCCCACCCAACAGCAATTTCGTAACGCCGGCTTTGAGACAAACTGAAGTTCAGTGCGGTTCTCAGCCACCGCTTTCAGAGCAGCCAGGCCAGGCAGCGCAGCACTTGCAGCCAATCCAACACATCCCTGCCCAAGGCATCTCCCACCTTCACAGTAATCACCCGTACTTGAAGCAGCAGCAGGCTGGGCAGTTAAGAGAGAGGCACCACTTGTACCAGCTGCAGCACCACATCAGTCATGGGGAAAACTCAGTCCACTCTCAACCCCACAGCGTCCACCAACAGCGAACGATACAGCAGGAGGTGCAGATGCAAAAGAAAAGGAATCTCATCCAGGGAACACAGGCCACACAGCTTTCTCTACAGCAAAAACACCACGGAAGTGATCAAACACGGCAGAAAGGTGGTCAGCCCCATCCTCACCACCAACAGATGCAGCAGCAGATGCAGCAGCACTTTGGAGCTTCCCAGCCTGAAAAGAACTGTGAAAATCCTGCAACAAGCAGAAACCACCATAACCACCCTCAGAGCCATATCAATCAGGACATTATGCATCAACAGCAACAGGATGTTGGCAGCAGACAGCAAGGTTCTACTTCAGAACACGTGTCAGGACACAATCAGATGCAAAGACTTATGACCTCGAGGGGCTTAGAGCAGCAAATGGTGTCGCAGGCCAGTATCGTTTCCAGACCATCAGATATGACATGCACCCCTCACAGGCAGGAAAGAAACAGAGTTTCCAGCTACTCTGCTGAGGCTCTCATTGGGAAGACACCCTCTAATTCTGAGCAGAGAATAGGGATATCTCTTCAAGGCCCTAGGGTTTCTGACCAGCTTGAAATGAGAAGCTATCTTGATGTTTCTAGAAGTAAAGGGTTGGCGATTCATAATATGCAGGGCCGCTTGTCAGTTGAGCACACAGTTGGCTCGGATGTGCAGCGTCTTTCTGATTGCCAAACATTTAAGCCCTCTGGACCCAATCAACAACCGACGGGCAATTTCGATGTACAGGCTTCAAGAAACAGTGACATTGGCAATTCTGTGTCCTCCCTCCGGGGCATGCAGTCACAAGCGTTCCGAATCGGTCAGAATGCTGCGCCATCCATAGAGAGGCAGAAGAGACTGCCCTACCAGCCAGTACAGGGTATTCCAACGGGGAATACCCTGCCATCGAGGGAAAACGAAAACACATGCCACCAAAGTTTCATGCAGAGTTTGCTCGCCCCTCACCTTGGAGATCAAGTCAGTGGAAGCCAAAGATCAATGCCAGAACATCAAAGGAACACACAGTGTGGTGCCTCCTCCACAATCGAGTACAACTGTCCCCCAGCACGGGAGAGCGTCCACATCCGAAGGGATGGTGATGGCCAGAGCAGGGAAAGCTGTGACATGTCCATTGCGGCAATTAACACAAGGAACAGTTCATTGACTATTCCTTTTTCGAGTTCTTCTTCCTCAGGAGACATTCAGGGTCGCAACACAAGCCCTAACATCTCTGTGCAGAAGTCCAACCCCATGAGGATGACAGACAGTCATGGAACTAAGAACCACATGAATACACCCGTGTCCAGCAATATGCATGGAGTTGTGAGGCCAACTCACCCTCACCCTGCAGTTTCTCATGGAAACGGCGAGCAAGGGCAGCCTTCTGTTCGTCAGCCAAATTCTTCGGTCACTCAGCGCTCGAGGCATCCTCTGCAAGACAATGGAAGTTCTAAAATACGTCAGCCCGAGAGGAATCGATCCGGAAATCAGAGACATGGAAATGTCTTTGACCCTAGTCTTCCCCATCTTCCTCTGTCCACCAGCGGCAGCATGATCCTTGGGCGCCAACAGTCCACGATAGAAAAAAGAGGAAGCATTGTCCGATTTATGTCTGATGGCCCTCAAGTGTCCAACGATAACACAGCCCCTGACCAACATACGCTGTCCCAGAATTTTGGATTCCCTTTTATTCCAGAGGGTGGCATGAATCCACCAATAAATGCTAACGCTTCTTTCATCCCACCAGTCACTCAGCCTAGTGCCACTCGGACACCAGCTCTAATCCCAGTTGATCCTCAGAATACACTGCCGTCCTTCTATCCACCTTACTCTCCTGCCCACCCTACCCTTTCCAATGACATTTCTATCCCTTACTTTCCCAATCAAATGTTCCCAAACCCAAGCACGGAGAAGCCGAGCAGTGGAGGTTTAAACAATCGATTTGGATCCATTTTGTCTCCTCCTAGGCCTGTTGGTTTTGCTCAGCCAAGTTTTCCTCTGCTTCCAGATATGCCACCAATGCACATGACCAACACATCGCACTTATCCAATTTTAACTTAACTTCTTTGTTTCCAGAAATAGCCACAGCTCTTCCTCCAGATGGCTCAGCGATGTCACCTTTGCTTTCCATTGCAAACACATCTGCTTCAGATTCTTCCAAGCAGCCCTCAAACCGCCCTGCCCACAATATAAGCCATATTTTAGGTCATGACTGCAGCTCAGCTGTATGAAAACTGGCAGACTGACTTCTGGTCTGATTTGTTGTTTATATATTTAAGAAGAAGGAAGCGGATCTTAGTGTCACCCCTGGAGAGACCATTCATAGCATCACTGTTTATTTGCCTCAATGTATGTGTATGGTACTTTCCATATTCCGATGTATTTCCACCCACCTTACTGACTCTAAAGCACCAGTGCCTATAGCAATGCTTACTTACTAGGAAACAGTAAGGATGCAACATTGAGAGCTGTGCAAATATTGGTTGTTGATTTTCCAACAATCAGGTTTGATGTCTGGTTGTCCCAAGGTAAGGGCCACCCTCAGTAATACATGGAGTGAGAGCATCCGTATGGAAATAGGAAACAAGTGCTACAGGTGTCAGTTTGTTCCTGATGTGTTTACCTGAAGCTGCAGAGGAGCTTGGAATGGTTTGGGTTTCTCATTTTCCTTTGTAAAGTATCTTCAGGAGCTTCAACACAAGTCAAGTCTGTGTTAACCCAGTGCTAACTGGAAAAGGCATTTGTTGTGCAGCTTTTGTCTGTCTCAAGCTTGTCAAGTACACTTAACTTAAGGCTGACTTTACCTGGTGAAAATTACTGTGTGCTCCCATGGTCAGCAATTAAAAGTACTGTTTTAGAAAATTTAGATTTCTTTAACCCATGACTTTCTGTTTCTAAGGATCTTGTTTGGATCTGTTTCAACAGTGGCTTCAGTTACTGCTGAACTCAGTGTTTCAGTGTAGCTCACGACTCCTCATGCAGTCTGCAGAGACAGCAGCCGTGTTTGTTGCCATTTCATTGTTGATTGCTGCAAGTTACCTCAGGGTGGGTTTTGTACCTTGTTTAGCACCTTCTTAATGTCTTTTTTTTTTCCCCTCTCCACTTCTCTTTGGCCCATGCTCTAACACCAGCTCTCTGCTTTCTGTGAGTGACAGCCCTGTGTTGTACCAGGCAGCACATGGAAGGAGGACTGAGCCCCCATTGCATCCCACAAAATGAGTGGAGATTCCTGGGGGCACAGCTTTTACTTGATATTGCTGATAGGATTGAGCCTGAGTTAATATCAGTACTCTGCACTTGAATGCACCTTTTATCTAAACCTGTGTGATTGAGGCTGAAGGAGAAACATGGATGTGTTGAGAGTGAAACACACAGGAAGACATTGGGATTTGAGGAAGGGTGATGTGTTTGTAGATGCATGAGAGAGGGAGTGAATGTGTGTGTGTGCTGGCTGAGTCTTCAGTACTTTCACAAATTTTGGTCCTCATTCTTTTAAAGGAAAGGGAAGAATTAGGTAAATTTTATTTATTTAATGTCTCTGCAGTGTGGTTTTTCTTCTAACAGGGCAGAAGTACTTATCTTTTATGTGTTTGGAAGTACCATTCTGGTTTTGATTCTTCAAACAACGTAGTAACTTGAGGTTCCCTGGCATGCAGTCATCCTCTGCTTGTGTGTTGCTCACATCTTCTTGTTGCTCCTGGGACCTGTCAGAAGCTCCTGGTGAGGGCATGGGCAGGAGCAGGCTCCCTGGGATTTTTTGTTTTGTTTCTTTTTCTTTGAAAGGTGGAAAGGAAGATATTCCTCCGTGTCAAAGAACAGGACCCACAAAGAGGGACCTAGAACAGTTTTCCACAGCTTGACTGCCCAGAGTTTGGTTTTGCTAAGCTCTTTTACACTGATCCAGGAAAGCAAGGAGGCTTTAACATGAAAAATAATTGGGCTGTATCTGTAGTCTGTCCTGATGTCTCTGCTCTTGTAACCTGTGGTCTGGTGTTTTCCTGCAAGGTGAAGTAAAACAGTTCTGATCCTGGTTGGGAATCTCAGAATGAACTAGGCTGGAAAAACCTTTGAGATCCTCAAGCCCAACCCATGACCTAACCTAACACCTCCTCATCAACTAAGCCATGGCACTGAGTGCCACGTCCAGTCTTTTCTAAACATGTCCAGGGATGCTGACTCCCCCACCTCCCTGGCCAGACAATTCCATTGCCCCATCAGTCTTTCAGTGAATAGTTTTTTTCTGATGTCTAACCTTAACTTCCCCTGGTGCAGCTTAAGAGTGTGTCCTCTCATTCTGTCAGTTGCTGCCTGGAGAAAGAGACCGACCCCCACCTGGCTACAGCCACCTTTTAGGGAGTTGCAGAGAGTGATAAGGTCACCTCTGAGTCTCCTTTTCTCCAGGCTAAACACCCCCAGCTCCCTCAGTCGTTCCTCACAGGCCTGGTGTTCCAAGCCTTTCGCCAGCCTCCTTGCCTCCTCTGGACACATTGGAGCATCTCGACGCCCTTCCCAAACTGAGGGGCCAGAACTGGACACAGCACTCAAGGTGCAGCCTCACCAGTGCTGAGTACAGGGGAAGAATGACCCCCCTGCTCCTGCTGGCCACACTATGCCTGACAGGAATGCCAGGATGCTGTTGGCCTTCTTGGCCACCAGGGCACACTGCTGGCTCATGTTCAGTCGGGTGTCAGCCAGTACCCCCAGGACCCTTTCTGCCTGGAATCATGATTTAATTCAGGTGGAGCTTATCTTAAGACACTAAATCTAAGTAGTGCATCAGTTCTCTGTTTCTTATAAGTAATTGAGTATTTCAGTTCACACAAGGCAGTTTCTCTCTGCCACAGTGCAGTCACCACGTGGCAGCCACTGGCCTGTGCAGGAGGCAGGGGTTAGGAATGAGGCAGCTCTCAAACCAGCTAAGCCAACTGCAGGTCCGGGTGTGCCCTGGTGAGACTCTTGATCAAAGGGGTGTCTGTGGTGCAGGAAATCTCAAAGGGTCTGCCTCAAGTGGTGAGGTGAGTTCTGTAACAGCACCTGTTCCATGGATTCTGGATGGTAGGGATGGGAATTGGAGCAGCAGCCACTCTGTGGTCACACACACTTGTCTGGTCTTTGAGAAGGGAAGCAAACGTGCCCGTTCTCGCTCTCTTTAAATGTGTGCAGCAATGTGTTTGGCTTTCAAGACAAACTAGTGAAAAATTAAACCCTAGCTTCTAGGACTTTGTATAAAGATGCTAATCCTGCTCATCATTCCAGACATTCACAGAAAACCGTATTGGTTTCCTCTGCTGGAAAACTGCACTACTTTATGATGTCTGTTAAAACTGGAGAGAGCTTATAAACTTAAACCTGTTGCAATGCTTGAATGTCCACAGATCCACTTGGCCAGATAGGATTCATTCCAGAGTACTGAAGGAGCAAGCAGGACATACAGCATGACCTCACTTGATCATCTACAAAATATCTGGGAGTCTGGACAGATCCCTGCTGACAGGAAGGAAGCCAGTGTTATTCCAATCTACAGAAAGGGCATGAGGGAAGAACACAGGGAACTACAGACTGTGAGAGTCTGGGTTTCTGGAGAAATTGTGACTATTATAAATTAATTAATATAAATTGTGAATATTATACTGGGTACTGTTGAAAGTTTTAAGGAATAATGCAGCAGGCATAGGCAACATGGGTTGACAAAGTTGAAGTCCTGTCTAGCTAATTTGATACTTTTCTGCAATAAGGTCACCCACCTAGAGGGTGAAAAGAAGGCAGTGGATGTAATTTTTCTGCATTTTAGTAATGCTGTGGACACTGTCCCTCACAGCATCCATCTGGACAAGCTGTTCAGCTGTGGGATTAACAGGTGTATGGTGTGCTGGGTGAAGACCAGGCTGAAGGGCAGAGCTCAAAGGTCTCACAGTGAATGGGGCTACTACCTCTGCTGGCACCTGCTCACTAGCAGTGTTGCCTGGGGCTCAGTTCCAGGGCCAGTTCTATCCAATGGATTTATCACTGTTCCGGATACATGAGCTGAACACACCACTGGCAAGTTTGCTGATGATACCAAACTTGGAGGTGCTGTTGGCAGATGCTTTGGGTAGGGATCTGGATAGACAGTGAATCTCCTTGCTCTCTGCAGCTCCCTGACAGGGGAAGTGCAGAGGGAGGTGCTGATCTCTTCTCGCTGGGATCCACTGACAGGCCACACGGGAATGGCTCAAAGGAGCACTAAGGGAGGTTCAGACTGGACATTGGGAAGCATTTCTTTACCAGGAGAGTGGTCAGACACTGGAACAGGCTTGCTAGAAAGGTGGTTGATGCCTCAAGCATGTTTAAGAGGCATTTGGACAACATGCTCAATCCTGAAATGGATGGAGACACTCCAGGCAGTTGGAATGGATGATCTCTACAGGTCCCTTTCAACTGAAATACCTGTTCTGTTTTCTTATTCCTCCATATTTACTGCTGTTGTTTCAAGGTTAAATGCAGTCCTGAGTATTCACGATAGAATATGTCAGCTGTGATTTTATTTCGGTTTTTTTCATGCTGCACATATGTTCTGAAAAGGCAGTAACTGTCAGTAACTTTCACATGCCCTCTTTTTGTTGACAAAGACAACCAAAACCAGCTCCTCCTTGCTCACAGGATGCCTGCAGTGCAGGGAATCACAGCACAGTCATTTCAGCCATACAAAGACTGTTGGGATTTTGCAGGAAATGCACCATTTTGCAGTGAGCGGCTGAGGAGTACTTACTGTGTGACCCTTGGTCTTCTCTGGAGGATTGTATCTTGTAGTGACAGGACACTTTCTTGTCCTTCTCAGGCTTTTTTCTGAAACCTGACGAGACCAGGATGGAGCAGTATAATTTCATTCCCCTCCCTAAACATGGCAATTTCTGTTGAAGTTCTGTGTGAGTCTCTTTTCATTCTGTAAGTGGCGCTAAATGGTCCTGTGGCATCGGTGTGGGATCAGGAGACTGCTGTGACAAGAAAGGTAGGCAGACCTCTGTGAGGGCCTCATGTCAACACATTCATCAAAATTCTGATATTTACGCTGCTGACTGGCCTCTAGATAACTTTAATTAAAGAAAAATTGGATCTGTTGTGTAGCCTTTTGGTGCAATTGACTGCCCAAGATGGGCTTTGAATGTTGAATCTGGCCTGGTCCTCTGGTTTGAGAGCAGCCTGTGAGTTTCAGCTTCTCTCATGTTCATGCTCTTTTATCTTTAGGTGGGACAGTGGGGGACTGGATATTTCACATCAAAAGACAGGAAATTAGATGTTAAATTTGTTAGTTTTTAATAATTACATTGGTGTTTTCGTTTGCACTGTAAATGAACCCCACCGGCCATTCCACATCCACCAGGCTTCCTGCATTTAGTTTTGTGGGTCAGTTTGTGGCAATGACATGTTGGTGTCTGTCCTTCCCCAGGGCCTCAGGCTCTGCTCTCAGGAAGATGAGCAAAACATCTTACGAGTCCTTCTTTTCTTCAGTTTTCCTTTCCCCTCCCACTGAACCCGTGGTGCTCAGCTGTCAGGTTGGTACGGCTCACCTTACCTTGATCTGTGCTTGGAGAGGGCAGTTTGAAAAAGCAGCTTCTGCTTTTAATCAGCCAGAATGATTTCTGGTTTACATGTTATGAAAACCATTTGACAAGCAAACACATTTTCTTCAGCAAGCATCAATGACATCAATTTTCTTTTTCTCCTGAGGACTACCCCGCAATTAACGGTTCCTTTGTTTTTCAAGATATACTTGGAAAAGATTTTGTGAGTTTGGCTGCAATTTGTTAGTCTGAGAATGGCATTTTCTCTTCCATAGTACTTTTTTCAAGATTACTTACACAGGGCTTGTTTTGGCTTTGAAGGAAGGAAAAATACCCCAAACCACTTAATTTAGAAAAATCAGCAGTGGAAGGGAAAGGTTGGGCACTAACTCTGGGGTGGGACTGCCATAGCTGATAGGCATTGTGTGGCTGTGGGTTTCAGCTTGGCCTCAATGACTTCAACACACAATAGTAAATAATATTGGGCTGGATTGCATGTATGTCCATATTAATCCCTTAAACAGCCTAGGAGAGTAAGAGCAGAGATAGACTAATTTGAAAGCAGGCAATAAAACAGTAGTGTGTTAATATTTATACACCTTTTTCTTGAGAGAAAGGATCTCATTTAGGAACAGTTAAAGAAAATGAGAACTGGAGTGATTTGAGTTGGGGGCTGGAATGGGTTTTCCAGCTCAGACTTCCAGCTTATCACTGTGGTGCTGCCCAGGTGGAAGAGCACCTCTCTGAAAAAAAAGTAAAAGCAGGTGCTAGTCCCGAGCCTCTGGAACTTTGCACAGATTTCCTACTGCACTTTAAAGCTGTGCTGCTGCTGCTACTGTGCTTGGTGTCTGTAGTGCTGTTGCAGGAAACAAGGCATGTGGCAGGGCAACTAGCAGAGGCTGTGGCTGGAGAAGAGGGGCCATTTAATTATTTCTGTCTCCTGTTGTCTTTTCACCTTTTCTGAGGTACTTGTGCAGTCCTGGCTCACGTCAGATTCCCACTGTTTCTGGATGACAGTGTGCTAAGAGCTGTCATCTCTTGCTGTTCCCTTAGTAAGTTTCATGCTCATCACTTTAATAATGATCTGACTTCTCCTGGCAAGACAGAGTAGCATTGGATCTGTTTGTGCCAGATCAGTCATATTTGTTTTGTTTGCTGACACTATGCTATAAGGAGATCCACTTTTTGCTGTCACTTGACCTGTTGCCACCTCCTGCTGTTCCCTTCTCCCACTGCCATGATCCAGCATGGGTAGCAGACACAGGTTTGTGTGAGGGTGTTTTCAATTTCCCACTGCCTCTGCAATGCGTAAATTGGAAACCTCGGAGCGCAAGGCTTTATTCCCACTGAGAGAAGGTTTCTCTGTGAACTGGTGAAAGATTCAGCAGAGGTTTTTGGACCTGACAATACAAATTCATATTCTCTGCGAGCAAGCCCTGCTTAGTTACACAGACACCATTTATTATTTGCTGATACCAGTTTTTCTGAGATATTTTTTTTAAAGACTTTTTTCCTGCCTCACCAGAAGTATCTTTGTGAGAAGGTTTTCAAGTTTGCAATATGTGCTGCTGTTCTGGCACAAGTGTGAAACAATAGAGCTCGTGGGGGGTTGGACCCTGTTCCTGCCTGCTCACTGTGAGAAGGGAAGCAAGTATGGATTTTGCCACAGGAGATTAATCAAAGATGCTGTTGCCCTCCACAATGTAAATTATTTATACTCAATCCAGAGTATTCTGCTGTGCTTCTGTTTTATACAGCTGTAAATGACTTGGATACAGTCCCAGTGGAAAGTCCTTACTATTTTGTAATGGAAAATAGGAACTCTGCAGTAGAAATCTATAATGAATGAACAGGAACATCATCTTCCAATTGTAAATAAGATCTTGCTCTGTTTATTTTGACATCTTTTTACAAATGTGTTGCATTCAGGTGTAAATATCCCAAACCATGATCTTGTTCAGAGTTCTGAGATTTCTATTGTTAAATGTAATACTTTGTTTAATAGTTGTAATAATTATTTGTATAGATATGAACATGATAGTATTTTATTAAAAAAAGAGAAAAGCACTCTTTGAATATTGTGTTCTTTCTTTCCCCACACACAGCTATGCCATTTACTCTTAAGTAGAGGTAAAAATAAAACTTTTGCTTTGAGACTGGGAATTTAGTCAGAGTTTTCCACTGATGTACATTCTCTGCATACACAGAGTAATGCACCATATTAGTTGGAGATATAAAATTATGTAATTCAGAATAAATAAATACTGATTGTGCAATATCTAAAAAATACACAGCAGGTGCTGTCCCTGCCCCAGTGACAGCGATCAGTGTTGAGATACAACTTCATTGTATAAAATGCTTCTCATCACAGTCCCCTTGCATTGTTTGGAAGTGGTCTAAGACAGTTGTTCTGTCACAGTTTGAAGCTAAAAGATGCAGTTTGGATGAGAGCAGTACAGAGACCCTGCAAGGTAAGTAAAGACTTTTTTTTGGGAGATTGCACAATACTGAAGTTGACAGAATTACTACGAAACAATTATTTTCAGGGGCTTGTAAACCTCAAAAAAATTCTTGCAGGTGTGGAAGTTGCCTTTAGGGAACTAAAACCAGCTGAAGTTTAGTATTAAGATAGAGGTGCTTTTGATCCTTGAGTGACAGCCAGTGTGTTGGTTCAGTCATAGAGGGGAGGGGAATCAGGACACGAGGGAGTTGCCTTCCTTTTTCACACTGCAGTGCATTCCCCCTGCCTTGGCTGCTCTTCTGCCAGTCCAGAGGCTCGAGGGGGAGTTGTAGCAGCTCACATACCCCTGGTAGTTTTCCTAACCTGTGAAGGGATGTCAGTATTGTCCAGAAGCTGTTTCCTTCTCCTTTCACTTGTACTGGGCTGAACAATTTTACCTACATTTCCTGAGAAAACAGGGAATATATGGAATGTAGGGAAGAAGTTTTTTACAATGCGAGTGGTAAAGCACTAGAACAGATTGTCCAGAGAGGTAGTGGATGCACCATCCTGAAAGGCTTGGTTGGATGGGTGTTTGAGCAACTTGTTCTAAGCAGGAGGCATCCCTGCCTATGGCACTATTATTTCCCTTTCAAGAATTGTGACAGCAGCTTCTCCCAGGCATGGGCACAGCAGCGCACTGCCACCATCGGCAACTCGCGCTGCTTTGACAGTGCCGAGTGCCTCCTGCAAACTGGCATCAGGAACCTGGGCTGGAGAGTTTTGTTTCCTGGGGAATGGGCCAGTACTTGTATTAAGGGGTCTGAGGCCCTGAGCAGCTGCCTGCTGAAATTCCACATTGTGCAGGATGCCTCCCAGGCCCAAGCTGCCATCACTGCCATCTCGGGGGCAGTGACTTCACTGCCAGCCCATGGGCAGCAAAAAGGCTCCCTCATCTCCCGACACAATTCCACGGTTCTGCTCTGCTTTTACCCCTACGCATCTGTCTCCTTCTGTGAGCAGAGCAAGGTGAGGAAACAACAGCATGACCCCTGCAAATTAGGGAATGAGGGTCCCCCAGGTACCCAGCAAGCTGCTGTTCCTGCCCGAGGGCAGTGGCCGAAGAAGGACAGCAGCACCCAAGGAAAGCTGCATTTCTGGGGCAAGGGCTGCAGAGCCAAGCGTGCCTGGGACAGCAGGGAGCACAGAGTGCCCAAGTGCCCAGCCAGGCCCCCAGCAGCCACAGCCATCGAGGGGTCAGGTGGCCACCAGCTGGGAGAGCTGGAGCACCAAGAGAGCCCAGCAGGCAGGGCAAAGCTAAGAGGAAATTTTAAAAATTGACGCAGCAAGCTGGAAGCACAGAAGCAGCAGGGAGACGATTCCAACCCTTCTTCCCATCTCTCAGGCCTGAGGTGCCTTTCCTTGTATTTAATTGAATTCTGTCATGGTTTTCTGTTTGTTCTGTGCAGTTCCCCAGCCTCCCTCTCCCTCCCTGCTACCACCTTACCATTCCATGCTGTGCTCATCTCTGCTCAGCACAGCAAGCCCATATGCTGTTCTACCTCCTACACTGAGCCTTCCAACTGCTGTTCAACATTATTTTTTCCTCACATTTCAATTTAGAGAAGATAACCAGCTTCCTGTCTAGAAACAAATACAAGCTTGGAACACGATCTGAGACTACAGATTATGAAAACATAGGGAGAAGGTCTATTTTATAAAAATGTGTCCCCAGAACTGGACAAATGTGGGGGCACAGAGGTCCTCCTTCAGTGTGGCACAGCTACCCCGACACCCTCCAGAGCAGCACAGCTCTGCTCAGGAAGATAAAGGCTGGCAGCCTCTTGTGTCATTCCTCCTCCAGCACTCTCCTCACCCTGCCCAAGGGACTACAGTGACAAACAAAAGTGTCTGTTCTTTACTCTGTGTAACCTCACAAAGGCAATTTGGTTAAGAGAACAAGTAGGTCATCCACACCGATGCTCCAGAAACACCTGTGACAGTCCCAAGGATGGCAGCAGCCATGTGACACCACTGGGCACCCCTCTACCCTGACTGCTGTCTCTGCTGCTGGGAGCAGGAGCAAGAAGAATTCAGATCAACCTGCAGAGCAGGGAACCAGGAACATCCATTTTATTGACCATCTCAATAAACTCCAACTTAGAAAAAAAATAAAAACCAGCTGGTGCAAAACTCTTCAAGGAGGTACAGATTCTTGGAGTAAAACATCACCAGAGTCACCTGCTTTAGTAAGCAGAAGTGGAATGAAACCTTTGCATCACTGGCTACATGCAGATACACCAAAGTGAAAATGCTCAGGCAGACAAGAATAAGGACAACAGGCCTCAAAGAACACTTTTTAATTGCAAATTAGCAAAACAGGTCCCATTTTAGATGCAAGGCCTGAAGTAATTCACACCTTATTCTTATTCTTGTTTTTTTTAAATAACTAAAAAACTGGAAAGAATGCAGAAGCCATTAAAAAACTCATTTCCGATTTGGACAAGTTGGAGAAGAAAATTTGGTCCACATCTTTAGCTAAATAGTTCAACACCAATTGCTCCAAAATCTCCTTCATCCTCCCAGCCCATAAGAGAACCTACTTTGCCGAGGTTGTCCAAGGCAAGCTCATGAGAGGAGAAAGTCTGAGGCTGCTGGCAAACCTCCCTGTCCCTCCCTGTCCCTTTGGCAAGGCACCCAGCAGGAGCCAAAGGCTGCCACACAAGCTGTGGCTTTGCCGTGCGCTCTCGCAGGGTCGCTTGAGGAGAGCACTTGTGGTGCGGTGACAGAGAGCAGAGCACGGCCAAGTGCCAGCAGGAGCTGCCAGAGGAGTGTGGCTGCTCAACAGGAGCGACAGAGAGGCTGCACGAGTGCAAGGCAGGAGGCTCTGAGTCCGGCAGAGCCCTCACAGGCAGCTCTAGTTCACCACCTCCTACCGACGCTGCAGCCTTGGTACCGTGGCTCCCCACCAGCTACCGAAGGAGTCTCTCCAACAAAAAGAGGAAAAAAGAAAACACAGTCCCCCCCACTGCCACCTCAGTTTGGAGTCCTTTCCTCCCTCAGCTGCTGCAGCACAGGAACCAAACGCTCCTGCTGTGCTGCTGAAGGGACTCTTGGGGGGCAGCAGACTGCAGGGTGCAGACATTAGCTCCCTGTGCAGGAGGGTTTGCACGGCATTCTCAAGCCTGCTCACCTGAGAGGAAGTGGAGCACATCAGCAGGAAGAAAGGGAAGCCAAGGTCTCTGACATGCCTCCCTCTTGTTTCCTCCCCCTTCACTGGCTCCAGCACCCACTGCACCCACAAGCCAGAGGGCTGTGCACGGCCCTTGGCCTCTGGATCAAGCCAGCCCCAGAGGATGCGGCAGGAAAGGAGTAACAGCGTCTTCCCTCCTGGTCCCACCTCACTGCCACAGCACCCCTCCATGCCTGCTGGGGGATCCAGTGCCCCTGCTCCCACTGGGCTGTTGGCCATGGAAGCAGGCTCATTCTCCACAGACACCATTGGCCCAGTGCCTTTGGCTGAGTGGCTTGGGACACCTCTGCGCCCCTGTCCCTGGGGACTCAGAACACTGGGATCTTGTCCCTGCGCACCGTATCCAGGTCATCGTCCAGGGTCAGCAGGACCTGAGGAGGAAAGTGCAAGCCAGATTCAGGTCTTGCTGGCCAGGGAGGTCTTCCTTTCAGATACCCAGGCCTTGCCTTTATGGGAGGAATTCACAAATCCATGAGTCATTGGTCACAGCAGCAGCCCCCCAGCTTCCCCATAACAGCTGTGTGACCCAGAAGGAAGTTGAGGCCAGAAGGCACTGCGAGAGAAGTAAGGTAAAGGAGAAAGCCTGACCCCTGATTCCACTGACAAGGAGCATCCCACTGTGAAGGATGTTTGGAGGTAGAGCCAAGCAGAGGAGTTGGGGCACTTTTGTGGAGTTCTGGAGCAGGCACAGCTCCATGTGCACAGAGGTGAGCAAGGTGAAAGGAGAGGGTGAGGCCATCCAGCAGAGTGGGAGGCTCAGCAGGACTCACCAGAAAGGAGAAGAACAAGGCAGCTGCGGAGAGGAAGTGCCAGACATCGTGGTCATCAAAGAATCCCAGCAGGATGCATGGCCGGTTCTTTTCCCGGGACTCGGCTGGAGTCTCCTAGGAGGGCAGGCAGAGGGTCAGGACCTGATATCCACCCCTACCGGGCCCTTGCTGGCCACACTAGACCCTACAGGGATTACCCTATCTTAATCCTCCAAGCAGCATCCAGGAAAAGTTGCTGTGCTGGCCAGAAATGTGGCACGGGCAGGCCAGAAACAACACAATGTTATACTTGGACTTCCAAATGGATCTGGAACCACAACCCACATGCAAGGGAAACCCTCTGCTCTCCACTTCTGAGGTCCTGCACAGCACAGGTTGCACAGCCTCCACCAGACCACCCTGCAACAAGCCCCTCATTTCCATGGAGATGGATGTGACATCCTGTTAGAAGGCACCCAGTCAGGATTTAATGGCATCCCAGGTCACCAAGAGCCCTAACAACCCCAGGCAGGTTGACCTGGTCGACCCCAGGTGGCCATCTGCTCCAGCAATGTCTTCCACCAGCACTGGTCAGGATTTTTCCAGTTCTCCTTCCAGATCCCCAGCTCTTCCTTTGTCCCCTAGGAAGGACCAGTCACCTCCAGATAACCTGGTTATGAACAGCCCCTACACAGCTACAGTCATTTTTGGCTCAGCACAGCTTCCCATGCTCTCTTCACAAGTCTGCTAAATGAGTTAAACCCTTTCAGCTCCCCATGAGCAGCCCAAGACTCATCTCCAGAGTAGTTTTTGTGCAAAACAAGCACCAGGAAGGAAAGATGATGAGAAAGAGATGGACAGAAGAACAGTAAAAGGGAAATTTACCTCCCAGCTGCTGAGGGTCTGGAAGAAGAAGTAGAGGGCAGCTGCCCACACCACTGCTGTGGCCACGATGCAGAACATGGGGATGGGCAGGAGCTTCTCAGAGCTGCGGAGCTGCAGACAGGGACACAGCCTGAGTTCTTTCCAGGGCACAGAGCCATGCACAGGGCTCACACAGCAGCCTGTACTACCTGCATTTGTGAAGGGCTGCCCACCCCCCAAAGATACAGCCCAGCCACCCCCGAAATGGCTGCACACCATCCCTCTCCAACACCCTGTCCCACCCATAGCCCCACAAAGGTCCCTCCACACCCCTCTGCAGCACCACAGGAACCCAAATTGCAGCCAGAAAAAAGGCCCATCCCTTCCCCTCTGGAGCCAGAAGCCCCAGGGACAGCTACAGCTGTCCCATTACCTTCATGATGATGTAGAAGGCCAGATACAGCAGCAGGTTACAGATGAAGATTCCCAGTATGTAGGAGGCGAAGTCTCTGGGCCGATACACCAGCCCAAAGATAGCACTGAGAGAGAGGACAGGAGGGACATCAGGCAGCTTCTTTCACTGGGGACAGGGTACATCCCCAAACTGACAGCCACCCACTGTTCTACCCCCACCAGGACTGCAGGACACAGCACCAGTGCCACAGCTTCCCAATTCCCTGGGGGAAATGCACTGTTTGCCTCTGCTCCAAGCCAAGGAAATTTAGCCATGGTCACACGCTGAAGTAATTGGAGACCCCAGAGGACAGGCAAGGGCCCTGGATTGCTTCCATGGCCAAACACATCTCCTTTGGTAGGATCTGGCCCTAGACCTGTACATTTGGCAGAAGGCGTGTCCCTGAGAAGCAGCTTCAGTGAAAAGCAAGAGCCTGGGGCAACGATTTTAGGTCTCTTCCGAGAGCTGATCCCTCCCATGCAGTTACTGCTCAGCCAGGCTCTGTCACTGAGTGCCTGCCAGGTCTCCTGCACCTTGGCTGTGCCAGAGATCTCCCAGCTCTGTGGGAGGCACAACACAGCAGCACAGTACCTGCACAAGCTCCTCAAACATGAGCCATGAGACACCCCAAGCTGAAATGCTCAGGGGATGCTCCATGTAGCTCTAGTGTGCACTGGACCCCAGGGATCTGCCTGCCAAAACATGCCAGAAGGGCCCCAGCACAGGATCATTGCACAGACACTGCTGCATCTCCCCAGGACTCCAGGCCACCCGTGTCCCAGTAGCAAATCCTGCACAAATACACAAAGCACCAACACGCCAGTACTTACAAGGACCAGTTGACCAGGTTCCCAACGATGAGCAGCACCATCCTGTCCTGGAGAAAAGACACTGAAGATCATATAAAGTGAAAAGAGTATGCAAAAAGGCCTTTGCCTCAGAAATTCAGGAGAGCATTATGTGAGGATTTGGAGTCCAGCTCCTGCAAACAAACATGCACCTGGCTCTGTGGGAGCTTTTACTGGATGGAAACTTCTCCGACCCTCAAAAATTTTAAGAAAGTGTTGCAAGGCAACTAAACATCTAAGGAAGGACAAGCTCAGCATTTAAGGGATCAACCTCAGGAGGTTCTGTGAATCCTTTCACTGCTTCTACTGTTTTTCTAGTTACATTCCTTCCTTCCTTCCCACTGTTTTACAAAACAATTACTGCAGAGAGGAGGACGTGCTTGAAAGAGGTAGCAGGGGAAGCTTTGGACAGCATCCTGCACATATTCAGGGAGCCTTTTTTTCCTTGCCATCTCACCATTAGTTGGGGAAGCACTGTAACAACAGCAGGCAGAAGGATTGTATCTGTGGGACATGTGCATTTATGCTTACAGCTGCTTTCATGATGTGGCTGTTTCAGGCTGGCCAGGCTTACTTCATGCCTGAGTGGACCAAGTTTGCTTATTCAGAGATGGGAGAATAAATAAAAAATTAAGAAGGTTTATGGATAAAAACTCCATGGGGCTTCAAGCCCTAATTAGCACTCTTTGCTAAGGAGAAAGCAATCAGTGGGACACAAGGGAACAGCCACCTTTTCTTAACTTTTTGCTATCTGACCTGAGGTGCTGCAGAAATGGCAATTGCTTTTGCTTAAGCCACAGACCCAAAATAGCTGCAGCCTTCCCCAGAGAGGCTGCACTGCACAGAGCCTCGTACCTGCTCCTCTGAATGGATGCTCCCAGAGAGCAAGTGCAAAGGCAAATGCTATCATGCTTGTATCACCATTGCTCTGATGTTTTATTCACCAAGGCTGAGATGAGGGGAGGCCTGGAGACTGGGGGTAAACTGCTCCAGCAGAGACCTACACTTACCCAACCATTTTGGGGGAAGGAGAACAAGGGGAGCAAGGACCACCACTTTTTCAAACAGCCCCACCTCTTTCCTCTGCACGTTGCCTGAAGAAGTGAGGAATTGCAGAGGGGTGCTGGGATGAGAAGTCACCTACCATGTACATTGGTCGGCTGCACTGCTGGATACAGTCCGTGTACAACACCATCACTGCTCGCCGAAATATGCCCATGTCTGTCAAAGGAAAGGACAGAAATCCAGAACAGCCAGCACAGTGAGCTCTAAAATGCCTGTGAGGAAGAAGCTGACACCCACCAGCTGACAACAGACAGCCCAAGGTGTCAGCAGATTCATGTCTTGCCCTTTGGAAGCACAGCACTCTGTGCTGAGCAGGAGGGCATCCACCGCAGGATGCAGACAGCAGTTGGCCAGAGCAACAGCTTACAACCAAAATAAATTTAAAAACCCCCTCTACACTAGCACTGCTCAGAAGTCACACAGGCCCTGCCTGTAGGTGTAAAGAGGCTGGCTTTGCAATCCCATCTCTGGAAGAGAGGTGCGTGTGTTTGTGTGTGTGTGTGTTTATGTAGGAAGGGGGAAAAGCACCTTCCATGGAACAAGTTGCCAGAGCAGGGAAACAGCAGAAACATGTCCCACAGGCTTTAGAGGGTCCTAGAGGGGCAGAGCACACTCAAGACACTCCTGCCCTCAAAATCATTGCAGAAGCTTCAATGCAGAGCCATCAGTGGCAGCAGGGATGGACAAACATGCATGAATACACATGTTCCTCTTTAGCCACAACACAGAGCTTGAAAAGGCTCCTGCACCAAGATCTGAGCTCTCCTGTGCTGGATCACTCCCCTCCTGCCAAGGAACAGGACTGGCAGTGCTGCTGGCAAACTGGTTTCACTTCCCAAGAGCTGACCCCAGGTGGCACACGATCCTGCCTCCCCACACACGTCCATGCAATCCCTAGCTGCTACAGCTCAGCACAATCAGTTCTACAGGGAAAAAGGAAAGCTGTGGTTACCTGAGTCAGGGTCATCTGAGGCAGACAGGGGCAGAAGAGGAAGAAGAAATAGGTTTAAGCAGAGCACAAGAGCCAGGCTCCCCAGCAGACCCTCTCCCCCCCACCCCATGACAGGGTGTAGGTCCCCCCTCCGAGCACAGCACTAGGGAGAACTGAGCTCCCTCAGGGCCCAGCAGTCCTGCCACCACACAGCTCCTGCTGATTCCCAGTGGGAATCAGGAGCACAAGGACTTCAGAGGCCAGGAAAGCATCAGATGGATGAGAGGAGAGGGTAGCCCGGAAGAGGGGCCACAGGACTGTGCTGCACAGGCAGGTGAGGACAGGAGGCACCGCACACCCAGGAGGAGATGGTTCGGTCACAGCACTCACCGATCTTGAAGCGACCCATGTAGTAGATCTGGGTGCTGAGAGCCAGTGAGGCCAAAACGTGGATCAGTGAGAAAATAACCCAGAACCACATGTCATTTTTTCCAAACACCTGAAAGCAAAGATATTTTAAAAGTAAACTGAGCCCTCTTTCAGCAGGACAATCCTTTCCTGGGCTATATCACCATGGGACATTAAGCAACCTCACTGAACACAGAAAAAACCGCTAAATCTTCCAACCAGAAAGCAGATGTATAAATTCAAAATGAAGTCCAGAGAAGCAAGATTAGCTCAGCATCCTGGAGAGGAGACCATTCTTTCTGAATGCTCCTTTAGACAAGAGTGGATGGACAGCAGCTGGCCCAGCTCAGCAGAAATACAAGGCCAAGCAAGCTCTCTGCTGAGCTGGGTAGCAGTTCTATGGCTAGGAGGTGGATTTTTACAAAGGCAGTCAGGGAACCAACCATTACTTTAACAACTGTACTGAAGTAGACCAAAAAGGACAGAACTGCTCTGCAGGCAATTGCTCCTACGGTGCATTTTCATTTTATTTAAGGACTGGAAGTAACCTGCAAGCACAGGTTAACGCTACATTAAAATCCTAATTTTTCATTCATACAATAAGAAGTCCAGAAACTCTGATGTGCCATCAGGCTGTGACCACTTCCCTACCCTGGGGCAAAGCACTTGCCTGAAATTTTCACTTTGTGTGAGCAGAGATAAAAACCTGTGGGTTTTTATCAAAAAGCAAGTGGAAAAGCCACCTATCCATGAATGGAACAAGGGAGACATGCTGCTTTCAAGCTCCACTGAACAGCTTCAAAGCATCCCACAAAAGAAGACAGAGCAATCCACAATGAAGTCTCAGTGTTTTGAACCTTGTCAAGATCTACTACACCTATCAAGAGATTCTTGGGAAGTCCCAAGGTCACTAGCTCCTCCTGCATGCCTTATCCCACAGACAGTCTTGTAAACAGAGACCTCTGCATTATGTGGTAGTGAGGAGCTCACAGCCCACTGGCATCTAGCTGCCAATTCAGAGCAAGAATTCCATGGATTTTGCCAGGTTACTGATGAATGAAAACGAGTCCTTCAAAAGAAGAGAAGCAGAGACCTCCAAGGAAAAGCACAGCTTGAGGATCCTGGTGAGCCCAGCTCAGTACTTGCAATGCTGTGAGCAAACAGGCAAAGTCTGGCAGCTTCTGCTCCAGTGCCCTTCTACTGGCAGGTACTCCAGGAATTTGCCTGAGAGCCCCCCATATATCATCCTTGCCCTGCTCCTCTCCAGAGATAGGAAAATCAACTGCAGAGGCTGTGACAAACAACATGGAGTATTCCAAAGGGGAGAAATAGGCACAAGCAAACAGGTAAAAGATACCTGTCTTGGAAGCCCAGCCAGCCTCACCCCTCTTTCCTCCAATGTGAATCATGTCCCAGGAAGACCATCTATGCACTGGGACATGTACATCTGGGTGCATGAATTTCTGCTCTTGAGAAGGATGGCATGTGGTGGGCAAAGCCCAAAACAAGAGCCCATCCAGAGGAAACTGTTCTGCTCTTCTCCTACCTGAAAGCTCAGGGGAAGGGAGGAGGAAAGCCCAGCAGAACTGAGAATTCAAATGCTGACAGCTGCTTGACACACTCTTATCCTACTCTGCAGCTTTCCCCAGTTATTTTCGCACTTCAGCTGTATTCCCAGCCACACCACCTCCATCCCAGAGAAGCAGCAGAGTAAGAGGGAGCCATACCACTCCAAGGACAGCCAGGGAGATCACCACAGCAAACGAGGCATAGGCGGAGTAGGCGCTGGCATTGATGTCTGGGTGCCGGGTCTGGTAGAGCTTGAGCATGCACAGTCCTGCGATCATGTACATGAAGGAGGTGTCTGTGGAGGGACACAACAGAAACAGTGTCAACACCTACTGCCAGTGGCCCCAGAAAGCTGCTCCAAGGTCACAAAAAGCATCAGGGATCTGTGCCTGCCAGCCTTGGGTTTAGCCCTGCGGCTGCACTACACTGTACAGCACTTTGTGCTTTGCCACCTTGCAGCAGCACATCTTCCATGCTCTGGGGAAACAAAAACTAAAGGGGATCAGAAAATAAGTGTGCACAGAGCATCACAACCTCCTGACTGAGCTTTGAAACAGGCAGACTCCAGGGAAACTTGCAAGGGTAGAGAGATGCGAAATGTGAGCAACTCAGCAAGAGACAGAACATGGCAAATCCTTAGCTCCAGCTCAAAAGGAGAAAGGAAACTCAGCTTACCGAACTGGAAATTGGAGTAATTAGGGCAGACATGGTAACAGGCACTCAGCACCCCTTCCATCATCAGAGCAATGCCCATAGCATAAAAGAGACCAAAATGCTTTGGGATCCCATAGTCCTGGAAGAGAGCAGAGCTGTTTAATAAGTGTCCTCAGTGACCTGATCACAGGCAAGCTTCCATTCTCCATCACTTCATCCCTCCTAACTCCTATACAATTCCTCTAGTCATCAGTGCAGCACAGTGTCCTGGGTGCAACCACAGGTTCTGGATTTAGATACATGGCATAGCCAGGTGAATCCACAGGCAGCAAACCTAAGCTAATCACGCTGGAAGGTCTGATCTGAAGACCTCAATGTCTTGGTACTGACATCATGTGACTGAAAATCTCTGTCCTGTACCTCATGCTATGCTACATCCGGCCCAAAACTGAGAGAGGACTGACCAGAATTGCTCTTGTGCTCAGCAGGGTCTTAGGAGCTCTTGAGTAGAGCCCATCAGCCAATGTGAGAAGTCATTTCCACCACAATTTTGCCAAGATTTCACCTGAAAACCCAAGCAGCAGACCATTACAATCACTAGTGCCTTTACTTGCTACCAAGCCCATGAGAACAGAGCTGTTTGTCTCCAGAAACCACCAGCAACTCTGCCCACAAGGCTGCAGATTTCTCCATCCTCTCCCACGAGAGACTACACAAGCTCTGGCTACAAGAATCTCTGCTTCAGAGACTGAGGCAGCCAAATTCCTCTGAGTTATCATAAGCAGCTCTTGTGTAAGACAAATCAAACTTCACTATAAAGAGAAGCATCTTGGGACACTCCTGCTGTCCCACTTCCTCCACAGAAAGCACTGCAGGAAAAGCCAGAGCCATGGGACTCTTTCCTCTATTAATCTCCTTGTCTTCACAGGCCCAGGCTGGGTCACCACCACTGCAGCATGGACATACTGTAAGCAGTAAAGCACTGGGGTGTGCAGGAACATAAGCATCCCACCTTGACCCTTCTGCACAGGAGGAAAAAAAGAGAAGGATTCAACCCTCCAGCAAGGAAGACAAGTAGAAACCCATTGTGTACCACTCTGGTTTTTGAGTTCACTCCATGTTCCCTGCCTCCACTCAGCCCCAGGCAATCCAGCCTCCTACCAGGGTGTAGATATCTTTCATCTCCATGGCCCGATGGTGGAGGATGTCCCTGCGCAACACGATGAGGAGGAAGAGAAAGCCCAGCATCATGTGGCCCACGTTGCTGAGGATGTTATTGAAGGCACTGCAGGAAAGCAGGTTTAAGACAAAGGCAGCACAGCAGCAGGAAGCTGAACCCTGGGTTGTGATAAGCTGAATCCATTTTGCTCCCCCACTCCACCACCTTCCACCTCAGCAGCTGCCAAACTGCAATCTAACTCTCCAGATGACAATTTAATTCAAATAGTTCACCTGTCCCAGTTAATTTAACACTTCTGAGAGATTCCCAACTCTGGGCTTCCTTTGCACTCACACATTAATTTAGAGAAATGCTACACTGGAAGGACTGATCTGAACTTCTTTGCAGAGCTGCTGCTCCTTGGATACAAGTGTCCTATAGAGCACAGGAGCACCTCATCGCTGTGCCAATGACTTGCAAGGGGCACCCAGGAGCCACAAGTTCTAGGGTGAGTGTGTCTCACTGCAACAGAGCAGCGCTGCTGAGCAAAACACAAAGATCAGAGTCCTAAACTCCCAGTGGTCTTATCAACACTGCTACTGTGAGCCTGGCAATTATAAAATTGAGACCTGGACACAGCACAAACACTCAGGAGGTACGAGACAAAGATGCAGTGACGAAAGGGCTCACTCACCTCAGCACGCCAAGGGGATGAGCACACAGGAAGTTGTAGTAGCAGATGTCCTGATTGCCAGTCACATTCACTACCTGGACAGAGAGCAGGTGGGAGGCCTGCCATTAGCAAATCCTCCCTGCTCTGGGGGGTTTGCCCCATGCAAACACGGCACAAACACAAGGCATACCAGGACACAGCCTAGCACCCACACAGGGGAGTACTGACGTCTTGCAAGCAAAGCTTTTAGGGTGGGACAAGATGTTGTCAAGGGCCACAAAGCTGATAACAGTCTTCAGAGGAAACACTGTGTGCTCTCAACCCCCCACTAATAGACCTGCTTGCAGATATCTGAGTAACAGCAGGATAGCAAAGGCTGGGAGAAGGCAGGAGAAATCACAGCAAACACTACTTGATTTCAGAGATAACATCACATTCCTCCTGTCTCTAAAATGAAGCAGGACCCAAAATGAGACATCAGCTGATCAGGAAAACAGCAGCACTCCCACTTCCCAAGCAGAAATAGCAGAAGTGCAAGCCCAATGAGCCAAGCTCACTGTAACATCAACACAGTGCAGCGAGAGCAGCTAAGGTAAACTGCTCCTCACACAGAGCAGAACTCCTGGGTGATCCCAGTTTCACTGTGACTGTCACCCTTGCACAACACAACCACAGGGCAAGTTTAAAGCAAAACGGGGCAGCCATGGAGCCAAACGCACCGTCTGGTATGTGATGACCAGCTGGATGACCGGCAGGGCATAGAACACCGCAATGGTGATGATGTTCCTGCAGAGGGGAGACAGCAGCAGCAGTTACACACACACCAAAACCAGGGGTGCACACCCAGAAGAAAGGCCCACAGTGCTCGTGGAGGAATGTGCACACCTCACTGCTCTGGTGTTACGATCTCATTGTGAGCCCTGATGCAGAGGAGCACGTGTGCTCATGCACACAGGTGGCAAACCAGAGGCAGATGCTAAGGGCACAGGAAAAGCCAGAGTGCTGGCAGCAAGCTCATGTGTTTGAGTGCCAGTTTCTCCTCCTTCCCATTACATTTCAGTGCACTGGTTGTTACCACGGTTAAAAGCAAATGATGCAAAACAGAGTCCATTGCCAGGATCATGTGCGCACTGGTCCACAAATATCCTTATTGAGGTACGTGGGATCTGCAGTTACTGATTGGAACAGGGTCAGAATGGGCAAGAGGGTAGTTCAGAAGTGGTTCAGAAGAAAGGCATGCAGACAGACTCCACAACCAGAGACTATGGGTCCAGAGTTTGGGTCTTACCAGTTTGGCTTCTCCTTACCAGAAATAGATTTTGTATTTTTTGCTGACAATCCTTCGGTCTTTCCTGGACAAATCTGATAGATAGAGGAACACCTAAAACATTATCAGGTGGGGAAAGAGGGAAGAAAACACAAAAGAATCAATGTAGATTACAGATGCCAGTAGAAGATCTTGACATATTTGCAGCTTGGTGGTATTTGAACTGGTTTTACACAGTGAACTCACTGTGGCCCTTGATTCTATGGGACTGAGTTCTGCAAAATCCTCTGACATTCAGAAATGGCTCCAACAGAGCCACACAGAGCAGCGCAGGATGACAAAAGGAGGTGTTTGAGAGCTGCTGGCTTAAAGCCCCTCTGTACATCCACTGTAGTCACACTACTTGTACTAAATAGCCACCTGCTGCTGCAGATTATTTTCTCCCTATCTTCACACCTCCTTGAACTCTGGGCATTTTCCTCCTTTCTCAGTAGTCCAATACATTTTGATTTTCCATAATAAAGCGCTCACTTCAGCAGCACTCTTATCACAGTGGGAAAACTTCCAGTAACTGAAAAAAGACTAAGAAGCACACTCAGCTGTATTAGATGAAATCCACCCTGAAAGGCAACAGGATTTTTGAGATTTCACTCAAGTGACCAGTCCTGGTCACGGCCCAGACGTGCCCACGGCCCAGCACCAGCCGTACCTTCGTGCGGATGATGTTCTTGTCACTCTCAATTTCCGGCATGGTGTCGAAGTCGCTCTCCTCCTCCACGGAGCTGTCTGTGTCCGAGCCAGCCGGGGGCCTGCGCTCCGGGGAGGACAGCTGACGTCCACCGCTGGAGCTGGACTCGTCTGGGCCGCAGCGGGGAGAAGGAGACAGGCAGGGTAAAGGCTACATCCCTCTGTGCACAGCAAGAATCCAGCTGTGCCAGATGCTTTGGTGCTTTGACAAGTCGATAGGGCCAGTTCAAGGAAAAATTTTTCCATGATCCCAAACCTTCCAGAAGTTTAGGTGCTCAGCTAAGAGCAGTTTCAAGGACCATTATCTTTCCCTCTCTTCAGCATTTTAGTTTTCACTCTGTTTTTATTCTATTACTTTTCATCTGTTAACATTTTCTACTCTCTACTAGCCCAGGCTCTGAAATCTGGAATTCTGAGACAAGACAAACACCCCTAGAGAAAGAAGCAGACTGTTAGGGGTCAAAACCACACTCACCTAAGTTAACCTTCAGATTTTATGTAAACTTTATATATATCTAAGCTTTTCTAAAAATACTGTAGAACAAAAGACAAAGAAGAAAGTCAATTTTTCAAAGCAAGCAGTGTAGCAGCTTTATTCCCATTGCATCCCTGTACTGGTCACATACAGGTTAGCAGGACCTGCCTGCACTTCCCACAGGCTGGGCAACTCCCAGCTCATTGCCCACATCGGTATGGGCAAAACACAGGTTTCTTCCTCATTTCCCAAATGCTTTTAAAAGATTTCTTTGGAAAAAGGGGAAGGAGGGGTAAAGTGGCCATTAAGCCCTCAGGAAGTTTTTTTCTCCTCTGCCTCCAGGGCATGATTCACCTGTTGTCAGTATGACATTATTTCTTCCCTAGTGAAACTCCTGGGGACAAGAAACTCTGATTGTGTCTTGCTTTATGGCACACAACCCTTCAGCCTCCCAGGGACAGGTATGTTTTGGTTTAAAGGCAGGCTGTGAGCTAATAAAAGGCTCCTAGAAGCTTGCTTGCAAGGGACCTTTTTCAGTCACTAGTAAATGTCCTGCCTGAAGCAGCACTGTCACCCACAGCTCTCAAGTGACTGTAGCTTTGTCTAAGACACATTCCCAAATGACAGTCTTTTGGGGTACCTCTTTCAGATTTGCCACTTTTATTATGTAGTTGCTTTTCCCTAAAGTGCAACCTGAACCTAGCAATCTGTAATTTGGTTGTTTGGGTTTGGTTTTGTTTTTTGGTTTTTTTTTAATAGCTGCAAGACACTCCTAAAGTAGCTTGCAGCTTTATTCTCCTCTGGTGTTAAATCACCCTAAAAGTGCCTTGCTCCACCCCAGGGAGAAGCCTCCCTGTGCCCCAGTTCTGGAATATACTGTACCAATAGCACCGTAGCTGCTTCCCTCAGGAGTGCTGGCTGAGATGGGGTGTGAAGAAGTCATCATCCCAGATCCTGCAGTAAAACAGACCCAGGAGGGACAGTTAGTTTGATGTCAGTGCTTCAAAACACCTCTGAGGTGAACACAAACAGCTTGAAGAGCTGGGCTTGAGAAAAGGAACATTTCTCTAAACAGATGGCAGTCTCCCTCTAGAGCATACTGTGCAAAAGGGAAACCCTCATTTTGCAGTGTGAAGGAAACCCATTCCCTTCAGCCTCCCCACACAGGGTGCCAGTGAGACTGGCAGCAGGAGCCCCCCGCCAGCACCCTGCACAGATCACACTGTGGGGCTGCCAGGCTTCCTAAATTTTAGAGCAAGTCTCATGATGTTCTTAACAGCCTTCTGAATTTCTAGTTCTTCTCTTTCCCCATCTCATGCAAGTCTTCAAATCTCTTTAAATCCTGCTGCCTTCAGCTATCTCTGGAAGAGTCACAGACTTTGGCAGGACAGCTGCTACATAATTTTAACCAATCAAGGAGAAAGAAAAAAATGCCTTATGTAAAAAGTGGTAATGATCTCGTGCTGATGACAAGAAGGGCAAGCCTTTGAGGGCTAGGAACACCCTGCCTTCTGTCCACATATAAGAAGCAAGGAGGAGTGCTCTCCTGCCTCCACATTCCCTCTTTTTGCTCCCAATGGTGGAGCTCAGCAGCTGACCTACATGGCAGAAAACAAGGCCAGCTGAATCCCTTCACTGAGAGGTCAGTCACAAAAGGGAGGGAAGCAAGGGCAGCAGGAACAGGATCATGTTTTCCAGTAGTGACAAACAGCGACACAAGTTAAGTTGCTTTAAAGCTTTATCCCTGCAACAATCTCATGTGGTCAGTCAGTGGCAAAGCAATGCAGAACGTGGCATAGTATTTAAAGCCTCACTGCAGCCTGGCAATGCCCTGGCTTCCCAAGCTGCATCTCTGGCTTCCCAGTACCTGACTGGTCTCAAACTGGCAGGTGCAGGCAGAGCCCTCTTTCCAACTGGAAATTCTGGGCATTTCTGTAACACCTTGCGAAGGGTTTTACTCCATTTTCATTAGCCACAAACACAGAGAGATCTAAAACTTGTCCCTGACTGACCCCAAGTCAGGGAAGCACCCATACAGCAATGATATTTGATATTTCAAGTCCCAATTACTGCTTCTCTTTGGCACGTCTGCTGTGCTTGTTGGGATGGGGGCTAAGACTTGGTCTCAAATTTTGGCTCCTTCATGCTCCTGCTCCATCCCTCTATCAGAGAAAACAAACAGCTCAGAGGAGCATCAGAAGTGAACATGGCAATGACTGAGCACCAGAGGGAGGGCTCTGGCCCACTGCAGTCCCCAGGTGACAGCCCTTGAGCCCTGAGCTGAGATTGGCAGGATGTTGTAGGTTGCAGCACGAGCAAGATGCAGCTTCTACTCATCACCTCCAATCCAATGTCCCTCTCTCGTGGAAGCTTTTCCTGTTGCTTTAAAAGTCATTTGGAAATCCAGATCACTGGGAAGAGGGCAAAACCATTTCCCTATGTTCACAGCAGCAAGGCACAAGCACAATTCCTAGGCCTGTCAGTCCTGTTCCACAAGGATACTCCCTCCTAATTTTAGCCCAGGCTTTATTCTCTCAAGTGACCTGTCAACCTTCTCTCCCAAGTTACCAAAGATTTAATCTGGACAAAGCAGGCAAGCCAAGCAGAAGAGGCACTCTGCCCTGTCTCTAACAGCCACTTTGAACCCAGCTCACCCACTAATTTCCATCCCACTTCCCACTGCGAGAGTGAGTCAGCAAAGTAAATCTACCACACCAGGCGTGGTTCCTCCAGCTATTGCCTCCACCAGATAGTGAGGATGTGGAAGGGAATGTGTGTCATGGGATTAAAAAAAAAAAAAAAGTGAACCATAGAAGCCAGACATAAGATGAATAAGAAGAGGAAAGAGGCACATGGAGTGTCAGGACATTCCAAGACCAATGGCAAGGACACATTACTGAGCATTTCTATCCAGTTTCTTGGTGGGAAGGAACAGGGAGTAATGAAGAAGGCAAGACCAGGGGTACTTGGGAGAGAAAGACATTCCAAAGGGTGGGAAGGGGAGAAAAAAAGAAAAAAAAAACAGAGAAAGCTAGTGTGTCCACTGATCAGGAAGACAGGGAAGCTGCTAATTACCATTTTATAAGCATCAGTCAGACACACCCTGAAGAGACAATAGATGAAGAAACAGCGTGTGGGTAGGACACAATTCCTCCCCAGAGGAAAGGACGTGGCTGCAACATGCAGTGCCAGGTGTGTGAAGTGGCAGTGGAATACAAGGGAAAGGACAGGCCACAGAAGCAGTAGGTGCCTCTGGGAGGAAAGCTGTAAACTACGAAGGAACTGTGCTCCTCTCTCCCTCCACAGGGATGCTGTTCAGCAGTCCTCCCTGCTAAGCAACCCAATTCTCTACTCTCCAGGTCCATACTAAATCCAGCATCAGTGCCCTGCAGCTTCTTTGGGAACTTTCCAAACACCAGAATTTAACTTCCACCTCTCAGCAGGGCAGTTTAGAAGGCAGCTTCTAAGTTGGCTTCAGCACATTAAACCTCAGCTGCAGCATCAGCAGCACTCCCTGGGACTTCTGGTCTCACCTGGCTGAGACTGTGCCTCCTTGTCTTAGACAGTGGCTCCTTGTCAGGACCCTGGAGCTCTTTCACAGCCTTGGACAGGTCCCTTCAGCTTACTCAAACTCCCCAACATACAGACTTTTCCCATTGCTCCAGTGCCCTAAGACCTGCTCCTGTTTTACAGCAGGATCCATCCCAAATGATATAAAATTAGATTATATTTATGGACGTTTTTACAGTTCCCTGTACATGCTGTGAAAAAAACTCTTTCACATGTACTCCAAATACAGGGGTACATGTGAATCTTAGTGGCTGACAAAACAAGTCTAAAAATTCAAATGTCCCCAGGTCCTCAGCAGAAATATTAAGCCAATTAATGCCAGTCAGAGTGAAGTTCCACTGTGGACCCTTTAAACACAGCTCAGTTATACTACCATGCTTATCTGATGGGATGTAGCAGACTGGATAGACTGAAATTGCTCACATCAAATCAAGAACCTCTCAATGCTGCCAAGACTATGTGCTCCCCTCCTCCAGGAGAGAGGTACAAATGACCTCAGCACCAATGCTTTGAACTACTTTGCAGGCACTAAATATTTAATCAAAATGAAAAGACTCCTACAACTCACCAGAAAGCTAGAACTCCCAGTGCCCCCCATCCACATGACAAAAATTTCCATCTTTCACTGGCAGCTTCTTAGATGCAGCTCTGTTTTTATGAGGCAGAAGGCTGCAGCTTGTGGAAATGTGGGTGCAGCACAAAGTAAACTGAGTCCAATGCCAACACAAATATCATAAACACCACTACCTAACTCTGTTAGTCATTCATTCACCTGGCTGTCTGCAACGTCCAGTGAAAAACAATTCAACATTTAAATTCAATTAAAACATTAAAAGACCCCATGCTTAAACCAGGCAGAGGAATTCTTAAAGCATAAGAGATGACACACTCAAAAGTGCCTTGTTTAAAAATCAGCAGACCTGGCAATTAGCCTGTAGCCAGGTCCAGGCAAGGCTTGGCCTTCCTCCACCCCTTTAAAACACAGCTCCTAGGGGTAGGAGTCAGGACCAGGTTCAGGGCAGCTGGCTTCAAAGGCCCCCTCTTGTGAGGGCAGAGAGGAAGCTCTAACATCTCTCCTCAGCACAAGAGTCTGTATGAGCTACCAGGGAAGATAGCTGCAGGACAGAAGGTACTCGACTGACAGCCTGTCCTCTGCCTGGCCCAGGCCTGTGCTCTTCACTCAAAGCTGTCACACGACAGAGAAGAGACCTTACCATGCTCAGGGCTCAGTCTCCCAGCTGAAGCCTTCCTCTGAACCCTGCAAAGCAACAGACAGCACTCATGAGCCAGCCAACAAATCTCATCACCTGCCAGCCATGGCAGGATTATCTGGGACACCAAAAGGTAAATGTAGCACAAGCTCAAAAAAAAAACCAAATAAAACCAACAAAAATAACCACAGAAGAAACAAACACACATAAGAACAAAAAAGAAAAACACTGTTTTGACCATACACAACTCAGCCATGATTGCTTGCTGTCCACCTCTCTAACTTCCAAAGCAACAGAGTGGTTTTTCATCCCCTCAGTTATCCACCAGAGGCAGGACAATCATTTCCATGATTTATCCCATCCTACACAGCTCAGTATGTTGGGAGAGACCTTCACACCATCTTTCCAAACCCATCTTCCCTGCTCAGGGGACCAAGCATGTATTAATCTACTCAAGGAGCAGCAGGATCTAGAGGCACTAATTAGCACAATGCTTAAGAAGCCCATATCACGTCTGTCAATGCAGATGTCAAGCAGAAGGAAGATGGTAAAAAAAACAACAAACCAACAAAAAAAAACCCTACCAACATATTCCCACAACACAGAAAAATATCAGCAAATAAGAACACACACTTAAGTAATTTCATTGAATTGTTCCAATTAAATGTATTTTCATTGATGTGTCTTGAAGTTAAGCGATGCCCACGCAGACATTCTTCTCAACACAAGCCCAGACACCTAAGTTTGGGGCAGGGGAGGCAGGTAAAGAAGGAAACCAGCATTCTTGGGACTCCGAGGCCCAATCTGTGTCACTGTCACTTATTTCAGTTCTCAGTCCAGCATGCTCTCACACTCCATATCCCAGACTGGTCCCTTCACATTTCCCACCTTTTGCTGCCCAATGTCCTTATATAAGAAAACACAGGGTTGGGGCACTACAAGATTGGGAGGGCAGACCCTTAGATTATCATCCTTCCCATGGTCCCCATAGCAGAGGAAGAAGTGTTTTCTGGCTGACGGTCAGTAGGAGCCCACTGAGTAGTCATGGACTTCTTCAGCTGCTCTGCTTAGATGCTTGCCACCCCACTCATCCCAAATTTTCTGCAGGGTGTGGTGTCCCTGATGACAAGAAACAGAAAGGCTGTTCTTTTATAACCCCTTGACTCACCTAATGTAGTGCACAAAAGCAACAACCACTGAGCCCAGGTAAAAGGAGAGGAAACTCAGGAAGCTGAAGAACATGGCCTGGACATAAACAGACTCTGAGGAAAGAGAAGGGATCAGTCAGCTCAAAGAGCAGGAATAGCACCTCTCAGGAAGAGCACTCTTCCTTCACCTTGTAAAAATGCCCAGCCCTAAAGAGCCCTTCCCAACCCATTTGGTTTCTTCAAAAGGAATTGACAGAACCTGTTCAGCACCATCTCCCCCCATTTCTTCACCCCCAGTACTAGCTGGTGTGCCACACAGCCCTTCCTGGAAGGGAGCATGCTCCAAGTGATTTTGTCTCCTTTGCTGGTGCTGTCTGCTCCATTCCTTCAGAGGCTGCTGGCCCAGTCATACCCCTGTATTCAGTAGTGCCAAGTTCCCCTGTAAAGCTGCATTGCTTTGCCCAAAGACACTGACTTTTAATGGAGGGTACAATCGTCACTTGAAGGTTCTTTGTCCGCTGCAGGTTCCAGGTACGGTTAACATTTCCTGTGAGGTGCAGTGCACAGAAAATATAAAAACAATCAAGATTAATGATTCCTGGCACTGATCTTGGTTCTCTGAACTTGCAAAAAACAACAGGGCCTGGCTTTTCACTAAAATGTGTAGGTGGTTTTGCTTTAAACTGTTGTCTGATCTATCAATATACAGCCTTTCCCAAATGTTTCCCCCTTCCTCCCTGTTCACAAACTTTTTTTCAGACTAGAAATCCCTGCTTGAGCCTTCCATATATTGCTTAAGTCTGGATATCTGAATCCCAAAGGCATCGCATCTCCTATTCATTTAATCCCCAAAGGAGAGGTTCTCTCATTACAGGTAGTGGGAGTCCATTTTTGCCTTTGGCCAAATCTCTGTGAGCAAAACACTTCTGTGCAGGATGCCACTCTAGAAACTCACTCTGTTTCTGTAGGGCTTAGCACACCTGGCCAGTACAGCTCTGCTGACAGCCTCAGGATGAGAGAATGACACCCCAAAAGGCACAGTTCTTTTTTTTCGGGAAAACTGGGGCAGAAAGGTGGCAGGGGAGTAGTAAAAAGCTGTTGAGGGAGCCCAATATATCTGTTGGTTGCAGTCTTGCTTCTTCTATAGAGAGAAAGCTTTGGGGCTTTGAGAATAGGAATGTTCCCACTCCAGTTACAGTCACTACATGAGTGGTGGAGACTTTGCTTTGCCCAGCAAGTGGACACAGTGTTTTCTGGTTGGAAAAGACACTAGAACAAACCTTTTGTAAAACTGTTTTCCCAGAATTATCAATTTTTCCTGTTCCCCCAAGTTCAGAGCAGTCACAGATCCCAAGATAGCAGTAGGAGAAGATGCTCTCTGCAGGAACTGAGACTCCATGGAGACAGGAGGATAATATAGCAGCAGGGAGCAGAGGTGAGAACCAAACAAAAAGCTGGAAGCAGCATTGCCTGGATGACTCCAGTGTCTCCCAAGGCCCCAGTGCTGCTGCTGAAAAGCACATAACCCCAACATACCAGGCACTGTACTAGCCCGCCACCTCCTGCATTTATCAAGACTTTTAATCTGCCCAACAATATCAAATTGATACTTCACTCTTCCTCACAACTAGCTGGATAAGACAGACCTACATAATCACCCAGTGGTATCCCACAGGAAGGTCCCAAAAGACACCCACTGCTCCATCACTCCGATGCAGCAATCAAATCCACCTCCCAGAACAACTTACCAGGAATTGAAGAAGGCACAGAACCCCCACAGGCATAATCCTCTGGCTTAATGACAAACACAACGAAGAACTGCTCACCTGGGAAATCTTTTCTCTGCACAGAAGGATGGAAGAAGACAGAAAATCCATGAGACACAAAGCCTCTCCCACCCAACAGCCCACAGATCAGGTTTTAACTGCTACACAGACACTAGAAAACACTGGGACACAAATCAGCATCTCACCTGCACTGTTATGGCTGCCTGCTTTGTCATAGACTGATAAACTCCATTGAACTCCACGTTATGGTCCAGGTCATACACTGGGCACTAAAACAGACAACTAAGAGTTAAACCAGGGACAACATCCAAACTATTTTCAAAGGAAGCCAGCTGGAAAACACAGCACAGAACAACAAAAAAAGGCCCCAGATGGGGTATCCAAGGGAACAGAACATCTTGCATCTCTGTCTGCTCCTACACTGCAGCCCCCTACATTACTCAGGGAGGTGGGAAAAGGGAATAAGTATGGGGCTATTTCCTAGCTGCAAGCAACAGCCAACCTCCATGACAGGAACACCCCAGGAAAGGAGATGAAACATATAGAAAGGAACTCGAGCTGGAAAGGAAGAAAGACACTGTGTGTCTGAAAATCAGAAGCTCCCCAAGCTGCCTTGAGCCAGGGGAGAGTCAAGAGAGCAGCACTGTCCCCTCTTTGAGCTACCAACATTCCACCCAACACCCTCCATGGAGAGACAGACCCATATCACAGGGCAGCAGGGAACCTCACAAGGGAGACATCTATTCCCTCTGTGGAATGTGTTCCCTAGGGATAGGCTAGAAAGGAATAGCTTGTTCATCTATTTACAACAAAAGTCTCCATATGAGCCGCTTGAACTCAGCATCTCTGTCTTGGCCTCCTTCCCAGAGAATTCTCATTCCTCTTTCAGGGGCTCCCTTCACCACCACCACCAGGGCAAAGCTCTCCCTCGGGCTTTTCCCTCTTCAGGGCCCAGCTGGAGCTGGACACAGCTCCAGCAGGCAGCTCCTTACCCTTCTCTGCTCAGACTTACCACAATGTCCTGGACAGAGACAACTGAGCACGGGTAGGCTGCATCAGACACCACATTAATAATGACTGAATCGACATCCTGAGGAAATTTGTACAGAAAATACTGCAGAGAAAGCAGAGTACAAGAGTCATGAGCCAGAAATCACCCTTGGCAGTATCTTCAACACTATCCCAAGCTACCTCAACAGCCCTAGATGGGCTTTGGGGTTGGATGTGGATGGCTTTCATAAAAAATCAGATTTCAAATATTAGAACCTTACACTGCAGAAGAGCAGATTAAATATATACAGGCAACTGTCCCCCTTGCACAGTATGCTATTAGGCACAAACATCTGCAACGAGCAAAATACAGCATAGCTTCTGCTCCCTTAAGCTTTTTTCCACCTGATGAAGCTAAAGTGACTTCATTTACACCCCATTCCATTTTACATTGATATGAGCAATTTCCGGATGTTTCCATACTGCTGGCTGTACTTTTATAGATGGAAAACATCACAGAGCTTTCTCAAATGGGCTGTCCTAAAGACAGACCATGAACAGTATTGGGTCAAATGGCTGAAAATCTGTCAAGAGTTTAATAAATAAATGATTGATATTAGTTGTAGGATTTAGGGTGGTTTGTTTGCTTTGATAGCAAAGCATAATTGGGGTTTCTTTTTGCACCTGAGCTTTGAAAATAATTCAGCTGTAACTCTAAAAAAATTTGTGAGACACTAATATCTGGCAATATTTCTACTTTTCCTGTGGGGGAAAGAATGGCTTCTCCTTCATTGAGCACGCCCATAGGAGAGTTTGTGGGGTTAGAAAAAGCTGGTTTTTCAGATCTGGGCAAAAGATGTCCCAGGCAACATCATTATTTGTATATTTGTTCAGTAAAAGTTTGATGCGCTACCCCAGCCTGCTGCTGGAGAAGTGGGGCTCCTGTGCCTGCCCCAGCAGGATGCTTGTTGCAAGGGCTCCCATCACCCCACTTGGAGGCCAGACCCTGAGAGCTCAGGCTCCAAGCCACAGCTACCACAAGGGGCTGATGGGCACCTCATACCCCCTCAGAGGGACACAAGGCTGAGGAGTGCCACCAGCCACCTTCCTCCCTTCCATATGGTCACCAGGCAGCCACTGCTGCCACACGGGAAGCCACCAACACCCCTGCTCCAAAACCATCACCTGAGACGTTCCCAACTGTAGAGCTCCCTTTCTGGCACATAAATTTTATTGCTGAGCAAGGGCCAGCTGCTTCCTGTTTCTCTTTCCCCATGCCAATCCCAGAAATTACCTCCCCGAAGTGGGAGGGCAGGGACAAGCAGGAAATAACCCAAGCCTTTTCCAAGTTGCCCATTTCTACTAAAGCATTTATTCCCAGCACCCCTCCCCAAGCAGGGTCCCTTCCCTGCTGAAGGAGCACTGGCTCCAACCACAAGTCCCTACAAATGCAAACTCACCAAGCCAGTTTCCTCAGCAGAGCACGTTTCGTCTGCACCAAGCAAGGACACGGGCAGACTGAGCTCCTTGGTTTCCCAGGGGCACTTTTTCCCCTTGGAAAGTTTTAGGGGCATGAGGACCACCTTTTAGTTCATGAGGACTCTTCTATAATTTCGTCTAAGCCAGGCTTGCACCAAGGTACAGAATTAACACAAGGGCATTGAGGCCAGCAGTTCTCTGCTGCACACACTGCAAGTGTTAAAAACACATCCAGCCAACACTTCTCACCTATACAAGCATATCCAATTTCTGCTTCTGCCCTCAGGCACAAGTTGAGCTCCAGACAACATCTCCTTCAGTTATTACGCCTTTTTACAACAACCATCTAGATTTTAAATCATCTTTTTTTTTCTTTCTTTCCCCTGCAGACTGCTTAATACTTTGATTTACAAAAACCTCAGCATTACACCAATTAAGAAGAAGTCTTCTACTCTATACACCTGGTTATTAATTAAAAGTCATAAATCTTGTATTATTAATTGTGACAAAAAAAAAATCAGACCACAGTCACAAAGTTCATTTCACATCCTAAACACTCTATATTCAAATCACAAAATCCTAAGTAATGAGTGCTTACAAAGAGTCACCATCATTCCCTATGCTTCTATAGTATAAAACACTGCATGAATCTGCAAACCAGATTAAGACATTTGTCAGCAAAAAGGATTAGCTAGGATGCCTGGTAATACAAAACCTAAAATTAAATGGTGTTACTAACAGTGAAAGCAACAACAAAAACAGAGACCCAGAAGCCTGGGTAAATCACACACCCTCCTAGCCCTACAAGTTCCTATATCTCTACAGTTACTGCCAACAGCATTTTCATTCAAGAGAGGATTCATATCTGCAGCTCTAAACAAAGCTGTTCAGCTGGAGGTGCTGCTCATATGTGCCTCCTTCTGAACTAACAGACATACTGATGTCTTAAGTTTTAGCTTTCATATTTTCTAGATTCTTCACTGTATTAGTATATAACTCATTAAACTATATATCTATCATATAACTCTAAATTTCATATAGAAAGATCAACAATCACATCAACCACTTGAATGTGGTAAGACATACAAGTAATCTACACAGGATTCTCCTTACCTGGGGCTGGGAAGGGCTGGCAGTGAAGTTAAAGGCTTTGTTGGTCCTACAAAACAAATGCTAGAATGTTGAAGTCTAAAACTTTTAGAACCGGAACACACCCAAAATACCCTCAGATTAAACAAAAGAAATTTTTTTTCCCCTAGGAAGGAAAAATAAGGGAAGAGTAGGCAGACAGACCAAGTGCCTTAAGTGATGTTCAAGTGATACATGAAGAAATTGCATTTGTATTCTCACACCCCAGCTTACTCAAGTTGGAAGTTCTCCAGCCTGGTGACTAGCAGCTCATATGCAATATTGAACGGTGCCATGGAAGCGACGTCCACAAATATAATCTGGTCAGAGGGTCTTGTTTCAGGTGTTGGCTCAGAGGGACACAGGGTCCTACTCACTTCTTGGTATTTGTAGGTCCTCTGGTAGCTACAACAGCCAGGGAAAGGAGGGAAGAGAAAGTCGTATATGAAAGAGAGAGAGAACAATTAGGAAGTTTTTCAGCACTACTAAGAATGGCATCATTTTGCCTCTGTTTACATAAATGAAATTGTCATCTAAAAGCTCAGGAGCATTCACTCTTTTGTTCAGCATTCAAGCTCCACCTCTGTTGCCTCTTGCAATCTGCACAAGGGACTGGTCATCCTCAACATTTCACTTTCCCTCAGGGATGCCCACGACAGCTGTGGATTTCTAATATCTGCCATTTAGTGGAGGCAAAGAGAGCACTGACAGTCACTGCTGTACCCATCACCTGCATCAGGCAAAACACTGCACGATATCTGCTGCTGGCACCAGGATTCAGCCACAGGATGAAGCTTCACATATGAAATGGACTAAGGTGCCTGAAAATTCTCTATTTGCAGCCCACCGAGCTCTGGGGTCAATGAAGATACAAAGCAGCACTGCTTTCATAAAGAAGCAGCCCCAAAACAATAACACTCTAGAAGAGGAAGCAGCCCCAAACCACCCTCTACAATAAACTTAACTTAGATGTTCCTGAGGTAAGAAAGAGAAGCCCCAAATGCACTGTTACACAGAAGCTACGGTGCTCTTTCAATAGCCTGTTCAAACCCTGTCCCAAACCAGAGCCCAGGAACTACCTGCACACATGGCAGGCAACTGTGGAATGACAGCAACGATGTGTGGTACATTCAGTGACTGGTGCCACAGGCAGATCCCCTGCAGACAACCCCCTGGTACTGTGTGCACATATCTGAGAAGCTAATAGCCAAGAGCAGGCTGCCAAGTGAGAGGTTATCTATCAAATCCTGCTCTTCCTACACCCAGCTGGCAGTGAGCAAGGACCAACAGCGTACCACAGTGGACCACAGCCCTGCAGTGTACGCAGGTTACAAGACACAGCAGGTGAGGGAGGCTGCTAGAGGAGTGTGTCACAGAGAAGAGCCTCCAGTACTTACAGGCCTCGAAAAATCAGTGGGACCTGCCATGAGAGCACTCCCTTCTGCTGGCGGACTACAAACAGGACGGGGTACTGGAGGTTCTCGGAGCTGCTGTTCACGTACACCCGCACTGCATCTACCTGTGGGAAAAGAGAGCATAAGCTGAAGGTAGAGAACAAGGCAGCTCCAAGTCTAGGAGGGAGAAGCCTTTCCCCCTTCCTCAGTCTGACCTAGGTGCTGACAATATGCACAGGGAGATCAGCAGTGTTTATCACTAGACTAATTAATAAGATTCAGAAATCATTTACAGAAGTGCCTCTCTGCTGATGCTGCAGTCCAGAATCATAGCCCTGTGCCCAGGTCAGAGGTGACTGTCAGACAAGACACAGTGGACAAATGCAGAATACATAAGAGACTTCAGTAGCTTCTGTTGGGAGCAACCTACATGACTTATCCTACAAAAATTAAGCAAAAAGATGTGGACACACAAGACAAAGACCCAAAGCTACAACTAAGAATTTTCTTGCCTGGACTCTTACGTGCCCAACTCAATCAACACTACTGGGAAAGTCACAAAGATGACAGCAAGAGCCAAGGATGAAAAAGCAGATTAGCACCTGGCTCTCATGTAAACAATTCCATTTTAACCATAATCCCACCTAACAAAACAGGAATATACTGCTGACTGCCCTCAAGTGGACAAGAAAGGCTGCTTGTGACAAAGGGTTTTAATGCAGCCCACTACACCAGCAATTGAAATTTCTCCTTACATTATCATTGGCCATCACATGGTTGCAGATGTGATGTAAAACACCGTTAGCTCACTATTTGAGAAGCAAGAAGTTTGTCTGCACCACATGGAAATATCATCATTCCCGTTTGAAAACAGCATCCTTTCAGCTCCCTCTCCAGAACTACAGTCATTGATAAAGAATACAAAATACAAGAGTGCATAACTCATCATGTGATAAGAAACAGTCCATCTCAACTAGAGGCTTTGAAATAATCAAAACATATTAAGCAGATAATATATACACATTTTAAATCTGCCACATCCTGGAAGATTATAATGGACTCTCACTAGATTGGTAAAATACTTCTCACAGATATTCTTCATGTGATAAGAAACAGTCCATCTCAACTAGAGGCTTTGAAATAATGAAAACATATTAAGTAGATAATATATATACATTTTAAATCTGCCACGTCCTGAAAGATTATAATGGACTCTCACTAGATCGGTAAAATACTTCTCACAGATATTCACAGATTTTATACCCTTCCAGAACAGTAAAGGTTCAAGGAGGCAGCATGTTCTGAAAAGAACATACAGAATTAGAAAGCTAGAAGAAGGAGAGTTATCAGAGACAGCAGCTTATTCTTACCCTGGGGACACCAGTTTCAGAGAAAATACTTACCTCTGCAATTCCAAGTAAAAGAAAGTTTCCTATTTATTCTTGTTTGGTGATTCTAGGCTCACAAGGGAGTTGAATCTAGTAGAACAAAACACCTTTCTGAAAGCTATAATCATCAGTTTTCCTGACATTATCACCACAATACAGAGGCAACAGCCACCAATTCCAAAAAAATTAGGTCTTCAACAAAAAAAAAAAAAAAAAAAAAAAAGAACCAAATAATTTAATTAAAACCCCCTTGAAACCCACCAATTCCAAAAACATTAGGTCTTCAACAAAAAAAAACAAAAAACAACCGAACAATTTAATTAAAAGCCCCTTGAAATAGAAGAGCAGACATTAGAATCTTTTCTCATTGCCTTCTGGCTTCTAAACCTTTGCAAAGCTCTTCTGGCCTGCTTTCCAGTTTTTCCTTCCAGTCACAAGAAATACATATGCAATTTTGTTTCCAAGTATATTTCACCGTAAGGTGCTAAAACAAAGTTAAGAAAAACAGCACCACAAAGCAAAACACACAAGAAACACCTGAAGGATGTCACCACAGCAGCATTGGAAGATAACTAATTGGTGTGACTTGGAAACACAGGGACTGGGCTGAACAAGCTCCTGCTTGTTTCTTGGTGTTTGTTGTGACAGGGAATGAGGACATGAAGGAAGCAATTGGAACTGAACAAGAAAACAAATCTAAGGAGCATCAAGACAAAATGGTCAAGCCAGTCTCCTGCAAGGACATGGAACAATTCTCCACCCATGGGGAAAATAACTATCACTGCAGAAAGGACACATTTCAGCTACCTGTCCAGCAACTTTTTGCCCATGGAACAGTTCAAGCAAGCCCACCTCCACAGGTGAAGTGATTCTCACTTGCCTCAGGCTGGACATGGCTCTGTGAACCCTCTAGGGCTCAGCACTTCAGCTCAATGCAATGGGGAGCTCACATCAAACTCACAGCAAATACCACTACTGCCTTATTCATCCTCAACTATCCATAAATACAAGCCAGAGATTGGGAAATTCTCTTCTCCACTGACTGCACAAATACAGACCATAACCCAGGACATGAGTTATGCATATATTGCAAATAGTCAGGCTTTCTTAATTGTCCATGAGTATGTGTACATTAAATGAGTACAATTCCCTCCCAGCCCTCTCCTTATGGGAGAGGTATTCCAGTGCCTTCATTGGCTTTGTGGCTCTGCACTGGACTCACTCCAGTAAATCCATACCTTCCTTATACTGGGGAGACCAGAACTGGGCACAAGCAGGATCACCTAGAGCCAGCTGACCATGGATGGAGACTCCATAGCCTCTCTGGAAGACCTGTTATGAAGACTGACCATCCTCAGTAAGAAAATAAAGTTTCCCATCTATTCTGAGAAGTGCAAGGGAAGGGAAATAAAAACACTGGTGATTAATGCTCTGACACAGGAAAGCCTGAGAAGTGGGAGGAAGTCCCTTCCCTCTGCTGTGATCCAGCAGCCAGACCCCTCATTTGGTTTCCCTCTCTCCACAAAACTAAGCTGATTATACACCACCTACAACATTTATTCAGCTTTGCTGCTGATTCCATTATCTTATAATATGTGTAGGAAATAGGAATATCAGGAGAGGGAAGTAAGAGTCTCAAGACTCAGTACTCCTTTAAATCTAAGCAATTACTCACAAGAAAACTGGTATATGCCATATTACTACCATAATGACTTCTCTGCATCCTTATTGTGCTCAGCACTCTGTATTTGCTCTCTGTTACAGCTGGTTGTAGCTTCTTTGCCCTACTTCCCTAAAAGTATAGATTCAGGTGCCTTGAGCTCTTTTTGGTCTGATAATATCTGGGGCAAGACCAAGCTGCATCAAGGCAGGACCAGCTATGGACTAAGTATGGGCTCCACAAATGGGATCCCACTACACTTCCTTCCCCCTCTCACCTTTCCCTCTGTACTCTACACAGGCAAAGCTGCTTCCCAGGCCACATTCAAACAGGGTGCTTCAAACAGAGAGGAACATCAGAAGTCAGAAGCAACACTTACAGAGCAGCTCATTAAGAAGATCCCAATGTAATTTAAATTTCACTTCAATATACCAACAATTCACTTACAATGAATACCTCTGCTCCTCCTACATTTGCACATACCCAGATCAATCCGGAGCATCACACTGAGTCTAACTCCATCAATATCTTTATAATAAAGTCCAGGAAACAAACAGGGTGATTAAGAAGCTGGACAGGTGGCAATTGAGGTTCCAGTCCATCATGTTATCCACCCTGCTGTCATCGCCACAGCAACACGGGGCCTCTTGTGGGCAGATCCTGCACTTCCAGTGAAGGGGCCAGATCTTTATCCCAGGGTGCAGCTCTGCTCTTCCCTCAGGATCTCAGGGATACAGCAGCAGCTCCCAACCGCTTTGGTTGATGGGCATCTTTCTTATACAACAGTTATTTCTGCCAAACACTGCAATAACACAGGTGGGATTTGCCTTCTGGCCAAACCTGCACAAGAAGTTCCCAATTAATGGTTGATGACTTGGAAATAAGCTTGGGCTTAAGTCCAGCAAAATGTAGGTGCAATTACGAGGATGTTTGGGAAAGTGCAGAAAGAATTAACATTTAACTGCAACAAGGGCTTCTCTCCAGCTCACTCTCCAATTTAGTGCTACAGATTAGAAGGAACCCTAATTAGTGTCTTGGAGAAAGACATTTTCCCTGGCAGGATGAACTGTCTAGCAGGAGCATCAGAAGGGACAGGGATAAAAATATAACACTTATGAATGGATGTTTATGATTTTTCAGGCCTTCTTCTATTTGACCTACCTTAAATTTGTAATCCATGCTTTGCTCCTAGATTCTCTGGCCTTGATATAGACAACATATACAGTTTCATGCTACAGATTTAATGAATTCACTATTGAGCCAATGCTACTAATCCCATCTTTCCCTTTGAAAGTCACTTGGCATTTGCCTTCAGCAAAATATTTTTACAAGAGTGAAAAAAAGCAGGAGGTGAAGAAAAAAAAAAAGTTATTTATTTATTTCAAACATGCTTCCCCCTCCACACCTCTCCAAAGGTTATTTCATTTTAAAAACAAGCAGTTCTAACTCAAGAAGCCTTCCTTGCTACAGAACCACTGCTCCCATCACACATACCTCTCCATTCCAACACAAAACTTCATGTAGAGACAAGAGGAACTCCAGTGGAAAAGCAGTGTTTTAATTTAAAATTATAATCATCACAAAGACTATGAGCCTCCTCTGCATCCATCCCCGCTCACTTAGCACTGGTGAGACGAGGAGGAAGTTTTGCCTGGCCAGAAACAGGGTCAACCAGGCTGCTGTCACGCCTGCATTGCCAGCACTGATGAGGGACTTCATTTTGGAGCAGATCATTGCCAGCCCCACAGAAAACTAGCTGCACCTTCTCCTTCCTTGTACATTCCCAGTAGGAGGCTGGCTCTATTGGTATTATAGTATAGTGCTAGACTTCCTCTGCACCCTCCAAGCTGAAACCCTCATTGTGGGAAACAAACCTGTGTACCAAATACTCCCTTGGACAAGGCAGGCCCTGCACAAATATTTGTCAGCAATAACCATACTGCTGCCTTTTGTGCTGCGGGGCTGAGGCAGGGTCAGGACTGCTTCAGAGACTTCTGTCCTCACATTCCTTCCCAGTGCCAAGGCTCTGCCGTGTGCAGGGGCGATTCACCAGCCACACTCATGATAGTTTTGTTTTGCAGATGACTGACCTTGAAGTTTCTCCTGTGTTTCAAGGTGGACAGAGTAATAAGACAGCTGAATAAAGAGAGAGCTCTCAGCTCTGTATAAAAACGTGTTAGACCAGGAAAGACAAATATTTGTATTTCAGTTCCACCACCACCATGGAGATAGGGGGAGGGAAGAAAAGAAAGGAAAAAAAGTACAACTAAATTCCATTCTCTAGGTGGGAACAGGCAGAAGAAGCCAGCCCCAAATTCACACAGCTCAACAGAACCAACATAGCGGCAAACATTAAGCAAAATAAAATAGGTTCTTGTTGACATGAAAGAATCCTTGGCCTCATTATTAAATCTGCATTTCCCACAGAGATTTCACATCATCTTAAGACTGTGGGGATGTGAATTTAAGGGCAAGGCAAGAGGTTGCAATGACACTTTGTGCTGTAAGCAAAGGTTTTCAAGGGCTTTACCATGGATTCCCTTCCAAAAGCTCTTGCTAAAGCAAAGCCTTTGAGTCACAGCAGGGCTCCACCACCCTCTCCACCGCACCCACACGCCAGCCGCTCCTTGCCAGCCTGTTGGGATTACCAGTCCGTGTTGCGACAGCGCTTGGTCGTGGGCCTGCCAGGGCACGGGGCCAAGCCCGTGGGCAGGGAACACATCCGGCAGGCAAACACAGCCTGCTGCTCACAACGAAAGGTCTCAGCACAGGACACGTGTGCAAAAGGCACTGACCTGCTGCTGCCGGCTGCTGCACGAGAAAGAGGCGCTTCATTTTTACACAAATCCTGAAATTAAGTGAAGGAGGATTGAGCCAGATGGACTAGAGCAATCGAGGCAGTGAATGAATACCCCATCAGCACCTGGCTCTGCTGATCTTCCCACTGACAAGGCAAAAGGGGAGGCTCAGATCCAGAGGGAAAATAGTTGAGACAGTGACAGGTTTTAGAGAACCTCTCTTCTGCTGTCCCAGGAGATGTGAGCACCGCTCCTGGCTGACAACAGAACAAGTGGAGCCCAGAGGATCCTTCCCTTTCAGTCTTTCTCTCTCTGCACTCCAATGTCAATAAGACTTAATTGCCAAAAGCAATCTGTCAAATAACCTTGGCCCAGAGCTTTCTTCCAGCATTTCTGCCAGGAGTATTAAATACCTGAAACAGCATAAACAAAGAGACAGACTCTGGGTATGTCAAGCACAGCCTTGGACACATTAACGTAACTGCTCCAGGATTAGTATTTTTCATTTAAATGTTTCACTCTGTGCAAATGTGCTGTGAGGACTAACAGTCTGCCACGGACTTTCCCATGAGTTCACTTGTTTGCAACAGTGTCTGTGAAGCATAAATGGAAGTAAGACAAATATAAAACATGATAATATTTATCTTTTTCCATTATTGAAATTTTGTCCTCTAACCAGTCGCCAGGGAGTCTCCAGGACAGCCAGAAGGAGAAACTGGGAGTTGCTATGCTGGATGAAGTAGGTACCTGTTTGAACACCTTCAGACTTCAGAAAGGCGTTAAAAATAAAAAATCCTATTTTGAACAGTCAGTTACGGAACAAACTACTCTGCAATAATTGCATCTTCCTAAACCACAGCAACTGGAACTCCGGGCCAGGCCAACCCTTGAAACAGAACGGTATATAACCTTCCCAAATGGTAACTGTGTAACTCCAAGCTCTTGGCAGCAACTCCAGGGATTGCTGTCAGAACATAGATACCTGGTTCTTTCTTGGCTCCCAAGTTCTTCACTTCAGTATGTGAAGAAGTTCAACACTTTGGATGTGGATTGAATTATGTCTTGTAATGCCTGATGTCTTTTTTTAAAACCATTTTCCATTTATTTTAAACTACTCTGAAGTAGCTATTTCTATGCTCAAACTAAAACATCAGTGTAAAAAGCAAGGAAGGCTGTTTCTGAAATCCTCTGTGGTTCTCCAAGTGTACACAGCACAAAATTATGTTTGCGTATGCAAACGTACTAAACTATATTTTCAAACTGAGCAGATGGCACACCCTTGCAATATACCTTTTACAGTCTGCACTTCAATTCCTTAAATATTCTCTGAAATAGCAGATGAGGTCCATACAGAAAAAGCTTACCTCCCTACCAACAACTTCTGCACAAGTTATTTGAGGACATTTCAGCCTCTACTTACGACGCAAATGTATAATAAATTGCTGCAGTGTTCTTGGAAAGAGTTCAAACTGAGGAGAGGCATTTTGATTAAGTTCCTCAATTCAGAATTTGTTTTCCTTTTTAATCTAAACATCTTGGGGCTGGGGAGGGAAAAACAAAACCTGATCAGCTTTGATTTTAAAGATGACAGCCCAACAAGAAGAGAATTACTGACACTTAGAACAACATTCAAATTCAGAATAGATGCTTTAGTTCAAGGACAAGTTATCGAGCTTGACAGCATTAGCTTACACATTAGAAATAAAAATAAAATTCTTGCCAGCACCGCAGTCACCATCTGAAGGTCTGCCGGCTACCCTGCAAGAAACCAGAGCAGCTTTCAGTTTTTTCCCCTAAAGCCTGCAAAATGATAGCCTCTGTCAAGACATACTCTCTTTTTGCCTCCTAGGTAGCAAAATCCACAAAGTGCAAAATCCTAGAAGGATAAAGAATAATTTAAGTTTATGGGGATCTCAGTTGCTTCTATCCCCAGCCAAAAGCAAAGCCACGTCCCACACTGCTCTTTCACCTAAGATATCCCACTTTTGTCAGAGTTTCCAAGACTGTATTTTCTGACACAAAAAACAACAGTCAAGTTTTAGTTTTTAGTAGATCCCCATGCAATTTTTCTCATTGTTTACTTTTGTCTTCCCCTGTAACCAAAAGCTTTTTGTGTGACCCTAGGCAGGGCGAGGAGCGTTCTAGAGAACCCACTGAGAAGCAGCAAGCACATTCCAAGTGCTGTGTGCTCTACACTGCCTACATTGTCACTGCCTAGGGTTGGCTGTTTTCTTTAAGAAATATAAATTATATACACAAAAGTTACTCCAAAGGGATTCTGTTGAACCTTGCTTGGCTTCAGACATCATATACTATAATTTGCTTTGATTTTTTTTTGGATTTGACATTATGCCTACATTCCTGTCACATAAGACATTTACTATTAGGTTCCAGAAATGGTGTGCTGAAGCTCTTCCAGGGTCCTGTGGTGAACAGACTAGAGCCAGCAACCAAAGAGCAATAGTGTTCAGGCCCCAGAGATCCTGTAATAACAGCAGCTCTTCCAACATCAGGAGATCTTCTCATGCAAGCATTTGTAACCCTCCCAATTTCTTTTGATTTTTACCTGCATCTTTGTGACTAAACGGTGGCTGAGTGGGCTTCCACTCAGCATTAAGGAAAGACAGAACTTAACCTATTGTCCTCATTATAGCTCAGGCTCAGCCTTCTCCAAACAGCAGACTAACATTTTATTGCATGCATGGTGTAGCTGTGGACTGAAAGCTGGGCTGGAGCCAAGACTAACATTATGGAGAACGTGTGCAGGACACCAAGGGAATACTTCAAGGTAGTTTAGCCTGAAGGTTCCTACATGTGAAACCCAAAGCCAGCTCAGAAGCAAGAGGTGAAAAAATTTCTCTTAGAGTTGTTATAATAGACATGGGTGCTGCTGGAGTGAGACCTACACTAGTATGTCAAACAGCAGAGAACAGCAAACACAGATTTGATCACTGCCACTTATTAAACCAGGTTGCCCTGTGTAGCAGATCAAGGAGTTTTCCTGCAGCTAGGACATATGCCTTTAGTCTGAGTAATTGTGTGAGTCATCACACAATTCCAGAGGAGCATACGGGTTCTGGCTTTTTGCCTAAAGGAAAGCAAGTGCAACTACCATCACACCTCAGAAACGAGACCCATTCACTAGGGGTCAGAGGAACACAAATGCATTGTGCTCTTTGGCTGCAAAAGGCACTTGGTCACAAAATTTAAGGCATGTAATTGGAAGACTTTTGATCTTGCTAGTGTTGAAACCACTCTTCCTTTAGGGCAGTCAACTTTTTCCTATCTGCAACTCTGAAAAAACAAAGGGTAATGATGGGTAGCAACCCTCCCTGGTAGCACACAGCCTCTCACAGACTGAAGGTAATTTTTTACCCATCACTCCTCAGATAGACTTCACAGACAAGACACTCACTCCAGGGCTACACATCCTCACACTGCACAACTGCTCAGCAGAGAAGCCACAGCTTAATCAACTGTCAATCACAATTTATGGTAAGTTGGGCCATATGGGAACTGGGACTGGGGCTCTGTTCCCAGTCCTGGCAAGGGAGGAGGAGGGAAATAGCACCCACTCTTTCTCTTAAAATAGGCACAGCCCACTGCTCAGCTTCGGAGCTCATCGCAACCAACATGCACTGCATGAATGTCCAAGAACTGTGTCTGGATTGCAGCAGCTTTGCCTACAAATGGAAAGTTGGAAACTTGTTCTCTTCAGAGACACTTGGTTTTCTAAATATAGTCCAAGTATTTCCCAAATCATACATTCAGCTGACCTGAGCTTCAATGAGGAAAAAGAACTTGGGTTGTCTTCTTTCTCATTATAATCTCCTGGACTGCTTACAATTTGGTACAGGACATACCAACCTGCACAATATTAGAGCAATTTGTGTTTTCAGCAAATTAACCATTAACAACTGCCAGATCCTACAGTGGTGGAAAGTCTCATTCACTTTGAATGCCATCAGTACTCACACACACACTATTCTTTCAGAAAACCATGGTATTACTGCAAACATAGAACTAAGCAGGTTCTCTTACTTGTCACATAAAGCCTTCTCCAGTCAGTGGTAAATCCAGCAGAAACATTCTACAGCACTTTTTCAGTCTTCTGAGCAGGAACACGCTGCACGTGCAGCTCCAGCAAATCAGCAAAGGTCTCCTTCCTTTCTCCCTCCCAAGTAGGAACATGTTGAACACACGGAATGAGTGTGCTTGCTTTCTACCCCCACCCTGGATGTCTCCAGTGTAAATAATCCTAAAATAAAAGAACGCTGTTTGCTCAACTAATTGTTCACCAGACTTCTAACAGTGCACATCTGCCTTTGCTTTTAGAGCATGAGGGCATAGCAACAAGTGACACAATTGGGTTTGTTGCTGTATGTTTTTACACTCAAGAGTTAAAAATTAAACAAACAGCTCTACAGGGGGGGAATTTCAAAGAGCAGCTAGAAGAGAAAAAAGGGAATTCAAAAAGCAGTAAGACTACCCCTTAGTCTTAGCAGTAAGACTAAGCAGAGGTGGCTGTGCTTCTCCTCAGCACAGCTTTACCTTCACATTTCCACCTCCACAACTAAGGCCTAAACCCTAGTACATAAAAGACTGTCCACTCTCCTGCCTCAAGACAAGTGTTTCTGCACAGCACATAGGAAGGCTTTTCCCCCTCCACAGACAGTGAGGTTTTACACACAGAAGTGTCAGCTATGTGATTTGGTTCACAAATGATGATACAGGTATCATCATTTTCACTTTACCCACAAGTTGTACAGAAAGGAAGCCACATGTTTCAAAGCAGCTCTGCTGCAGAGCCCTGAGTTGTGGTTTCTTCACCCTGTATCTACCTGCTTGCAAATACTCTCATGGCACTCGCTTTTTCCCTCCTGTCTTGCATGCATCTCCATATCCCAAGGAGTGAGGATGATGATGTGGATGAACATCCTCTGAGATCAGGCAAGCACAACACTTTTCAGAAACAGCAAGTCTCTGAAGCACCAAACAGGAGAAAAAGTCTTGTTCCCTCCTTTCTCTCATCCATCATTCAAGCACTGCTCTATTCAGCTGCATTTTCAGATGTGCCTGTGCAGCCATAGCACACCAGTAACCAGAAAATTTACAGACGGTTGCTGGATCACAAGCCAACTCTCACATTTTGTCCTTGTTCCCAAGTGTTCCCTTGCTTTGTAGGCCTGGCCTCATGAGAGAGAGCAGCAGAGGGGCAAACAGCAGAATTTACAGCATCATGAAAACAAATTCCTGTTTTCAGAGCCAGATCACCCCAGACTCGACTTTGTTTCAGAGGGGAAAGCAATTAAACTCATTCACTGCAGCCCTTCCATATGGGGAATGCTCTTTTTATTCAATTAACTTTTCTGTAACTAAGGTTAATTGCCTATGTGGTATCTGCCTTGAGTTATCAGAGGCTTCTGGTTAAACTGCCATCAGCACAGACACAGGAAGAGACCAAAAAGACCAGGAAGAGCAGAGAGCTCACAAGTGGCAGGCAACTGGCAAATGCTGGCTGGTATTCCCTCACTAGGAGTTCAAGGCTTAAGACTGTAGCAAAAGGCAATGACTAATACACTGAGTTTTTGCAGGATTTGCATTCCTTCACAAGACACAACACCAAGAAGACAGCATGTCCCTAAACATCTTTCCAACTTGCATAAGAAAACCCTGCTCACAAGAACTTGGTGATTAAAGCCAAGATTTCCACTACTAAACTTCTAAATCTTGAGCAATTCTCAACAACAGGGGGACCACCAAGGCAGCTCAACCTTTGACCATGCCAGTAAGAGGAGATCCAGTCACGTTTGCCTCTCATGGGTTCAGGGCTGCAGCTGGGAAAGGGGCTGCACACAGCCACAGCCATCACCCCAACTAGGTCATCCTCCTTCTTCCCAGCTCCCACTGGTTCATCTCAGAAATGCCACCTGCGGAGCTCAGTGAGGAATCACAGAATTGGAAGATCATCTTCAGAGATCATCTAGTGCAAACATCCTGCCATGGGCAGGGAGATATCTTCACTAGATCAGGTTGCTCAAAGCCCCATCCAACCTATGAACACTCACAATTATGCGTATCCACAACTTCTCTGGACAACCTGCTCCAGTGCCTCACCACAAAAAAAAAATATCCCTTTTGTCCTACCCTTATGTCTACACCCTTTCAGTTCAAAACTGTTGCTCCTTGTCCTGTCATAACGCTGTAGAAAGCTTTTCTTGATAATTTTACGCTTCATTTATAAGCTTTTCTACACTGAAAGGCCATAATAAAGTCTCTCTGGAGCCTCCTCTACCATCAGAACCTGTTCTAGGCATCCCTCATCAGAAAACTTCCTATGAAATTCCATCTTTATTTAAAGAGCTTTTATCTTCCAAACACTTTTCCGAGCAGGAGCTGGTTGCATGGCCCTCTAAACGTATTCATGGCAGTGCTTGGTGAGCTCTGCATTAAAAAAATATTAAATCTCAAACCTAAATATTCCCTCCTTAGATACGCTCTGAGCCTATCTCTGCAGAGACTTCATGTTCCAGCATACAGAACCATGGAGATTAGTCCATTAAAGCTCCTGCTTAAGTAAGGCAGTAGTCTGTACTGAGCAGTCTGTACTTCATAGCCACAGGAACAGCTTAGTGTCTAGAAGTAACCTAGAAGTTGCATCTAGGTACCTGCAAACACCCCTGAGCAGCCATGTGCCTCCTCCCACTGCGCTTTCACTCTCCAGGAGAGAAAGCTTTTTTCCAGAAGGTGTCCAGCAAAAAAACACACAGCTTCAAAGAGCACATTAAATTGAAGGAACCAGATTAATTTTAACTGAAGTCAGTATTCGTGCTGTCTCTGCTAACAAGCCACAGACAACATGTGGACTGCCAATAGGCCCTCATCATAATATCCAATACTTGTAACATCTGAAGAAACCTAACTTACACCTCGTCCAGCTTCCAAAAGGAGGCTCAAGCCCAAAGTGTGCTTTTGGGTGAGACCTCCTGAGAACATTGGTGACACCCAACAGTTAAGTAAGGCTGGGCTCAGTTGCATCATAGCCCAGACACCCAACTGCTGGCCCATAAATACCAGGTGCATTTTATTACATAGTATACAGTGTGGGGGAAAAGCCATGGTTTCCATTTTCTATTGTTCTGTGCAACTGAGGACAGGAGGAAAGAGTCATCTGCCTAGTTCACCATCTTTTGGTACATCAGATCATCTTACTCAGCAATTAACACCCAATCCAAACAACGGGGGGGAGGGGGGAAGACCTTCCAAGGTACCACTTAGCTACTTGAGATAAACACGACAGCAAAAGTGGGGAGGGGGGAACCCACAACCCACAATAACTGGGTAGATATAAAGGATAGGTTTCTTTCCACCATCAAACAGCCATGTGGTGGCCCTGGCCACCCTGCCCTGCAGCCTCCTCAAGACACACCTCACGTGCACAGTCCTGTCTCACCTCCCGGGCTACCAGGGGAGAGCACCCTGATCCTACGGAAATGCACAGTGGGGAAAACGGCATTTAAGAAGGCTTATTAAGTGCACACGCACACACTTTTTTTTTTTTTTTTTTTTTGGCTTTTTTGTGGGTTTTGTGTTGGGTTTTAATACATTATTTTTAATGTAGTACTATTAACCTCACAACTCTCTTCTAGACTCCAAACGCATTCTCATGCTAGAACTGAACTGCTGGATATGAAGCCCCCCTTTGGCGGTGGGGGGCACCAATCCACCTGCCCACCCCGCAGCCCCTGGGACAGCGGCACCCTGGCAGCCGGCAGCCGCGGGGATCCCAGTCCGCGCCGGGAAAGGCGGAAAGCAGCCCGCAGGTGCACTGCGGCTCCCGACCACCGCGGCGGCGGGAGGATGCGGGCAGGACGGAGGGAGAGCCCGGCCCGCTCCCGCTCAGCGGCGGAGCCGCAGCGGCGCCGGTAGCTCCCCGGCACACCCCCCAGCCGAGAGGGAGAGGGGACGCGGTGCTCGCCCCGCCGCGGGGACCCTGGCGCGGGGGGGTCGCTCCTACCTGCCCGGGCTCGCTGCGGTAGGCGAAGGCGTAGACCCGCTCCGAGCTGATGTTCACGGCGCCCCGGTAGACGTGGCCGAAGGCGCCGGGAGCGGGGTTGTCCCCGGGGCCGCCCCCCGCCGCCGCCGCGCAGAGCAGGGCGCAGAGCAGAGCCCCGGGGGCCGGGGCTGCCCTCCCGGCCATGGGCTCCTTCCTGCCCACCCCGCCGGGCGCCCGGACTGCGTGTCCCCGGCAGGGCGGGCGGCGAGGCGCTTTATCCGCGATTTAAATAAACAGCTCGGTGACACGGGCGAGAGGCGGCGGGGGCAGCGCCGCACACGCCCGCCCCTCGCCCGGGGGACGCCGAGCAACTTTCCCCGGGGAAGGACCCTCCGCCGGCCGGCGGGGCGGGGAGGGGAAGGGAAGGGAGGCCGGCCGGCGGGCTGGCCAGCCCAGGGGAGGAGGGTCTCCTCTCTGTGACCGGCCCCGAATTCTGAGCCCGGCGTAGCAGCCGATTGTCAGGGAGCTTTTCCCCTTGGGGAGCCGTGCCGTGAGCGCAGGGACACGCTGGCATCGTCAGGCACGTGGGGATCAGCATCTGCAGGGCTTCAACACTCCCTGCCCATCGCGTTAGGGGCGTCCTCGCTCCATATTCTGCTGGCTTGCTGGAGCTGCAGGTCGCACCTGCAATCCTGTTTGCGGTGCTCCCTAACCTTTATTTTTGGCTTCTCGTAACTTTGATATAAATGCTCTCGTCCTTTAGTTCAGCCTAAAGGTCTGAAAGGCAGCAGCAAATGTAATTTCATTAATCTGAAAATGGCTTGGTGCATCTTTTCTTTGCATAATCCGTGAAACTGGGTACAAACCATACTGTGATGCTCTTAACCTTTTCAGCAAGATAAGAGTGATACTGTTGGGCTGTGAAAAGGCAAGGGATCTCTCTCACACACAGCTTAATGCTCCTATGGTCTTCTGTTGAAAACACACCTAGGAAATGTGTCAGATCCCATAGTATAGGGATGCACTTTAAAGTCAGAGAAAATGGAGAGTTACTTATAAAGCAATCAGAAGGGATTTTCAGGCTGAGGATAAACTTCCAGGAGCCACAGTTTTATAAAGTCAGCCTGCAATCTCCAACTGCAGCAACTCTAGCCTCAGAAGCTTTACACATGTTGTGGATTTTGTTTTCAAGGCTGAGAGATTTCCTGGGGGGGTCACTTGTTGTCTTTGGAGGAAAAGTTACAAAGCTCAGCAAAATGAGCCAGCATGCCTTGTGCTGCCATTTTGATATCCGGGCCCTTGTGTGATTTCTGCCAAGAGAAAAAAGGAAACAATTGTCAGTCAGTTCTGTTCATCTTGAAGCAGGGTTCAAGTCACCCTGCCTTTTGTCACAGTCCCAAGAAGTATCATTTAGGGTAAAATAAACCATTTGCGGTCTGCTGGAAGATGGAGAACCCAAGACAAAGATTTTGCCTTTCAGCCTGGAATATCATGCTCTGCAGACAAGGAGACTTTAAGACTCCACCTTGCCTCTTAACATGACATGGTGTGACCTGTTCCGGGGGACTTCAAACAGTGGTGGCACTGGGAGACTTGTGGCTTTCCCTCCCTACCCTGTAGAGTCCAATGCTCCTGAACCCTACAGCTCCTTCCTCACCACTGCTGTCTGCAGATACACAGGTCCCTCTGCCAGGGCCAGCAGCCCTCTGGCATGTGCTGGAGGGAGGACACTAGGAAACTCATCTTCTCCCAGAGAGGAGACTTCAGGCAACAGGAGGAGGTAAGGCAGCCAAGGACCATGCCTGGCTCCTCAGAGCAATGTGACCGATGGCACAAAGATGGTGCTCTGCAAACCAAGGTAGCTGTGGCAGCTGCAAATAATTTTTGCGTCATTTGGTGTTATGCATATTTCGGATTGGGATATCAGTGCATTGTCCCTCTCTAGTTGTGTTGGTTTCATGGCAAAAAAGTGGCTCTTCATATAATCCTCATTTTCCAATGCAGAGTTATGTTATTCTTAAAGTGCTTTCCTTGATTAGATGTACATTACGGTATCTTACCAAAGACTACACATTTTCCCTCCTTTTTAATTTGAGAATTCGAGTTTTTTAAGTGTCATACATTGTTCTTATCTTAATTTCGTCTCACTATTTTGAGGCTCTTTCTGTAATTTAGCAATGGTAAACCTTTGCTCAAATCTTTGCCTCCAAGGTATGATACTTGGTGTTGCTTGACTTGGTGTTATTTGCAGAAGTTTGAAGTCAAAGGTGAACTCCACCATTCCAGTTGCTAATGAAAGTAAACAATCCTAGCAAACAGATCAGATCTCTTCGTTTGATATACCTTCCCACTGACAGGAAAATATCCACTGCACCAGTTTGGGAATTGCTTTTTAATCACACACTCCTCTCACGTTAATACCATCTGAGGCCAATTTGCCTTTATGAGAGTGGTGTTCAAGACAATGTCAAAAGCCCTATGGAGTCAAAACATATTTCACCTATTCCTTTCAGCACTTAATAAGTCAGCTATCTCAGCAAAGAAATAAATTAGGTTAGTTTGACATGATTTGTTCTGGACAATGCAGAATGCCTGCTGCTCATCACTTTACTGTTACTTAGTTGCTCGCACACTGACTGCCGAACAGCTTGTTTTATTACTTTTCCAGATTACAAATTGAGGTTGGCTGACATAACACTTCACTCAGACCCTTTGATAAAGATGAGTAGCCCATTTTCCCTTTTCATTACACCTGGATCTTGTTCTTGAAGGACAGCATGTACTTTGGAAGAAAGAGCCAATCCCTCTAAGAGACAGCACTCTTATCCACATACACCATGGGTCTGAGTCAGTGGAAGTGACCTTTTCTGGTGTATGCCACAGTACTCTGGCATCAGGAGCCAGCAAGGGTCAGATGCTCCCTAAGGGACAGGGATCTGAATGCCACAACACAGAGTGGGGAGAGCGGGGCAGAGCAGGGACCTCACCAGCCAGGGCTCCATCCCACAGGATCTGAGCAAGACAAGCAGGACAGGCCTGGATATGGAATCAACAAAGTCAATTGCTATAGATTGCTATAGACAAGTCAATAGCAATGGGACAGCTCTGAGGTCAACGTAAGTTAGTGACTTAGGTCTGGTGATGGCAGTCAGGGACAGACACAGTCCCATCAGCAGCAGGCAAGTCCCCAGCAGTGAGGCAGACCTGAGGACTGGCCAGGAAGCTGGTCAGCATGTCTGGGCCAAAGGGATACAGACAGGGCTGCCACACGGCTGTAGCTCCAGCAGAGCCAAGGACCAGAGCCCCACCTGAAATGCAGCTGCCTTGTGAGGGGAAGAGAGCCCTCTCTGGAGCCTCCCCACAGCTGTGATGCCAGAGTCACTGGAGGGAAGAGGAGCAGCCCTCAGCTGTGCTGTTTCTAGGCGGCCTATGAGCCCAGGGTGCCAAACCTCCAAAAAAGGGGATGATGATCTTGGGGCCCTTGTCTCTGGCTGTGAGGAGGGCATGTATTTCGTAAAAGGACCCATTTTTCCAGTATAAATAAAGCCCAGGGTTGTGAGTGTCTCAAGGGAAGGAGAACTGTGCTGGATGAGAGGCCCACAAGAGTGTGGTTTTGAGGTTTTTGTTGATTTTTTTTCTCTGTAGCACAAAAGCAAAACATCTCATTGCTGTTGGGAACAAAAAACAAAAAAAAAAAAATTAATTCCAAAGCAGTAAAGAAACTACATTTCCCCTGGTAACCATGGCTGCAAAAATATTCAGGATAGAGGATATCACACAGGAATTCCCTAAATCTTAGTAACTTAGAAAGAGAAATGGCATAAATGTATAACAAACCAAATTGTTTGGAAACCTGATGATTTAAAATTACTGTTTGCATATGTAATCTCTGTCTTATGTAAGTTCATCTGTGAGTTAATAGATGCTATAGATGCTCAGCTGGCTTCTGCAGAGATAATGCCACATTTTCAGACTGCTGAAAATGCAGTGTGAAGAATAACGAGAAGTGAAATGTAGATGGGCTTTAAAGATGTCTGATAGAACCTGCTCCGACCTTTCTTATATGTGGGCAAAGTGTCTAAGAATACGCTGCTTGAATGAGAATTGTCTCTGGCTTGTATCATATTTGCTTATATTATGTATTTAACATTTGTATTTGATTGGAATTAATAATAGCAGAGAGGTTAAAGAGGTTTCAAAATAGACAATGTAATGACGCAATTACGCCTTTATTGTTTTTTTCTTCAGTAGCCCTTGTTCTTCAAGACAATTTAAAGCCATGTTAAGAGAGAAGTCCAGATGTGCCCTTGATTTATTCTTTTGACTTCCATGTTTTCAGACCAACACAGATTAATGAATTACCTTGCATGGATTTCTCTTCCCACAGGCTGAACTCTGATGATCACTTTCAGGTGCACATGGTACCTATGTTGAGTGTCTAGATGCAAACTGAAGGTTTCGAGGTGCAACCTCCACATTTGCAGCACTTCATTAGATGCAATTGCTGAAAGTATTTCTCAAATGCTTTTTACTCCCCTTGTGATTTCCATCTTCTCCTTGTATCAACATGCAATACAATTCCTTCCCTCAATACATTAACCACTACCATCTGCACCTCCACATGAATCTTTTTACAGTGATGCTGGTAAAGCCAGAATTGCATTGATGGGGACCCTAAGCACCAGGAAATCTTGGTGAAGTGGGAAAAGTTTTGAATAAAAAGCTGACAAACCTTATGCCTTCACTTTCCACCTCCCACAGACAAAATATTATGTTCACATAAAAATTTTGTAATACAAAATGTTAACTGTAGCCTTTTGGAGTAATTACATCATGTCTTCACCTGTGTGGAGGGAAGTGGATGATCTGTGGCATATAATGGGGTAAATCTGTAGGGAATACATTGCACCCATCTGTAAACGCAATGACTCATTTCAGAACCACCAGCTGCTTTATGGAAACCAGAAATTCCTTGTGGCTACCGAGGTACACCCTTCCTCGGTGGCACAGCTAACGAGATCTGTTTGTTAAATTTAAACAAGGGCCACTCTTTAATTTCGTATCACCTTAATTTCATGGTTTGTGTGACATTCTGCTCTGAACCACCTGTAACAGCACCTGAAATACATTTTCACGCGGGGAAATTTCCAAGGCTTCCTCAGAGGGACACTGAGAGGTATCTCTGGAGGGTATTTGCGCCAAGAAGTGATAACAGTGAAGTGAACGAGTAGAAAAATTAGGGCGAGGCGAGATGGAAGACGAGTGACAACGCCAGGAGCAGGTCCCGTGGAGTGGGCTGGAGCGGCCAGGGCACTGCTCTACTTAAGGGAGGCGGCGGGGGGTGTCCTCTGCAGCCCTGCGGGAGGGTGAGGGCAGAGGCTGCTCCCTCACAGAAAGCCCAAGGGGCACAGGAGCCGCCTTGCCATTCCGACGCCGGGACCGCGGCCCGGGAGGAGGGGGAGGAAGAGGAGGAGAAGGAGGCGGGCGCAGGAGGCCGCGCTCCGCCCCTCCCCTCAGGGCGGGCCGAGCAAAGCCGGAGCCGTGGGCGGCCTCGCTCCCGCCCCTTCCCGCGGCCGCGATGTCGCTGCTCCGCGGGCCGCGGCCCCGCACCGCCGGCAGGAAGGGCCCCAGAAAGGCGGCGGCGGCCAAGCGGGACTGGGATGTAAGTGCTCCCCGCTGCCGGGCGCCTTCCGCTGGGAAAAAGGCCCGGGAGCCTCCGTGCCCGCGGCTGGGGGAGCCACCGCCCTCCGCAGGGGCTGCGCCGTGGAAACGCCCGGGTTGCGTGAGGGTTCGGGCGGGCAGACACGGCGTGTGCCAGGGGCACACGGCCCCTCTGGTTTCCCTGGCCCTGGCAGAGCCCAGGCCTCCTGCGTGTCCTGGGGAAAGAGCGCGATCAGCTTTGGTGGAGGTCTCGTTCCTGGCGGCTGCCTCGCCGAGAGCGCAACGTTCTTGTAGCGCCATGAAAGTGCACGGCAGTATAGTGTTAGGCTAATTATACTGCAGTTTAAAAGTTGTTTGTGGTTTTGGTTTTTTTTAAATAAAACTTTTTAAAAAACAACCACAAAAAAGTTTGCCCTCAGTTGCAGTTCTTGACGTGTTCCCTGGTTCCTGTTCGCAGAGTACCGTCCATGATTTGACAGTGCACCGTGCAACTCCTGAGGATATTGTAAGTTTAATAGCAGTCACTGCTTGCTCTGTCCCTGTGGCAACCCGTTTCGCTGGTTGTCTGACATAAAAAGTGCTTACCGTGCTTACGGGGATGTTTTCTGCCAATGTTTAATCTCTTTTTCAAGCTTCTGAACGTGTTGTCTCCTTAGTGCTAGTTGTTTTGTTTATAATACTGAGCATCCCCACGTCCAGCAATTGGTGTTCTTCAGTTTCCTGTTCCCACTGGGAAGCAATAGCTGTGGTTTTTATTTCAATAAATTGCATGCCATCATAAAAGCATAAAAAACATAAATACTTGAAAGGTCAGTGGATTAGTTGAAGGTCTCACTTCTGCTGGGAAGGACTAAAAGATGTGCTTTGTCTGAGGAACCTCTCTAATCCTCAAAATACTCAATTTTCATTTGAACAATTTAACACAATTTCTTTATATTGAATGACCTGTTGATTGCAATGTATGTGAATTCTTTGCAATAAACAGGTAATGTGTATTTACATGTATTTAGATGTGTATTTACATTTTCTTGATAGCACTAATTACCAGGATGGAAGAGGCAGTATGAGATTATAAGTTTTGACAGGTTTGTCAGGATGGATAGTCATAGTAGCAGAGAAAGACTTGATTCTACAAGTGTTTGCCTTGATAGCTTCTAGAGGCTTTAGCAAGCACCTCACACATTTAATTTCTTTAATTTGTATTTAAACTCTATATTTTTAATGTAATCTAATAGTTAGAAGAAGGGAGACTATGTCTGATGTCTGGCAACGTTAAATCAGGAAAATGCATTATGTCTTTTTATGCACCTTACAGGTGTTAGTGTTTGAGTTTTGCCTCCCTTTACAGCTGAGAAAACTCTTGCCAAGTCAGTGGTGTAGGGCAGACAGAAATTCAGATTTTCCCCATTCATCTTTGGTACTGCTTTAAATTTGGATGGGATTTGCATGGCAATACTGATGGCATTTTACACTTGTGGATGTTTATGAGGTTGTCATTGGCACTACTGTGATGTTAACATAAATAATGTTCAGTGCATCAAAGATAAAATCAAGAAGAGCTTGTTAGCTTTGCATATTTTGCTTAAGATTGATTTTTGAAATGATTTCTTTTATGTTTCTGTAGCTCCGCCGCCGTGAAATACACAAATCAAAAAACAAAGCGTTGGCACATCTGGAGCTCCAAGAGAAAGCACTGAACAGAAAATGGAAGAAGCAAAGGCAACTGGATGCAGATTCCTTGGCGAAAAGGAAATTGGCTCTGATGCGTGAGGTGAGAGCTAAATTTGCACTTGCAGCCTGCTGCAGGTGATCTGCAGCACTCCTGGAAAACTGCTCATGCTCATGGAAGCCACAATTGCTCCTCTTGTTGATAACTAGATCCCACACATGCACATGCTGTGTGTGCTGCATGCACGCAGTGATTGGGGTAGACTGTCTGACAAACCAGCTGTTACACAGAATTGCACATTTGACCCAGGCTGCCTGGCTATGCCCTCTGTAATTCTGCAGGCCTCTTTTCATCTGAACAGGAACTGTTTGCAGAGTTCAACTGTTGTAAAAAGTATGTGTATTCTTTGGGTTCTTATTGCCAGCTTGCCTTTTCTCCCTCATGTCTGGCTTTTTTATTTGATACAAACATGAACGTTTCTCTGTCAGAGTGGAGCATTGTTTATTTAAACAGAGAAAGTGCAGTGTCAAGGGGGCTGAAAGGGTGAGTCAAGAAGTTGTTAAGGGAGGAAAATTGACACAACAAAGATTGATGAGCTGTGGCTGACAAGCTTGTCATCAGAGGATTGAAAAGCTTGTTCTCAGCATTCTAAAGCACCCTGACTGTAAATATATTATTGAATTTGCTTTTGAATATTGAACTGTAGCAGTAAACTTAAGCCTAATTAACAGAGAGAGTAGCTGTCACTGGAAAGGTGGTAGATCTCCTTTTTCACATGGCAGGTCACTTCTTGCCAGGTGTTACAAAAACTAATCTGAAAATTGGCTTTCAGACCTCTGTACTCACTGAGAATTGTTCATGCTGGTAAAGAATGATGATGAACAGTGTTCACTTAGCAGTCAAAATAAACATGATCTGCTGCTAGTTCTGTAAATGTGCAGTGGACTAACCATCACAATCTTCATTGTTTTGTCTTTTGTGGTTTTTCAGAAGTCACTTTCTGATCTCTGAGAACATTCAAGCATAGACAAACAAATGGAAGTACTTAGAATTGAAGATCACCACCTAGTTTTCTATTTGAACCCTGTTTCTCTGCAATCACAGTAGAATTTTTGTATTATGGATATTTTTTGCTAATTAAGCCTCAGACTTGGACTTTTGTTACTTTGGTACTTTTCTGCCAAGTATATTTCAGCACAGTATTCAAAAAACACTGTGAACCTCTACATGACTTTCCCTAATGCAGCCTAGTTTCAATAATATTTCCATGCAGAAATAAGTTATGTGTTACAAAAGGTAGATTAGACCATATTTTCTGATATTTGGCTGGGCTACCTATTATGTGACTTCATTCTTTTGCAGATGTGAAACTCAGGTTTAGGAAATAGTCTTCTATATTTGTTGCTGTTTCTAATGAGAATGTAGAAATCTCACCTCCTCCTGAGTGGTTTTCCCCTTTATAGTTAAGAGGTTATTTTATTCAGTTTACTTTGTGTTTACTTCTGAATCAGTGAAAAGGAAGACAAAAGGAAATTATGCCAAGGAAGGTGAAACAGATAGAAACACAGAGACAAAACCAAAACAGAATAACAAAATAAAAAGGGAAGAGTTACTGTTTTCACCTCTCCCTAACTTAAATCTTGTTGATTGCCAGGTCCTGTTGTTCAGAGTAACCGTGGAGACTGTGTCTCGCAGCAGAGCACAACAACTGAGAATTGTTTCCTTGTCTGTTACCTTGGTGATCTTTTAGTGCTGTGAGTGTAACTTTCTAAGTCTCTTGAATCCTGCTCAACTGCAAAAGACTTGGAGACAAAAGCTGAGAAGGTGCTGCTATTATTGTTGTTTCTTCTGTAGTTGTGTGTTGAACAGACAGATATTACAAAAGAGTTACAAAATAGATAAGCAAAATTTTAATATTTTGGGGATTCATCTGCCTAAAAATCTGAATGAAAAGATAGAGTTTACTCTGAAACTTAGGACTGTGAATTTGTAGGTACCACACAGATTGGTCCTGCAGGAACTTATTTTTGAAATAATGTTAGTGCATTGCACCAAAGAGTAGAAGTAAATGGATTACTGTAGTGGAGAGATTTTAGGATAAGTCCAGTTTATTTGCTTTGATACCAGTCTGAAACATGAGGGAAGGTGATTTTTAATGAAATTTGTAGGTGATACTAAACTGGGACAGAGTACACTGCTCAGTGAATTTGTCCAGGGCATGTAAATGGGCCTAAAGGGGTTACAAGATGATACCACTTCTTCTCATCACAAGCAAATGTGAGCTAATCTACCTTGGGAGCAATGATCTAAAATGTTCATGATGTATTCAACAGGAGGGTAGAGCTTAGGAACCTGCTGATGCCAAAAAAGATCTAGTGAGGAGGGTAAAAACAAACTAATCAGGATAGTTTTTGTCTGATTACACACATCACTCTAATTTTAATTATCTTCAGGAAATCAGTCATATAAACTTTTTTCCTTTTTTCCCTTCCATAATTTTTTTTCTTTTGCCCATCTGGTATAATAACTTTATCTAAAAACCTGCATTGTTTTGATATCAGATGGAAAGACTAGATTTAGCTTGTATCAGATGTGGAAATTGAACAGTGGTCTGAAAAATTATATCTGTGAAGTGTTTGAAAGATGAATATTCACTGACTTGCTATGAGAATTATTATGAGAAGTCTAATTTACTGCATTGCAAGCTCAAAAGACTAGAAAAACATGAAACTCAGATATGTAGGATTACTTTGACATAACAAAGCATGTAGTAAAATAGGGTATTGAGGAGGAACAAGTGAAATGACACTGCCTAGAATTTTTTGTATGAGGCTAAGTGTAAGCCAGCAAAGTTACCAATGGACATTGAAAAGAGCTCTGTGGAGATAACAGCATAGAGTACTGTGAAACCATTTCAAAACAGTTTCTTATGATTCCTGGAGGAGCAAAAATTGTCAGTCAGTTTTCAAATTTTGAGTAGGAGGGCATACATGGGCCTTTTCTGTGAGGTCTTTGAAGTACTCACAGTCTCTGTATCAGTTTGATGAACCATGATGAAGGAGGTCACTTACATACCTCCTCTCAAGTTTTTAAGAATATCTACTTTCTCTCCAGGTTGTGGGATATAATTTTACTAGTTTTTGATTTCCAGCTTTTGAATGAAGCCAGGCATCAGTGAGGAGCTTTAAACTGTGCTCTGCTCACAAAGCCCCATCCCCAGTCAGCTCCATTTGGCTCGTGGTAACTGGATGCTTCTTGCTTTGCACTCCAAGACATCCTTCCTTAGGAGGAACCTGTTGTGATGGACTTCAAATACTAGGGAGAGACTTTGGGAGAGAGAATTTTGAGTACAGAAGCTGTATCTTCTGGAGATTCCCAAAATATCTTCTGATGCCAGATGTAGTTAGCTGTGTTTACCTCTGTTGGAACTTCTGGTGGTATGTGGCTTAAGTTTTCGGTAGGGTTTTCAGGAGGCAAGACTGAGTGAAACAAGTCTGCTTGAATTGATTTGAATATCAAATAGTTCATGTTGTGGGTGTCAGATGTAGGTAAGTGTTCTATGACTTAACATTGAGATCAAATGATTTGAGTTTTTTTTTTTTAATTGCTATATATGACCTTTTTTTTTGATGAGCATGTCGTAAATACCCAGCTTCTTGTGTCAGGCTGGAAGGAGAAGGGGGAGTGAAAGGATTTGTTCTAAAGAGAGTCAGTGCTGATGAGGACCTCAGAAGTAATAACTTTAATTTTTCAGAAAAACAGTATGAATTCTAGTTACTCTAAATGAAGTATGGTGTTCTGATCTATCTTATATAGGATCTAATTGCACAATACCAACTTTGCAAACGTTCTCTTGTTGGCTGTTCTCTTGGTAACTGTTTAGAGGAACAATACTGGGGGGAAAAAAAGGAAGTAATCAGTCTGCTCAGTGTAAAGTTTCCTTATGCACTGTGCTTTCAGATTCTGTCTGATCAGTACCATTTCCAAGATGTATTGGAACGATCTGGTCAGGTAATGGCTGTGGCAAAAGACTTGCTTGAGGATGCTCCTCGCACACGAACAGGTAGAACATCTCATCTATATGTGGTAGCCCATTTAAGATGATCTCCTTGCTTTCCCTGAATAGTCTTGCTTTGCAAAGTGTTCTTTTAACTGCTTTCATCTCATTGTCTAACGTGGTGTGATTGATCCTGTTCATGTTGGATGGAATACAGGTGAAGCTATCACCTCCCATGGCAGGGGAGAGTGACTGATGGCTGGTTATTCCACTCTATTGGTCCACTGTGGAATTTCGTAACACGTGCTCTGAAACACCTCCAAGCTCACCATTTCACAGCCAAGCTACTGGCCTGTGCAGAGCTGCAGTTTGAGCTGCTGCAATAGTTCTGTTTCTCATTGCTGCATGAGCTCACTCTTTACTCTTGGATATGGTTGAAGATTTATCAGCAATATCAGCTTTTCCTTTTCTTAATTTGGCTTGTGGATCCTTGTGCTGCTGGAAGGCAGGATTGGCTATTTGTATATGAAATCTTAAACCTAGGGATTTTTTCTGTAGGCTGCCATTCTCTTTGTTCCTGATGATTTTGATCCTGCAAGCTGCTTCTGCATAAGTGAATTTATGCAGGTGGGAAGGATAAAAGCTGGGCATGTGGCCCAGCGTATTAAATTAACCCTATGGTCAGTCTTTGGTTGTTGTTTAAAGTGACATCCCTGTGACCACTTTTTTGTGAAGTACAGGAGCTTGATTTTCAGTGAAGTCCTGCAGCATAAGTACAGACCAAGCCCTCTGTGTTCTTCCCTGTGTTGTTTAATTCCTCTAGGTTTTCCTAATGTAACAATGGCTCCTAACTGTGACCTAGAACCATCTCAAGGACCCATTGTACAAAAAAGTCATCCTCCCAGTCAGCTTTCCATCCTTAGTGAATCTGTCATGGATTCCCAGGTAATGTATGTTTTGTTCCATGCATACAAATCCTGTGGCTTTTTTGTTTGCACAAAATTAGACTATTCAAAGATAAGAATTTCCAAGCAGAACTTAATTGGTTTTTGTTGATAACATTCATAGAAGACAAGATTAAACAGAGGTGAGTTTCTTTTGTGAGACTTGTGGGAATCATGATTTTTTGGTTTAACTCTCAAATATGAGAAACAAACATCATTGTGTGTAGAAGCTCTCTCACATTAGCATGCCCTCCCTTTTAAATTCTGGAATTCTCAGAGTACAGTGTGATTACAGTCTAAGAGAAGAACTTTGGTGTCACTTAACTAATTGCCACATTTCAGAATATGTCTCTGATTTACCAGTTATGTCTGCCTATATGGGGACACAGCCATTTGTATCCCAATTCACTCCATGGCCTTGATGACTCCTACAAGTTTAACTTTTAATATTTTGCATTATTTTATTCAGATTTGTTGTAAACAATTTTTTAATTGTCTAAAATTTAATTTAGTTTGCCTTTGTGCTGTGTTTTCTTTTAATAACATATTGTACCAGGAATGCTCACTGGGGTTTGAGAGCAGGTGCTCCCAGAAAACTTCCCTCTGATGAAGACCAAACAGGCTGTTGGGAGCCAAAGTGATGGTGTCATATTCCCATGGCCCTCTACTTCCATTTCCTACTATCTTTCAGAAATATCTGTAATCTGAGTTGTGGTACTTCTATGTTAGGTATTTTGGTGTGACATTTGTTTTTCCATTTTTTTAATGAGGAGCGTACCTTTGTAAGCTGTGCCACTAGATGCAGGCCTCAGGATAAGCTGAAATTTTTAAAAGAAACACATATTGATTGTGTGCCAAGATTCTGTGAGTTCTTATGTGCTTACAAAAATCACAGTTAAAGGCTATCTGGTGAAACCTGCTCAGCAGCGCAGAAACCTGGTAGTTTGAGGAACCCTAATTCCAAATTTGATTGTTTGTATTTAGCTGTAATTGTAGTAGTACATAGGATTGTATTTTGTTCTGGTTGCATTTTACACACAGGCTATAAATGTAATTTTGCAGGTCTCACAATGAAGTTGTTTAGCTTGTAGTGTCAAATGACTGAAATGTTACAAGTGGTATGGATTCGGGTTGCTTTTCTGTATTTTGCCTGCTATATTTCTGTTTTGGTATGTCCTTAACAGCTTTTATTTTATCCTCTAGTTTGCATGCGTTTTCATATTTAATATAAATCATATGAGGAAAATATTGGTTATTTAGTTAGTCACTTGCTGTGTTATTTTGAGACAATTGTCAGTATCAGTGTTTCTTAGATACTAAAGTCCCCCAGAACTTCCTACAAAGGGGTGTGGATTTGGGTTTTTTTTCTGTGTGGTATTTTTATTTTAAGTATGTTTTGGTGGTGAGACTAAAACAAATGCTTTTATTTTTTTTTCTTGAAACAATTCCATTAAATTGGTCTTTAACTTCTTCTGAATTCTGGTTTGTTTTCTTTGTTGTCTCTTGAGAAGGCTCTTAATGAAGAGGAGGAGGAAGCATTATCAGAAGATGGACAACATAATGTTTTGGGTTTCAAATCCAGCATCAATTCTGACAGGTCAGTACAAATACAGGTGTCCACCTCCTTGACACTGGAAACAGGTGGAGTTAAAAGCATGTTGAATGGTATAGTTAAGTTCTTCTGTTTCCCCTTGCCCTCCTTTCCTGATCTCAGAATTCCAGGGAAGGGCCTGGTGTAACATTGAGGCTGGGAATGAAAGTGATTAGGGAGCTCACCTGAGCAATTGCAGATAATTTTAGGAGCTCTGTCAAGACAGATAATCTGGAATCATGCCATTGTCCTGTTACAGTTCACTGTTACTCTTGTTTTCGATGTAGGCTACTTCGGTTGTTGAGAAAAGAAAATTCCTTGGTGAATTCTCCTTTGTGGGTTGAAAAGGATGTGAGAAAAACCACCTTATCACAGGAACCAAACGTGCCTCGAACTCCAGCAACTGTTTCCCCTTCATTTGATCCGTCAGGTTGGGTTTGCCAAATCACAGCAAGGCTGTTGGGCTGTTCATAGGATCCTATCTGGAGTTCCTTTCCTGGGTGGGGGTCTAAGACAGAAGTGTATGCTAATTTGGCTCAGATGTATTTTCATACTAAAAAGCCATTTCTTATCAAAATTACTCCAGAACAAACTGCTGTTAAGGACATGCCTCAAATATTTCACATGTGCTTTTTTTTCTTTGTTTTGTGTTTAAATCAGCCCTCAATGCTACCAGTGTAATCAAGAGAACCCATTCAAGACTCCGGAATGAAGATGAAGAAGAGTCTGTAGACTCCATTGACACTGTGAGACAAGTGCTGAACCCAGACTCAAGGAAACAAAAGCAAATTGCAGCAAAGAGTTAAGTACTTTGAAAAATAAAATACCCTTTGTCCAAGGTCCTTAATGTTGTAAGAGAATGTGAGTTGGAATGGATTTTTGGGAGTCATTGCAGGGCTAATACCAAAGTTTGATGGGGGGGTCCTTGAGTCTTGAGCATATCTCAGGCTGGATGTTCCACAGCTCCTTGTCTAATGTATTTTCCCTCTATTCTGCACGTTCATTGGCAAAGCCGAATCCATGGGAATTTGGGAACTATAAAAATGGCCCTTTGGTGCTGCCCATTACCTTGCTGCCCATGGAGTCCTCTCCTGTGCAGGACTTCTTTAGTTCTGATCCAGATTTGTGTTCTGTGCTGCGCAGATTAAGGATGCATTTCAGTCTCCATATTCTATGTGTTTGTATGAGGGGACTGGCATCAGTTGCAAGCTGTACCATGAAAGGAGCGTTGCTTACTGAGTATGAGAAAGCAGCTGATGTTTTTCATTAGCAAACTATTTCCATGCATTTAACTGGAAAGGAGAAAAGTACGAACAGGTGTATCCAAGATGAAAGCACCAAACAGTTGTGCTTGAGAGATACTACTGTGGCAGCAAAAAATGTGGTTTTTAGGATCTGAAAGTAGCTGAAATAACTGGGGATCATGCTTTGATGGTCTGTTTCATCTTATGGCAAGAGAGGGCATTTCCTTTGATTTACTTCAATAAACAATGCAATTTCATTGGTACTGCGAAGATCTGTATACAAGTTGAAATTCCAATGACCCCGTTTTCTTCTCCTTCAGTGAAAAGAAAGCAAGCTGCACAGGACTCTGCAAGACAGAAGAGAGGTGATTCTCCAGCTAATTTAATCCAGGTTGACCTTCAGAGGGACAACAAACCCAGCCTAGATGTTCTCAGCCACATGATCCAGGAAGTAGAGCATGAACTGGAGGAATATGAGCGATGTACAGGTCGTGAGGTCCCAAAAAAAGAGAGGAGTGAAGGCCTGTCTGGGTTTACTCTGTCACTGGTGAACGCTCTCTGTCGCTTGATGCGCTACCTCAAGGAGGTGAGAGACTTAGAACTGCCCCTGGAGACTGAATGAAAAAGAGTGTAAAGTTATCTTACAGATGTAAAATAACTGGTTTTTTCTGGCTTCCAAGCATTTTACATTGAACTCTGATTATCATTGCTTATTACTAGGTTTGCATGCAATTAGGAGTTAAAACTTTTGGTTTGTCAGGAACTGGTTTTTAGGAATTGGTTTCCCTAGTGAAGATGGAGGAGTTGACCGCAGTGAAAGTCTCTCAGTGTCTAAGGGCAGAAAATACCAATTGAAATAATTTTAATTGAAATAATTGAAATTGAAATAATTTACATATACTCAGACTTGAGCAGGGTAATAACTACAGCATTTTTTGCAAATTTATTTTCTTCCTTTGCCTCCCAAAGGTGATGCTGTTGTCACCAGAGCAGTGGACCCAAATCCCCTATTTTCCTTCAGGATTCCTTAGTCCTCTTTTACTATCCAGAAACTTTACCTTAAGCAGGAATGACCTGAAGTGCTCACTGTAACAATGCACAGCTGGGAATTAATGGAATTGCATAAAGATCACCTTTGTGCCATGTAGAAGCTTTTTTTTTTTTTTTTTTTTTAAAGAAAAGGAAAAACAAAAGTGTTCTAGTTCATCTGTGTCCCAGAGCTGTCAAGAGGCAACAGTGCCTCACAGATCATTTGGTCTATTTGACATTTTAAACCAGATTATGACAGTTCCTGCACTCTTAATGGATGCAGCAGAATATATTATCTAAATGCTAATGCTCTATTTCATAGCAAAGGTAATAGATCTCTAATGAATGTGGAACTGTCTAATTTTAGTTCCTTTTCAAAGGGTATAATAATTGAAACCCATCTTATTTTAAAATTGTTTTTCCTTACCAGATATATAATAACTTAATCCTTGCATTACACTGTATTTAATCTGTATGGAAGAATTTACTTTGATTAAATCCTGGAAGCAAATAGTAAATAATTAATCCAAGAGTGAAAAGCAACTGCCATCAGAAGATGGACGTCAGCTGAGAAAGTCTTGTGTTTTAAAACAAGTTAATAATGCTTGGTTTTTGTTAAAATTGTAAGGGAATTAAATTTGGTTCTTTTTCAGTTATAAGGAAGGATCTTAGCATTTCAGTACAATGTTTTCTGTTTATTAGGAATACATCAATTTAATAGCATTCAGTTTGTTTTATAAATGTAATTGCAGTTACAATCCTATTTAGATTGTCTTTAATTTTTCTACAAAAATGAGTTATTCCTGAGCCTCAGACATCTTCCAAAGCTATTCTCATTATTTTTCTTGTTACTATTCCATCCTTCCAGAAGTGATTTTTTGCATAATTGTCTGCCACACACACAAATTTACTACCTAAATTCTTAAGTAAGCAATATTACAAAGTCACTCAAGCTGCATAATGTGGTTAATTAGCTTGCTTGGGATAGATACTGCATTCATATTTTAAACTGACTTTTCTCCCTTTTCAGGGAGGTTTAATTATAGGTATAATTTGAGAATTTGCTGGGAAGAAGCCCAGCTTGTCTTGAGTGTTTTATAAAACCTGATCCCTGTGATGCCAGACACAGACCAAGCGCTTGTGTGCACCATCTGTCTTGCCTAGCCAACAGAGTTAGCAGACGTCCAATGCCTGAATTATAACTGGCAGTGCTTTTAAGAGCATGACTTTGCAGGGCATATTTAGAAAGGCCCTGATTTTAGTTAAACAGTCAGTTAGCCAGTCTTCATGAGGTTTCAAAGCTTTTAGAGAGGTTCTCTTCCTCCCCTTCCAGTTTTGCTGCAGAAAATCAGAAGGATTGCAATAAAGGATGTTGCCTAATTTATTCTCAAAAAATTATCCAAAAAGTAGGAAGAGAAACTTGAATTCAGGAATCTTCCATGAAAGTGTTTTTATTAAATGATGAGCAAACCAACATCTATAAGAAGGAAATAATGACTATAGAAGAGGCTAGAAAAAAAGAAACTTCTGAAATGTTTGCAAAAGCATATGAAATTCTTAAAGGGAAATGGATAAATATGACTTGGTTTCTAAACTAATTTTTAGATCACCTTCCAAGTGCTAGAATTAATCATTCCCTCCTGACCCTCATTCTGCTAAGAAAGCTGTTTCTTTGCCAGACCCACATGACAAAAAGAGTATGAGCATATTCCCTGAATCTGTGCTGCTCTGTTCTCCCTGTCTGCTGCATGTTCTGGTGCAGTGTTCAAGCTCATGTGATTAGAGCCACACCTGGCAGTGGGCTGGAATGAAAATATTCTTTCAGTGTACACCAGACCTAAATCCTACCTGGGGATAGGAACAGATGTTACCCTGATGGTTTCCCTATACTTAAATGTAAGACAGAGCTGCTGGGAAGCTTCTCCTCCAAGACTAGGTTAGTGCTGTGTAGGATTAGTAGATACAGTAGCTCATTCAGATGATCTTAGGTATCAGAAGCTTCATTGCTGCTGCCAGGGTAGAAGTGCTTCTTTTGTGCTGTACAGGACCACGTACAGGTTTTTTTATCCATTTTCTGAGCCAGCATGCTTCACTTGGATCAATACCAAAAAACCTGTTCTCTCCAGCTGGAAACAGAAAATGGATGGTTTGCCTCTCATATATTTAAGGGAGGTGTATCTGCCTGCCTTTGTGTTTAGTGGCAGTATCTGTGAGTTAATCTAGAAATATTCATTTTTTCATTCATTTCATGTGGATGCAGAGGTGTTTGGTTATCATACTTTGAAACCCTCTAGAACTTTTCCCCTCTGATGGAAAGCATTAGAAAGCAAGAATGTTCTCCTTTACTTAGTCAAATTTTTCTTCATTAATGAATTAGGGAAACTAAAGATTAGGCACAAGTAGCAGGGGAAACTGACAAGCATCAGCACACCTGGAATTATTTGATTCCTGCATGAACATTCAGTGACTTAAGAAGCTATATCTGTGCAGAGAGAAAATGCTTTTAGTCATATCCTGTAAAAGCTGTAAAGGCAGAAGAAAAAGGATGTCTGGGATTCCCTACAGTGTCCTGGAGGATCAAAGACAAACACTTAAGCCTCTCTGACAGTTCTCAAGGCCAGACAATTTGATTTTGTCATAAAAGTAATGAAGTTCAGCAGTAGTGGGAGGAGCGGTTATGTTATGATGACATAATGACTCATTCCTGTTTTCAAATATGAGTCTGTATTGCTTTATAGTAAGTTTTCAATTTTTTCTCTATTTTTAGGCTGAAATGCAGCTGCATGAGAAAGAGATGATGAGGCAGCAGCAGGAGGAGATGTTGAATGAGCATAGAGAACTGATTGATGCACTGACTGCTGAAGTTCTTCAAGTAAGGGAAGAAAACATTACTATGCAGGTACTGAGCCCCCCTTGCTTCTTACCAATCAGCAGATTACGTATTAGAATTCTGAGTTCTGTTGCAAAGATGGGCTAAGATGCATTGTCTCGTGTTCTGGAGATTTTAATCATAAACAGAAAGAAAGTGCTAAAATTGAGTGTGGAGCCCAAGAATTACAGTAGCAGGTATGGGTATGAAATGTTTGGAGAGTTGTTTGTTTATCTTTATTTAACTTCAAAGCCTGAGAAAGTGCTGATTCTGTGAAACTGACCTTTACTTTATCCATCTAAAAGTTTAGGCATTTTCTTTCACACTTCTATACTGTTAACGCTACTGGAGCAATGAGTAGATGTAATACTACATTTTCCTTTTTTTAGTTTCCAGTGGAGGTAGATTTGATCAGTGACTACTTTTGGGAATGATGCAGTTAAGAAATCTCAGAGAGGAAGTAATGTAATGAGTAAGAAAAGGCAAAACAAATGATTTCTAAATGAGAAACATGGAGACAATGATATTTAATCCTCACTGGAATCCTACAGAATCATGCAGTAATATTAAGAGGCCAAACTTCTTATCAGGACTTCTTGTAGTATATAATTTTCTAATTTATTTTGGTAGAACACAAATTCCTGTAATTCTGTATATGGGTTTTTTTTCCTCCTTTAGAAGAAACTTCAGCAGTACATGACAGTAACAGATCAAAAGCTGATGTGTCTCACACAAGCATTTAAAGGCCTCCCTTTGGAAGAACCTGAAAGAGAACAAAGTCCAAAACATTTTGGAATTGCAAGCAGAGGCCCAGCAAACAGCCAAGGTGCGTACAATGAATGTGTGAAGGAGGAAAGAGGAGTTTTTAGTTTATCCCTATGGAAAATCTGGTATTTAATAGATGTCTGCTTTTGCAAGTTCCCCTTGAAAGAGCGTGAATGTCGCTTCTGTAAATTCACAGGCCATAGGTTCTGCTGTGAGCACAAGCAAAGGAGGGGGAGAGTAGCTTTCCCCCATTAAGGTGACATCCAAAGTCAGTTTCATTCTGAGGCTCCTAAAAGAACCCCAGAAACTCAAAGAAGTCAAACCCAACAGAATCAGGATCTCAGCTTCCTGTTGCTGAGCAGCCTGACAGTCTGAGATTGGTTCTTGCATAGGACACTGGAGGTCGCTGCTGGCCGGAACAGCAGCAGCTGAGGCGCGGAGCCAACCAGTCAGAGAGGTGTCACTTGGTGTTTGTGGCTCTGCGTGAGAGCGGAGTGATCAGCTGAGTGATGGCTAAGCTGAGCCAGTAGATGGGTGGCCAAACTAGCCAAACAGGATTCACCGTGGATTGTTAATCACCTTTCACCACTGAGTTTCCTCCCAGCTGTCTTTCCTGGTCAGTTATTTAAATGCATTGCTTTTGCTCCCAAGGTCAGTAACTTCTTGTGAATCCCAAAATTTCTCAGAGTTACTTGTATTATGTTGTTAAATGTTGGTTTTGGGAATTTTTGTGTAGCTAAAAGCTTTCTTCCTGGAAGGATTTTCTTCTTCGGAAGAAGGCATATACCAGATCCTTTTTACCAGATCCAGGCCATGTAAAAGCAAACAAAAGGAAACTACCCCCAAAATGTAAAATCCAAACAGTCAGAAAAGCCCACCTCAAAAAAAACCCCAACCTAACATCAAAACCTTCACATTCATCAATTCTGCAGCACTAGAATTTTCAAATCTTTTCCTTACTTTCCTAGTTAAAGGAAAAACAATTTTTTTTTCACTGAAGAGACGTCTCATTTGAATTAAATGATAGTTAAGATGAGCAGAGCTCAAGAAAGCCTTGAATTGTTTTCTAACAGCATTGTTGCCATCAAATTTACAATATGGGGGATTAGGACAAGTAAATAAGTCTGATTTTCTCAAGACTATGTTGCCAAATGCAGCTCAGATACCTGTTCAAGTCATGTATCTGTAAGTCTTGTGCATGAGCTACTAACAGATCTCATGCTATTGTCCTGAAATTGTGAGGCTATGTGTAAGAGTTGTTCTTGCTCTTATGGCCAGTAAAGATTTATAATTTGCTTGAGTGAAAGACTTCTGTACCTGGACATCAGAAGAAAGGTGTAGAACATATTCTACTCTTGTCTTTCTTTTCAGGTGTCTGAACATAGGAGTTGTTATTGATATTTTTCCCTATACTGCTATTTCACTATAAGTAGTTTTTGTTCTTTTTTTTTTGTTTGGTTGGTTTGTTTTGTTCATTTGTTTAACTTTTATGCCTGCTTTGTCTTTTTCTTTAGAAAAACCTGATTTGACCTACTCTGAGCCCAGGCCTGAAGCAGGCAATAGGGAAAATATGCTGAAATTTCCACAGGAAGAACTTCCTTTCACGTTTCACCCAGGGCCAGGTGCCTCAAGTGATATGAGACCTGGTAGAAGCTTCCCAGCTCACATCTTCCAGCCAGCTGTGCTGTTGTCCCCACCACAGCAGAAAAGCAGTCAGGAATTGTCTTCCCTCCAGAATGGTGAGATCTCTCTGACTGCAGTAGGGTTAGGAGTCTGTGTTGTGTGTTACTGTTTCAATCTCACACTACCTGTGAAGATGCATTTTCCGTGGAAAATTTTTAATCTGTATGCCTAGGCATATGGGCCCTATAGCTGGAATATCCTACTGCTGCACCCAGATATGCATTTCCTTTGTTGCTATGCCTGTTGCTAGACAGCCTTTACACTTCCTGTTTTCCTTCTGCTGGCAGCAGTCCTGCCAGTGGCAATTCAGACTGGCATTTTTATTCTGTACTCATTTTGATTATTATATCTGTGTGATTGCTGAAGCTCTTTGTTGATGACCTGTAGCACATAGTTACAGATTTCCATCTGCTGATGGTGTAATCCAGCCTCCATCACCTTTAATGGTGGGACCACTGAAGCCTGGAACTTCTGTTTCTGCAATGTTGCAGACACACCAGGATATCTGTAGGCTGTGCTGTGACTTTGAGCCAATCTTCCCAACAAAGGGGTTTTTGGAAGCTGTGGGAGCCAGGTTCCCATTCAATACACAGGAAATGGTTGATGAAATTTTGGGTGAAATTGTGTTGCTAGATAACCAGGTAGCTCAGTCTTGTCTCAGTCTCCATAGCTCATTTCTGTTTCATGGGAGGAAGAAAGTTCATCAGGGTGATTAGGGAAGGTGTTTCTCATTTATCCTTACTGAAGTGAGCAGAAGGAAGCACACTGTGGCTCTAAAACTGAGCTGTTTGCTGCTGCAGTTGTCACTGTACACACATGCATCCCACTGGACATACCAGGGCCCTGGATAACACCCTTGTTGAGAGGCAGATAATTACATCCACAGCCAGATTGATGGTGGCTGACAAGAAGGAGGGTACAGGAATGGGTTTTGGTGTTTTCCTCCTTTTTCCTCCCTTTCAGCTGTTGTTTTGTAAGCCTTTTCCAAGTCAGAAAAATAACCTAAAGTCCTTTTGATTTTTGAGGAGTTGGCTGGGCAATTGGAAGTTTTTATCTGGTTCAGCCACTTGGTGGGCTGCTGTGCTGTGAGGAGGTACATAAACAGTCTGGAGGAAATGAACTAAAGGTCTTGATCTACAAAGGGCAATGTCTGGTTTCAGTTCCATTGAGAACTGTCAGATGTCTTCTGTCATTTGAAACAGCAATGCAGAACTGTATTCCAAGATTTCTCTAAAATATATTGTTCCTCTCTTAAGACTGATGCTAAGTGGTCCAACAAATGTTAAACTCAATGAATGGTTTTTTTATGCTCATAGCTTCATAAAACACACTTGAGTGTAATTTTTTAAGTGTTCATCTCTGCTCAAGAGGCAAAAACTAAAGCTTGTGCAGGAATGGGCCATTTGGTGTATGAAGCATAGAAAATCTGGTTTTGGTCACAAAAGTCAAGTTGGACTTAGCATGTAGCAGCAGACACTGCTGTCACTGTAGTCGTGTCTCTGTGGTGTGTCATCTCTTTGCTGATGATGACCGCAAAAAAATACCTGACTACTTTTGGTGGCCACAGTGCTTCCTCTTTAGGGGCTAAGTAGTTAGTTTATTATCATGCCAAAAGTCTTGTATTTTTTTGTTTCAGTATCCTAAAAGTTTTGTTAATAACCCAATGTAAATATCAGAACTGAAACAAAAACAGTTTATTAGGTAAGGTAACTGAATTCTGGAAGATGGAGGACTACTAAGAAATATTATTTGATCTGTCAGCTAAGAAATTTAAAACAATTTATCTTCTTAGTGACTACTTTGTCAATCTCAAACTAAATCATTTAAATGTAAGACTGTTTGCAATAGGAAATACTCACCTAGTGAGTTCTTACAGCAGGATATTGCATAGAGTGATTTTAATCAGTACTATAACATCATTCAGGCCAGATGTTACAATTCAAATTCCTGCTTGATTATTAGTAACCTGATGCAATAAAGTCACTGTTGTCTCCTCAGTGAGGATCTCATGTCACTGTCCTTACTGTTCCTTTATTTTGTGTTTGTAGTGTTTGCAGCCATTTCCCAGTCTACTGAAAGAGAGCCATGCAAGGAAAGGAGCTTACATTCCTCCCTGAGGACACAGAGCACAACTGAGGAGAACTGCCCCATCTCTCGAAAGCAACAAGTTCCTTCTGCAGACAAAGACTTGGAGAGTTCCCATGAGAAAACCAATCTGTCCTGCCCAGGTGATGCTGGAAAAAACAGCACAGCTGAAGAGTTCCTTCGAAATGGTGATCTGCTGGGACAGATAGCTGAGCTCACACGGCAGAATGCTCTAATTAAAGCTCAACTGAGGAAATTCAGAGGAGACAGAAGTGATTGTCTGCATCAGCCAGACCTGACACAAAATGCAGATCCTAGTCCAGACTCTTCACAAGGACAGGTCAGAATTTAACAGGAAAGGAAGGCTGGATCTCCTTTCTGCTGATCTGCTTTCCCATAGTTTACTGGTGCTTTTTTGTCTTTCATGTTGTCACTTACTATTTGTTTGCTTGGAAACTTGTTATTTTATTAGTAGTCCATAAGCAAATCAGCAGTAGTTTCTCATATCGGGCCTGTGTTGTACATGGGTTCTGAAGAAGGTTGTAAGGCTGTGCTGCAAAAGAGGTGGTGTTGCAATGTGATCCAAGCTCTTGCAGTTTGGATACTATTAGCAGTGAAAACACTGTACCAACCCACAGCTTCTTGTCAAGCTTGTAAAATGCATATTTGGAGCCGTGTCATACATCTCTGCTACTCTGACCCAAAAGCAGATGAGATTCAAGTTAGTGCAAGTACATCTTCTGCAAATGTTTGATCATAGTGTGTGTGCTTGTTGGGTCTGTCTTGTCAGTCCTCCTCTGTGAAAATCCCAAAGATTTTGGGAAAGAGAGACCTTGAAGGCTTCAGTTTAAGTGGAAAAAAATTAACCTGCAACTAAGCAGTTACTCAATAGGATCCCAGTGGGTGAAGTTAACATCACAAAAACATCCCTGTCCTTGCTATTGTCTTTTGTTCTGTCACAGTGGCTGGTTAAATTAGGGATCCTGAAGATTTTTAATTTCTTCATTTAAATGTAGGCTGAGAGTGTTGTCACTGTCCACTTTGGGTTATGCTGTGTAGTATTTAGTCATTTGGTTGTACAAGGTGATGCAAACACTTAGTAAGTGTTGTTTTTGTTGTTTTTGAGAAGCAGTTAGTGACAGGGAGGGGAAGAGGTCAAAGAAATCAAAACCTGGCTTTAAGATGAGTTCCAAGACTCTTCTGCTAGAAACCTGCTTTTGCTTCCCCACATCCTCCTGAATATGTGTCTCTCTGATTAAGTATATTCTTAAATGTAGTTAATTGCTGGGTTTTTATTTGGTTTGGTTTGGGTTTGGTGGTTTGGTTTTTTGGTGGTTTTTTTTTTTTTTTTGGGGGGGTGTTGTTTTTTGGGTTTTTTTTTTTTTTTGTGGTTTTGGGTGGGGGCTTGCAGTTTTTTTCTTTCTCATATTATATGGACAACAGCTGTATTTTTCCTACTTGAGGGAAGACCAGTATAAAATATTGTAATAATTAGTTGAGGACTTAGATACAGGACAGTAAAAGGGCCAAAATCAGATTTTTCACAGAAGTGCTACATAATTATATTCCCTTTCAGTTTGAAAACAAAATGCATAGAACTACTTGAAATATATTGTATGCCCTCCTTTAGGGTAAAAATTGTAACTGTTTCATTGGAAGTAATTATCCCATTATCCAAGTAGAGTCATCTCATGGTATCAAGGAGCTTGGAGGAAAGAATAGCAGAGCTGAATCGCCAGAGTACAGAAGCACGGGATAAACTGTTGCAGTTGATAGACCAGCAGAAATCAGCTGCTGCTGACATGGCCCCTCCAATGCTGTCTCCTGTTCCAACCCCATCCCTGAATTACACTGGTAAGTACCTAGCTTCAGGAGAAACAAAAACTAGTCAGACAGTGTTTTTCTCCTTTGGCGAGTCCCTGTCTTACTGGATCAGTGGTTGTGGTCAGAACTACACTTGCTGTTAATGCCTGTGTGGTACAAACACCTCTTACTTCAGAGAGCTAAAAATACATCAGCTAGACCTCTGCTAAAGTTTTCTTCTTAGTCATTAGTCTGCTGCAAGTACTGTGCTTCATGTTAAACCTGTTCTTTGCTTTGTTCTTGTCTGAAGAGCAGGTGCTACATTTGGACATTAGTTGGAACTTCTTCACAGATTGTTAGGTATTGGAATGGACTGCACAGGGAGGTGGTGAAGTCACCATCCCTGGAAGTGCTTAAGGAAAGACTAGATTTGACACAGTGCCTTGGTCTGTTTGACAAGGTGTTGTTCAAAGGTTGGAGTCAATGATCTCTGTCTTTTTCAACTTAATTGATTCTGTGATAATCTCTGGTGGTCAGCACTGTGTTTTTTAATCAGTCCTTGTGCAGACTCTTGGGTGAAAAAGACTGAAGTACTTACATCAGGCCTCTAAAACTTACGGCAGAGTGGTCATCCTATTCTCAACCCCATTTTAGTTTTTGTCTTTTGGGTACTCTTTCCATCAGACTGTCTTGCTGAGTTACTGCCTGTGCTGATAGAAAGGAATGACTGGAGTCATGTAAAGAGGTAGATCAGGGAATATACTTGGTGGTTCAAGATTCATAGATTAGCTGCCATCTGTAACTATAAAAAAAAATTACTTTGCAGGAGGTCAGGGCTGCTTTATCTTTTCGTGGAGTTATTGTCATTACAAGCAGAACTGCATGTGACCATGTACATGTGCTCTGTGTGAGACACCTGTCCTTTCCCCTTGTGAAACCACAGAGGATGTATAAAGGGGGAAGGACTTAGAGAGAGGAAGAAGGGGGAGGAGGGAGCAATGTGTGGGTATTTGCATGCAGGTGCCTATGCAGCGACTCCTGGGTCGGTTCATAACACTTTCAATGCTTGTCTGGCTGTTGTAATGTAAATTCAGCATGGTAAGTAAAATCCTAAAGCAACAAAGGTGAGAGATCAGAAGTCTCTAAGCCTGTAATTGCCAAAAAACACAGAAAATTTAACTGTGGAAGAATCATTCTATATATGTGAGCATTGTCTCTAGTTGCTGAGTCTCTGCTTTCATTGTCAGTCATTTTCAGAAAGTGAGTATGAAGTTGATGTTTAATCTGATGTTTTATTTCTGATCTGTATATCTGTGCAGTTGGGAAGAGGTTGTGATGCCTCTGGAAAAAACGGTAAAACAGAATGAATGTTGCGCAATGTTGCTGTGTTCTCATCAGAATCAAGCCATTATTTGTCACCTAGAAAATGCAAGGAGGACAGCTGAGGTGTCTGTTCCCATGGCAGTGGCTGCGGACAGCTCCAAGGATGTCAGTGTTCCCCATGCCAGTATGACCAGCATAAGAAGGTAAAAGTTCACTCTTTACTCTTTTGTATTTGTAGTGTCTTAATTATCCATGCAGTAGAAATTGAACACAACAAAGTGGTTGCCATGTGTTTTTTTGGCTTTGTGGATTTTCCCTTACTTTCTCACATTGAATTCTGCAAGTGGGACAAAGGTCTAATAGCTTTTTCACAACTTCCTATGTTTGTATTTAAAATATGTGCAATCTGACACAAGATAGATGACATGTATTGTTGAAGACTGCTGATGAGAGGTCCTAACTCAGGATCAGAGATAATATTCTAGTAATCACTTCCATTTTTCACTTTTAAAATCTTATTTTGAATATTTCCAGGACTGTAGGCGACTCTAGCAGACCTTTAAGTGCCATGTCAGAAAGTGTCAAATTAACTTCTGGCAGCCAAAGACCAAAGGTAAGACTGAAAAATCTTCAGCCAGAAAATTTTAATATGTTGTCATAAAAGGGAAAAGAGAATCATAAGATGGATGAAGGGAGGTGAGCTCTTTCCTGTTTCAAATATCCCTAAAGGCTATTATCCATCAGTTAGTGGCAGGTTGGATTGCAGACAATTGGTAAGAAGAGACCTGAGAACTAGTGACATTCATTATTTTCTGCCACAGAGTTGTTCATAAGTAACCCTTTTGTGCTGTGGCATCTTTGTGTGTTAGAACTGGAAACCTTTGGAAGTCTTTCCCTGGTGGCTCCAGAGAATCTCAGGCCCTGATTATGATGTACTGGTAGAGCCACAGTCAAGAGGCAAGCAAGCTCTTACCCAGCTGTTGCATAAGTCAGTTACTGAATGATGAATAAATCCAAATGTAAAGAGGGCCCCAATCTAGATTTCTGGCTCCTGATGTGCAAAGAAAAGGATAGCCTGTGGTGAGATGCTTTCACAGGGAGATCTGCAGTGGTACAGACTGATAAACCAGTCATAAGAGCTGTTTATAGGCTTGAAAGCAACCATGAGGACATATTAATAACCTATTTCCTGGTGTCCAAAATAACCTAAATTAGGACTGATAAGGAGAACAGAGTTAGGGTCCAGGACTTGCTATCCTGACAGCAACCTATACATCCCTAGAAGGGAAATTTGAAGTTATTAAGGCAGGTGTGGCTTGAAGTAGGTGGTGTGACTCCCTCCATGGTGCTAAGGGCAGACAGCAGTCCTTACACACAGGTCTATGGGAAATTTACTGTATATTAATCTCAGCTGGTTTATTCTTTTACAGGGAGAAAAGCAAAAAGAAGAAGGATGGTTTGCATTGTCAATGCATGTTATGTAAAGGAAGCTGAGCTCAAGTTCTATGCTTTTTAAATATTTTTTATTAACTACAAATAAATTACAGTCTCTCTACAGATGTACAGTTTAACTCTGAAGTGTTTTCAAGTCAGTGCCATTAGTATGGAAAGGTCCATGTGCTTATTGTATTTGTGCCCTACAGAGCACTCTAGGAAGCCCTGGGAATGAGTTTCTGGGCTGGACACACTGCTGTGACCTTACACCTTTTCACCAAAAAAATTTTTCATGAGATTGTAAACTCAGGCTGCTGCAGCTTTACAAGTGAGCACCTTGATATCTCTGTTAGGTATGCTGAAGGCAGGAGGTTTTAGAAATTGCCTGTGAAACTTTCTGGAGCATATATTTGCACAAGACAGGGGAATAAATGTCAGGAAGAACTGAGATGAGGGAAGGTCCCTGCATTGAAAAGGAACCTGGAGATTAGGAAGCCAGTCTGTTTCTAATGGATAAGTATTTGCATCAGAAATAATTAATTCCTTCTGTGGTTTACAGTTGCTCCCAAAAATTGTGCTTTCTGTGCAGTTAACATGTTAAAGATTGCATCTGGACTGGAGGATTGCTTTTAAAAAATCTCACTTAATATTTTATAGTAAATATAAAGTGACTATTTGAAGTTAAAATCAGAATCTTTATTTGCTATGTACTAAAGTATATGGTCTTTGATATAACAGAAAACTGATACACATAATTGCATTAAGCTGGTTTGCTGTGTTTTTATGTAATATTCTAATGGCCATGGTTCTTGTATTGGTTTTATTTGACTTTTTAAAGTAGTCATTATTTTATTAGCAATGGTTACCTATAAAACTTAAGACTGTTAGGAAATGCTTCGTTATCTGTTCCTTATCTTGTAGTAAACCTTGCCAAAAACATTCATGATGGAGGTCTATAAAATTAAAATAATATGCAAGTCTGGGAAAGAAAATAGCTGCAAGTATCAAAATCAGATTTTTTTTTTTAACTGTGAAATTTCCTCCTAAAGGTAGTGATAGGATGGAGCCAGCCTCTGTCCTTTCAGTCAGTTCAGTTATAGGAGAATTAAGAAAATATGCTCCAACTCGAGGCAGTGTCTGAGAAACTGCTAGTGCAGGGAGTTTTATGGGGGGGTTGTTTTTTTTGTCTGTTCTAGACCAAGAATTAAACTGCAGCTGTTGCTAGAATTTGACTCACCAACTCAAGCTTTGCTGCTTGATAAGCAGGCTGGCCTGTACCTGTCTGAAACAAAAGGCTGACTCTCATGAGATTGACATCTGCTCCTGCAGGGAACTAGTCATCCTGTACACCTGTTGAAGGCAATCAGATTTTATATTTCTTTGTGTGTACATGTATGCATAAAAAGTATGCTTGGTCAGGCCTCTGACCTTAAGTCTCATCTAAGTGAAGTCCCTGCTCTCACTGCCCTGCAGCAAGGCCAGGTTTTTGTTCCTGGCTGTATCTAAGTGAAATACCCTACTGTAATATCTTTCTGTCTCGTTGTCCCAGCAGTGAAGGGAAATAAAAATAAACCAACTCCATTTGTCTTCTCAGCATCAGTATTAAGTGGTCACAGCACCAAGCCTGGCAGAGCTCAAGAAGTGATTGGACAATATTCTTGGGTACATGGTGTGGTTCTTAGGGCCGTCCTGTGCAGGCCCAGGAGTTGGAATTCAGTGATCCTTGTGGGTCCCTTCCAACTCTTGAGTATTCAATGATTCTGTGATCTTTTGCATGTAGAAACTTAGAGCCTTTCAGATCACTTCCCTCTCTTAAATACAGCTGAAGGGAAGCTAAAAAAAGATTAATAGCCTGACATCACAAAGAACTTGCTTCCTTAGAAAAGCCTCCTTGGAAAAAATCCAGTTTCATCTTCCCTTCAGAAAATGTAGGCAGGATTCAGGAGAGATTAAAAAGAATATATATAGCAGCAGAAAGGTGAAAGTGGCAGCAGGTGGCTGGAAAGCTTCGGGGAGGAGGGGAAAGCAGGAATGTCTGGTCAGAAGCCAAAGCAGGGACAAGTCTGCACAAATCCTGTGTCACTGGGTGGTTTGGCTGCAGCTGCTTTGGTCTTCAAAGAGCTGCTGCCAACTGAAAGGGATAATGCTTGACCACTTCAGACTCTTGTTTCCTGTCGCAAATCCGAAGGTCAAGAGAGATCCACGCATCTTTTGCTGCTTTCTGTCTTTCCAGTGTTAGCACATCTCCATGCCCTGTCCACTTCCTGTTTGCTGTTTCAGGGTTAAGCCAAGTCCATGTGTGATGATGGTGAGCCTTACATTAGTCAGTGAGTGGCAGAGGTTTAGGCTGCCAGGTGTGCTGTTAGGCTGCCTTCCTCCTTCACCTCTCCCAGGTCACATGGCAGTGGCTGAAGTCCTGCTGGAGAAGTCCTGCTGGAGCACAGGTTTGATGTGTGACAGCAGCAGCTCACAGAAATGTACTTTGGAGTCCAGCATGAAAATGAAGATACATGGGCTTATATTAAATGAGGTAACTTGAGATTCAGTTTAGTTTTGTCTCCAAAGCTCAACACAAGCCTGAAGACTAAAAGCTACTGGCAAATTTAAAAGTGTGAAGGGAGACATTTGGTAGTGAAGATGTTTCTCTGAAGAGTGAGTTCCCCTAGGAATGCTTTGTATAAAATCAAATGGGACATCCCAGGACAGAAGTCCTCTCTCTGTCCCAGGTGGTGCTCCCAAGCAGGAGATCAGTGTTGTCCTTCTGCTGCAGCTGTCACGTTCCCCCATGTGCCATCAGTTTGCAGAAATTTTGTCATGTGAGGCTTGGGGCAATTTACTTGTGTGTGTTTGAGGCCCAGCACAAGTAAAAGTCTAATGGCACCTCCTTTTAAAACATCCACGGTTTTAAACTGAAAAAGGAGAGATTTAGGTTAGATGTTAGGAAGAAATTTTTTACCCAGTGTGGTGAATCCATGGGCATCAGGCTCGATGCAGAAGGTGAGGGCTGGGGATGACACCAGCATCTGTGCCTCACAGAAATGCTCCTCTCACCATTCAATTGCCACATAATTTCAAATGCATCTTTAGCTGACTGAGGGAGAGGTTTTGCCTAAATTGGGAGATGGTTGTAAATCCTTTGTTGGATTTTCTGGATGAGGTTCATGTATAGGGGAAGAGCTGTCAGCTGGGTAATGATGCCTCAAGTACTCCCAGACCAAGACTGGCAACTCTGCCACATTCAGAGAAGTCTCTGAAACACAGTAGTTCCCAGGGCTGACAAATTCACAGCAAAACGGGGCTTGGTTGACAGGAAAGAAGCCAACAGTATGTTCTACTTGTCTTTTCATTGTAAATTCCCCAAATAGGTAATTTTCCACACTCCTCTGGCTGCCATTAAGATAAGCTCTGCTACTTTGACAAGTTCTCAGGTTTGTCAACAAATCATCTTGGACTTTTCTTCAGTCCTGTTCACTAATGACTTCTGTTTCACCACTTTTTCAGTTTATTTGTTTCTTATGGCAGGATATCCAGAAACAGCTCCCTAAAATTATCAGAGTAATTAGGTTCAGGAAAGCATGAGGCATCCCATTCAAAATTTAATAAATGGACTATACCCACACCTCTCACAGAGTCTAGGATGGAAATTACACTTCAGACATTTTTTTGAACATGCTATAAAAAGTTTTACCAATATTCATTCAGAAAAATATAAACAGGAAAGCAGCATAAAGCTTTCCCCAGAAGAGGCTAATTAGGAGATACAATGGAAATATTAGGCAGAAGTCCTTGATGAGAAGAGAGAAGGAAACAAATATTCCATATCTCTGTGTAATGATCTAGTGCTTAATCATAGGAAATGAGAATCAGATAAACAGGAAAAAGAGGAAGGAGCTGGCAGTGAAAGTAAGGTGGGGAAAGACCAGATCACTCAGAGCAACTACTCTGGGAGGCTCTGATTGACATCATTAACAATAGGGGCAGGAAAACAAGTTTAAGGAGGACTTCATTTCAAGTAAATCTTGGGTCAAATGAGAATAATTAGCTATCCATCAACTCTTGTGGAAAAAGGAAAACATTGGCTTAATTTTAATGGCATTTTAATTGCTTCATTTATGTAACTATGCTCCTTTATTGCCCTCCAGTGTATATAAATTAACACATTGGATTTTTCATCCATAATTTTGATCAAAAGCACAAAGTTACAAAGCAGCCTGAATAATCTGAGATGGGAGAGGGTCTCTCAGTCAAGTTCTTGCAGTGCTTTGCAGACCAATGTGCTTAATTGGAGATACTCACAGAACTCCAGTTGACATGTCCATTGAGTTGCCTGCCACAGTTTAGGATGTAGTGGCACAGGGACTTCCTTCCCGGCTGACAGTACCCAAGAAAGCAATATTATGGGGAAAGTAACCAAAGTGAATCATGAGTTTGTGCTAATGCAGCTCCTGTTTTGTGGGTCACTGGGTTAGTTTTTTGGGATTTTTAAATGCATTTCTCTTTTCCTTTCTTTCTCCAAGTCTCACAGGACTCCCTTGATGATTCTCTCCAGCCCATTTCATTACAGCTTCCTCTAATCATCCCGAGAGTGCTCCTGCTTTGTAGTGGTAACTCATAAATGCATTACTCAGCAGCAATCTGTGCTCCAACCTGATCAGTGGCAGGGCAGGTGATCAGCTGGGCTGGATCCTCAGACTTCCTCTGCCACTGCCAGTCATGGCTTATTCCACCATCTCTCTGCAGCGAAGGACGATGCTGTTCTCTAGGTAGCTGACCTTTTCTGCACAAAGGTGACATTATGACTCTTCCCCTGCTTTCTTCCCACACCCACGTTTACAGGGCCATTTACTATTCTTTCCTCCAGCATGATTAAAAGAACCGGTCTTTCTTTGTGACAATATTGAATATTGTTATAAAGTAATCTTGTCTCACAATTACTGCAGCTTTTATCCTCTGTAACCTCTGCAACCACTGCCCTTGCTAGTAGTTCATCTGAAGAAGGCTGTTGGAACATCTTTCTTCTTTTGATTGGCTTTGAGATTGAAAACACTTCATCATGACCTAAAACTTTGATCTTGTATTACAACATAAAAGTGACAAATGTTTTGAGTGTATCAGAAGATGATTTCTGTGTTAAGCCATTGGGTATCAGATAGGCATTAACATCTATTACAGAGGAAATACTTGTGTTATATACCGATATTAAGTATTTATGTACTGCTCTGTAAATGGACTCTCTGGTTCTAAAAACAAAAACCTGACTGGATATCTTCCCGGCTGTTGATTTTTGATTTGGGGGAATTGAAACTCCAGAAGTCTCAAATGCTCTTCGTGTTACATTGTATTCAAAACTGCCAGCAGGATGGGACAGGTAAGATACTGAATGTCCTGGGCAAGCTAATGGAGAGGCTGGTAAAAAGTTCAATTTCAGGGCTGAGTGTGGTACTGTAGAGGACACTTTATAGAAGAGAGCTTTTTCAAAACAAGGAAAGCTGGTTTCAGTCTTTGAAGAGTTTACACATCAGACTGATAAAGACAACGGTGTAGATGCCATCAAAGTCCAAGGGACATCATGCAGGGCTTCACTGACGTTGGGCTTTCCAAGGCTGCCTTTTGCAGTATTCCTAATTCCCAGGTGCAGTGAATGAGGACAGCCAGCAGCCCGTCCCGGCGGGCAGTCGCAGGGGAGCCCGGCCGCCTTGCACCGTCTCGGTTAAAGTTTCACCGCCTGCGGCGAGTTCTCCAGTGATCCGAAGGAAAAACTACCAAGGCCTGAAGGCATCCAGCAGACCGACGAAGAGGCTGCAGAGGCCAGTCAGGCGGTAAACCTGGAGGTTTGGAACTGGAAGAAGTGGAAACATGATCTGCCGGAGGTGGGTGGGAAGGGGCCGTTTCCCACACAACCGGCGGAGACACCCCCGCAGGTGCCGGAGGAGGGGAACACCTCGGTGAGGGGGACGAGGACAAAGGGGGCCGTGCGATCCTCTCCGGCCGCCTTTGCCGGAGGAGGAGCGGCGGGGTAGGCAGCAGCAGGGTCCCCGGGCAGCCCCCGCCCCTCACAGCGCGGCCCCCGCGCTCCTCACGGGGCGGGCGGCGCCGGGGCGGGGAAGGACCCCGTGGTGTGGGGCGGCGCGAGGCGTTCCCCGCGGGAATGCTCGGCCGAGCGTCCATGAGGGGCCGCGGGGACTGCCGGCATGTCGGCACCGCGCTGCCCGCAGTGCGCCCAGCCCTGCGTGTCGCCGCGGCTGCTGCCCTGCCTGCACTCGCTGTGCGAGCCCTGCCTGCGGCGCCTCGGGCCTCCGGAGGGGCCGCCGGACGCCGCCCGCCCCGTCCTGTGCCCGGTGTGCGACGCCGAGCTGTCGCTGCCGGCCGGCGGCGTGGGGCAGCTCCCCCCCGACTGCCTGGCCCGGAGCCGCGGCCGGGCCGCGGCCGGGTGCGACCTCTGCGCCGACGGGGCGGCGGCCGGGCGGTGCCTGACCTGCGGCCTCCGCCTCTGCCGCTTCTGCTGCCGGGCGCACAGGTGAGGGGCGGCTGGGGGCGGCGGGAGGGCGCAGCGGGCAGGGACCCAGGCAGGGCGAGCCAGGGCAAAAATTGGCGTGTCTCCCGGTTTTTACCCACCGCTCACCAGCCCTGCCCAGAGGATGTCCGCAGAGATGCTGTGTACTCGGGTGGGGACAAGCAGGCTGCTAGTATAGAATCATAGAATATCTGGAGTTGGAAGCGGACCCACAAGGATCGTGGAGTCCAAGTACTGGCCCAAGACAGCCCCAGGAATCTCATGAGTGTTGTCCAAATGCTTCCTGAACTTCCTGGGAATAGGTCCATCAGCCATGTTATTGGCCATTGAGTCCAAAATCAAGCCACCCTTTGCCTGTAGTGGTGTTCACGTGCTGGTTAGCATCTCAGTTTAGTGTCACTGGGAAACAGGCATGGGTATGGGCAGGTACTAGCAGGACAAGAGCCTCACATGCTGTACTGTCCCACTTTAGAAAAGACACATCTCCCAAAGGAAAAGGGGAGCCTTAAGTTGCTGCTCTGCCTCTCTCCACCTGCAGGACCATTTACTGTGTGTATGTGTAAAGGCACCCTTAGGCAAACTGAAAGTCCTGTGGAAGTCCTGCCTAGTGTAGTTGCTGCCTGCTGATGATCAAGCCATGTGCTTGCCTGATACATGTTGTGGAATTATTGCAGAAACAAGAAGTAACTGCAGCAGAGTTAAGAGTCAAAGAGGAGAGGGGTGCAGTGGCTTGTAAGCCAGGCAGAGGACAGACAGCACTACAGAAGAAAAGTGATGTAAAGCCTAAATGGCCCTCTGAAGCAAGGAGGTGACAGGCAGGGTCAAAAAACACCCAACAGCACAAGCCAGATAAGCCTCAGCCTGGGTTAAGCAACTCAGCCTATTCCCTCCATGTTTGCTGCTCCTTTCTGCTTGATTAGCAAATTCTTTCCCCAGAAGGAACTGAGACATATTCCTCCCTGCCCTGCCCCCCTGCACACACTGGTGCCTGTGGGGAAAATGGTTTAGGCTCTTAGTTACCTTTCCACTCCGGGTATAATTTTCAGCATACCATTCCGATTAGCTAATGCCTTGTGCCCCATGGAGCTGCTGAAGAGTGATAAGAGACCTTGAATAGCAGCCTGCTGCTCTGCCAGGGATAACTGCAGAAGGAAGAAAGCAGCAGAAAATTTGTCCCTGTGACCCTCTTCCTGTAGTATTTACTGCTATCATTTTTTCACCCCACTGACATCTACAGACTCTCACTTGTTTTAGTTGATGTCAGAGCAGAACAAGGTCTAAGGAAAACCATTTTGAAAGGATTTCCTGGTGTGTAGGGAAGGTTTCTATGGTTCTGAGTGCCAAGGTTGTGCTCCTTGGAACAAGTGAGAGAGATCTTAGGCTGAAGTCACGCAACACTGGAAGGCTTTGAAAATGTGGTGGATCTAAGGGAGTTTACTGGGAAGCAAAAGGAGAAGCATAAGAGCCTGTGGTGAGATTGCTTTGTGTTACCAGAGCAACTCTGCAGAGCTTGGTCCTTGGAGTATGGCTTTGGTTATGGCTTGGAGCTCCCATTGCAACTGCCACAAGTCATTAGTGCAGGAGAGAAGTAAGGAGGAGGGGTTTTACATCTGTCTAAATAACTAACTCCCACTGTCCAAAATAGCAGAGAATGGAAATATTCTAGTGCTGCCCTGTAATATGGTAGATGTGTAGGGTATAACAGGTTCTTTGTCTCCCATCCTTGGTCTCTTCTGAGCGGGACCTAACCTGGCAACAAGAAGGAAGCCGAGTTTGACTTTTGGAATATTAAATGTTTTACTGTTTGACTGTCTTCTGGCAGTGGCCTGAACTAGATTTTCCTCTAAGGGATATTAGAGCTCACTTGCCATGCTGACCATGCAGTCAGGGAGGCTCTGGGAGCAGCCCCTAATGAGCTCCTCCTTTGTGTGGAGCCTAGTTCTTGGGAGGGCACAAGTCCTTTTGGGGAATTTCAGTGGAGACAGGAAGGAGCAGTGCACACTACAACTTGCAGCCCGTTGCAAATTGGCATTTGCAAAGGGTTTCAATTTTTGTGTTTTGTATCCAACATGCATAAAGTGATTGGTGTTTACTCCTGCCTAGGAGACAGAAGAAAACAGCCTCCCATGCTGTGACAGAGCTGGAGAACACCAAGGATTTCAGCCAGGCTGGGAAGCCTCTCCTGTGCCCCTCCCATCCCACAGAGGAGCTGCAGCTGTTCTGCGAGCAGTGTGACCAGCCCGTGTGCCGGGACTGCGTTCTGGGCAGACACCGTCAGCACCCCTGTGACTTCACCAGCAATGTCATCCACAGGCATGGGGATGCCCTGCGGGAGCTGCTGAAGAGCAGCCAGCAGCACATGGACACCCTGGAGGATGTGCTGAGCCAGGTGGATGAGATGGGCAGTGCTGTGCGCAGTCGCGCAGAGGCTGTGGCCGCAGAGATCTGCCTGTTTGCCAGGGGCTACGTGAAAGCGATTGAAGAGCACCGGGACCGGCTGCTGAAGCAGCTGGAGGACTTGAAGGTGCAGAAGGAAAACCTGCTGCACTTGCAGAAGGCCCAGCTGCAGCAGCTGCTGCTGGACATGAGGACAGGCGTGGAGTTCACGGAGCACTTGCTGATGAATGGCTCAGATGTGGAGATCCTCATCTCCAAAGGGGTGGTGTCCAGCCGTCTGACAAAGCTCAACGGCATTGCTTACAGCACCCACCCCAGTGTGGATGACAGGATCCAGTTCTCCCCCCATGAGAGGGCAGGGCAATGTTGCGGCTATGACGTTTTTGGGGCCATTCTCAATAAAGTGGTTGATCCAGCCCGATGTACCCTGCATGGGGAAGGTAATGGGGTGCTCTACAGCAGCTGAATGGGAGTGCACCAATCCCTGAAGTCACCCCTCTGCTCTCTGTACCCACATGGTGTGCAGGTTCTGGCACTGTTGGTTCCCTGCTGTCCAGGCATTGACCAGGGCAGAGGTAGAGTCCCAGCAGAGGTTGCATTGCCTGTCTATGGGAGCTGTGCTGGGCTGGGAACCAGGCAGCTTTTCTCATCCAGATGTGCAGAGCATATGGCACTGCTCTCCACAACATCACCAGCCTCAGCATGAGGCTGAGGGTCAAGGAGGGCTCACTCAGGGAATGGGAATGGCACCTGCAATAGCAGGACATGATGATTAGTTGGTGGTCCAAGCCGTTCTGCAGCATGAGCCCAGACAGATACCCTTTGTGGCTGATTAAGTTTTTCCCATTACAGCTTCTGCTGAGATTGCTATAGGAATACCTGGCAATACCTTGATGGTTTTATGGATATTTGCTCACTAAGGACTTGGAGCTGGGCCAGCAAACAGATAATGTTCACACCATCTCACATAGCACAGCCAGCTCTGGTCAGTAATGGCCTGTGCAGGGCAAATGAGACAGACCCAGAGCTTGTTCGATCCCTTCTGTGCCAAACTGTAGGTGTTGAGTTCTCTGGGGCACGGTGGGGTGCTGTTTCTTCTTCCTCTGTGTTGCATGGTGCATCTTGAGACCTTCTGGGAAGGTGTCAGCTGGGCTTAGAGTGACAGGCAAAAAGACCCCCGTGGTCTGTACAGATCTCTGGGCTAAACCTGCCAGACATCTCTCAGAACCTATGTCTTCCACTCTCTCCTGGTACCCAGTCCTATGTTGACTATTCCCTGTGAGTGAAGGAGCTGTAAACCCTGGAAGCAAAGTCCTGGCTGTGCTCTGATGGGGCTGCAACTCTGCTAAATAGGTGGGAGGTGGCAGTCATGGCTTGACTGGAATCCTTTGTAGATCTGTTTCTTTCTGGTTTGGTGTTTGTTTTTTCCCCAGATCTCCACAGTGCCCGTCAGAACCAGCTGAGTGGCTTTACCCTGCTGTGCAAGGACACTACAGGGGAGCGCATGGGGCGGGGAGGAGAGGCTGTGCGGGTCACCATCACCCACAAGGACAAGAGGGACTGGTGGGTACCTCACCCAGGAAATCCCTGGCTTAGTCTTTCTGCCTCCCTTCTCCTGGCTCCCCGCTTGCTTAGGCAGGTGGGAGGGTGTGCTTCAGCATGTGGGTCAGAATCTGTGGAGGAAAAGGCATTACTCTTTCTCCCACACTGCTTCCTAGTGGTTGTGTTTGGCTGGACAGTGATTGCTGAGATTTGTATTAAGTCTTTGAGTGATTTGAGCTTCTTAAAGGATTCAACTCCTTGTGTGTGTTGCTAGGCAGAGGGAGCTGTTGTTCCTTCTCACTCCTCCCAGCAGACACCTGGGGCTCCTGCTTTTGCTGACACCTAATCCGTAAGTCATTGGAACCCCTGTATGACAGTCACAAGTCAGACAGTTCACCAGCACCATGAGCCTCTGACAGCTGATGGAAGTGCCTTCTTCATGTTCTGGAGGAAGAATCTGTGTTGTGCTTTCATCCTTTTTCCTGTAGTTGCAAGCATTGGGTACTGTAACATGTTTGAAGGTTTTCTAGCAAAACCAGGAAAGGCTGCACTTGAGCTCCTCAGTGTTTCCACAAGGAAAATGACCAACCAGAAAAAAAATTATAACTGTTTCCAAACCACACTTGTCACTAAAGAGTAGCCAGGCACAAAAGCAAACCCAGCTGGGGGTTAGTTCTTAAGAAAATCATCTGTTGTTTTATAGTAGCTGGAACCAGATGCCGGCATTAATTTATTCCAGGAACACTCATGATGGGATGACCTGATAGAAAAAAGGGACAAGATGCTAAAACCCTTTGCTATGTTGACAAAACATACAGAAGCAGTGCTGGCTGCACAGATGCTTATCAATAGAGCATCATTGTCCAAGAGTATTGTTCCAATGTACCTTCTTTCCATAAGTGTACCTATAATGTAGGAAGGTGCATGCCCAAGGGGTTTCTGGATTTCTCTTGGTGGGGTAGAGGTTGCTGTAGCCACATTAACTCAGTTTCTTGCTCTTGGCTGTATGCAGTTGCTGCATGGGTTGCTGAAAGTTGTCTGGCTTTGCTTTGAGGCACAGCAGCTGCAGAAGAGCATGAAGTATCACCACACAGTTCATGGCAGGAAATTATGTAGGCAGCTGTATTGATGTGAAGTGTTGGGGGTGGGGAATACGGATTATAAACTGTCATGTAATGGGGCCTGGGAGACTAATTAGTAGGGATTAGCAAGAACACCTTCCTCTATGCAGGGCTGCCTGATAAGTGTCTGTGAAAAGCTTTTCATCTTCCTGTGGAACAGGCAATTTATCCTCCAGTAACCAGCTGAGGCTTTTTCTATAGCACTCTTTTCACCAGAATTCCCTGTGAAACACAAGGAAATTCACTAGGAAAAGGGAGAGTTTATCAGCAGGGACCTAGAACTCAGCATTGAAGGGAAGAGTTGGGGTCAGTGCAGTTGGGAGAGGGGTTAAAGTGATTCAAACCTACCCTATTGTATCCTGTCTTCTTAATAGGTTTTTCTGTAGGCAACTGCTTGATGAAGCTGTGAATTTACCCCCTTTTTGTGGGCTCTTATCTGATGGGATAATCTGAGTTTTAAGTGTGCTGTGTGTCATCTTCTGCCTTTTTGCTGTGCAGGTTGCTACTAATCCTTGCAATGCAACTGGCTTTGTGTGACTTCCTTTGTATGGTAATTGCAGCTCCCAGTTGCAGGGGTGTGTGAAAGCCACTCTAGGCCAAACTCTGGTTTACATTTATAAGCAATTTTCTGCCAGTCACTGACCTCTTGGGTTTCTGTCCACCGTTCACAGTGCAGTCAAGCCAACAGTGTGTGATAATGGTGATGGGACCTACTGTATTTCCTACAGCCCTGAGGAGCCAGGCTTGTACACTGTCTGCGTCTGTGTGAAAGGGCAACATGTGCAGGTAGCATTTCTTGTTTCTCTTGCACTGCTTCTTCTTTACCTACTTTTCTTTTCTTAGCTATTTGTTTCAAATCTGTCTAAGGATTACTTCTACCACGTAGCAGTTTAATGCTGTGCTTAGTGATCTGTGACTGACAGAGTCACCCAGATGGTGTCTGAGAATGCAGACACATCTGACAGCACCCACTGCAGCAGCCTCTCTGTTTGCTTGTCCTCTGCAGGGCTCTCCCTTCACTCTGATGGTGAAGCACAAGTTCCGTGAGCACCAGGGGGTGTTTCACTGCTGCACGTTCTGCTCCAGCGGAGGCCAGAAAGCCGCTCGCTGTGCCTGTGGTGGGACCATGCCAGGTGGGTGCTCAGCTCTCCCCACGCTGCTGGGATCAGGAGGATTTGTTGCACCAGGTCCTCCCTAGTGGATAGAGGTGTGAGGAGATATTCTCACCCAACTCCCACCTTGGACATGCACCAGGAATGTGGTGAACTCTGTGTACACACGTTCTGATGGGGTGACTGCAGCAGGGAGAAGTGCAGCAGGACACACGAAGGGGCTTTACAGCACTTCCCATAGACAGAGACCTGAGCCAGCTGTGCAAGAGGTGGGGCAGGGCACCTCAGCCTTTCAGCCATTCTGAGTGAGGCTGAGCAGTATTGCACCTGCAGTGTTCCTGTTCTACTGCTGGCATGTTGGGAACTTGTGGGCTGTGTCACACAGTGACCACCTCTGGAGAGGCCTCACTCCATGTTTGGGACAAGAGTTCAACTCCCTTACTTGTTTAATCCCAACCATCTTCCCTGTGCTTCACCTGCATGTGTCATCATGTGTTTTGTGTGTTTTCAGGATAGAACTGACTTCTTCCTTTTTCTGTGCTTGATCTGTATCTTTGGCCATAGACACAAGCAGCTGGCATGGGGTTCTGGATGCCCATGTATTGCTTTATTCAATAGGCAAGGGGACAGAAAGCATCAGCTTTCCCCAGCTGTTGAGTTGTTCTTTCTTTATGGAGTCCTGGCAATTCTGGCTTTGAATATACTGTGTTCTCATCAGCACACTTTAGAGAAGTCCTGGGGCCAAAGCCTATAACACACTGGGATTTTCTGGCCCACTTCGGATTGAGCTGCTAGTGCCTCTTCTCTTGCAGGTGGGTACCAAGGCTGTGGCCACGGACACAAAGGTCACCCTGGCTGCCACCATTGGTCATGCTGTGGACAAGTGAAGGAGAGCTCAGAGTGTTTGTGGGGGTCACCCAGCGACACCTCACAGAGGAGTTTGCTCAGGACAGTGGCACTCTGAGCAGCCAGGTGAGCTCCTGGGAGTCCAGAGCACTGCTGCTGGCTGCTCCAGGAGCACAAATGATCCATGAGGATCCATATGATCGATCCCTGCACAGCCTTGCTGCCAGCAAACAGCTGGGTGTGAGTTGAAAGAGGGGGGATGAGGGAAAATAAAAACTGTGCCTTATGTTCCACCAAGGGGTGTGTATGCATAGTTATTTTGTGCTCAAACAGGAGCAAATTCTGGGAATTGTACTGCTGCCTACACTTCTGAGGACTTGTGGCCTGTGAGGACATGCTCTAAGGGGAAACTCATTCTGAGCAGTAACCTCACAGGAGGGTCAAGATGTGTCCTGTTCTGCAGGGTCAGCAGCCTCTGCTGTCCTTCTTGATGAGCTTAAAAGTGCTCATTGGGGCCCATTCCAAAGGGTTTGTGGTCATGCCTTGGAAAGGCTTGGCAACCTGAATATGGCTTCTGTCTCCCTGTTGAATATGCATCTGGATTCCAGCCTCAGATGTGTGCACATAGCACAGTAATGCTTCTGGGAGCTGCTCTTTGTTTGCAACTCCTACACTTTCTCCAAGTATACTGTAGTCTCATTACAGCCTGACTGCAAAGCAGAGGCAAGGTGAGTTAGTAATGTATCTTCAGGAGGGCCCAGAAAACCTCCTGGCACTGATAGGAACAGGAATGGGAGTATCATTCACCTGGTCTGTTTGTTCTCCATGGAGATGATGTGGGACACGGTGCTGCTGGAGGTGATGAGGAGCCAGGGCAGTGCCCAGCTCACCAAGCAAAGATCTGGGGGCACTTTGAGCATCAGTGGGAGTCACAGACACAAGTTTGCAATTGTCTGTTCAGAACTGGAGCACAGGAGATGGAACACAGCAAAACTCCTGGATTTGGCTTGTGCAACCTTTGCAAGGCATTTACCAGCCCATAGCTGGGGAAATGGCATCTCTGATGAGGAAGAAGAGGCACTTCCCTGGAAGGGCAATTGCCACCCTGCTGCCATCTGCTTGCCTGGGTGAAGCAGACACTCTGAATACCTTCCTTTACAAAACACATTTCTGTCACTGAAGCTGGGAACACCACTGCCCTGAGGGTAACCTTGCCAGTAGGTGTGTGTGGCTAGGGGCTCCTAATTCTGCCTGAGGAGCTGGACACAAAGGTCCCACTGTTGGTCACTCGGAGAGAGGAATGCTGCTCCACTGTCAACAGCAAGGACTGGGTCTTGCCTTCTGCATTATGACAGCTGGCTTGTAAATAGTAGAAACCTGCACTGTCTCTTTGCTTGCTCTGCCTTAGAAGTCTCTCATTTGTTGTTTGTTCCTCTTACAAAGCCAGTTTTGGAACTTCTTCCCAGCAAAGGAGATAGATATCCTTATGCAAATGCTGTTTGTAGCTTTCCATTAATCATCCAGAAAGTTTCCTTGCCAAACAATCAGGAAAGGCTAGGCAGTTTAAATCTCCAAGTTAGGCAATTTAAGGTTGCTGAGTCTGAAATTTCAAAGCTAAAGTTTAGTTTGAGTTAGCCATTAATGGAACAAGTAGTAACTCATTCTCATCCTTGCTATGTACAGAGCCTATGTTCAATGCAGAATGTGATGTAAACCAAAATGCCTAATTTTTTTGTATCTTTTTTTGTATCTTTCTATACCCCTTAGGTGTGTTGTTTTTTCTCAGAGCCTCCATGCTGTCTTGCAGAGGGAACACATAAGGACAGCACTACCTTCTAGACATGCAATTTCTGACTAAAAACATCTTAGTCCTTTCAGACAGAGGAATGTGTTTTCTCTTTGTGTTAGGTGTCCCTTACACACCCTGTCGCTGATGTTTTCCAAGAAGCTGTTTGTCAGAATTGCACCAATGAAATTTAAACCCTTCATGGAACTGCAGCTCTCCATCTGATATGGGCAGAGCAGTTTTTGGACAGCTGGGGTCAGGCCCTGGTACTGACTTTTTCTTCTTGTTAGACTTGAAGGCCCAGTTGGTCCCAGGGATTAGGGAAGTATTGGCCAGCTACCACAGTGTGCTTGGTGTTGGTTGTGCTTGAGGATATATTGGATCGGGGGACAATCTTGAATGGGGACATCTTGATAAAAGACATTTAATGACCTTAGTCACTTTAGGGGGAGTGGGGCTAGGCCGGAGTGTCCTCCCATTATTTGACAGCAGCTTTTGTCCTCAGTCATTATAATTCAGAGTACCCTGCAAATGAATGCATCCTTCTGATCTGCTGGAGTCTGATATTGGACCCCAACATTCATTCCCAAGATAGGCTTCCAGTGCCGTCTTGGTAAACATCTGGGTCAGGGGGTGCATTAGGAAGTGTAGTTAGTCTGCTGGGCTATATGATGCTATTTCTGTCCAGCTGGTCCTTGAGATAATAAAAGTATTTTCAAGACAGACATGAATGCACTGCTGACAGTATTGCATTGATAGATACTGATATTTTTCTTGTCCCAGGACAAAAGCTCTTGATAAAATTGCCTGTCTGCAAAATTTGGGGAAAAAAATGAACATGAGGAGGGGCTTTTGGAGTCAAGAGAAGAGAATTTACTCCCTTAATAGGGAAAACAGTGTAGCTGGAAGAGAAACAATGAAAAACAAGAGACTGTGGTAAACCTGGAAGGATGCCTGGAGCCTGAAGGCCTCCATGTAGGGTGCTTCCAGAGTCAGGGTCAGGCTAAGGTATCTCTCCTTTGAGAGGCAAAGCACGCTGGTGACACAACTGCACTTGTGCCACCAGTGTCTATTTTGTCCCAGAAGATCTCAGGAGCAGAGCAGATTCTGGCTCAGATGGACTTCTTTTTCCCACCGCAGAAGGTGGTTCACAGTGATGCACCACCTGATGGGAATACCATGTCAGGACAGATACACATGCAGTGTGAAGGACATCATGTGTTTGCAGCCCAGGGTGGCTCAGCACCTTCCTCTTTTGAGAAGTGAGGGCTTGTTCTGAGTGCTGCTGCTCCCAGCTCCTCTTCACAGGTGGGTGAAACTGAGGACAGATACTGCCAATAAGGCAATGTCAAGTTCTCCTTCCAGATCACTCTTCCGGTGTTGTCATTTGTTCCCTCTCTCAATTATGTCATTGTTACAGATGTGGGGTCATAAGGCTGGAAAGATGTTCTTCATTTTGGGTCACACCCCTGAAAATCTCTTTCAGCTTGCTGGCTGCCTACACCTCTGTGGAACACTGCCAAACTTGGCTGCTGGTCAGCTTGCCACAACTCCATCTTCTCCTTCACCAGTAGCTCCTGCAGCATTCCAGTGACACTGAAATAAGATGTGAACTTCCCATAAGCAGGGGAACTCTTCTGTAGGGTACCACCAGCTGCTGGGCCCAGCAAAGCTGGTAGCACTTGTGCCTGCTGTTGCCTTCTCCTCAGTGAAGGCAGTTGATGTGTCCCAGGTGTTCACCAGCTCTCACAGACCAGATCCTGCTGTCACATTTGGTTGGATTTGCTAATAAATTCAAGACTGGTAGGAGCTGGGCAGATCATGTAGTCACAGACCCTTGGTTTCTTTGGGAACTATCCTGATCACCTCTTGGGGTTTTTTTGCAGTATGGGCATACAGACAGGAGTAGGCTCCAGCATGAGCTGCTCAAAAATGAACGTGGTGCTGCCCTGGGGAACAGGACTGGCCCTGGTCCTGCTGGGGCTGCCTGTGCCCAAGAAGCAGACATGTTTTTCCAATGTAGAAGTAATCTGATTGTTGACTGTGCAATAGGGTGTGCTGTGGCTGACCTGGAGTTAACTGGAGTGGAAAGGGGACACCTTGTCTGCCCACTGCACACGCAGCTGTAAATCTGGTGTCACCACAGCCATTAATCCTTAATAGGGAAAACAGTGTAGCTGGAAGAGAAACAATGAAAAACAAGAGACTGTGGTAAACCTGGAAGGATGCCTGGAGCCTGAAGGCCTCCATGTAGGGTACTTCCAGAGTCAGGGTCAGGCTAAGGTATCTCTCCTTTGAGGGGCAAAGCACACTGGAGACACAACTGCATTTGTGCCACCAGTGTCTATTATGTCCCAGAAGATCTCAGGAGCAGAGCAGATTCTGGCTCAGATGGACTTCTTTTTCCCACCGCAGAAGGTGGTTCACAGTGATGCACCACCTGATGGGAATACCATGTCAGGACAGATACACATGCAGTGTGAAGGACATCATGTGTTTGCAGCCCAGGGTGGCTCAGCACCTTCCTCTTTTGAGAAGTGAGGGCTTGTTCTGAGTGCTGCTGCTCCCAGCTCCCCTTCACAGGTGGGTGAAGCTGAGGACAGATACTGCCAATAAGGCAATGTCAAGTTCTCCTTCCAGATCACTGGTGTTGTCATTTGTTCCCTCTCTCAATGATGTCATTGTTACAGATGTGGGATCATAAGGCTGGAAAGATGTTCTTCATTTTGGGTCACACCCCAAGAAAAGCTTTCATCTCTTTCAGCTTGCTGGCTGCCTATGCCTCTGTGGAACACTGCCAAACTTGGCTGCTGGTCAGCTTGCCACAACTCCATCTTCTCCTTCACCAGTAGCTCCTGCAGCATTCCAGTGACACTGAAATAAGATGTGAACTTCCCATAAGCAGGGGAACTCTTCTGTAGGGTACCACCAGCTGCTGGGCCCAGCAAAGCTGGTAGCACTTGTGCCTGCTGTTGCCTTCTCCTCAGTGAAGGCAGTTGATGTGTCCCAGGTGTTCACCAGCTCTCACAGACCAGATCCTGCTGTCACATTTGGTTGGATTTGCTAATAAATTCAAGACTGGTAGGAGCTGGGCAGATCATGTAGTCACAGACCCTTGGTTTCTTTGGGAACTATCCTGATCACCTCTTGGGGTTTTTTTGCAGTATGGGCATACAGACAGGAGTAGGCTCCAGCATGAGCTGCTCAAAAATGAACGTGGTGCTGCCCTGGGGAACAGGACTGGCCCTGGTCCTGCTGGGGCTGCCTGTGCCCAAGAAGCAGACATGTTTTTCCAATGTAGAAGTAATCTGATTGTTGACTGTGCAATAGGGTGTGCTGTGGCTGACCTGGAGTTAACTGGAGTGGAAAGGGGACACCTTGTCTGCCCACTGCACACGCAGCTGTAAATCTGGTGTCACCACAGCCATTAATCAAGTGTCACCGAGGGCAACAGGATATTTCTTAATGTGCATTTCCCACCGGGCCACTGTGGCCTAGAGCTATTCTTAGCTTCTTGTACTGTACTGCTAAATTATGAGAGGCTTAATAATCAGCAGAATGCTGACAAATAATGATGATTTTTTTTCTGGTTATCACCACTGACCAGTATTGATTGGTCTTGATTTTAACCTCTTGTTATTGCAGAGAACGTAGTTTGGTTTTTTTAGGTGCTGGACTGTTCCCAGTTCCTCTGGGCATCCTCAGCTCTGCATGGGAAAGCTGTTCACTCCCACTAACCATTCAAACTTGCTGGAGATAACTACAGGCTGTCAAAATCCCCTTTTTCCCATTCTTCCCAGAACACAGTCCAGATGTAGATGTCAGAATACGCAGGTTCCCTTTCGGGAAACTGAACATGGTGGTGCAAGTTGCCTTCCCTTCTCTTTCACAACCCCTCTGCCCTTCTCAACATGTTATGCCCAAGAGCTGCTCATCCTGCTCCCAGACTCATCTGAGACCAAGCTCAGAGGGAAAGACCTGCAGGGCCTTGCAGGTGCCAGTTTCTTTCCTTTACATGCTCCAAAGTGCATCACTCTGGCAGACCTAAGAGCAGCAGGAACTTGCCTCGGGGGAGGGTGAGAGGTGGTTTGGCCTGAGGGAGTTCAGTGGGATTAAACAGCAGTCAGAAAAGGGGCTGCTGCCAAACCTGAATGGCTCTGAGAGCACTGCTGAGCCCGTAGAGCCTCTTAGCACAACACAGAGAGGCAGGGGAGACTGACAGTGCAAATGGGGCCAAGAGGGGGACCCTCAGGTGGAACCTCTCTGCCCAGTGCCAAGAAAGTGGTTGGAGATTTTTGCAGGGAGACCTGAGCTAGTCCTTGTTATGACTCTGGACAGCCCCTCAGTGATGGATAAGCTGCAGATCTCCTGGGACACTTGTGCACTCAGATCTCAGGATTAGCTGGCTACCAACCACAAGCTGTAATATTTTTTTGCCTGGAATAAGATCTGTTTTTTAAATGGATGTGTAGGAGGTCTCTCCTGTTGCCCCAGTGTCTAACCAGGCCTCCCTGCTTATGACTGCACTGGGGGTGGGGGGAGTTGAGATGCTCAGAGTTTCCTCATTCCTGAGAGTTCCTTGGGCTCACCACTCCTTAGCTGCATTCAGTTATTTAAGCAGGACAGCCTGGGAAGATATATCATGCAGCATACAGGGGCTGTGCTGAACAGTGTGAGACCTTCAGGCACCTGGTGTTTGACTTGTCTCCGTAGATGCTGTGACCATGGCATCCCAAAGCCGGGTCATTTGCTGGAGGTATGGTACTATCTGTACTTGCTTTGGCAGAGGAGAGGGAGGGAATTGCATTTTTCATGGTGATACATACTCTTGGCATGTATCACCTTGCTGGCAGGAGCTCTCAAGAGAGCAGTTCTTTGCAGCTTGACTGTACTTCACTCACTGAAACTACTTAAATACTTAAGTACAGCTTGTTTTTTACAATTTGTAAGGCCATGTATGTATCACACACCCATGTGCAGGTCATTAGCTGTAGTCAAGAGGGAGATGCATGTCCTAGAACTCTGCCTTTGCTAGAATTTGCTATCCCAGGGTTGAATGCTGTGGTAGATTGGGGTAGCAATGCTTGAGGAAGGGTGTATTCCTTCTGTAATATTTTGGGGTTCTATGGCTTGAGGAAGGCACCCCTCTTCTGCTGGTCCTCAGACAGTTGCTTGTGTTTCCATCACATCAGCTTGCTGTGGGGAGAAACTGTCCTCCAGAAGTTTCCTTGCAGGAGTAAGAGCTGGGAAGACATTTTCAAAGTGTTTTGTGCCTCATTTCAATTACCCCATTTCCTTTGGAGCTATTGACTGAGTTCTGGTGAACTAAAGTTGCAAAAAGAAGCCATGAAAATATCTACCTCTTATCCCTATCTCCTGATTAGTTGAAAATAAACCCCACCAGATGGATAAAAGGGCAAATTTTTCATCCTCTAGGGAGCATTAACTGAGCTTTCATCTAAACCTCACTGCTTGAACAGAGACAGCAAGAAGCTGTGTCTTTCCATCCCAGGTGTGGACTTTCCAGGCTGGAAGGAGACAGAAGTTCCAGTGGTGTGTGAGAGAGTCCTGTGGACATTTATTCTATGAAAAAGCTTTCAGCTGTTACCAGTGTCTGTCCCACCGGAGTGGAACAGCAGTGGGGAGAAGGACAGGCCACGTGTGAACAGAAGAGACCTCACACGTGAGCCTTGCCACGTGGAGCTTCAAGGAAGAACTAAATAGCAATATTATCTGCACCTTTTCACTGACAGAAGTGAGGTTGCCTGTAGACACAATATCAGAGTGTAAATATTCCCTGGGCACTGTATTCCTCATGTGTCTGGAATGCATGCAATAACCAGCTCTGTTATTCTCAAGAGGCAGCCCAGCCAGACTTTGTCAGGGAAATGAAATAACTGATGGGTGTGAAAAAATGCTCATCTATACCTTGCTGCTGTGAAAACCTTTCTCCTGCTCTGCCTGTGCCTCTGCCTGCCCTGCCAAGCAGCAGAAGTTTACTGGGAGAAGCAGGCTTCCTTCAGGGACATTTGCTCTTCAGGCTAATCCTGAAATGCAGAAAAAAAACCAGAGTTTTCCAGGAAGTTTCAGAGAAGCAGTGGGAGATTTCTGCTGATTTCAGGAAAAAAACAAAACAAAACCAACCAAGGAAACAAAACCAAAACCAAGAAGTCCCCAGCAAAAACAACAACAGCAAAACCTGCTGAAGTGCTGAATAAAATTGGGTTCTGCAATCATCAGCTGCATATTGCAATAGAAATGCTGCTGTTTTGGGTTACCACTGCCATTTTTTTTTTGCCACAGTAGACTTTGCTGTAAAGAGGAAGGCAAGGGACCTTCAATATCCTAGTCTTCCAGTTCTTTTGACCCTCTAGGCCCACTCCTGAGGGAGAGCTTAGTCCAAGTGGAGCTAGAGATCTGGAGAATTAGAGCTGTTGCCTATCACAGCCAGGCTGTGAGCCTTTCCCTGTCCCCAGGCTGTGATCAGCAGCATTCAGTCAGGGAATGAATGGATTAATTTAATTTAATTAAATTTGATTCCAGTTTGATTCCAAGTTTGGCTGATGAGGAACAAAACATGGAAAATACGGTAGGAGGCACAGAGCAGCGTGCCACAGGCTGCCAAATTGTCACTGGGAACTGAGGGTGGTGTCAGGGCTCCGACTGGTGCAGCCTCAGCCACCCACATCAGTCTGTTTCTGTGCCTTTAAAACACTGGAGGTACCAGGGTTGCTCATGCACAGTAAATTGCTTCTTGCTTGAAGTGCTTGAACTGGACTGCTACAAGACACAGCTACCACCAGCATGTGGCTAGGATGCCAGGTTCTTCTTGTGCACTCTGCACACCAGATCTACTCATTACACATGTTTGGCACACAGCAAATGTCTGTAAGGATCTTGTGATTCCTGGATCTTGCAGTTTCTGTGGAGGAAACTCCAGAGGGACTAATTTCTCCTTGTCCCTCACAAGGGATGTTGAAGTGGGCAGTGGCATCTGTGTACCAAAATTGCCATTCTCCCTGTGACAACTGAACAGTTTTTTCAATCAGCCTGCTGGTGCTCTGGAGCAGGGTGGGTAGCCACTCTCTAGGGGCAAAGGCAGCAATGTTTGCAGCCATGGGGGCAGGTGGCACCAGCACAGGACAAAAGCATTGGTGTGGCCTGTTTGTGCTTGCTTGTGTTTGTCTGTGAGTAGGCTGAAGATGGGTGTGGACAGACAAGTGTGAGGGCAGAGGTGGTGTTCAGGCCAGGGTGTCCTTTCAAGGGCCAGAGGCAACTGTGGTGGCACTTGAAGCATTCAGGGTCTGCACAGGAGGACATCCTGGTTGCTTGTCCCACTGCAATACCTCCTAGCATTTACTGTAACCCTCTGGCAGCATCCCTTGACTCTGAGCAACTTCTTCCATGCCTGTCCTTGGGAAAAGGGATTGTAAGATATGGGGATAAAGATGAGTCACATCTGTTGTGTGTCAGCACAGTGTGGCTGCTGCTTGCTTTGTGCTTCCCAGGTGTGGGAGCTGAGGCTTGTCATGACAACCTTGGCTGAGTTTATAGCAGCTATCTCACTCTGGGATCAACTCCCAGAGTGGAAATTGGTAGAGCTCCTCAAGGAGATGGATGTTGTTCAGCATACATGAAACCCTTGGCATCTTCCCCAGAGCAGGAGAGCACAGGCTGTCCCACGGTGAGCCTGGCTGGGACCTTGAGTGACTCAGGACTGAGCCCCGTGGGACATGGCAAGGCTTTGCTGAAAGCTGTCTCGCTGCAGGACCCACAGGAGCCATCAAAGTCCCCACCCTGCAGGCCCCTGGGAGAGGCAGTGCCTGGGTCCCCAGCTGCCTGGTGCCCATGGCTGGATGGTATCCATGGCTTTTCTCCTGGTAGGGTCAGCTGTGATCCACCTTGAGGGATTAGGTGAGGAACTGCTAATCATCCCAGCTGTTCATGGGGCTCCTGCCACATGGTCCCCCGCTGTTGATGACAAGGGCTGCTCACCTGAATGTTCAGCACTGCTGTGGTCATGTGCTTCATCCATGCCTTGTTCTGGGTCTGTGGCTCACCTGCCTCCTCCTCCTTCCTGCAGACAACTCTGCAGATGGACGGTATGGGCATGGGCTGTGAAGGAGGTGGGCTCTGCACTAATGCTGTCCTTTCCTTTTTCTCAATAGCATGACTACAGTCATTGTCATCCTGGCTGCAGTGATCGCCCTGATCATTGGTTTTGGTGTCTCAGGTATGTGACTGCTCAGATTTCTTGCAGTTACTGGTGGGATGAACTTCTGCCCTGCCGCTACCTCTGTGTGTCCATCCAGTGCAAAAGGCTGAGGTGTGATCATGTGTGGAAGTGCCACCCACCACCCTTTAACAAAGGCCAGGTTGGTGTAGTGCAGCCTGTGCTGCTGGAGGTGTAGTGGTGTGTCAGCTGAAATTCCCTTGGGCTTGGAGCCCCAAACCTACACATGAAGTCCTGCACGTACTCTGCTCCTTCTCCTGGATAGGATGAGGTGAGGGGATGGTATTTATTGTGAAATTAGAGAGCATCTGCCAGGATGGAGCACCTTTCCCAGGACCCTGAGAGACAACAAAAATGTGTTGCTTTGGTGTCAGCCAAAATGCAGCTTCCTTGGAATGTGCTGAGTGAGGATGGGTAGGGAAGGGCTGCGTGGGAAAGAGGATCTGGCTCTGGGAATTCTCAGGCTCGCAGCTTAGGATTTGAGATGCTGACTTTTCTTAAATGAAAGAAAAATATTTGGATTTCAGTAAGGGGGAAAGAGCTGCTATTTCTCTGCCAGCAATACGCCTTCCAATCACATTTCTATTGCATAAAGGGAGGTCCTGACTAAGAAAAGACATAAAAAAAGACAAAAAAATCATGCTTTTCTGGCAGCTGCAAAGAGAAAAATCCCTGAGTAAGTATAAGTAAACAAGAAAATACCACGTGAACTCTTCTCAAACAAGTAAGAAGAGCTACTTTTTGAAGCACTCTTTTACTACAGAAATACTCCTGTGCTTTATCGTGGCATGCAATCCACAGGAGCTGGCCTCCACTAGCAGCACTGGTAGCTGCCACCGGAGGCCTTGCTGTGTGCCAGTGCTTGTTGAGCCTCGGGCTTGGTCCATGACAGCCACAGGGCAGTCTGGCCTTTCTCCAAGTTGCTGCCTCACCTTTCTCCAGCCTCCTTGCTCTCTCCTTGCAGGAAAACACTCCATCAGTGTGACGGCGCTGACGTCTCCAGGGAACATCGGTCAGCGCAGCGTCCTGGGCTGCGCTTTTGAACCCGACATCCGGATGGACAGCATAGCAATCCAGTGGGCCAAGGAGGGGGTAGCTGGGCTGGTTCACGAGTTCAGGGGTGGGAAGGACCACCTGCAAGAGCAGGATCCGTCATTTCAGGGCCGCACGGCCGTGTTTGCGGAGCAGGTGATGGGCGGGAATGCTTCCCTGGAGCTGAGGGATGTGCAGCTCTCCGATGCTGGCACCTACCAGTGCTCTGTCACCACAGCCAGAGGGAGCGGGGCAGCGGTGCTGCGGTACAGGACAGGAGGTGAGGGCTACAAGGAGCAAAATCCTGCTACAAAACAAGTACTAATGTGGCTTGGTTGAACCTACCTGTGCTTATGATGCTGCTACACTCCTGGGTAGGGTATATTTCTGGCTTTTACAGGGATATTTATGGCTTTAACCCCTCTTTTGATATCCTTATTCCAGAAAAGGTTATAATCTTGATGACATGGTAGCTTTTTCTCTCTAGTGTTAGGATTAGGATATATCTAATTAGAATTAGATATTATACCTAATTAGAATTAGGATATATCTCCAGGCAGTACTGCTGCATAGTAAAAATGGTAGCATACTTAATATATTTTTCTCAGTTTTTCTGAAGTTTTTGGTTTTTTTAAATTATTACTAAAGCAACAGACCTCTGATATCATAGTTACCTGAAACATTGCATGTTTACAAGATTCAGTCCTCCATGAGAGATCTGGAAACCACCAGGTCTTCAGCCTCTTCCAGTGAGATGAATTTAGCTGAAATAACAAGTCTCCTCCCAAGTGATCACCTCATGTTGCGACTGAGGGATGAAACCCTTGAGGGTCTCCTCCAGACTGCAGTCTTTGCACCCTCCCTCTCATTCCTGTGGCCAGAATTGCTGCCCTACAGCTCAAATTGGGTGAGGAAAACCCCTCAGACCTCTCCAAGTGAAGGAGGGTTTTGGCTCAAGCTTGAGGGTTGCAAATGTTCCATGGGGACTTTGTCCCCCATCCCTCCTTGAAACCTTGTGGCTCTGCCTACTTTTGTGTTGCTTGATTGGATGTTTAAAGTAATTCACACAGAAAAGGCATTAGAAAGAACATGTGAAATGTTGTAATGGGTTTTATTTCCAACACAGCTGTAATACCTGTTCTATGTGGAAATATAGTGTTCCTTTTAGCTGATTTTCTTTAGCTCATCCTTACACCAGTTCACCTCTAGGTCCTACCACCCAAAGCCAAAGCTGAAGAGTACTAAAGGCAGCTGTCCTGGGCTTTGGCTGTGCAAGCCCTGCTTATTCTAGGTCTGCAGGGGATTGCTCAGGAGAGAAAATGGCCTCAAGTTGCACCAAGGGAAGTTTAGATTTAATATTAAGGAAATTTTGCTCATGGAAAGGGTTATCAAGCCCTGGAACGGACTGCCCAGGGAAGTAGTGGGGTCACCTACTATCCCTAGATACCACTAGAAATTTAAAATACCTGCATTTATGGTTATGGTATAGTGGTGGAATTAATGCTGTGTTAACAGCTGGACTTGATCTTAAAGGTCGCTTCCAACCTTAATGATTCTGAAACTCTGTGACGCTGTAGGTGTTGGTCAGGCCCCCTTCTCAGTGGGTGGAGAGCATGAATCATCTTTCCCCATTATTAAGAATAAATAAAAGACACTAAAGCTGTGTCACCACCTCAGCAGATCCTGTCAAGCTGGACTGCTATGTCCTTTGAGACCTGGGTCCCTTGTACTCATCCTCCCACGGCCCAACCTGTACAGAGCTCTGTCTGAGCCTGGTTTTGGCTTGGCTCCAGGCAGCGCTGCGCTGCCAAGCAGCAAGCAGCCTAGAAACACCCGGGACTAGTAGATGCAGTTGGGTATTTCATGCCCAGTTCCTATCACTTGCCTTGTTTTGACTCTCTCCCTGTTTTCCCTCCCAAAGCCTTCAGCATCCCCATGGTGCAGGTGGAGAACAGCAGCCGTGGGGACACGCTGCAGTGCGAAGCCCCGCGCTGGTTCCCTCTCCCTGCCGTGCGCTGGATGGCCCACGGTGACACTGGGGAGCACCTGCCCCAGGCTGCCAACACCAGCTACCAGCTGAACCCCGAAAACATCACTGTGAAGGTGGTTTCCCTCCTGCACAGCATCACTGCTAATGCCACCTACACCTGCGTGATTGAAAACAGCATTGCCAAGGCTGTGGTCAACGTGAGAGTGACAGGTAGGGTTCAACAGCACCCCGAGACCACAGGCACAGCGGAGAGGAGAGTTTCAGCAGTGTTCCTGGTGCACCAGGGGCTTCCTGCAGCAGCTGTGTCAGGCAAGGAAGGGACTGAAAGCATGGCTAATCCAATCACTTCTCTGTCCCTGGGGTAAATGAAAGGGTCTGTGCTTGCTCCTGCTATCTTTTATGCTTCTCGTGGTATTGTCACCTTGGCATGGGGACAGAACTGCCAGGGGACTGGAAGGAGGGACACACTTCAAAGGAGTGTATTGCTTGGAATGTTAACCAAAACCAAACCAACCAACCAAGCCCCACATCTTTTGACACTTTCTTTAGCAATTCATCTTAGATCCCATTCGTGTACCAAACCAACAGGCCCCTTCAGCGGTTATTGATGACAATACCTCTGACTCCAGCCCAATCCCTTTATTTAAAAAGACATTTTACTCACAGAAAATCAAGCTTTCCAAAGGTCCTGAGTATCTTCTCCTGTTCTACATGGGAAGGGCCATAGTGCTTCTACAGCCGTGACTTCATTGCAATTGGTGTCCAGTACAAGAGGCAGGGTCTATCTTCATCCATATTCAGAAAAATGGGAAGGAATAAGTACACACTTTATTTGCCTTCCCTGCTGTGTTCCTGTTCTGGTAGCCTCTCACAATTCTTCTGCTACAGATTTCAGCTTTACAAAGGTGAGCAACTTGCAGCTGGTGAACCTGAATGCAGAGTCAGCGTCGTCCTCCTTTCCAGCCTGTCACTGGATGCTTCTGCTTCCCTTGTACCTGCTGTCAGTATGAAACCTCTGTAAAGCAGATGGAAACTCTGCTGGACCTGCAGGTAAGCTTGGGAAGAGAAACTCATATATGTACAATATACGGATGCCCTCTTGGGGGGTTTGGCTACAGCAGCAGACCTATCTCAAGCCTGCCAGAATGAGAATGTGTGTCTTTCCCCAGAATGGGAGTGCATGTCTTTCCCCAGAATGGGAGTGCGTGTCTTTCCCCTCTGCCCATCCTTTCCTCATTCTCAGACCCATCTTTAGGTGGGACTCATGGCTTGTCTCTCCCACAAGCTTCTCCCATCACTTTCTGCAACCACAGAGATCCTTCTCTTGCACCATCAACTGTCAGCTCTTACTTGTCCCCTCATTTTCTTTCCTGGCACCATTTCCTGGACCTGGGCTGCAGTTCATGGCTGCAAGGCAGCACAGGCTTTTTCCTCCCTCCCTGCTCAGAAGACCTGCTACAGTACAAGCCTTGCTTGCTCCCACTTTACTCACACAACTCCAGAGTACAGTGTGGTGTCTCCAGTAAATACTACAGACACCTTGAACATGGCTAGAGGGAGCTGCCAGCCTGAGCAATTCCCTGCAGACCTGGAATAAGGAGGGCTTACACAGCCAAAGCACAGGACAGCTGCCTTCAGTATTTGTTGGCTTTGGGTGGTAGGACCTGGAGGGGAACTGGTGAAAGAGTGAGCTAAAGAAAATCAGCTGAAAGGAACATGTCTGTCTTTCCACATAGAGCAGGTATTACAGCTACGCTGATGGCAGGACTCACTTCAGGCTTTCCTCTCTATGGAGCTGAGGGCTTTAGCAGTTCCTGCTGATTCCAGAGTACACTGTAGTACAAACATGAAATTAGCTGATTTTTCTTGTGTTATTATTTCTTACCCAGACCAACAACAGGATATTTTGTTTGGCTTCACAAAGGGAACAAGAAATGTGACAAGAATTGCATAAAGGAAAAGTTCTGATTGTAGGACAACAAGATATGTTCCCTTGTCTGATCTAACACAGTGACCAGAACTCTGATCATGGGCAGAAGTTCAGACACAAACAGGAAAAGGGTTTCCTGCAATACAGCTGAGAACAGCTCCTTCAGAGTACTAAAAGCAAGCAAATCTTAACTCCCCCCAAACAGATTTGATTCACCCATCTCTTGTCTTGTGATTCTCTGACTGCACTAATAAAACTGTAAATAAGAGAGGCAGTTAACCTCCTTCATCTTCTTAGAATGCTAAAATCAAACTCCCCTGCTGAAAAAGATGTGAATGGCAGAACAGTGATGGGTTGGAAAACTGCCAGCAGGCTTGGAATATCCTGGCAAAGACAAACCATATCTAAAGTCCTGTATGGTGTGATGATTGCAGTTGTAATGTGAAATAAGAGAGGAACAGATAACCAGACAGCAGACAGAAAACTAACACACAGCATGAGGAGGAAGAGGAGACTAGTAAGATACTACTGGAAGCTTCAAATTCAGAAGCAAAGTTATCAAACCCAGATAAAACAATAGAGCTGAATTTTCCTTTTTGCTTTCTTAAATAAATGTTATCAGGTACTTCCTATCTATTTCTGTCTGCTACTGTGTTATTCATACTACAGGACTACTTTCAGTTGCACTTTTTAACCAGACTTTATCTTTGTCTTATCACTTACGGTCAACATTTTCCTCAGGCTGAGATAGTTTATTTTGGGGTTTTTTTGGTTTTGTTTTGCTTTCTTTCTGGAGGGTGGAGACAAGCTTTAGTAAAATCTTTTCTGTTCTGCAGAAAGTACGCACAGAAAGTAAGGCTGTCACAGCAACATTTGCAAAGACTTCTGCTTGAAGCTATTCTGGCAGCCTTTTAGGATGGAGTCTCACAATGTTACTGAATGGTGGCATCTATCAGGTCTTGTGCCACTCACACTTTGGTCTCAGAAGTGGACAGCAGGCCTTGAGAGGGAAGACACTTCACTCATGCTCAATAAATCCACTGCCTGTGTCACAGCTCGGTGCCTGCCTCTTCTTACCAGTCCCACCTAATGTTCAGGCTGCTGCTGATAAACTGCAAAACAATGCCCAAAAAATCTTGTCATTTAGCACTGTGATTTAGTCTCCAAACTTACTCACTTCCCTTCTTTTCTTGAAGGAGATGCTTTAAAAGTGTAATTTTAATTATTTCATTTAGGTGAAGAAGACCATACCCTGTGGGAATTGTATAGTTTTGTTAATGGTCACCATGTAGCAAGTAAACCTGAATACCAAAATAGATACTAAAACAGTGTTCTTTAAGTAATATTTTCATAGCTTTATTTAGTAGATACTACCACACAAATGCACACACCGTGTGCCCTAGGCCCAAGGCAAGAGCTGTCACATAGGAAGCACTGAACATCTCTCTTCCAAAATGTAGCCCAGTGTCACTGGCTGACAATGGCCCAGAGTGACACGAGTCACAGCAGCTGCTTGACTGCATGCTTCACCCTGTGCTCACAGGCTTGTGCTCCCCCTGAAAGGAGATCAAAAAAGCTCCTGATCGCAGTAGGTATTTCCATAATTCCCCTCCCACTGGGAGTGATATTAAGCAGTGGCTCCCATTCAGCAGGAACTGGATGTCCTGCTCATCCTCTGGCTGTTCAGGTAGCGTAAGGCATCTTGTCCCACTTCCTCCACCTTCAGGCACAGCAGGGTCGGACGAGGCCCCACTCGTGACACAAACTCCACTTCACCACAGTGAAAATTCCGCAGCGGCAGGGGAGCTGCAGGGGAAGGATACAACGGGTAACAACTCAGTACAGGGCTCTGGCTCTGCTCTGGCCCACAGCTGCACAAGCTGCTGCGGGAGGGAAGGCCTTGCAGCAGCTGCTTGGCATCTGCTAAACCTCAGAGGACAGCACGATGAATGACTCCAGGACATAGGCAGAGGAATGCATTTTGCCAGCATCCCTCCAACTTGGAGGAAACAGACATTCTACAGTGTGAAATGCTGTGAACTATGTGCTCACAGAGCTGATACTCTGAGCTTTGTATCCTCTATCAGTATCAGCAACCTGTCTTTACAGACAGTGTACATGACAGCCAGCAAGTCTCCACTGCAGAGCATCCTCTGGTGAGCTTAGCACCAACCTCTGCAGCACCTGCACTCAAGCTCTAGGTATGTGCATGAGGAATGTCCCCTTAACACAGCAACTGCACAGTTGTGGCAGCAAGGGCTCAGACCTCAGCACTCATGAATTCAAAACACTTCAGTGCCGATTTCCAGGAGAGGATTTCCAGGCCTGCTATTGACCCTACATGCTGTCCTATGTACAATCAAAACCCACTTGATTTGAGAGGTCTGCACAGTAACTCTGGCTGATCAGATTCCTGTCCCAGACAAGGATTGGGAATCTTTCTCAAGAACAGTTTTATGTTTCTGTGTGAAGTAGAAAAATTTATCCTATGTTGTTTTAGGAATTTCCATAATATTATTTCTCTATTTTTATAGCCATGGATCTACTAATACACAACTTACTTCTACACTACAGAAGACAAAATTCCAGGAAAATCCTTCAAAGATTTTGCTATGATGGGCAGCGAAGGCACCTCTCCTTCCCCAGCCTGGTGAGATGCCTCCTCCCTTCCTTCCCACACTAAATATTAGAAAAGCCAGCAGTACTTGCTTACCAGGCTGCAGGATCTTGGAGGGCTTCCTGTCTAGGCTGAAGTCCAACAGGATAGGGCGACATATGAGAGGACTTCGGCACAGACTCCTTAGGTAACAAGCAACAAGATCCTCAGGTTCCTCTAGACACTGAGGAAGGAAAGAGGGTGTTGCCAGGGAGTGTTCAGTGGGAGGCAGGGAGGCTCTGGAACACCCAGAGCAAAGGGAAATCCTGTCCAGCCAAGACTTGAGCCCAGGAGACTGCAACTGCTACTGGAATAGCCCACTCACCCCTGTTCCAGGAGCTTCCCCATGCTGAATGCACACGCTGCCCCTGCTCTGCACACAGTTCTGCACAGCCTCCCACTCGAGAAGGCTCAGGCCCAGCACTGCTGCCACATGTTCATTCCTGCACAGCACCACAGCTTCACCTGTTCCATCCTCCACCAGCACCCTGTGTAGAGAGCAGGCAGGCTGGGATGAGGAGGGCAGGACAATACCTGCTCCCTCACAAGGGTCACACCCCAGAAAACACATCTCAGTAGAGAGTTTGTTCACATCTCAGAAGATGTGGTAACTCCATCTTTGCTGTTCTGTCCATATCCCATCCTTGATATGATTTCTCCCTCCAGTTTGTGGTGTAATTTGTCCCCTCCTCCCTGCTCTTCCCACACCCAATCCCTACAGCACTCACCGTGCACTGGCTTGCCTCACTCCTGTTTGTGATGGACATGGGGGATTGTGTCGGGTGCACCTCCCCTGAAGGAAGAACAAAACTACAGCTATGTATGGGTGATGTAAGTGAGAAAGGGAAGGGCCACTGCTTATTTTAACACTTCACTAATTAAGTATGCAAAGGTGTAAAGAATTTCACTGCATTTCCAATGAGTGTTCTGGGAAAAGTTTATATGCGGAGAAAAATCACCTTGCTGCAAGGTGCTGATCCCCAATAGCAGTGAACATGGGAAGAGCAGAGCATTAATAGAGGAGGATTGTCTTCTTCAGTGTCCTCTTCACCCCCAGTCCTAGCTGCCAGCCTGCCTAGCATCAGAAACACACTTCTAATCAGTTATCCCTTTGGTCCCCTTCTAACATGCAAGTCCTTCTCAGACACTGGAAAGAGGGTTTGCAATCGAGGTAGGAACTCTCAGTTCTTCTATATGGTAGCAAAGGATGTGTGAGTAAAAAATCTGCAAGATCTCTCACAAATTATGTTTGTGGAAGCTTGAATACCTCTTTGAAGATGCAGCTGCAAAGTGAGCAAATCCATTGCAGGCACACCGTCAGTACACAGGACAAGTGGCATAAAATCCGAGCCTGGGCCAGATTTTGCAGCTGAGGTCTCAAGCTGGACAGAAGCACTAGTGAGGGGGGTGAGGCTTCTCCTGCAGGACTAGAAGAAATAGCAATTTGAGAAGCTTGAAACATAGAAGCCTTTCTTTGGACACTGTATCATGAGAACAGACCCAACACTTACCTAGAAGAAAAAGGTAGGTGGGAAGCTGGCAGAGATAGGATGCTCACACAGCTGGAGGCATTGTATGTGCAATAAACATTATGGAATCTGCAATATGAAAGAGCAGACGTCAGAAAGAGCTCACAGAAACCAAACACTCGAGTTTTCTTGGGATGGCTGGGCCGATCTTCATTTGTAACATGGTAGGAAAATAACTTATGGTAAGGGATTGGGAGACATGAAGGTTTGGACAAGGGATGAGGAAAGTCCACAGATTAAGAGATAGTTTCAAAGACAGTAAGAGAGGGCTCTAAAGACAGGAGCACCTTGAGATCTTGCGTTCCAAGTTCTGGAAGAGGATCTTGGCTCCAGGTAGCAAACCCCAGAGATGGTGCAGGTAGGTGGCAGTAATGTAAATGTCCATCACAACAGGGGAGCCCGGAGCAGCTGAGACACTGAGCTTCACACTGTGATCCCTGGAGAGCAGAGTCCCTGAGGAGGCACAGAACCACACAGACCCTGAGCTCACTCACACAGGCAGCATGGCCTGTCACTGAGCTGGGCCTGCTAGAGAGGCTTTTCCTCCCATCACAATGAGGCTGTCACTGTTCCACCTCCCAGCTTTTCTGGATACTGCATTCTCATCTCCATGTACACAGAGTGCAGTTTCCAAGCCCTTTGACATGCACAGGATGCAATATCCTGGCATACTTCCACTATTCCCAGATGGAGCAGCACACTTAGCCAAGTGCACTGGCTCTCTGAAACAGAAAGAAGAACCAATCTGTTGCTTTTCAACAGGCTGCCACAATCTTACCTCTCTGCTTTGGATGGCCAGGTGGCTTCTCATTCCTGGGAGAGGCACACAAGGTCCTCTCCACGATCTCACCACAGAAAGAAACAAGGGAACCTGTGAAACTGAGAGCAGACCAGGATTTTTTTCCTGCCTGAAGACAAAGGGGGTGGAAGAAGGCCTGACTTCAAGATTGCCACAAAGTGGAGCACTGCTGGTTAAGCCCAGTTTCTGGGGAACCTGCCCTTGAGCACCTGAGCTACTGGATTGAGGGCAGCTTGCTGCAGCCTACCCCTCCCAGGCACAAGAGGCCCCTTTACCTTGCTTTCTGCTGCTTCAGGCTCAGCGTGAAGATGAAGGGTAAGGCACTACAGCCTTCCTATCTGCTAAACTCCAAATTGTTTTTCTGAATTAGATGAAGAAACCAAGCAAAGAAAACACAGTTTTTCATAAAACACTGGTGAAAAATCCAGTGTACACACATATCACCCCAGATTAAACATGCTTTGAACAGAAAAGCTTCTAAACTTAGTATTTGTTTGAGCAAGGTACGTTGTGAAAAATCCAGTGTACACACATATCACCCCAGATTAAACATGCTTTGAACAAAAAAGCTTCTACACTTAGTATTTGTTTGAGCAAGGTTCGCTAAAAAAATCTAAAACAAAAACAAAAACAAAAAAAACCAAAACAAAACAAAACAAAAAAACCACAAAAAAAAACCCCAAAACAAAACAAAACAAAAAAAAAACAAACCCAAAAACCCCAAAAAATATACATTCAGTCTGATTTTCCCTGCTGTGCTTGTTTCCACTTCTGACAGGAATCTGGCAGACACCTTTGGGACTTAGTCCACACCAGCAGTAGCCAATCCATTTTCTAGACATCATTTTGCAGTTTTGTCACCTACAATCCCTTTAGCTTCAATAACCAGGATGGGAGAAGTCTGAACTACTTGCACACAAGTTTTCCAAACCGTATTCCTAGGGTGGATATTTCATCTCAGTTTAATATAGCACTTATCAATAAAAATTACCACAGAGCCATTCTCTAAGACACACTCACTTGTAATTTGGGCAGACCAACATACCTGCTGCTAAGCACTTCTGGGATGGAGGCAGTTCTCTGGTCCACGCCTGTCAGCACTGACAGGGCTGTCAGCTACAAGTGAGGGAGACACAGCCTCAGACAGGTTGCAGATTGCAGGCATCCCCAGCCAGAGCAGAGAAGACAAGCTCTGCGTGCTCAGAGCTATGTCAAGCAACTCATGCTTCCTCTTCAGATGAATTTCTGAAGCAGGAAAATATGAAGTCCAGCAGCAGCCTCTGATAGAACTTAGAGCAGAACAGTCTCACCAGAAGATAGTCTGTATTGATAATTTCTAGCTAGCTCTGGAGAGATCTAAAAGTAGCCTGTGAAAGCCCTGTGCAATAAGGCACCGCATACCTGGTGCTCAGGCAAACAGGAGATCCAGGTCTCATGCTGTAAGTGCCAGCTATCTTGGACAAGCAGGCAGAGGGGGCAGGATGGTCTGCTCAGGAATGTTGCTGGCACAGGTGGAGAACAGAGCTTGTAAAACACTTGCAAATCCTGAGATAAGAGTGATAAGGCAAGACAGAAGACTATTAGAAGGAAGGAGATTAAAGTTCAATAAGGAAAAAGTGAAGAACAATGGTTTACAAAATTAAAAAAAAAATCCACTGAACTCAGAGCTCTGAGAATTTTAATCAAAAACAGAACAAAAGCAGTTTCTTGGAAAGACAGAAGGAAATTCCAGACCTTGAGAACAGCTTAGTCACCCTCTGACTCCTTGACTCCCACATGCAGTTCAGCAAAAGTCTCCAAGAGAGAACAGCAGGACAACTTGTCTCTTACCGAGCAGCAGGGCACAGTGAAGCGGTACAGGCCATCCACGTGCAGGAATGGAAACCATCGCAGAGACTTCCCCATAAAGAGCAGTAGTGCCTGCTGGGGGAAGGGATGAGAGAGAGAGAGAAGGTGATGAGAACTGTTAGGTATGGAATGAAAAATACAGTAAAAAGAGAGCAAGCCCAGTCCAGAGGATGTCTTGATTGAGAAGTAAGGTCAGCACCACCAAGAGTAAGAGAAGGCAGATGCATTTACAGGAAGGTGACAGAGAGGAGATGGAACTTGCTTGGGGTGCAAAAAGGAATTTGCTGGCGCAAACACACAAAGGCACCCAACACAAAAATCACTTTCTCATCGATACTAAATTACCACACAGGCTCACTTAAGAGGAGCCAGCTCCCAGACTTATCAAACCACACCCCAAAGCTGCCTCACTTCTTGCTGCGTCACACTCTCCTTTTCATCACAGCCAGTCTCCTCCAGCTCCGACAGGTTCCCAATTTCTCTGGGGTGGTTCCAGAGCTGCGGGCTGCCCAGCCACAGCACTGTGGCTTGGAAACTGCGCTGCAGCTCGTGTGTTTCTTTATCTCCTTCTGCGGGCAGCTGGTAATTGCGTGACATGAGACCCTCTTTCTGGGTAACCAAGAACAGGTGAGATACACAGCTCGTTGTTCTGGGGCTGCTCTGGCCCCCCTGACAGTTCTCATCTCTGCCAGATTCTGCCTTGGGATCCTCCAATTTCAGCATTTTTGCCTCTGGGGTTTCCAGCTCAGATGTCGTGCTGCCATCTTTCTTATTCCTCAAAGAAGAGCTGTTTCCACTCCTAAGGCCTTTCTGGATTTGTCCTTCAGCAGCATGGAGAACCTGAACATCCTCCAAGTAGAACTGCACATAGACACTGAAATGACAAACGGTAGCAGTGAAAGTCCCTATTCCTGACACATGGCTGTCCTAAACAAACATTTATCTGGGAAAAACACATCTGGTGAGTGCCCCACAGGTACTCAGCAGAAGCAGTGGGAAAGAGTGAAGTGGAGCTTCACTTGCTCCTAGGCTGCAAGTACTATGAACAAAAGGGAGATGGTGGCTTTGTTGCTGAGAAAGAGCTCATTTCATGCAAATAGCAAAGAACAGGTGCTTTGGCACTGAAATGCTATGTTGGTAAGAAGGCTTACCATAGTCCAAAATACTCATGGAACTGGAAGGTGATGATTTTACCTGCACACTGAATAAAGGGACTCACCTAGTTTTTTTCTCTCTCACATGCTCCGGATTTTCCAGGTGTTCCCAGGAGGGAAAATCAGTCTTAAGGAATCTCTCCACTACAAGCTGGTAGTTTTCCACCTGCAAGAGTGATCCTGCAAACACATCATAGAAAAGAGCTGTGCTAAATAAAAAGAGAACATAAAATCAGTAAGGTCAATATCCTCATTTTAAAGTCACGAGGTCAGGCAGTGACAGTTCAGCATCTCCACACAATGTCTCTTCTTCCTAGTTTTGGAGCTGGAAGGCAGAAGAGCAAAAGCTCAGCACTCAAATACAGTTTAGTGGGACATACCTATGAGAGCAGTCTGGGCAAAGGGGCTACCATCCTTATGGGAGATCACACAGCGAAGTGCGCTGCTCTTGTCCTGCAGCTGGAGGGAACTGCTCCTGGAGGAGACCCTCAGCACACCCTGGAGTATCTACAACAGAAAGAAAGCTGCAAAGAGCATCAAACAATTCCTATCTTTGAAAGCCATAAATCAAAGTGTGTGCAGCAGCAGCTCAAATTCAGTCTGTTTTCAACGTGCCACAGTGAGAAAAGCAGTTGTTCCCTAACAGGAGGAAGAAGCATGCACTGGACAGGGTGCTGGAAGGCACGGTGAGAAGCAGGAGCTCTCAAGGCACAGACAGGGAAGAGAATGAGGCACATACCAGTGGGGGCTGGAAACTTTCTGCTGAGAGTGTGCAGTAGGACCAGGCCAGTCTGCGATTCAGCTCCTGGGTGCCCATATGCTGTGCCTCCAAGGGGGAAAGCAACTGTGATGGACTGAAGCCTTCCCAGCTCTTCTGTTCTGCCACACGGCAAACTGCAGACAGAGATGGGGCTTGGCATGGAGGGCTCAGAGTCAAATACTGTGAACAAAAGAGAGAAAGAACTAATCAGCTGAGTTTCTTCCCATCAGACAAACAGGAAACAGCTCAAAGAACATTTACTCACTTTCTGCAGGGGACATTGGTGTATTTCTGATAGAATTTCATTATAAATATCTCTTGCTTCTTCTCTGTCTGGCACCATAGCTTGTAGAAGGGGGACAAGGAACTTCTCAGCAGCTCCAGGGTTTTGGTGCACAGAGCTAAGCAATTGACGGCGCCCAAAGAAACAAGAAAACCTAAAAAAAAGTTACGACTATTAAAAGCAGAAGCAGATCTTGCATTTTAGTGAGTCTTGCTCATTCTAGTGAGTCTTTAGTGAGATCTAAGTCAGGGACTCCTGCTTTTTTTGAGTGAATATGCTGTATAGGACAAGAACTAAAGAGATCACAAAAACCATGAAATTATTAAAAAATAGAGCATTTAAGGCCAATGCAAATTATATTGGGCAGACAAGGAACAGGAAAATCCACAGAAATGGAAAGACTGGTAAAAATCTCAAAACTCAAATGGCCAGAGAGACAAATGACATGAAGATAATCTCCCTCTAAGCCACACAAATGGATCTCCATGCCTTTTGGCTGGGCACGATATGATTACTCATGTTAGGTACACTTGGCTTTTTTTCACGGAATGCAAAAAACACAAGTCAGAAACAACCACAGACTATTCTTATCCCAATATTTCTGTCATGCAGAGCCAATTTAATAAATTTAGCTCACTTCTTTTGGAAGTCATCACACTGCCAGCCAAAATATGACAGAAAGTGAACTCAAATGAAAAGAAATAGCACTCACTGGAACAATTTTTAAGCAGTACCAGGACTGAGCAATCACATTTAAAGAAAGTGGAAAAGATAATAAAACCTGAAACTTATAGCTAGCACAATTCCCAAGGCAAAACTGAAGCTGTTTTATTGGTAGCATGTCAAAATTCCACAGTGCCAGTAAAACACAGGAACACTGAGCATTCTATAAACTGCTACTTGACTGAGAGTAAAATGTATAAACTTTACCAAGGCAGCAGTCACAGTGATATCAACCATAACTGCTTCAGAACAAACAAAATATTTTTACTAACAGAAGCCAGAAATAAACCCAGAAACTGGCCCACAGCTGTCCTGCAAACAGAGTGCAGCGTCAGGAAGAGCAGGAAGCCATCTGGAAGACTTGGGAGGTAAGCATGGGTGGGAAAATCTGCCAAGACAGAGACTCTAAAACAAATTATCACACTCCTGGCAACACTCAGAATATCTCAAAGTGATATGCTGAGCAGCTGCTGCTGCTTCTGTGCACAGTCAGGACACAAGTCTTTATATCAGTTATGATCTAGCTGTAGCACCAGTTTCCAGCTTTAGCCTCAGTGCCCACCTTGATCTGCCAAACAAACCACACTGGCAAGCAGACACCCCTATGGTGCTTCTGTATTTCAGGACAAAGCATTCCAGGCAGGATTATGTGACTAAAATGCTCAGAAGCACTGCAGGTTCCCAAGACCTTTACCTCACCTGCACTTGAAAAATGCATCGGCTTTTCTCATAGAAGCAACTGCAAGGTAAGAAGCAAGTGGACATGATGTGAAGTCTGGATAAATGGCTTACTTAGGCCAAAAAACCAGAAGCAATTGCTGCTTGTAGTATCCAAGCACAGTCATTTTGTGATCCTTTGGTCTAGAAGACACCCAGGTAACCTACAAGGCACATTCAGGCATAGCCTGACTTCAGAAGAATTGTCCTCACCTCTCCTCAAATGTCTCCAGGAGGCTCACCAGCCAGAGGTACAGCGGCATTCCCAGATTGAAGCGGAAGAGCAGCTGTAGGCAGAGATTTCCTGAAGAGGCCAGTGGCTGGTAGGGGGTGCTGAGCCTTGAGAAGCTCTTCAGCACAACCATGCTGTTCAGGCAAGCACCAAGTACAGTGAACGGGAAGGACACCAGAGGCTTCTGCAGGAGGTGGACATCGATGAGCTGGGATACAGAGGCACAGAGTGTAAGAGAAGAGATAGCCAGTCTGCCACCACTCCCCCAAACTGAAACCCCACCTTAAATTCTTTCTCACTCTGCTGGATTGTCTATAATCAGGCCTGAGGCACCGAGCACAGTTTAGAGAGGAATCAGATAATAATTGTATCAATTCTCATGACTCAGTCCAGGCAGTAAAATCTCCAGTTTTGTTCCAGATACTTGCTGAAATAATTCCCATGTTCCCGCAGCCTTCTATTGACCCACACACTCAAAAGCCATTCCCAGGGCCTAAGTCTTTTCCACTGAATACTTTGTGACCCTGCAAATCTCAACTTACCTCCACACAGGCTCCCGGTCGGAGACCCCGTGCAGAGTTCAGCAGTGGCTGGTAAGCAAGGCACAAGCAGACTTGGTTATCCAGTAAAAAGAGACCAGCTTGGACATTGAGTACTTTGGTGACAAATCCCTAAACAGAAAGCAAACAGAAGGTAAGAGGACTGTATAGAGTCACAAAATATAAGAGACTCACAGGCCTGAGCAGTAAGAAAATAAACTCATGATGAAAATAATGGTCCTTGCAGGCCAGGAGCTGTAACCCCAGTGCATGAGTGGGTGAAGGCTAAGCCTGTGAATCCTTACCACATAGGAGATGATCTTGGACTCTTTGGTTGGTCTTGGTCTCTCCTCTTCAGCCCCCAGCTGCAAGGAGCAACTAAGCTGCTCAGGAGTCTCCAGGGAAGAAGACTGAGTGGATTCTCCTTGTGAAGCACTGTTCAGTGGCTGCTCCCTCACCTGCTCTGCACAGTAGGGCAGAAGGCAGGAAGAAACACTGGTGACAAACATAGTTTGTCCAGATTTCTTCAGGCTGGACATACTCAGGCCTGTGATTGTGTAGCTGTGACCCAGCTGGAAGACACGATGCCACAGCAGCTGGCTGGGTTTCTAAAGCAGAGAAACAAAAAGCAACATCAGCATCAACTCCAGTGAAAAAAATTCTTCCTGACCTAAATAATCCTACCCAGAAAACCCTTATCCACCTAGAGGATTGCCTCACACTCTTAGCAAAAGGACTGTATCTGCAAGACATTCAGGGACAATGAGGGAGAAGGACTGTATTTCTGCAGGGCACAGAACTAGACTTCTTGCACACCAAGACTATTGTACACTGGGTGCAATTAAAAATATATCACTAGTAAAAGGAAGAATAAATCAAACTGAGAAATCAATGGCAAGCTACAAAGAATTAATCAGCTAGCACATACACAGATCCAGACTGAATTTGTGAGCAAAATTCCAAGGACTTACTTGCACCAGCACAGGGACACACACAGCAGATGCAAAGCACTTCAGAAACAGAAAGAAGAATGTCTTGCGGTGAACACAAAGGAGAGGCCCGAGTCTGGTCAATTCCCCTGCTACAGTAAGCTTTGATCTTTTCTTACATGGAATCCTAGAGGACAATTGAAGAGGCAACTGAAATCAGAGATGAAAGAAAGCTCAAAAATATCCCAAAATCAAAATAAACAAATATGCAGCATGTACTTTCTGGGAATAACGGATCCAACGAAGCAACATGGTCCATCTCTCAGAGAGGTTTTCAAAACAATATTTAGCTACAAAATTGTACTTTAAGTTTTCTATACTAAATCCTTTTGACATTTTAGTATTTGAAGACAGAAGGAACAGAATAACAAATTCACACACTCCATGACAACAGCCAGGTTATAAAAGGCTTTACCACAAACAAGAAACTAATTGTTGGTCTAAAGGAGAAGAAAAAAGTCACAAGCAATTCTTCTGCAGAAAACAGAACTGGGATTTGTATGTCCATGGAACATGACACTGTGGAAGCTGTAAGCCTACGAACAAGAGGCCTGAAAGCAACAATGGAGTCTTTCTAACAAACTTGACACAGAGTGAAAGAGCAGCAAAACTGAAAGCAGATGAGAGGCAAGAGAGATGATATTTCTTTAATCAATTCTGTTTGCTGTTTCAAACCTGTGTTTCAAAAGATTAAAAAAATGTAATTTCAAAAAAATTTATGTTTGAAATTTTCATTTCAGCTCCTACTGGACCTGAATGTAACCATCCCACTTACTCTGAACAAAACCATTCTTCATTCCAAAACATCTAAACAATTATCTAACTTTATGACTTTAAAAAAACCCCAATCAGTAGTAGACACACAGCAATACCAGCACCTTACTGTAACATTTTAGTTGTAACATGGAAAATTGGTCAGATATCAGTCAATAACAAAGGAGCTTTATGTTAAAAGTCTGAGAACATACCCTGAAATATGGAAATAGTCTTCTTGTTTAGAAAGGTCCCTTGAGCTAAATCAAACACTTAAGCTCAGAATTACTTTCTTAGAAGCAGATAAACCCAATAAAAACAAAAGATAACTAAAAAGAAATGATAGAAGCACGATTAGTGACATTTTATTGTACTTAAATTACACCAGGAATTTTCTACTCAAGATAAAACATGATCTAGCACGACTTGAAATTATCATCTTATTAAGATTTGCAATTCCATTGGCTCATTTTCACATACTGTAAACTAAAGCACAGTTACTTCTACCAGTTGACATTTCACTGGCACTTTTATCTCAGTAATCTGATAAGAATTTGACCAGTGGAACATATTAACATCATAATAAAATACAGGATTATTTTCAAGTATACTTTTGGTTAACTGGAGGATCAAAAAAAAACAAAAATTGTGCTAATCAAAAGAGTGAATTTAGCTTCAAAGGCAGTTGAATCAACACTGTTCTAACAGTATTTCTAAAATTTGAAATTACATCTAGAAATACATTAAATGGATCTTATTTTTTTCAAATTACAGAAGAAAAAATTCCAATAAACTCCTGGGAAACAGATGATTGAAGAAAAGTGGCTTTGTTGTATAACTTTTACGTCCACCACTCACTGCTACGTTTCTGCATGTGGTAGAAATAGAATTTGCCTCTTTCTAAGCCAAGGGTTCTTCGTGTTACCTGCCAAGCCAGAGCAACAGTGCTCTGAGGAGCTGGGCACCACGGGTGTTTACCTGGAAGTAAGCAGTGGCTCAGCTGACACTGGGGAGGTGACTGGAATGCTGTGAAGTACTTCCCTGGGGGCATTTACTGGCACTGGATCCACCAGGATTTCCAAGTACCCTGCTGAACTCTGGTCTCTTTGTGGTATATACGACCAGCTTGGGAAGACAAACAGAGACTCCAGCCAGTCCAGTTCAAAGTGCAAGAGCTAAACCGAAAGATAATGAGATCAAAGCTTGAGATGAGTTTCAGTTTGTTTTCTCAGCACTACTTACAGTGTTCATTACCAGTACACCCTTGCATGTGCATCACAAACTCTTCTCCTACTGCCAGGCTTCATCACTAAATGGGAGCAGTGTTTTCTGCCCACTCTCTTACCTTGCACAGAGAACTTCTGTCCTTCCAGATGCAAATCTGGAACAGACTTGCTGAACTCTACAGCTAGCACTTCCTGTTTATAGTCACAACCTCACAGAAAGGTGATAATTAATTCACTGCAAGGCTTAGTTATTTTCAGACTACTAAAATTCTTGCTGGCTTTCTTTTGCCCCTGTGTTTTCAGTTAGAAGTTCTTACCAATACAACTTTTTCCTAGACTTTGTCTCATTGGAAAGCACAACTTCAGTGCTCTGTCACCACCACTCTAGGGGTTGTTATCTTGACTCCACTTGCAATTACCTTCAGGAGGCTTTAAAGTCAACTGTCATGCAAGCTATTGTTTCCTGAAAGTATGTCTGCATATGCATCACTGAACACCTAGTACAACTCTCCAGAAAGTTATTTCTGCTCCACTAGTTGGAATTCAGCAAAGGTCTCCCAGGCCACCTTGTACTGTGGTGAATAGAACAGAACTGTACTGCCTGTCTCTTTTTTCCATGCCAGTACATTCAGCATCTCCTCTCCTAGCAAAGGCACATTCCACATGCTCTATCCTCTGCCCAGGATGTGAGCTTGCTGTTTTCCTGCCTGTTACAGAGACGTGTTACTTCCTTCACTAGACTCTGGCAGAACACCTGAAGCCCCTGATGGTTTGTGACACTGCCCCAGAAATGGGAATAAACACAGAACCCCTCAGACCAAGGACATACCTCACATGGAATTATCCCAGTATTGTCCTTCACGTATAGGCAACCATCTACCAGCTTTTCTTTGTTTTCTTGCCTTCCATCTGCTAAATAGCCAACCAGGATCAGGTAAGTCCTTGGCAAAGTGCGCTGCATGGGTAAAGCACCTTGTCCTTGATGAGACCATTCCTTAAACTCCTTAGTGCTCCAGCTCAGGTGGCTGCAGCACGGTATGTGCTGCTGATGCTGCAGGTCAGAGATGGAGATGAAACTGGAAAAAAAAAGAAAGTAAAAAGCAAGAATATAGCAAGGTGTATGAAGAACTCAGTTTGCAAAGTCCCCTAACGTCAACACTGAAAGAGCCAACACAAACTGTTCTCTGGCCTGTGATTTTGGTACTGGTTTCCAGTGAGCTTCACTGACAATTTTAGGTTGTGAAACTGGAGCTCTATTCACAATACCCACTTGCTCAGTAGCAGGACATAATCAAATTCAAAGGGTGTGAATTTGAAGAGTGTCACTTGATTAGTCAGGGATCTAAAGTTCAAAGCAAGAAACTAGTCCAGATGTGTGATGGGTCTGAATCAGCAATAAACAGTAATTAGATATAGAAAAATTAATCAGAAGACATAAATTTACGCAGGTACTTATGCTGTGCATTTGCAGGAAAATGAACAGGGGATTAGTTGAAAATTCCATTAGCTGAAACTGCTCCATCTTCAGAGACAGAGCACCACCAGGAATCATACTGGTACCTATGATCCACAAAAGCACAGTGCTGCTCATGTTTTTATCAAATGTCTTGAGTGATTTTTGGGAGAAACCTGAACTACAGCAGGACACTGGCTCATGGTTATCACATACAGCAGCAAAGAGACTCTCTCCTCGTGCTCTAGAGCTTGGTGGTTAGCTGTGGATGTAGCACACTGCACACAAACAGACCACTGGCCTCACAGGAGATAAATACCAAGTACCTTCAACTCTTCTTTATAGATTGTCCTGAATATGAACAAAAGTCTGGTTTAAATGTCATAATACACAGGAAAAAACATGGCTTAAATTAGATAAGTTTAGCCGGTGTGAAAGATCAACCACCTACATTTATTAACTATTGTTAAAGGTCACAAATCCCTAATCAATTCCAGCTGACGTTTTCTCCCAAAACTGTTCGTGCCAGAGATTTTAATTATCCCCGCAAGCTAGAGCAATAAACAGATCCAGACAAGCCAAACATTCCAATATGGATATCTCTCAACGAGCTGCATGTCCTTCATGATGGCAAGCACTCAAAAGCCTTTTACCAACTAAAATATGGACCATGTTATCCTAGATTCCCCCTTTTTTAAGAGCGCACACTCGAACGCCGAGCTCAGCCGGCCAACCGCTTCGGAGAGCGGGAGCGTCCCCCCGCGCGGGCGCGCAGGATGCCGCCGGGCAGCTGCCGTGAAAGGCGACACGCCGCTTTGCTCGCACGCCGTCCCCGCGGCTCACGGCGCTCAGTCGCGCCGCCAGGGCGGCGGGGGCGCGCCGAGGCCCCGGGAACGCGCGCGGTTACCCCGCCCGACAGCGCGCCTGCCACAGCCGCCAGCCGGGCCGGGCACCGCGCAGCACCGAGCTCACCGCAGGGCCGCGCGTGGGCACCGGGCTCCGTCCCCCCCGCCCCGCCGTCACCTGTAGCCGAGCGGCAGCGTCCCGCCGCCCGCGCTCCGCAGGCACCGCAGCACCGCCTCCAGCGCGGCTGGCTCCTGCCCGTCCGGCCCCGGGAGCGCCCGGCGAAAGAAGTCCCGAGCCGCCTGTAGCCAGCGCTGCTCCTGCGGGGGGAAAGGAGGGAAGCGGGCTCTCAGCGCCGGGCGGCGGGGAGGGCGCGGAGCCGCCCGGGCCCCTCACTCACCGCCGCGCCGGGCGCCGCGGGCTCCGCCCCCTCCCCGCCCTCCGTCCAATCGCCGCCGCCGCCGCTGCTCCCCGGCTGTTCCCGCCCCTTCCGCGCGGGATGCGAGGATCGGGAGCGGGAGTGTGTGGGATGGGCCTGGGCCGTGCCGGGCCCCCACGGGCGCCGCTCCGTCGCTCCCTTCCGCAAGGGGCAGGGGAGAGAGAATAAAACTAAAGGTTCAGGGGTTGAGACAGGGACCGGGGGAGATCACAGATCGATTGCCGTCACCGGGAAAGCAGGCTTAACTTGGGGATAACAACTGAATTTACTACGAACAAAATCAGAGCAGGATAATGAGAAGTAAAATAAATCTTAAAACCACCTTTCCCATTCCGCCCCTCCCGGCCCGCAGCGGCGCAGGGAGAGAGCGAATGGAGATGACGGCCACGAGTTGTTTCTGCCGCTTCCCAGGGAGACACACGGCTCCTTCCCTGCTCCTCCAGCAGGTCCCTCCCCCGGACTTGGCCAATGTGAACCTTTACCACGGGCAACAGAGCTGCTCCGACGTGACCCACTCTTCCACGGGGAGCACTCCTTCAGGAGCAGCCTGCTCCAGCGTGAGCCCCCCACAGGATCACAAGTCCTACCAGGGAACCTGCTCCAGCGGGCTCCTCTTTCCAGGGTCTGCAGGTCCTGGCAGAGGACAGCACAGGCTTCCCACGGAGTCAAAGCCTTCTTACAGGCATCCACCTGTTCCAGCATGAGGCTCCTCCATGGGTTACAAGAGGATCTCTGCATCCCCATGGACCTCCATGGGCTGCTTCACCATGGTCTTCACCATGACTGCAGGGGAATCTCAGCTCTGGTGCCTGGAGCACCTTCCCCCCCTCCATCTCCACTGACTTTGGAGTCTGCAAAGTTGTTCCTCTCACATGTTCTCACTCTGCTCTTCTCTGGCCGCAATTACATCTGCGCAATAACTTTTCCTTCCTTCGTAAATAGGTTATCTCAGAGGCATTGCCACCATTTCTCACAGGCTCGGCCTTGACCAGCAGTGTGTCCATCTCGGAGCCAGCTGGCAGTGGCTCTGCCAGACATAGGAGAAGTTTCTGGCAGCTTCTCACAAAAGTCACCGCTGTCATCCCCATGCTACCAAAACCTGGTTGTGCAAACCCAGTACAGCTCTGCAGGCTGGGAGTAAAGCGCTTGGGCTGTCAGACACGGGTTGTGTGACAGGAGGGTGGGCTCAGTCCCTCCGAGCCAAGTAGCCACAGGACCACAGGACCTTGGCAGGCTGCAGGGAGTGGCAGGGATGGACGGAGGCCTGACCTGGAGTTCTGGTGAAAGCTGGGAAGTGGATGTGCAGTGATGCGTTTGACATTGGTGTAAATGTCAAACGTGCAGTGGGCTGTGAGATGTCCCTCCCCAAACTTGGGAGGAGTCAAATGTGAAGGTTCACAGGGATTTTTCTGACATTTATGTAGTACTAGAGAAGTGGGGCTGGTTTTTGCCTTTTTTATTTTTTGAAGGCTGAAGCTCCAGGAAGATTGAAGGATGTGCCTCATCCACTCACATGCCAAGTGCTAAACCTGAAACAGCCCATAAAAACATTATTTCCTCCTTCACAGAATGCACGCCAGAATTTTCCCTTTAGGGGCTAATTTTGTATTGTCCTCATTCGAGGCTAGGAAAAGAACAGGAAAAAATCTTTTCCACCTCCCTCCCTGGAGATGGCTGCAATCTGTTAACAGGTTATTCTGCTATTTCCTTCTCTCCTGAGACTTGCAGCTGGGAAGTCAGAGCTGTTCCAAGCCACAGTGTGGAAAAGTGCCCTCCTTGTTTTCTCCTGTGCACGTGCCGTTGTTGGCTTCCACACAGCAGATAAGCAACTCCATTGTAGGATCGGTCTGTGGAGGTGTTTGGATTTATCCGCAGTAATTCAGGCAGTCCATGGAGTGAATTGTACCCATTTTGTACTGAAATGGGCAAATTCTTCCAAAACAATGCTTAGTAGCTTGATCTAGTGTCTTTTACTGGGGTACAAAGACAATTCCAGAAAGCAAGAGGAAGTCTTAATGGGCAACAAATGAAGGGGAGTTCTTTATCATTTAGCCACTCATTCCTAGCTGTATTTTTGTTTTTCAAACATGCTAAGAGGATATATTAAATGAAGCAGGGCTTACACAGAATGTCATGTTGGTTTTGCTTATATTTGCACTATCTGTACAGCTGGTTCATCGGAGCATGCAAGAAAACGTGTGTTTTAAATTAAAAACTACAGGATGGTCATATAGAGCTGATCGTGGCTGCAAAATGCCTTTCTTTAAAATTAAGTTAAGATGCAAAAAGTCTTTTTCTTACAAGTACATGGTTAATTTTCACGCGGAAAGTACAGCTGAAGAGTGAAACTCTCCTGCGTCAAGAACTTTTAAGATTGCAGCGGACCTCCTCTGTCTCCTTTCCCGTGTGTTTTCTAGCAGCTTTACCACTCGGTGCACCATCCGTTGCTTTTCTTCAGCTTGTCCATCTGGTTTTTTAAGGAGTACTGCCGACGCCGGTCCTCGCCCGGCGGTGGGCGGGCGGGGCTCGGCGCTGCTCCGGGCCGCCTCCCGCTCGCCGCTCTCTTTCCTGCTGCCGCTGCCAGGAAGTTGGAGACGGGGTAGTCATTCTCCGTGCTGCTCCGGCCGGCGCTGGGTAGGGCTGGGGCGGCTTCCTCTGGACGTAGGGGACCCTGCCGCGGGGATGTAGCGGCCCGCGGAGCCATGCGCGGCCCGGCGCTGCCCCGCACCTCGCTGGGGACGGTAAGTCACGGCGGGGACTTGGCCGCTCCCGGCGGAGCGGGGCCGTGCTCGCCTCGCCCGGCGACAGCTCCGCTCCGGCGGATCCGCAGCCCGCTGCGGGTCCGCAGAGCAGTGTCCGCCGTCGAGCTTTCGGGCCCGGGCTCTCTTCGGCCCTCCTGGCCGCCGTCGGGCTCCCCATCGCTGCCGCTCTGCGCACAGCCCGCTTTCTGCTCGCCCTCTCCGGGGCGCTGGGGCTCCCCTCTCGGCAGCCCCATGCCGGGGAGGGCAGCGGGGGCACGGGGCTCGGGGAGTCTGCGGGAGGGCGAGGCGGGCGGTCGTCGTCGCAGGGGAGGCTGGTGCCGGCGCCGGAGCGGCAGGAGCGGCGGTAGCGGGTCGGGCGGCCGAGCCGCGCCATCCGCCGGGTGCCCGCGGGGCAGCCGGGCAGCGGCACCGCCGTGCTCGCCGCCTCCCTCCCTCCGCTCCCCGCCCTCCGCTGGGCACCGAGTTCTCTGGCGCCGTTCCCGGGATTTATCCCTGACTCAGGGAGAAGGCGTCTGGGCTTACAGGAACGGCGGTGGATTCCCTGAAGCCCGCGGCGCGGCCGTTAACGCCGGGCACCGAGCCGCCCGGCCGGGATCGGAGCCGCCCGGCCGGGATCGGAGCCGCTCCGCTCCCTCCGCCGCTCTGCGGGGAGCGGGGATGAGCCGCCCCCGCTTTGCTGCGCAGCCGGGCGCACACAAATGCCACTCTGCGGGCGCTCGAGCAAAGATTAGAGGGTTGTAGCTACGCCCCAAACCACGGGATTTGTATAAAAGTAAGTTCAGCTCTGCCGGTAGATCTTCTTTATTCTTCCCGGGTTTCGTAGGGTGAGACTTTTAAGCTGCCCGTTGTGATTTCGCCGGTGAAAAAGTTGTAAAAGATATCGGAGAGTTTTATGAATAACCTGATTCCAGACGTGAATGGCTATCGAGTATCAGCAGATGTGTGCTGAAGCTGGGACAGTGGAGTGGTGTCAGTCAGTATCACAACATGACTGTAAATTCTACTGTAGAGGTTACGAGGTCAAACTGTTTATCCTTAAATGCCTGAGCATCCACTAAAGCACACTTACACTTGCCTGCACTGGATTTGTAATGTTGGCTTAGTTGTTAATTTGTGGTCAGAAAGTTGCAGTGTGTGCAAAGTTACCTTCCAGAAGGGTTTGGATTTGGTCTTGGGTTTTTTTTACTACTTGCAAGGTTTGTAAACCCAGTAGTAGACTTAAAGCTAGTAGTTGCAGGACAACACACCTAAAACTGAAGAGAAGGAATACCTTGACTCTAGCTGTGGATCACTTAGCATCTTGGGACCTAAGTAGGACACATAAACTGTTGATTTATGGACAGATTTCAAAGCAGATAGCAAACCTGAAAAGTGTATTTCAGGCTTAAGAATAGAGGTGCGCACATTTTGGTATAAATCAGGTACCATATGTGATATTATTCATTCAGTTGGCAAAAAATGAAAAAACCTATTGGATTCTCCAAATTCATTATATTATCTTCTGTTAAATAAGATACTCAAGGAAGTGTCCTTCAGTGGTATTTCTTTTTGAAGATGTTTTCCCCTTCCTATTTGCATGTAATTTCAAGTTGTCGATAGCATTGTACTCCCTACAGATAACATATATCTTTTCAATTAAATAATATTCTTCTTTTTTTTCCCCCCCAGAGTTACAGGTCTCACTCTCACTCTGTTGCATGCCCATCCATCTGTCATTTAAATTGCATATCACCCTCATAGCCTTTCTTGGCCCCCTGATGCCTCCCTTCTGCTCTTCTGAATCTTGTATATTTCCTGTGATTCTTCAAAATTTCCTGTAGCCTGTTTCCATGCATTCACTCTTTCTGCCTGTCCTTAAACTAATTTTCAGGTGCTCTGTGTTTTTCCCATGCACTCCTAACTTTTGCAGTGGACAAAATGGCATCCATCTTCACTGAGGCCAGGGTGTTTTCTGTCGCATTAAAAGAAAAAAAAATAGTATATATAATGGAAGTTTCATTTATTAAAGAAAATTCTGTTTTATGAAGAAAAAAGAAAATAGCCATAAGGGTACTCCTGGCATTGATTTCTTTTCAAAGTAAAGGGAGAAACTGCCATTTTGAAGTTAGAAGCTACCTTATATAAAAATTGGAAACCAGGCCACCAAGTGCATTGTGAGAAAGAACTGTTGGGCCACCAGCCTGTTTCCAGTAGTGACCAGTCACAGGTGTCTGCCAAGGGTTTTGCAGCAGGGCAAGTGTACAGCAATGAAAAATAAGAATACTTTCCTGGCTTCAATTGGGCTGGGACCATAGGAATTTCCAAGTTGAAATGGTGTAGTCATATTTTGCATCCCTGACTGGCTTTTTTTTTTCCTTCTCCTATGGGTGTGGTGATCAGTTTTGGAGCCAGGACAGGTTTCTGGCAGAGCCAGCACTCTCTCATGGAGTCCCACACCTCAGCTACATGTTGGCTGTAAAAGTACCTCCCTGTGTTTGTTTTGCACCTCTCTGCTGCTTGTCTTATGTGATGCCTCTTAGTTCTTGTATTGGAGGAGACAGAGAACACTCATCCCACTTCATCTTCTCTTTGGCATTCATGGCTTTGAGCTGCTACAGTATCCTTGGCTCAGGTTTCTCTTTTATAGACTGGTGTATTTTATCATTCCCTGTGTGGCATTCTGTACCAATGATGTTTTTTTTTACTTTTCTTTGTATTATATTTGGGTTAATTTATATTCTTAAGATTGGGGACCAGAACTACAGTCGAGATTCAATCCTTTATATATTGTCATAACAACACTTGGTTTTGCTCTCAAGTCCTTTCCTAATAATTCATAGCATTTGATTGCGTTTCTGATTGTTTTCTCCAATAAGATTAATTGAACTTTTACTGCTTATTAATCTAATTTTAATTTCTGTTTTTAGGACTAACTACTTCTAGCCAAATGAAATGTTTATATTAGGGTCTGTGCTAAGTACACTTAACGTAGCAATTTTTGTTCTCACAAGGAACCAGTACTGTCATTCTGGATGCCTTTCCCTTTTCATTAAGTAATCAATTTTCTGCATTAGCAGTATTATTTGTGGTAAACCCAGTGTTGTCATTTTGCTCTTTCTTGCCCATTTTCTTTAGTCATCACAAGGAGGCTTTGTTTGTATTTGGGGCAGATGCCTTGTGTTCTCTTCCGTAATCCCTGGATAGCTGAGTGCTTCCTTTGCTAACACATATCCTTGTGTTATGCTCTTAGGAACCTGACAGTGGAAAGCACATCTCAAAGCAGTGTCACTACATTTTCCTATTAAACCAAACAGGAATATATCTGTTCCAATGAGTAGGCTTTGGCATTTGACAATTACCTGACTTAAAAATTCTCCTAGTGAGTCACTGACAAGGGGCATGAGCAGGTCCGTGGCACAGCGTGGGCAGGGCCGAGGGCTCATGCCCAGCTGAAAATCATTTCAGGATGGAAAAGTAAGGATCCCCCTGAGCCTTCCCATGGCTGCTGCTCCATCAGTGCTCTGATGTGAGGCTGTGCACAGCACAGTGGAACTCAGCCCTGAGCACAGGCAGCCAAAGTGCTGGGGTGTCGAGGGTCAGTAACGTGGCGCTCTGACACAGTGTCCACCACAGTGTCCTCGGAGGGAAAGCTTCCAAAAAAATTTTCTTATGGTTGTTATCACCCACTGACTTCTCCATTATTTTCTTAATCTTTACTGATATGAAATAAAGCCTTCTAACTTTATATACTTTATGATATTTTATGATGTGAAGTCCACAATCTTTATAGATAATCACAGGTTTTTTTCAGTTTTTAAGTTAAGATTTCTAAGGCCTTTCTTCATTGTATCAAAGCTATTACCAGTCTCCTGAATTAAGACAAGGCCTGAAATACAGCATTTTTTCATCAGATCTTCATAAAATGAGGATGATTTATCATAGTAGTTCTTGTAGCCTTCTTTTGTCCTTTCCAGATTTTAGTGAGCAATGACAAAAACTTCCTGTAAATGTTGCTTTAATGCACATTTCTCAATGTTTAAAGCAGAAGTTCTGGTTTCCCTTTCATCTTTGTGTAGCAAACTAGAACAAATGCGAACCTCAAAGAGCTTTTGGAAATGGCTGAACCAGACAAGGAACATAAGAGTAAATCCTGTACTCTGCTTTCGTTGGTGGTTCATTAGTCTGAGCAAGATGCTGGTTTTTGCCCAAGCCTTCAAGCTGACTAATTTTTTATGATTCATTAAAAAGGCTGACAGATGATTTATGTGTAGAATTCTTCTGCATGAGGTGTGTGTCATGCTGGATTCTTAAGCCAAGGTAACCTGCTGTAGTGAAATATTTTGAGACACTCTAATGACTCATAATGCCTCTTATTTGCAGGTCGTTGATAGTTAATTAGTTTGAAAATGGAATTTGCAAAATGGCAGCCTTTTTTGAGAGAAGTGGTTGATTAAGTTATTACAATGGAATCTTTGTGCAACTTGGTCCATGAGGATTAAGGATGAGTAAATATATTTATATGAATAAAATATTGATTTCATTGATGATGATAATGTTGAGACTAAAAGACTTAATTCATAATTATTTACAACACAATACAGATAGTTATAACTACTAGTATGATGTACTGCTTTCTCAAGAAATATTGAAGCAACAGTATTAAAGATAGCAAAATGACCTGCATTCATGCTGAGTAATTTGGTATTTCCCAGCCTCCTGAGGTGATAATATGGGGCAGCCCTGACATGCTGCACTCCCTATGCAGTCCCTCTGTTTCAGGTACTGTGCTTTATGTGCCCTTGTCCTGAGAGCACTGCTCTCAAATGTCCCTTATTTCTACCCTCTCATCTGTCTTTCTGGCATCTTGCTCTCCTTTCATCTTTGCCCTTCCTTTCTTCCTTTGCCTTACTCTGGTGGGATATCGCCTCACTTGCAGTTCTCTGTGCATGTCCTGGTGAGGCAAAAGCAGGAACAAGGGTGTAAATGGTAGTGGTGGCAGTAATTCAAGAATATTTGAGTGTGAAAATTGTGGAAAGGCTCCTAATTCCTGTCTCAGCTGTCAAAACATTGCACAGAAGAGCTGTGGGTTTGTGCTGTGCCTTTTTTCATTGTAGGTGAAGTGCTGGGCAGGAAGTGCTGGCGTGAGGCACGGGAAGGAGCTGGGGTTGCCTTATGTGTGAGGAGAATGTGCAGGGAACACAGCTGTGACCCAGAGGGGTGGAACGTTTCAAGGAAGCAGTGTTCTGCCATATTTTGGTTATTCCTGTGGCAGTTTCAGAAGTAAACCCCAGAGTTTCTGCTGACTCTGTTTTCCCTGGGTAGTCCCTGAAATGACTGAGTAGGTACGAATCAGTGGTGTGCATCACTTGTGGTTTGAGTTACCACTTGGCTTAGGTAATACACATTATCACTGTGAAGTTGCTTAGTGGGTACTGGGGTTTTTTTTCATCCTGGCAAGTGGAGTGTGCTGTACATCTAACAATGGATATCCAGCTTATTTCACTTGCAGAAGACCTCTAAATTTTGCCTTGGCACACTCTTGTCAGTGACTTGAGGCTTCAGTGCTTGGAGCTGAACCTGGCTGGCGACTGATCACCAGCAGTGTTTCTCAGTGCTCAATTCTAGGGCCAGTTCTGTTCAATGGATTTATTCTAGATAAATTGGAGCATTGAGCAATGATTATTGGAATGAAATTGAGCAAGTCCAAATGCTGGATCCTGAACATGGGGACAGAGTTACTTCTGGGCACAAGTACAAACTGTGACAGGAGTGTCTGAGTGCCCTGCAGGGAGGGCCCTGGGGGTGCTGGGGCAGCAGCAGCTCAGTGAGAGTCAGCAGGGTGTGCCCGGGCAGCCCAGAGGGCAGGAACCGCGTCCTGGGGGCACCAAACACAGAGCACAGCCGGGCAGAGCAGGGATCATCCACTGTGCTCAGCACCGTTCAATGGATTTATTCTAGATAAATTGGAGCATTGAGCAATGATTATTGGAATGAAATTGAGCAAGTCCAAATGCTGGATCCTGAACATGGGGACAGAGTTACTTCTGGGCACAAGTACAAACTGTGACAGGAGTGTCTGAGTGCCCTGCCGGGAGGGCCCTGGGGGTGCTGGGGCAGCAGCAGCTCAGTGAGAGTCAGCAGGGTGTGCCTGGGCAGCCCAGAGGGCAGGAACCGCATCCTGGGGGCACAGAGCACAGCCGGGCAGAGGGGGATCATCCACTGTGCTCAGCACCCGTGCAGCCTCACCCGGAGTGCTGGCTGCAGTTCAGAGCCTCACAATTTAGGGATTTGAATGTCCTTGAATGTGTCCAGAGCCGGGGAACAGCAAAAGAATTTTTTAAAATCGGGCTCTCATCTCCATCAGACAGATTTGTTGGTACAAATCAACTGTGTTACATGGTAGCTTAAGCCAGGTGCCTCAAAAAAGGGATCCCCAACAAAGAAATTCCTGGGCAATATCACCCTTATGATCTAAACTCCCTATGCCTCAAGCAACAGTCTGGATCAAAAAGCATTATTGTGTGGGGTGTCCTCACTCTTCATTAGATCACTCTTTCACTACCAGGTGATTGCCGTGTGGTCACCTTCATATCCTCTTAGGGTGGTTTTGCTGAGGATTTTGATCAGTTCTGCAGTCCATGTTGTAATATGGTTGTTGCAGTTCATATTCCAACTGAAACAGAACAGACTGTTCTAATTTCATGTGTTACCTGAATTTGATGAAGATGTTCATTGGTATTAATCAGTGTATTACTGAATGGCTTGGGGAGCTGCTTAAGATGGTGGTGTTTTGGTTTTTTTTCCATCATGTGAATGATTTTGCTGGACGGCCAAGTCATTGGGGTGTGAGTCACTCCTGACCTGTGACTTTCTGTTCCTCAAATTGTGTTCCATAACATGCTAATTCTGCTTTGATGACACTTACAGACATGCTTTCACTTAATCTGAAAAATTAAAAACACTTCTCTTTTCTTTTGGCTTTGAATATATATTGGTATATCTGACCAATTTTCTCTCTATTTTTGGCTTAATCTTTGATGCTTTTATCTTCTTTCTGCTGCTGACTTGTGTGACTTACGGGGTGACTGTTTATGTTCTCGTATCAGGGGATTAATGACTAGCTAGAGAATCAGAATGTTTTTATTGTTACTGTGTGTCAGCCCATCTGTGTGAAGGATCTTCTATCCATTTTCCTGCAAGCCATGAATCTTGTAGTGTCAGCTGCTGAAACAATTTTTAGTTCCCCCAAGGAGTTGTTGGAGTGCTTACAATTATTCTGTGGTCAACTAATGAAGTCTGAAATGCTATCTATTTAAATATGTGGTTCTCTTTTTTCCTGTTCACCCTTTTAGCATCTGGTCTATTGAATATATCAGAGCTCTCTGAAAAACAATGTTTTAGTTTTGTCACAGTTGCAAACTCCATCCTTCTTGAGGTTTTAAGTTGCTTTTAGGTATGTACCTTTCTCTCCCAAGGCTTTAATTCTGAAAGAGAAACAGGACAGTGTAGGGCTGTCATTCTATGTATCTTTTGGTAAGCTTGCTACCACAAAATTGGTATCATGACTGTGGTTTACCCTTATTGGTTTACTTTGCTTTTACTACAGCTCTCCTAGCTGAAAAAGCAAAAAAAAAAGGAAAAAAAAAAAAAAAAAAGAACTCTGAAGCTGTGCTTGTACTTCTGGGTGTCTTCAAAAAAACACTTTCAAAAAAAAAACAAGCTGGGAAAACATTACAGTTAGAGGGAAGGTAGTAAAACTTTGTGTGAGATTATATTGGCAGGGCGGTGTTCATTTGCAAAAAAATTAGTTGATTTTCATCATTCACATGACCTGATGCATAGAGTTCATTGGTACATCTGTAACATCCTCAGAAGCACCAACACATGCATGTCCAGATGGTGTGGCCAGGATCACTTGTGTGCAAAGAGGATGACAAGGGGTGTAGGTTGTCAAGTCTTCATCATGCTGCTGGACTTCTTCATGGTACTATAAAGTAGTTTTTGGACAAATCTTTCATACTCTTCAGGAGTCACTGGTTGGTATGGGATGGGTCTTTGCTGTAGAAACTTGCTGACTTCAGGTTTTATAAATCTTGGACCAAGTTTGGACCTGGTTTTGTTTTGTTGGGTTTTTTTTAAACCTTTTTGTTGTTGTGTGTTTTTTCTTTATCTGAATGTTTGAAATGCATGCTTGAGGTCTGTTTTTCTATTGGGCCAAGAAGGAAAGGGGTTGTGTTTGTGATACGCTGCAAACTTGTTACCATCCTTCTGGTGCAGGATCTTTTGCTGATGAGTCATTGATACTGTCCTCCTACCAGAGTGGAGGCCTTTTGGCCATTACGTAAACAGTGTATTTCTCAATTGCAGTGCTGGGAATAGTGTCCTGAAAACAGTGTCCAGGGAACAGCATTCTTCATTATTGGTACAGCTGTGCTTTTAACCCTTGGTTCATGTGTGTGTGGGTGTACAAAGTCACTCTCTCTTACAGTCATGTGGCAGTTATGCCAATCCTAATATTTCTGTTAAGATTGGCATGACAACAGTAACTTTCAAATGGAAAAATAGAAATAAAATCTTAACAGATTTAAAAAAAGAAGAAACTGCTCATTTTTGTGTCGAACTGTATGGGCTGATTGTTGACAGCTGCAGTTTAAGAGGAAGAATGTACATTTGACATGGGGATAAATCAAAAACCTAACTTTCCCATGTTTCTAGGTCTGGCTTGATCAGGAGGCATTTTGGAAGGTTTCCTGTACTTAGCAGGCAGTGAGATCCTCTTTTGCCATCTTATTCCAAACTTCCCAGCTTGTGTATTTATTCAGTGGAACTGCAAGTACTGGATGCATTTTTCTCTGTGGAACTGTTTCTACATGGGCAGCTTTACTTCCTTCCTTAATAAAAACACTTCTTTGCTCTTGTGTAACTTTTATGCAAGCTGCAGCATTTTCAAGGCATTCCATGTATAAAATGCACATCATGAAAAATATTTGTTTTATAAACAACCAGTTTTCTGTAGAGGCCATTGAACGGTATATTCATATCATAGATGGCAGGCATCGGTTTGTTGAGGTTTATTTTTGTAAATCATCTCCCCGCACACATATTTGCCAGTGGAGGGTCCCGTTACCAGAATTAGCCAAGTAAATTGAACTATGAGTTCAATGATGTGATTTCATTCTAAGTGCTGAAGTCAGAGGTGCAGTCTGCAGGAGTATATAATGGTTTCTCACCTTGTTTTCCTCCTCTCCCTCCCTTCCTCCCTCCCTCTCTATTTACAGGTTATTCTAATATTTGTCTGTGTGTTGACAAAGGAATCTGTAGAAATTACTCCACTGCCATATAGAGTGCAAGTCCATCGGGTAGCTTTGGATGGAGGAGACCCCTCTAACCCTTTGAGGAGAGAAAAGAGACAGATGCACTGTCAACTGGGACAATACCTACACCCCAGAAAGACCCACTGCTGCATGAGGTGTCATGCAGGTACGCAAAATAAATACAGTAGTAGTGACTTTCACCTGGGAGGCATTTTCCAGTCCTGCATTCTCAAACTGTCTCTTTGCTACAGCTAATCAGCTCTCCCTTTGCTTGGTACTTATCCCTACCCAGATAAACTCTTATTCCTTTTATTTATTCTTATTCCTTTTCTCCTCTTATGGGCTGTCACTGTCATTCACACTGGTGAGAAGAAGCATACTTGGTCCTTATGGCATCAGTTCCAGGGTTTCTTTGAGGAACCAGTGACTCCTGTCCTCCCTAAGACACGGCATTTGCCATCCTGTCAGAGCTCTCTTAAGTGATTTTCTTGCAGGTACCTACAAGGCAAAAGATTGTGATGGGCCTGACCAGGCAACTGTCTGTCTTCCATGTGCCAATGGCACATTCACAGCTGTTGACAACACCATGTCTAAATGCTTCCAGTGCAAACGCTGCCGTGCAGGTGAGTCGCTGTCAGACCTGCAGGATCTGAGGAAAATGGGAGTGGATGAGGGCTGGAGGGGATGGCAAGGTGAGCGAGGGAGCTTGGAAAAGTAAGCAGTTGAATGGGTAAGACAGTGTATAGGGATGGACTGGGGACAGCAGGAATAAGGGTTACCAAATTGGAACAGTCTGAGATACAGTTAGCAGGCCTTTCTGGCCTTTTTCTGTGAAAATTAGGGGATGACAATGCCTATGATCATAACAATGCTCTCAGTGGAATGTGAAGGAAGAGGTTGGAATAATTTCTCCTTTCTTTCCTCAGCACTCCAGCAGATAGTAGAGACCCCCTGCACCCCAAAGCAAGATACTGTATGTGGCTGTCAGAAGAATCAGTATCAGATTGATTCTGAGTCTGAATACTTCCAGTGTAGGAACTGCAGCTCGTGCGCCGATGGGATTATTGCCAGCTGTGAGTATGGCATGGATATGGCTCCAGTGCAGATGTACTGTTGTAGGGTAGACTTTCTGATATGCTGCAGTGCCATGCACTGAAAGGATGGTAGTTTTGGAACAACTCTGGGGTTTGTCTGCCCTCTTTCCCCAGAAAGACTGCTATTTTTTTGCCTGCTCTGGCATGAATCCCTGTTTCCTATCATAGCTGCTTTCTTTTGTCCTTGAACGGCTTCTTGGTTTTGGCTGTTGTGAGGAGCTACTTTGTACTTAATTTTGGTGCCTCTGCCTTGCCTGTCCTGAAGCAAGGTCTTTATGTTCTACAGCAGGCTTCCCCTTGCCTTCCTTGTTTGTCTTTCTCCTGATGCTCACTGCATTTCCCCTACCAACTGCTGGAAGCACTTTGAGTACGATGGATGAAAATACCTCTGGGCCCTGTGCTCAGCTGAGCTGCTTATCAGTGAATTGCTGAGCAGCCACAGTGTTCTGTGCAGTGTTCCAAAGTAAAGAGCTGCTAATAATGCTGAACTACAGCCAGTGGCATTGGGCATTACCTTGGGATGATGCCCAAGGTGTCTGGGAGAAGTACTCATGTTAGCTGTTCCAAGGTGCCTCATCTCCAGTCAGGAATCAGAGATCTTAAACGAACACTGCACACTGTTTCCATGTCCCTTAAATGTCTTCTTTTGATGTGAGGACTGAGAAAGCACGAGTCAGTATTGGATGCAACACGAATTGACTTTATTTCCTTGAGAAGCTCTTTTTTAAGATTGCACAGGCAGATCTGACTGTGTGGCTGAGCAAGACATCACACATCCATTCCCTTTCACACGCTGACTGTTCTTCCAAATCTGCACTTACACACATTCCTCAGTGGCTGTCTTCCAGCCCAAGGACACACACTCCCCTCTCAACATCTTATTCAGCTGGTCATGATCTGTACCAAAGATACAATTATAGTTAATTTAGTCATTGTTCTTTAATTATCCAGCAGGCCTATGCTTCCAGTCCAGCTGTTCCCACATCTTACCTTGTCTTAAAGCTATCCTCTCTTCTTTGCAAACTATGCTGCTCCTGATCCCTTTCCCATCTCTTACCCTGCCCAGTGTGAGGTTTGCTGTTTCACTGGTGAATGTGTTCCCCCTAGTGCTCAATCATCTCGTCACAGTTTCCACGCTTAAGCCTCTCCTCAAGGGTCATGATTGCACACTGTCTTTGAGCAGCTTCCTTCCCTCTTGGCTGATGTAGAACTGTTTTATTCCCTTCCCTCACTCACCACAGAATGCATGCTCCTTGTTGTAGTAGATTTTCTCCTCCTCTCATGCAATTTGATGTCCTTCCATCACTGTTCTTGCCTGCTCCTCCCCACACTTGTTTTACTCAGGCTCTCTCCTGTGACTTGCTTAGAAGTGATAGTTCTTTCATTTCTTACCCCTTCCACTCACGACATCAGAAGAGAGCTTATGTGTCCCCTGACTTGAAGTGATTTCTCCCTGCCCTGAACTGACTTCCTCACCAGTCCCAGCTGCTCAGGGACCACTTCTCCCTCATCTTGGCCTGACTTATGTGGTTTCCCCTTCCTGTCATGCTTGAACTTGGGTGACTTTTACTGCTTTTTGTATATTACACTAATTCCAGCTGCTCTGTAATTACAGTCCCTTTCCAAGCCTCTACAGAGGTGTCCACCATCAGGACAGTGGCACTCTTATTACTTTTATCCTCCCCCAACTCTGTTTTTATATGTAGATTAAATCCTTTATCTCTTCTTCAGTAGCCATTTTCCAGGCTTAAAAAAGGATAATCTCTCATCCATCTTGGAGTGGATTTTTTTTCGTTTCTTCTTTGTCCAGATTATGGCAACAGTTTCTGGTTTTTTTTTTTTTTTCTTCTGCAGGCTCAAAGAACAAAGATGCCATTTGCAGATGTAAGCCTGAATTCTTCCTGTCACGTAGTAATATTTGCAAGCCTTGCAACAGGTGAGCTTTTTTACTCTGTGTGCCCCACCACTGAGTAGGAGAGACAGCAGGAGCTCCACAGGGGGAGAAAATTCTTCTCATGACTCTTTCTATCTAGGCATAACTTTACAATAGTCTAATTGCCTTTCTGGGGCAAGTAGGTCTTCACCCCCCGTCTCCTCCATGTAGGCAACAGCCCACTAAGAGCCCAAAGTCACTAGTCACACTGCATTGCTCTGCTTTGCAGGCTAATCTTGACTTGTCTGTTAATTAGGGTGGTTGGAAAAGGCTAGAGTTTCATTGCACGTGTGCTCACCTCTGATTCACCCTTTCAGCTGCACGGGAGAAGACTGCTTGCGGTGTCCTAGCCCAGTCGCTACCTCACCGACTTCATCTGGGCTGAGTGAGTGCTCAGGGGACTGAAGGGCAGTGGAATCTTTTCATTGTGGGGTGCTGTTCTCTTAATGCCTTTTGTAAAGGGTTATGTTTTCCACTTTGTCAAACCATTATCCTTTTTCTCCCTACCATTTGCAAATCTCCACTTGCTGTTCTTCCTCTAGCACTTACCTCCTCTTTTCTTAGTCACTCATGCATTTGCTCTCTTCCTTTTGTCCAGATGGAAACCTTGTACTTGGCACCCTTGTTGCAATATTTGGAGTTATCCTTGTCCTCTGTGTTGCACGTAAAGTAGGGAAGCTGGTCCAGAAATATAAGACAGTGTCTTTCTACTCCTGTGGTGAGTACAGCGGCGCGTGCAGTGATATGGACTGGGACAGACACCGATTTCTGTGGGGTTTTGTGTGTGCACGTGTGTGAGGGACAAAGTGGGATCCCCTTACTCTGCTCTGCTGCAAGGCCAGAGTAGCACAAGAACTAAACAGCCAAGGCTCTTGTTGCAGTTCTGCATCCAGACCTGTAGCTGTGACTGGAAGTGCACATGACCTTATTTCTGGGATGTGTATTTTGCTATAAAACATTTTTGAGGACAGGATTGTGAGTAGCTGCTTTCCTGTTTTCTCTGGGATGAGAGGAAGTGAAAATAATTTCTGCTTTCTTTTTTTTCTTTCTTTGAAGTTTCTTTGCCACAGACAACCAAGGAGCCGGTATCACAGGTGAGCAAGATGATGGGAGCTTACCTTCCACTTTCAAATATGTTAGCTTGGGATCTGGAGTAATATTTTTCCCCATGGGCTGTTTTCAGGCCTTGTATTTTCAAGTGAGCTGAGTAATAGGGCTGTCTAACTCAGAAGTCTTTTCCTGTAGAGGGTGGAGCCAGTAATGCTTTACTTCCCCTCTTCTAGAGCATAGTTTTCAAAGTCCTGGCTTTTTTTTTTTTTTTTTTTCCCTGGATGCATTTTGTTCAGGTAGTTGGTCCTTAATCCCCTTTTCTCTCTGTGTACCCAAAGCTTGGAGGATTTAATTAATTTTACTCCACTTCAGATCTTGACTCCACAAGCCTCGCAGTGCTGCTTCAGAGTATTCTCTCAGGTCCAAGGTAACTCTGCAAATAAGAGGGCCCAGACTGCAGCTGAAGTGGGGTTTCCACAGCCTTACAGAGGAGGCTGATGGGAAAGGTGGCATGTGGAGCTTCTAAAATGGTGGTGATTTTGGGTACCAGCCTTACTCGATTTTGTAAAGAAATACTTTTTCCTTGTTTTATGGTGCCAAAAGAAAGTTAAACTCTTTGGGTTCTGCTGGAAAGAAATGTTTGGTGTCCTCTGCTGAAACAAGGCATGTAGGAAGGAGTAAAATCTCAACACCCACTCCCCATCTATCTTAGATAAATTTTAGCATATAAAGCTAGTGGTTACTTGCAGGAGACAGGTGTATTGTGTTGCTGTGGGTAATTCTATGTAATGTGTCTTTCAGGTTGAGGAAAAAATAAATGAAATTTCCACCCTTCATCCTGAGTCCCAGAAGGAAACAGAATTGCCATTAAAGGCAACCCTATCATCTGCACCCCTGCCACAGAGTTCACATGAGTTACCAGACTGTGTCAGACCTGCCAGGAAGACACAGCTTCCAGACAGTAAGTGAAACTCCTCCATTCTTCTCTCCTTCCCCAGTCAAATGGGAACCTAATCATGCAGATGCATCTAGGAGTATGCTGGACAGACCTTACCTAGTGTTTGTGACCTGGATATGTACCCATGGCACAGTAGAAAGGCAGAAGCATGCCCAGAGCCTGTGAGTGTGTATATGCTAAATATTTGTGCAAGGCCTTTCTGCTGCCCCTTTTCCCTACCAGCAAAATGGATTGTCATATGTATTGATATGCTGTCAGTCTTCATGGCTCTGGGGTGACCCAGAATAATTTCAATAATTCATTCTTTTTCAAGAATGTATGGCAGCAAGGTCCTAAGTAAATGTGCTTGACTCTGCTCATAGCCTTATACAAGAGCATACAAAAACATTCCCATTACATTTTGAGGGACAAGAGCAAGTCTGGAGTCTCTATGATTACTCTGGAGAACTGGAGAACACTTGAACAAGAGGGGGCAATGCAAGATAGCAGGACAACCTCCAGCCCTGGATTATTCACATTCTCCTTGAGGCCGAAGAATCTTGCTTCTCAGCGTTTTCCCTCTGTGTTCACAGACCCTGCTATCCTGTACACCGTGGTGGATCACGTGCCGCCGTCGCGGTGGAAGGAGTTTGTGCGGCGCCTGGGCCTGAGTGACTACGACCTGGAGCGGATTGAGCTGGAGCACCGGCGCCTGCGAGACGCCCAGTACGAAATGCTCCGACTGTGGAGACTGCAGCTGGGCCGTGCTGCCACTGTGGAGCACATCAGCTGTGTTCTCAACCAGATGGAGCTCAGTGGCTGCAGTGACGCTGTTCAAGAAGCTTTGCTAAACCAGAACTCTCCTCAACCGTGCAGCCTCCACAACCACCTTTAATCTACTTCTGCTTTAGCTGCCTTTGACTATTAAGAGGGGATCATAGCTCTCTTTCTTTCCTCATATCTCCCCATCTTTGTAACACTCGTCAGCTGATTTTGTTGGAGACAGCAGCAGGTTATGCTGGAGGAAGGCTGAGGTTTGCTTCTTAACCACCACGTAGTTCAACCTTTAAGGCATGGCAGACCTCCTCAACACCTCCTCTCCCAAGGAGGGGAAGCACCTCATAAAGGAAGTGGTGAACTCTGACCAAGATGCAAAGAGGAGCTCTGAGTGACTTGATCATAGATCAGCTTCTAGGGACAAGTTGTTGCCGAAACAGGTACTCCACACATCGTGTGGTGGGTAAACTTGTAGGGTGCTTTGGTTAAGCTGACTGTTCAGATGTTAAAGTACTCACTCACTTCTTGCAGATCTATTTTTCTGCGAGATCAACCAGTTGAAGTGGCTCATATTGCAGCCTTTTGATTGCTAAATCTGACTCAGAGGAAGTGGTGGGAGGATGTGCCTATTTCTGGGAGCAGGAGAGGATTGCCCTCTCTCGGTAGCAACTAGTAGGTAGGGCTGTAGCAAGACTCCTGGAGATTGAGAACTGGTTCTCTCTGCGAGGAACGGGATGACATTATCCTTTCCACACCATGTCCCTCAGGTTCCAGAAGAGTAAGAATTCCAAGCCAGTGAGTCAGATGAGAGGGTTGGTGCTTTTTTCCTCAAGTTTTTTTTTTCTGTATCTAGAAATCATGTAAATTAGCATTAACAAAACACCTGCCTGTGTGTCTGTCCAAGTGCAGGGTGGCAAGGAGTGTGTGCATCTTCCTGGGGGAGGTGGTACCTATGCATGAGCACAGGTAGCACGAGCACCTCTGCAAATCTGCGCTGGCACACAGGCTGGTAGGCTTGTGTCTACCTGCTTATCTACATATGGATGATTCCATGAATCTAACTGCAAATGGGACTGTGTACGTGTCTGTACAGATATTTTAGCAACTGTTGAATAACTGCACACTACTTCTCAGACTGTGTTCTGTGATTGCTGCTTGGCTGTGGGAGCCCTTCGGTACCATCTCCAGGCTCTCCCCATCACTTTCTCACCGGAATTAACCTGGGAGAACCAGATGTAGAAAAATGCAACTAGCCTGCACCAGGTGCAGGGTGTCCACATGTTTGTAACATGTGTTATTTCAGTCTCTGATCCCTTTATCAGAGAGGAACCTTCTATTGTAAATACACTAAATGTTCTGAATTAAAGTGAATATTTTTACCTCTGTTCTGGTTTTGCTTATATCAGCTTCTTTTCTGTGACTGTGGCTGGGGCAGAGGAAGGGGAATAACTTACAGAAGTGTCAAGAGTGGATGGCTTGGTGGTCTTGTATATATATTTTTTTTAAACCCATGTTTTATATATTTTGGTATGCAAAACTTAGCTGACCTCACATCACAAGAAGCTAGCTGAGGGCAGGAAGTAGGCAGGATGTAAATGAAATCCAGTTGCAGGTCTTCTCAGATATTCAAGAATATGAATGCCAGCACATTTAGAGTGAATTTTTAAGCAATATACAATGAGTCATTTGGATTTGTATCTGGCTTTTTTAAACAGGAAAGTATCTTTAAATAATAGGTTATACTTTAATGTTCATCTTACATGTTTTTGTCTGATGAACCAGAGCACTGTGTTAAATAAGGAAGAACTACTCCTATTCTACTTGAAAGTTTCCTACTTGAAACATGGAAGTTCCTGACCGTCAGTGACAAAGCCAGGAACTGACATCAGTTTGAATTCCCACTTTGAGGCTTTGTTTTGCTATGCCTACATCCTATTTTAATTGGGGATGATATTGTTGTTGCTTTGGGGTTTTTTTAATCAGAGGCAGTACAAAGCTCACTGTAACACACTTTTTCTTTCATAATTTATGTTCAACAAGCACAAGAGTATGATAATTACTAGAGGTCCCAGGCCACTGCTTGGTTGCCAGTGGCTTTGTTAGCGTTTGGGAGCACACGTAACCACAGACAGATTATGTGCAGGTGCTTTATTGAGGTGTGCAGGAACTGGGGGTATTAGCAACCCAAATGCAGGTCTGTCGTTTTGTCCAAAGTGCACATATTTATACCATTCCAGCTGTAGCACTAATCGCTATAACAGCCTTATTGATATTGCTTCACTAGAGCTTAGCCCGAGCTTGTATGAACATGTATGTACAAATCTTATCTATATAAATATCTTAGAAACTCCAAATACTGATCCCCATTACTATAAACATTCTAGCTTGTTAAATTATCCCAAATACCAAGCATTCTTTCGGCCTAGCTTCATGCAGGAATTTTACAGAAATTCATGGCTATGAGGTGTCTCGGGGAATGCTGAAGATTCCTTCAAGGTAACAAAAGTGACTTGGGTGGGTAATGTATGTGAAGATGGGAGTGGAGGCTCCTCATGCTGCTGCATGGACAGAGCAGCCCCCAGACAAACACAGCTGTTCATGTAATTTCATTTATTTGTCTTCATTACTCATTGAGTATCTAACGCTGAAGCGATGATGCCTGTATATAGAACATTTACATTTTAACTGTATGGGGCTTCTGAGAAGCTGGAGAGGGACTCTTCGTCACTGTTGTGATAGGGCAAGAAGTAAATTGAAATTTAGGGGGGAATTTAGGCTGGGTATTAGGGAGGAATTCTTTGCCGTGAGGGCGGTGAGGCACTGGCGCAGGCTGCCCAGGGCGGCTGTGCGGGTAACCATGGCCACGTCCAGGGCCGGGCTGGATGGGGCTTTGAGCAACCCGGCCCAGAGGGAGGTATCCCTGCCCTTCGCAGAGGGGTTGGGACTAGATTATCGTTAAAGTCCGCTCTAACCCATGACACTCCAGGATTCTATGGAACCGCAGCGGTCACTTCTCCGCCTCAGCAGCGGCACTGCCCTCGCCGCGGCGGCGGGCGCTGCTCCGATACTGGCGGCGCCCGGCTGCCCACCCCCCGCGATCCGCCGCGTCTTGGTACGGCCCGCGGGGCCGCGGTGCGCGCCGGGAGCGGGCCCGGTCAGCGCGCGGGGGTGCGGCTGTGATCCCGCGCCGCGCTCCCGCCGCTCCGGCACTTCCCGGCGCTTCCCGGCACTTACTTCCCGGCCCGCCATGGCCCTCAACAAGTCCATGCACGCCCGCAACCGCTACAAGGACAAGCCCCCCGACTTCGCCTACCTGGCTGGCAAGTACCCCGAGTTCCAGCAGCACGTGCAGACCACCCTGGCGGGCAGGGTGAGGTACGGCCGGGCGGGATGGGGCGGGTGGGTGCCCCCGGTGTGTCCCCCCGGTGTGTCCGCCCCCGGGCACCCCTGAGAGCTCCCCGTGTGCCTTTCAGCCTGAACTTCAAGGATCCCGAGGCCGTGAGGGCTCTGACGTGCACCCTCCTGAAGGAGGATTTCGGGCTGACGATCGACATCCCCGTGGAAAGGCTCATCCCCACCGTCCCTTTGAGGCTGAACTACATCCACTGGGTGGAGGATCTCATCGGCCACCGGGATGCCGACAAGCAAACCCTGAGACGAGGCATTGACATAGGTAAAGCTAAATGTTTAAGTTCTTATTTACCATCAGAGATAGCAGCTGATAGAATTTGTTGCACAGGAAAACGTCAGGTTTGAGGAGCAGAGGGATCTGATGTGTGCTCGCTGTGGTGGGAGGCAGCCGGAGCTCCACAGGTGTTTCATGGCCCTTCTGGGTGGGCAGCGTTTCTCTGCACAGACACAGAACAGCCAAGGCACGCAGTTATGTGGCTTTTCAGGGCCTTGAACTCACTTGAGTGCAGCTTTGTGCAGTGTACAAAAACTGTGCTGCTAGAAATGCAGGCAAAAATGTAATTTTAAAGGATCTAAAAAGTGTTTCTTCTCAGTGTTCTAACTAGCAAATTGTGTTTTCTTCATAATTTATTAATTTTGCTTTTGCGAAACTGTCTCTCTGCACCAGAGAGTTTGTGAGTTACATAGCTTTTTTTTTTTTGCTATTCCACTTAATAACACTTAATTTTTTCCTGTTGTTACAGGTGTATTTGACATAAGTGAATGATCTGTCCTTTTTAAATTTCAATTTTTATTTTAATTTATTTCAACGCAGTTATATATGTGAGCTGAATTGTAAAAGAGGCCAAATTAGAAACCAGGGCAAATGCAAGCTAAGCTGTGTTTTGCTTGTAGATGGTCAAAGATTTATTGTTTATTGTTGAGAATAAAATGTCTTTTAAGTTGGACCAAGCATCAACAGATAGATGATACGGTCCACTTTCAGTCTGGATTACTGGGTAATATCTGGATGATATCTAGGTTAGGCAGCAGATAAATGTGAACAGCAGAGGTGTGAATTTATAAGATGTACACTGATGGCCATAATTTGGTTTTCATTGGAAATAAAAGAAAGGCACACTCCATAAGAGCTTCCACACACAAATAATAAAATTGGCATTTGGATTCCCAGTCTTTGGTTATTCTGTATGAATTATTTAAAAGGTACTAGTGATAGTACATTTGAATTTAGTTCATATCTTTCATTTTGTCAATAGAATCTTCCTTTGCAGTTTCAGAGTCTTGATTTCAAACACTGTTTTGTGCTGAAGAAAACTTAGAATGAAATTTAGAGAAGTTGGAATTTCCTTTGTAACCTGTTTTAGTGCTTGACATTAAAACTTTAAAGTTACTGAATTCCTCAAAGCTGAGGTTCAGTAATCTCTGTTACTGTGTCAGATTTTATGTTTCTTGGCATCTGCTAGCACAACTTTTTGTAATGGGATTTTTTGTTCTCCTGAAATTTACTGACTTGTATTTTTAGCTGGAACTGTGCTGGATACTGCGTTTGCGTCACCACATGTGTGTCCACAGCAGCTTTCTTCTAGTAACTCTGACATTTCTTAGACAGCTTCTGTGCATTTGATACTAGTTTTCATTTCTGAAAATGATTTCTATGAACTTCATCACAGTAGGTGGCTGAGTAGAAGAGACAGATCCTCTAAGTCCTCCACATACTGCAAAATCTTCAGTTTGAGTTTGCATGAGCTTTGATGTTTCAGCTTTGGAAAAGCAGGAAGTCATCCAAGAGGAACTTGACAGAAGTGCTAGGCAAAGTGAAGCTTTTTGCCTACTGACAGATGAAGTTATTGATGGTTCAATAAGTCAGTGTAACAGATTCTAAATACATGTCTAAACTCTTAGTTTTGTGGGGGTGGCATGTCTTTCCCTTTTCTTGTATCCATTTCCTTTAATCCTAAATTTGGTTGTCATTGATAATTTGATCATCTAGGTATGCCATAATTCTTTTTTACTAGCATCTCTCTCTTTTTTACCAAGTGTTTATCTGTCTGTCTCTGTTTTTGAATATGTTAATTGACACTTGGGTTTCTCAGAAAAAGGCAGTCTGGTGGAACAGATTTTTTTTTTTTTTGTGGTTATTGTATTAATCAAAGTAAATTATTTGTGATAGATAGAAAAGTGCAGAAGAGAAATTTATTTCTGGTAGGGTTTTTGTTTTAGTAAAGCCAGAATGTATTTGGCTTTCTTTATATAAATTAACTATTGTTATATGGAAGAAAAATAGCTTAAACTGAAGCTGATAGTTTACTAGAAAATTTATAACAGATTATTAAATTTTTTCTTTTATTAAAAGTGCATATTTGACAATGCTATTTTTCAAATTACAAAAATTAAGTTCACTAAAGAATTGAGTTGTAGATGATCAATAATCAGCATTTTCTTGAAGTTAGTTCTTTTTGGTGTAATAAGTACATAGTTAACAGCCACACTGTGTATAGCACCAGTACTTACTTTGCCTTTTTCATGGATTTTCCCTGCTGCAGGGACAGGGGCATCCTGTATATACCCATTACTTGGAGCAACTTTGAATGGCTGGTATTTCCTTGCAACAGAAGTGGATGACATGTGCTTCAATTATGCCAAGAAGAATGTGGAACAGAATAACTTGTCTGATCTCATAAAAGGTACAATGTAATAAGGTATTTAGTAGCATATGAATGTTGTGGCGTATTTTTGCCATGTTCAGTGGCATATCAGAATGTGTATTCCTTCCAAATACATGCTCAATTATTTTTACTGGAGCAGAATATTTATTGAAGTCAGTATATGCTTAAGCCAAAAAGCTGCCTTACCTAGCCTGGGATGTGTGGGTAGAGAAGTACTCTTCCTTATGAAAATCTGAAAGTTAAAACTTCACCCTGGGGGGTTTTACTCTGTGTATTCCTTGTCTGTTACTGAAGTATTTCTTAGTGTTTGGGCTGCTTCTGCTGGTAGGGGACCTGGAATGCTCCCCTTGGATAATTGCATGACACTGCCTCAAAGGTGTATCTTGTACAGAGAGTTCCTCATCCGCAGTTCTTGAATGAAGTCCTGATACTACCTGTGATAGCAGAGGCAGTATGCCAGACTTGGTCTGGGAATGAGGTTGGAAAATTTTCTGAAGGAACTCAGTGTAGTAAAAATCAGGTCTGTCTATGAACTCTGAATAAAAACTTTTGGAAGCATCCATTTGAACAACATGTCTTAATCTGTTGTGCATGTCAGTCTTGAAGATCCAAACTTGATATGGAGAACAACGAGAGTTTTCTGTCATTGCTGCCACTGATTTTTAGTGGTGTAGTGGTGTTTCAATACACTGGAAAAGCAGCTGGCAGAGGAACAGGCCTCATGTGAAGCTTTAGTGCCTGTAGTTGTAAGGGCTTAAAGCACATCTGTGGCTGTATTGGAGAACTTGGGATAAGTTCTTGTTGTTTTAAACAGATTCATTGGTTCTGCTTCTGTGTATAAACGTACAGGCTGTTTGTATGCTAATCCTTGACCTGAAGTCTTTATTAGCATAGTGATACTTGTTACTTCTCTTTTGCAGAAAGCATTGGTTAGAAAGTACAGGTTTTATGCAATGTATAATGTATACAACGTGTTAAATAAAATATAAAGCTCCTTACTGACCAAACTCACTTTTTCTAATAGTGGTTAAGGTACCACAGAAGACTCTTCTAATGGATGCACTGAAAGAAGAATCTGAGATCATTTATGATTTCTGCATGTGCAACCCCCCCTTTTTTGCCAACCAGTTGGAAGCTAAGGTAACAAACTGCGTGTTATATGTACTTCAGTAGTCACTGAAAAGGTAGCAACAATTTAACCTCCAATTTAACCTCTTGGCTTGGGCAAGGTTGAGTGGAAAATCCCAAATCATCATGAACAGTATTTAAGTCTTCTCCTTCCTCATCACCTAACCGCTAAAAGAGTTCTGAAAACTTAACTGTTATCTCTCCTAAAGTGGAGAATGAGCTGTGGCATTCTTTCACAAATTCTTACTGTCTCAGAAAATGAGTTTGGAAAGCAGACAGCCAGAGTGATGTGTTGAGTTCCCACATCTCCCCCTTCTGTTTGCACCAAAAGCACCTTCTTCGCAACTTGACTCATGACATGCCTTATACACAAAAACATGCATGGCACTAGAATCAAGAGAACAATGAGAACTATCAAAACCTGAAACCCTATCTTTAAAAGCTCTCTCCATGAAGGAGAAAGGTCATTCGCCGAGTTTCTTTATACTATCCTCTATTTTTTGTATATTTTCATGAATTGACTTTGAATGATCAGAGAGATTCATACAACACATTCCTTCAAATTCTTTACATCCATGACCATGAGCTAGCAACAGATAATCGATCGCCACTCTGTTTTGTAGAGTTGCTTGTCTTACACTGTCCATGTCTTGCAACATGTCAGTGCAAGAGAGACTGATCGAGGGTGTTTGCTCAGCCAACAACCCATGTGGTCCAATTGAGTCAAGGCCACCCCCGATGCTGTCTGAGGTGAGAAAATTGCTGTCGCAATTCTCCTTGCCTTGTCCCAAGTGTACACTTCATCATCACAATTTGCACCATAGTGTTGTAAAGATCTTTTTTCTTTATGTTTTTGTTCTCTCTGCAATTTCGAATCTGGTGACAATACTGAAATATTTCCAATGCTGCATGGACCTCCCCTGGCATTTGCAGGAATGCCGTGCCAAATTCTATCTCCGCAAATCAAAAAGAATCCCCTTGGCAATTGCACTGGAACTTGGAGTGACCCTCTGGTTGTTATCATAATGTTTTTGCACCAGGCCAATGCATTTTTATAAAATTCTTGATTTGGAGTGACATCGCTGGTTTTGTTTGTTTTTCCTACATCTAAAATTTCAAACTTTGTGTTAGACCATTATCTGTTTTTACTTCTTGAGGCACGCCCAATGACGCAAATGCTTGCAGGAAATGTCGACAAGCGTGATGTGCTGTTTGCCCTGCATGTGCTGAAGCGAAGACCGCTCCTGAGAATATATCTACTGAAACATGAACATTTTTGAGCTTCCCAAATGATGGATATTTTGTGACCTTTGCCTGCCACAGCTGAAGACTTTGCAGTCCTTGTGGATTGACTGCTCCTGTGGAAGCAGGTGGCTGTACAAGTTGACAATCTGGACAAGCACTAATGATTTCCTTCGCCTGAGTTTTTGTGAGACGAAAGGATTCCATCAGCGCCTGTGCATTCTGATGAAAAAATGTGTGACTTAATTCTGCCTGCTCAAAAATGTCTGGAAGTGTTTGTGAAATGGGCATTGTCAGTCTGTCTGCTCGAGCATTCTCTTCTGCTAAAAATGCTGGAAGCGTTGTGTGAGCTCTGATGTGTGTGATGAAATATTCGTGCTCCCTACTTTCTAACAATGTTTTCACGCTTGCCAGATATGAATATAAAACTTCATTGCTGGCCTCTTTCAAAAGTGAACCCTCCAATCGTCTGACCACACCTGCGACATATGCGGAATCTGTGACCAAATTGAGAGGTTCCTTGAACAACTCAAATGCTCGAATGACCGCTGCCAATTCCACAGTCTGTGGAGAGCCTTGAACCATCTTCACGTTTGAGTCCCATTCCCCTGTCATTGAGTTCATCCACGTGATCACTGACTTGTGTGTCTTTGCTGAGCCATCAGTGAACACTGTGATCCCGTCCAGAGGTTCTTCACTTATTCTTGGCTTTGCTCTGTAACATATTTGTGACTGCAACAGTCTGTGCTGCGGAAAATAAATTGTGTAAGTTCCTGGAAAAGCTAACAATGCAATTAACAAATCTTTTGATTTCTGCATCGCCCATTCAAGATAATCTTAATTCAAAGGTAGGTGAATGACTGAAAATTCCTGTCCTGTCATTGTCAGCAATCTTGTTCTTCCCTTGATGATGATGATCTGTGCCGCCATCTCTAAATCTGTGAGAATTGTTTTTGAAGGCCTGTATGCTAAGAAAATCCACTCTATGATCATTAAAGAATCTCTTTGAGATGAATCCCATTGAAAGATCAAGCCGTGGAACTGTGTTTTCTTTCCCAGCACTGCCAATTCAAAAGGCAATGATTCAATGAATCGATGTGCTTACCGCTTCTGAATAGCATCTGTGATTTTTTCCAATTTCTTCTTTGCCTCTCGCGTGAGCGTCCTGGGAGATCAAATGTCTGTGTCCCCTCTCAAGAGATTGAGCAACTCTGGAATGTCGCTGTTCGTGATTCCTAAAATTGGTCTCATCCAGTTGATTTCCCCTAGAAGTAAATTGTGTAGATTGTTGACTTTTGTGCTGATCTCCATTTTCTGAGGTCTTACCGTTTTCTCTGAGATCTTCCACCCTAGGTATTTCCAAGGTGTGTTCTCTTGAATTTTTGAGACACTGATTTCCAAACCTGCCTTTTGCACTTCTGCAATCACACAGTCACGAGCCTTTTGCAGCTCCTGTTGTGTTGATGCTGCAATGAGCAAATAATCCATATAATGAATGATCTTCGCTTTTGGGAATTTCTTCCGCGCTGGTGACAAAGCTCGTGCCATGTACCATTGACATGTTGTCGGAGAGTTCTTCAGACCTTGAGGAAGTACCACCCAATGGTATTGCTGCAGCGGTGTTTCCTTGTTGATACTTGGAACAGAAAAGGCAAACCTTGGCGCATCATCTGGGTGAAGTGGAATACTGAAAAAACAATCGTTGAGATCGATGATCACGAGCGGCCAGTCTCTGGGAATCATCGAAACTGACGGAAGTCTCAACTGAAGAGGTCCCATGTCCTCAATGACTTCATTGATCTTCCTGAGATCATGCAACAATCTGCATTGACCTGATAATTTCTTTTTGATGACGAACACTGGAGAATTCCAAGGACTGTTTGTTGGCTTGATGTGTCCCTTTTCCAATTGTTTTTGGACCAGGTTCTTCAATGCACTCAACTTTTATCGTTCAAGGGGCCACTGATCCACCCAAACTGGATCATCTGTTCTCCAAGTCAGCTTCAGTGTGGCAAGTGGCGCAGTGACCCCGACTAAAAATCCAACTCGATCTTCGTGCTCCATTGTGCCAAAAGATCCCTTCCCCAGACTGTGATTGGCTTTTGCACAACAAAAGGATGAATGATCGCCGTCTTGTTTCCTGGTCCTGTAACAACGATAGAATTTTCACTTTGCAAACACAGAGAAGCTCCCCCTATGCCTGAGAGAGATCCCAAGGGTACAATCAAACTCCAATCATGTCAGTGTGGGTCAGTCTCGACCTATGTGCTTTATCCATGTGGTATGTATTTCAACATGCTCCTTCAGTGGATGCCCTTCTTCATCGAAAATTGACATGACTTGCTGAGTGGCATGTGGTGGCAATGTGAAAGCTCTCGCGACTTGCGTGTTTTCCGTCACAATCAATGGTGGACGAAGAGCTTTTGCCAAAACTGTTAGTTCTGTATTCTTGTCTGCTGAAACAACTGTTGGATAAACAATGAGACCAAGGATGCTACTTTTGTCTTGTCCAACTATTAAAAAATCCTGCTTCTTGTATGAATTTCCATGGACACCTGTTGGTATCTCTGCATGACTTTCATCCAAGAAACATACTAATTTAGAAGCTGCCAATGTGCACTGTGCTCCTGGTGGAAGGATGTCTGGGTCGCTGGGAAATCTGCTGAGGACTTTGCTGAGGGTGTCTGCTTGATGTTCTCCGATGACTGTCTTGCTTGCTCTTGTGTCATCGCCATCACTTGTGTCGTTGCGCGCTGGCGATCTGTCTGCGCGCTCCTTTTCCCGTTTCCCGGAAGCGGTAAAGGATTTCCTTCCACATCTGTCTGAGAATAACATTCTTTCACAGAGTGCCTTCCTCTTCCGCACCGTGCACAAAGCGGTTTTTGTGGTTTTGGTGCCTGCACTTGTGCTCGTGTCTGTGGACAATTCTTCTTCATGTGCCCAAACGCTCCACACTTGTAACATTGTCCTCCTGATGGATTGTTCTTCTTCTGGATGGCTGCAAGAACTTTGTCCATCTTTTCATTTTGTTGTTGAAACACTTTCTCCAGCATCTTTTCTTCCGACTGTTTTTCCGCGTGTTCTTTCATCTGTTCTTCCCATTCTCTTCTCAGTTCATCCCTCACGATCGACGCAATATGCTGAGGTGTTCCCACCTTGCTGCATGCCTCCACCATCTCTGCCAAGGATGGCCGACCTGGCATTGCAATGATGACCTGTTGGCAATCTGGGTTGGCATTGCTGAAGGCTAAACTTTCCAAAAGAGGTTCCTTCGCACCTTCGATTGTCACCTGTCGATCCACAGCTTGCGAAAGTCGATCTTTGGATGGCTGCAAGAACTTTGTCCATCTTTTCATTTTGTTGTTGAAACACTTTCTCCAGCATCTTTTCTTCCGACTGTTTTCCCGCGTGTTCTTTCATCTGTTCTTCCCATTCTCTTCTCAGTTCATCCCTCACGATCGACGCAATATGCTGAGGTGTTCCCACCTTGCTGCATGCCTCCACCATCTCTGCCAAGGATGGCCGACCTGGCATTGCAATGATGACCTGTTGGCAATCTGGGTTGGCATTGCTGAAGGCTAAACTTTCCAAAAGAGGTTCCTTCGCACCTTCGATTGTCACCTGTCGATCCACAGCTTGCGAAAGTCGATCTATAAATGATGAATATGGTTCTGTGGGACCTTGCCTGATGGTTGAGAATGGCACGTCTGGAACTCCTGCTGGAGCAATCTGCAAGATAGCTCTTCGCGCCGCTTCCTTGATGTCATTCAACACTCGCCTCGGAAGTCGTACTGCTTGCTCCGCTGGATTGTCGTCTGGAGGATCTCCTGCCAACTCTGCTTCAGTGAGGTTCGCGTTCAGTCCACCTTGGTAACTGTTCCTCAACTCTGTGAGATATCGTCGACATCTTCTTTCCCAGACTAGATTCTGTGTGTCTGTGAGGATCATTGACACAAGGCTTCGAATATCATATGGTGTAAGGTCATACATGTTAAATGTCCCCCTCAGGAGCTGTTTGAAATATGGTGAGTCCAGCCCATTGCACTGAATGGCCCTTGCTAAATCTTTGATCACATCATGACCCATTCTCTCCCACCTTGGTTTTTGACCCTGTGCATCATATGTCACTGGCATTGTCAGATCTCCTGATCCTGGTAGCAAAACCTTCTCCTTGGACAACATTTTTCTGATGTGTTTCCAATCCGTCATCTCTACTGGTTGTTGTTCTTCTTCCTCTGGAAACTCTTGTGGCAATTGCATGAACAATGGAGTCTTTGAAGTCTTCAATGATTCCCTGGCACACATTCTTTGACTTGAAGTTTTTGGCTTCCCTTTCAAACCTGAAAGAGGAATTTGAAACTCTTGTTGCTTTGTCTTCCTTGCTGTATCAAATGGATGTAGAAAACTCTTTGCTGCTTGTGCTGCTGAAAACATCGATGCTGGAATTCCCTTTGATGCTGTAATTTGTATCATGTCTTCTTCTTCTGGTTGTGCTTCATGTGATGTGTCTTCAAATTCCAAAGTCGATGGATAATTCATTTGTCGTGTTTTTGTTGTCTTCTTTGATGTAGTCTTCTTTTTGTCTGTTGTTGGAAAAAACTGCTGCATCGTTGCAGTTTCACCACGAGATGGCGCTGTGGCTTTGCCGACCAGGTCTGGCATGTCCTGCATTTCAGTCCTCCCCCCATGAGGTGGCGCTGTCATCTGCTTGGACAACTGTGATGACGTCATGAACTCGATCGGCTCCTCAGCTGTGTTGGCTGAGTGCAGCAGTTGTGATGGTTGGAACCGAGTTTGCACGAATTTTGACTGAACTAACAATGGAGGTTGAATGCATGAACGCCCCCCTGAGGTTAGAGAGGTTTGAACCACAGGGATTGAAGCTGAAGAAACCGGAACCGGAGAAGGGGTGGAACCTCGGGATGTGGAACTCCGAGAACAGCCCCTCCTCGCTCGAGATGTCACAGAGGATCGGACACGCCCCCGACCACGCCTCGTTCGCATTTTTCGTGCGTGTGCACTCTCGGTAATGCTTCCTGTCTCCCCTGGACTGATGTCACTGTCTCTGTCCCGCTCCGCGTCTGATGGCACCTGCCTAGTGTCTGTTCCTGACTCTTTCTCCTCCTCCTCTGACACTGTATCCACGCCCTCCACCTGTGCGTACAGCCCTCGCCCCGCCTGTGCCTGCATTCGCTCTGCAATGCGAGCGGATCGCCGCGGCTCGACTTCTGGGTCCCGCATCATCACCGCGTGTCTCCTACGTCTACCTACGGGTGCCGCGTGGAGCTCTGCAGCTGCTCCTAGCTCACTGCCTGCGTCTGACGTGGACTTTATGACTTGAGAGCCCTTTCTGGACGTCCCGCGTGTCCCGCCCCTCGTGCGCGTCTTTGGCACCGGCGCCCCCGGTGCTGCGCTCACAAAATTCGCACCCAAACTCGCGTCCCCCACCGCTTCCGCGCTCCCCCCGCCAGCTACGACCGCCGCCGTCGCGCAGCCACGCTTGCCGCGAGAAGGCGTTTTCCCATCCCCTTCCAATCCTCCTCCGACCCCCCATTCCGATTCTGCCGCCTTTCCCGTCCCATCCCCCGCTGGCTCCCGCGGATCGAGAGAGAGCGTCCCTACGGGATGTCCTGACTCCTCAATCTTGCTAGGTGAAAACCTTAACTCCTCTGGGATTGGGATCGTATCTGCGTCTGAATTGGAGCCTGAGCCCCCTTCAGTTTCTGGGGTTTCAGGGCGTTTTGGAGGTCTCTTGGACTTTCTGGGTACTGGGGCTGGAAGCAGTGACGTTTCTGCCTGCTTCCCTCCCTCGGGAGCGGTCTCCCCCGCGCCAACTGGGACTAGAGCCAAGCTCTGCTTTGAGCCTTGTTTTCCCCGCTTTGCCTCTGTGGGAGTTTTATCAAGTGATTGTCTGGCTGATCTCCGAGACTTAGCCGAGATAGCCTCTAACATGGTTCTTGCTGGAGACAGCAGTTTTAAAGCCATCTCATCCTTTTTTGTAGCTAAGAGATATATATGTCTATTAATTTCTTGCCAGAAACCCCGTTCAAATAACAAACGTGTCTCTGAGAATGGATAATTATATCTCACCCATAACAGTAATTTTTTGAGCTCTTTTTTAGAAATCCTTTCTGCGTAAACCTCTGTCATGCCTTGTAAGGCTGACATAATCTCTAGTTCTTTTTGTGAATATGTGTTCCCCATGTTCTTAATTTTTGACCTTCTCACCGAATTCTTGTCGTCAGAGCAGTCCAAAGGCTCCCGGTCCCTGTCCAGCAGGTTGCAGGAGATGGATTCAGAGGCGCCTTTCTGATTCTGATCCAGGCTGTTCTGGTACGAGCTTTCTTCGGCAGAAGTGGAGAGCGATGTTCTCTGCGACTGCTGCTTTTTCTGACCCTTCTGGCTGCTTTCCCAAGGAGTTATCAGTGCTCTCCTGGGAACGAGTCCAGCTCCGGGAACTGCCCGCTTGGGAGCTGCCCGCTCGGGTGCTGCCCACCTGGGTGTTCTCTTTTGCAGCTCACCGCTTCTTGCTCGCCTCTTTGGAGCCCACTGCTTGTGGCCCGCCTCGGGGCCCACCCAGGGACACCAGGTATCAGGGTTCGCTGTTATTTGTCTCTGCCCCGATACGGGAGAGGTGGTTCTGGGCAGGCTGCGCTTCAAAGGACGAGTCTGGAGTCTTGAGTGTTTTGGTCTTCAGTCTTATTTATTAATTCTTATCTACAATATTTTCTGTCTGCCCAGCCGAGGTCTGTTCAGCAAGGCAGCCAAGTGCACTCTCCCCCACCCACAGGGTGGCTGTGTCTTTTATAGTAAAAATTACGTCTAACATATTTACCTTTAATTCCCAATACTTTTCACCCTTATTGACAAGTGTACTTTCACCGTGAACCAATCCAAAAGTGCCAACATCATCACAGAAAATGGAAGACATGAAGAAGAAAGAAGAACCTGGGACCACGCCCTGAATCCTCCATCTTGTCTCCATGACCCCCCTGTACCTAAATTCTAAAATCTATATTTCACCCTGTAAATACATTATTCAAACCCTAAGATTTCTCATTTCCTCATACACAGATGACTCATCTCCAGAAGGATCAAAGTCAAGCCACCAGATACTTTTGGCAACATTCCAAGGCCTCCGAGCCCCCCAGGGGTTCTCTCGGTGACTCTGGACATCCAGAGTGATGTGTTGAGTTCCCACAACAGACAGTAAATCTGAAATCAGGTGCCTGCTGCATAACAGGCACCTCTGTAGTACAGAGGAATTAGTTCCTGGAATTTTACTTAACTGTATTTTTAATTTCCTTAGGTGTGTAGATGTTATCATACAGGTTTTGCAATAACCACTGAATATAGTCAGAAATGAATAATGCAGGACAGTAGAGAAGAAGGTTTTAGATTTAATTAGGCACTACAGATTGTAATTGCATAGATACACTTAGCATGTCTTACATGTATTGGAACCACATATTTCATATTAGTGGAACCCTGATGTGACAAGTAGCTTAGCTAGGTCTGAGATTGTGGGGAATTCACTCAGGTATGTTTATTTTGAATGGTTCTTTGTTATCCGTAGTTCTGATGGTGGGAGGATGAGTAGAGGTGGTGGTGCTTGCTGCCCCCTAAACATTAAGATAGGAAGCAATGTACAAAGCAGCATAACATTTTATTAAATGTTCATGTCAAATGTTTTTGTTTTTTAATCCAGGGAGTTAATTCTCGAAACCCACGGCGTCCCCCTCCCAGCTCAGTAAATACAGGAGGGATCACAGAAATCATGGCTGAGGGAGGAGAACTAGAATTTGTCAAAAGAATTATTCATGATAGTCTCCAACTTAAAAAGAGGTTACGGTAAGTGTTTTGTTCCAGGCAAAAAACCCCAAACTAACACCTTTTCTCTTCATCTTTGTCAGAAGTCATGCAACAATGTTATTTTGAGTACCTATGGTCCAGTGATATCTGCTCAGTTTGTTTGATGATACTTACACATCCAATTGTTCTTGAGCAGCAATCAGAAGTTATTGCTGGAGGTATTTAAAGGCATAAGACAAAAAAAGCCAGTACAAATGACATTTGTAGCTTGCAGCAAAATCAGCACATGTACCTGATAAGAGACAGATCAGGGTTCATTTTTGAGGATTTTTGGGATGGAAGAGGCTTTATGATATTGCTTAGCTATCTGTTGATTACCTAAAAATCTCTATCTTTTCCTGGCTGAATTTTGGTAACTTGCAGCTTTGCCTGCTAAAGGACGCTGTTGTACTGAATGCTGTCTTGGGTGAACATAAGCTGCAATAAAAAAACTATTGTGAGACCTTCTTTTGACCTTATTTTGAAACAGATGGCATGTCTTCAATTTTCTGACTGTATCATCAGGCTTCCACTCCCCCAGTGTTGGACAAAACTCTCCTTTGATAACTGGGAAATCTTAAGTTTTGTACTTGAATGTGTTATATTTATGAATAAGCTTTTTTGGATCCAGTCATCAAAAAATGTGGAAGATGAGGTTGTAAAGCTTGAATAATAATTTAGATGAAGAACAGAGCTTCATCTAAAGTCATGTTTGGGAGATTCCAAAGATGTGGAGCTGGGTGGAAGGATAAGCTCCACTAGAAGTGGGAAAATAACTTTTTTTCCCTTTTTTTCCTGATTTTTTCATCATTAAATTTGGGTTATATGATGGAAACCTGGATAGGTGAGCCCAAGTGATAGTCAGTATTCTGCTTTTGAGCATGATTACTTGCCAATAGTTGGTGATTCCATTTTGTTCTGATTCATTCTCCAAAGAAAGTGGAGAATTAGAAACAAATTCTTGTAACATCTTCCCAATAACTGAAGTCACTCTTTGAAACACGATTCCTCATAGTTCATGTGTTTCTAAAATACTCCTAATGTATTTCTTAAAAGCTCAAAAAGATTTTCCTGTCCAGTCTGTCTTTGGACCTTCTGTTCTGAATTTTGTTGTACTATGTCCTAGTCACTGTTTAAGTGTGATTTTTTTCTTGTTGTTGTTGTTTTGGTTTTTAATCTCGTAATGTGTGCTTTGCAGATGGTACAGTTGCATGTTGGGGAAGAAATGCAGTTTAGCACCACTGAAAGAAGAGCTTCGAATCCAGGGGGTGAGTATGCATAGAGACCCTGTATATCCTGCTTATGTTCTATACAGAATGTAGTATGCTTCAATTATGTGGGTAATTATTGAATTATTTCAGGGAGTTTTTTTTACAAAAAGGAACTGCAATTCCTTGTTAGGGAAACAACTGGGGTTTAACTGTTGTAGATTCAAAACTGACAGATAAATAGCAAATATTATCTCCAAAGTTTTGTCTTTAGCACATGTTGGAGCATGTCTTCATTCTAGGAGATTCAAGGTTTCTACCTTAAAATAAATAGCCTTAACAAGGCTGTAGTAAAAAAAAACAAAAACAAAAAACAAAAACAGAAAAAACCCCAAAAAAACAAACAAACAAACAAAAAAAACCAACAAAAAACCCAAAAAAACCCCCAAAAAAACAAAAAACCAAACCAAACCAAAAAAAAAACCCAAAAAACAAGCAAACAAAAAAAAAACCCACCAAAAACCAAAAATATCTAGCTTTCTTTCCTCTTAGCTAACGTGAAATCTAGCAATTTGGTTGATAAAAGAAATAGTAACATGATTTAAGTGGCATTGTTTTGTTTGTCTTCAATTCTGGCACCAAGTAAAATGGAACCTTGTGCTACTATTCTCATTAAAGAGGGCTGTGCAAAGGACTTTTGGATGGCTTTTTGGAGGAAGCATACTCTTCACTAATTCTCATACAAAGAAAGTAATAGTGAGATCTGACCTTGTATACAGTGGAAGGAAAGAGAATGCATGGTAAAATAAATTCCCAGGAAGATTAATTACCAAAAGCATATGCTGAGCTAGATACAAAATATCTGATTTTCCTTCTCTGTCCTTGAACTGCTGCCCCTCAGTCTTAATAAAGGGAGAGAAATTAGAGAGGGCCCTGACACCTCTGAGCCACGTCAGAAAGAATCTCCATTTGTATAATGAGAAAATATGCTTTGTTTGGAAATGTGTGCAGTAAAACAGTGCTGTTGATTAATCTGAAATAATGTATTGCTTCTTTGCATAGGTCCCTAAAGTGACTCACACTGAATTCTGCCAGGGACGCACCATGAGATGGGCACTGGCCTGGAGTTTCTATGATGATGTGCAAGTACCTGTAAGTAGCTTAATTCTGGTTTGCTTGTGATTCTCTGTGCCTCTTGCTTGAGGAAGGGGCTAATGAGCTATAACTACTGTGATACAAACTGTTCTTCTTCAGACTGGAATATTGGATATGCTGGGCTGTATGGACAGTGGAATTTCTTAGATAGCTGCCAGTCTGTTAGCAGTTGTGACATGTGATTCAGGAGTGACCCTTCTTGAGGGTGGAAAAAGGAAGCTGTTGTAGGAACTTCCTACAACAACTTGGGTTTCAGTGAAAATAAGGATGATTTGTAACATACCTCAAATAGCAGTTTAGTAGTAATAAAAATATGCTAAGTTTGGGGCTGGATTTGAATTTACACTTCCTTCTGAGAACTCAGTTTTGATTTAACGTGGATTCTGTTACCAAATAGGTATGACCACGTCTAACTCAGACTTGCCTACATGAATGTGGAGCTTGTTCACCTTAAATGTGAGCCAGTTGCTTTTTTGGATCTGGATGTTTGTGTATTTGAATACAGGTATAGACAATAACCAGTCTTAAGGAAGATGCAAGTAGACCTTCAGTGCAGTTGGATCAAAATGTGGATATTGGCAATTGGCCTCTATTCCCAAGAGCAGCCGCACTTTCTCAGCTCATGGAGAGCTTATAGTTTAAAGGAACCAATGAAGCTTTTTGCCTAATACCTGAAGATAAACTCCCTCTGTCCATCAGGCTAGCATAAAGTGCATGATCCTGTTAGCTGGTTTGAGCCTGGAACTCCTGGGGGTGAAGTGGAGCATGTGCCATATGAATGACTGCTCAGTGCCTTATGTTACACTCTTAATCCTCCTGTCTTATGGAATCACAGTCTTCTGAGGGCAAAGTCACCCCACTAATACTGCATAGCCTTGTAATTCTTTTCTTTCTTTCTTTCTTCTTCTAGTCACCTCCCTCTAAAAGAAGAAAGTTAGAAAAACCACGAAAACCAATTACATTCATGGTCTTGGCTTCTACAGTCAAAGAGTTATCTGTCAAAGCTGCAGCCATGGGGTGGGATGCTGTAGAAGCTATTGCTGTGGTTAGAGCCTGGGTGGAGAAGATTCTCACTGATCTGAAGGTACAGTATGAAGTATTAGATGTTAAAACAACGTCCTAATTGAAAGCATAACTGTGAGAAGATCGTATGAAATTCTGTTTTCTGCAATAGGTTCAGCATAAACGTGTTCCATGTGGAAAAGATGAAATTAGCCTCTTTGTGACTGCCATTGAAAACTCCTGGATTCATTTGAGGAGAAAGAAACGAGAGAGAGTAAGGCAATTACGAGAACTTCCTCGAGCTTCTGAAGATATTCTGCACGCAATGGAGGAGGAAAAGAACAGCCAGAAGAGCGTGAGCAACAACTCGGACTGTGAAAACCCCAAGGCTGAAGACTCTGAAATGGGCTTTATGGCACCTGATGAGGATGTCCAGGTGACAGCAGGTGATGAGCAAGCAGAGGAATCTGCTGCCAAAGAAGAACACAGTGATCCTGTGAAGGAAGAGGAGATGGAAGCAAAGCAGGGAGAAACATCACTTGGGAAAGGTTCTGGTGATGTGAAGGAGGAACCTCACCCTTCAGAGGAAGCTAGCAATCTTACAGTGGAAAAAGAGCCAGGCCCTAAAGAAACTAGTGGGGGTTTTCTCTTCAAGTGTTTAATGAATGTGAAGAAAGAAGGAAATGATGTAGTAGTAGAAATGCACTGGGTTGAAGGACAGAACAGAGACTTGATGAACCAGCTGTGCACATACTTACGGAACCAAATTCTTCGACTGGTTGCTAGTTAGCTCTTTTTCCTACTTTGGTAAAGTAGGTCTGCCCTCAAATTTTGTAAACTATTTTTAATGAATTAAAAATTTTCAGATAGAAAAACCTGTCTTTACCCCCTTAAAAAAAAAAAAAGAGTAGAATGAAGATAGATGTCTCCTTTAATATTTTAAATAGGTTTTTCAGAAATGTAAGGAAGTAATGGATTTCATACTGCAGTTGTAAAACTACATGTGGAAGTGAAACATGTTTATGCTGTGAACATTTTAAGTGTCAGCAGTGCTTATTCTGGTCTTTTTCTGGCACAATAGAAATATATATTGTTACTAAGTAGAAATCTTTACTGAATTATTTTCTTCAATATTTTTTCAGTACTACTAAGGAAGCGGTTAGTCTGCAGTGGGAATTGTTTCCTGCAGTGAGAGCCTTTAGCAGAGGATTTCTGTGTGCCTCTCCTCCCTTTAATGTATCTAACTTTTGGTCAACAGAGTAGCAGCATAGATACATTCTCCTAGTGTCAATTCATTAAAATAATTGATTTAGGGAAAAAATGTGTGTTGTATTTATCTGGTGCTTGGGCTTTGAAACACAGAAGAGCCTACTGTTAGCATCTGGTTTTGTAAACTTGAACAATGAAAGAAGCTTTTTGAGCTGCTTGATTTAAAGACGATTAAAATACATTGACTCTTTCATTAGACCATCCTTTACACTTAGTCAGATATAATTGTCTGAAATGACAGCAGTATTCTTAAAGAATTTTGCTTCCATTTAATTTTAAGATTTAACTATGGGAATGAGATGCTTTTCTTCAAGGGCCGGAAATTTCTGCGTGTATGTGTTTGAGATGATGACCACCAGCCCTGCTTCACGTGAAGTCAGCCTCCTAAGCTGTCATCCATTTCTCTGAAGAGAGATACAGAACATGAAGAGCTTTTCTGAGTGGGGTGTGGGTGTGGTGGGTGTGTGTTACCCAAAATAAAGCAATGGTGTCCAGAAGGAAATTACTGTGTGTGTTCATGCTCCTGCTTTCAATGTTTACCCTTTGCTGTCCTTATTTTTGGAAATCTCAGTATGCTTTCTTCAGTTGAAATGAAAAGCAACTTAGAAAAACCTTATTTTTTGATACAATGCTTCTTAATACTTTCTGTGGGTGATGGACAAAGACATGCATTCTTCGGATACTGCAGAATTTTCCTAGAACTGCTTCTCATATTCAAGTTGCTGAGGAGAGGTAAAACCAGTCCTAGTCTTTTAGAATCTGAAAAGCTCTTTTGGTGTCAGAGACATTAGAAACAGCAAACGAGGCCGTTTGTCCTTTGTGCCCTCTCCTGCAAGGTAAGCATTGTCGTGTTGAAGCACACCCTTCGTTGAATTGTCTGAGCCTTTCACCGCTACAGCGCGCGTACCGCGCGCTCGGAGCGCTGCCTCAGCAAGCCCGGTGTTTTTACACAGACAGCCCCTACTCTGCGCCGGCCGCGCGCCTCAGGCGTGCCGGGCTGCCCGGTTCCCTGCTCCCGCCCGTTCCCTGCTCCCGCCGGGGCCGCGGCCCGAGCCGCCCTCCCGCCGGCCGGGGCGGAGCCGGCTTTGAATGGCGCGGCGGGAAGATGGCGGCGGCACCGTTATCGGCCCGAGCGGTGCCGCCGCAGCCTCGGCCGCGGGGCTCGGCGGCGGTAGCTCCCTCACACCGGGGCGGGCCGTGCCGCCCGGCCCCGCCGCTCCCCGCCGCGCTGTGCTGAGCCCCCCGCCCGGCCTCGACCTCTCCCTGCGCCGCAGCGGCTCGGCAGGTACCGGCGTGGAGAGCGCAGCCCTTCCCTCCCATTCCCCTTCTTTCCCTTGCCGCCTCCCCTCGGTCGTGCAGCGCGGCGGGCCGGGATGCGCTGGGCCGGGGGAGCGGGGATGCCCGGGGGCAGCGGGGCGCTGCTGGACGGGGCCGGGGACCCTCCGAGCCTCTCCCGGCGCGGGGCCCTGGCGCTGCTCGGGCCGCGCTTCGCCCCTTCCTTTCCCTCTGGAGGGCAGCGGCTGCAGCCGAGGGACGTGCTTGTGTTAGCAGGGTGGTGATCGAGGGATTTCCTGCACTCCTCGCTGTGTAGTCGAGGAAGAAAACAAGAAAATGTGTATTCTGTGCGCGAGTCTGAGATGGGGGCATTCTGTGTGTCGTGTAACACCGGGCCTTGTTCTTGGCTTGGCCTCTAGGTGCTGCCATAATACAGCGATAGGTGTCGTCCGTCCTCCTTGGTGTAACAGCCAAGGTTTGTTTGCCTGCATTGAGAAATTGATCAAAGAATACATGTAGAATACAGAAATATGCACAGTATATTTCTGTATGCAATATACAAGATTTTGTATAAACATCTTGTGGCAAGGTGTCATATCAAGTGCTCCTGCTGCAAGACAGCTGCTTTAAGTGATGCTTCTAGATGCCATACAAAGATTTTACCAGCTTATTGTGCCCTTGAATCAAGAGAGAAATCAAGACATATACAGGATCGAGATTGTATACAACATCTTAAATCAAGACATTTACAAAGCATCTTGCAGTTTCATCTCTTTTGTGATTTTTCTGTAACTTTTTAAAGCACGTACATCTCTTGATCTCTTCTCCAGTCATGTCACATCTTCTCTGATGTGATTCTGTCACATCTTCTCTGATGTGATTATGCTCTGCAAGATACAATTTTGTCAATTTCTGCAAATGGAATGGAGCAAGGAAATGTACACATTTCCACAGTCAGCTCCCCAAAGACAATTCAGTAAGCAGCACTCCTGTGTTTAACTGGCCCCACACTCTGGAACGGTTTTCCTTCTGAGAAATCTAATACCTAATGCTTTTAACCAGCAATTTGTATCTTCCTAATTTTGACTGTTTCTTAGCATTGTTTTAGTAAATTAAAAAAAAGTTAGTATCACAGGTTTACTTCTGTACATAGATCTCTAAGCCACAAGTTTCCAAACACATCTTCAGTTCTAAAGATATTCTTCAAACAGCCGAATCACCTGATCCTTTAGTCATTCCATCTTTTACATAAAATTTGTTCGTTTGAACACTAGTGAAAAAGCTTGAGGTCCCATCACAGAGGGGTTTTTATGTTTCTGAATCTTAATTCTTGCCATATTAGTCACTGTATTTGATTTGCATGGCAAGGGGAGGGGGGGCTATAAGCTTCTGGTGGCTTCTGTGAGAAGCCATGAGAAGTTACATCTATGTTGGACAGAGCCAGTGCAGCCAGATCCAAGAGGGACCTGACACTGGCCAAGGCCATCAGCAATGGCAGCAGCCCCTGGGATAATGTATTTAAGAAGGGAGGAAAAAGCCTGTGCAATGGCACCTGCAGCTGGAGGAATGAGAATATGTGGTGGAAACAGCCTGCTGACACCAAGGTCAGTGAAGACGGAGTGGGAGGAGGTCCTTCAGGTGCTGGAGCAGAGATTTGCCTGCAGCCTGTGGTGAAGACCATGGTGAGGCATGCTGTCATCCACCTGTAGCCCATGGAGGTCCATGGTGGAGCAGAGATCCACCTTCAGCTCCTGGAGAACCCCATGCTGGAGGGAGTGGTTGCCTGAAGGGGGCTGTGGCCCTGTGGGAAGCCCACACTGAAGCAGGTTCTTGGCAGGACCTGTGTAGAGAGGAGCCCATGCTGGAGCAGGTTTGCTGGCAGGACTTGTGACCCCGTGGGGGACATGAACTGGAGAAGTTCATGGAGACTGTCTCCAGTAAGAAGGACCCCACACTGAAGCAGGGGAGGAGTGTGAGGAGCTCCTCTTTGAGGAGGAAGGAGCAACAGAGACAATGTGTGATGAACTGACTGGAACTCCCATTCCCTCCCCCCTTGTGCTGTTTGGGGGAAGGAAGTAGAGAAAATTGGGAGTACAGTTGAGCCTGAAAAGAAGGGAGGAGTAGGGGGTAAGGTGTTTTTAAGATTTTGCTTTATTTCTTATTATCCTACTCTGATTTGATTAGTAATAAGTTAATTATCCCCAAGTCAAGTGTTTTGCCTGTGATGGTAATTGGTGGGTGGTCTTTCCCTGTCCTTTTCTACACTCATGAACCTTTCATTGTATTTTGTCTCTCCTGTTCTGTTGAGGAGGGGAGTGACTTTGGGTAGCGCCTGGTGTCCAGCCAGGGTCAACTCGCTTTTCATTGTATTTTGTCTCTCCTGTTCTGTTGAGGAGGGGAATGACTTTGGGTAGCACTTGTGTCCAGCCAGGGTCAACTCACCACAGTCACAGTTTAGGATGGACAATTCTGGTCTCCTCTGAATTCCCCTTGGGAAGTCTGTCCTGCTTTGTAGCATATTTCTGTTTATGCACCCAATGGTGCATAAATTTTTGTTTAGTGTTTTATGGTACTTTGATTACACAAAGTGAAGCAAAGCTGTGTAGAAACTGATCATGCAGCAGTGACAGCCTAGACTGGGGTTAACCTCAAGGCAGCAGTTGAAATTTTTAGTGTGATGAGAGAAGAAATGCTGGCTGCTTATGCAGGCTGGTATTATTTATCTATCCTGCCCTTATGCTGTCAACAATGGTGGGAAATTTCTTTTAGAATTTTTTGAATGCACCAGTAGAAGAACGGGTGCAGTAGAGGCAGTACACACAATTACTTGGTTTTCATCTCAATTTGACAAGGTCTTTCACAAAATGCTTTTACAGGAACTATATATTTATGGGTGATAGGGGAGGCATTCCTGTGGATCAGAAACCTGAATGGAACAAAAAGCTTGATTTTTCTTAACGACTTGGAAAAACAGAGGAGAAGGAGAGGGAGGAGGCAGTGCCTGTAGTCAGCACAAAGTTGTTTAGGGTTACTAAGACAAGAAATAATCAGCAAGGAACTTAATTAAGCTAGAGGAACTGGCAGTGTTGTGAAGATGCTATCAGTGTTAATAAACTGAAATATGGCACACTGTACAGAGTACTAGCTCGAGCTGCTTGTTTGCTTTAGGTTGTGGTTTTCAGTCATCTGTAAAACAAAAAACACTGGGCAATTCTGTAATCAATGAGAACTAATGAAATTTCAGTAGCAGTAACTTCTTAAAAGGGAAATGGTGTGGGTGAGGACAAGATGGCAAATACATTGCAATGCTGTTACATTAATCACTGCTGAAGCTCTCTTTGACTATGTATTTGGTAATAATGGTTGCTCTGTCTCAAAAGCAAATACCAGGGCAAGAGTTTGGTGAAGGAATTAACTGAATGTGGAAAATCTTACAGGAGGAAAAATTGAAAAAAAAAAAGTCAGAAGATAAGAAAAATGGTGAACCATCCACACAAAATATTGAAAAATACAGGGCAGATAGTTAATTGCCTTTTCTTGCAATACAGCAGTCTGTAGAGAAGTTTGACATTTGGGTGTATAACCTGAATGACCTCAGATGCAAAGATGATACTTGACTTTTTAAATTTTGTTTTTATTTTCTCCTTCCAAAGGGCAATATCAGCAGGTAAATGTTCCTGAAGACCAAGCAGACAAGTTGCTCCTTGCAAGCTGGGGTCTTCCCAAAGCAGTTCTGGAGAAATACCACAGTCTGGGAGTAGTGCAGATGTTTGAATGGCAAGCAGAATGCCTGATGCTTGGACAAGTTCTGGAAGGGAAGAACCTCGTTTACTCAGGTATGCAAACGTCTGACAAAACCAGTTCCCCCCTAACTTTTCCAGTGCCATTTACAAGGACTTACTGGTGCTAAGACATTTGGATCTGACAGGTAGAAAGGTCAAGATCTTCTTGTGGAGACATCTTAAGATCTGTCCCATTTCTGTACCTCAAACTTGACTTAATGATCTCCTTTCCAGATGTGAAGAGAGACTTTTTGCCCCATTTTCTCTGTTGAAGTTCCTTTAGAAGTTGATGATGATGACTCTTTTTTATTATAGACTGTCAACTAGGAACTGAATGATAACAACAATTGAAGATATACGTACTTCTGAGAATGTTATTTACTATTTTTTTTTTCCAGTCCATTTATTGTTTTTCATCACATATTGTGTGTGGGGTGTGTGTGCAGAAGGGGAAGTAATGCAAAAGGAGAAGGAGGACTGGTGGACTAGAAATCTGTAGGAAATGACAGTTGGTTGTCTACCCTTTGTGGGAAAAAGGTTCTAGAGCAGCTGAGAGGATGAAGAACTTGGAAGAGAGGCGGCTGATTTTAGTCTTCTTGACTCTTTATAGGGGTGACTGCAAATGTGGTTGTGGGTGAGAGACATCAACTGAAGGGTCCCACCCCAAGTTCTCCAGTAACTGCTTTCTATGCTATATTTGTAATGCTTGTTCTTTGAATTTATTTTTTAAACTTTAAAAATTAATTAAACCCGCCCACCTTTTTATTTTTCAAGCTCCAACCAGTGCTGGAAAGACTCTGGTCGCAGAGTTGCTTATTTTGAAGCGAGTCCTGGAGACTCGTAAGAAAGCTCTTCTCATCCTTCCCTTTGTCTCTGTGGCCAAGGAGAAGAAATGTTACTTACAGGTAAGTAGCATTCAAGGAGAGTGAATTTATGGGTAACAGTTGTTGGGTCACATTTTTTACACAGAAATGCAAAAGTATGGATTTTGGGGGAAAAAAATTGCTGAGCTTTTTCAAAAAGAAGTTGTAGATAATTTAAAATTTGCTCTAAGGTTGAGATAAAAAAACTAAACTTTTAGCCAAAAAGGTAAACTTAGAAAATTTTACGAGGTCAATTAAAACATTTTATTTCAGCTTTGACTTTTAAAACATTGTTACTTGCATTTATTCACCAAGCTGATAATATATACAATTTAAATGAAATTTCTAACGAAAGATCATCTTAGGAAAAGTACAAAGGGAAGGTGTAAATGCTGTCCTAAGGATAAAAATATATTGTAGCTTTCCTTGGTGCATTCCACCACAATTTTGTGCATTTGATTTCATTTTGACTTTGCTAATTTTTTTTTTCTGCCAGAATATGGTTTCCTAGCCCCAACTATTAAAAAAAAACTGACAGTGGGAACACTCTTCAAGACATAAATATTTTTTCTTGAAAGACTTCAATATCAAACATTGTTGCCATTAGGTAGTGACAATGGCTAAAACCAAATCCAAACCCAGCAGGCATTTTTGTTACAGTTTCTACCAGTTAAGACAGTTTGCTGGTTCATTAACTGCGATGGTAGCTTAACTTTACAAATTGCTAGGAAATCCTACAAACTAAGTGCAAAAGCTGCTTTGAAGTGCTTGATAATGGAGACATGTTTTTGCTTTAATCTTGTAAAACTGGAGGACTATCAGTGCTCTGCTCTGCTACTCCTGGCAAGAGGTTTGGCCGTAGCTGCACATACTTGAAATCAAAGGGTGACCTACCTGTGAGGTGCAAATATTTGTATCTTTTGTTAATGCTGTGTGGGATATGTGAAAGAGAAGAAGTTACTGTTTCTTGGCTTTCAATGTGAGATGTGTCATCACTGTGTTTGGAGTTCCATTTTGGCTTTTGCCCAGGATTTCTCAAGAGGAAGGTGTCTTTTTACATAAGCCTTTTTTACTGATATTATAAACTGTTGCACTGTGTGTTCCCTAACATTTTTGATATTAGATCCTCTTATACATAGCAGGGTTCCTCATCTTTTACTCAGTTATGTACACTGTCTTGCAATGTGTACTCTGTGGCTTCTGCTTTGGAAATAAAAAATGACAGTGGAGAAAAGAAATGTCACTAACTGGCTGATATATGGCTTTAATCTGATTAGTTGGCATTAAAAGTACTAGAAATTGTAGATTTCTAGTAGAAATCTACACCTGTAGAGCGCGGGCTTTTATGTGATTCCAGCAGGCATTGGCCAGAAGTTCAGAGTTGTAACCTTGGCATGATATTCTTTATCCTTGGAAAACAGGCCCTCTTCCAGGAGGTGGATGTGAGAGTTGAAGGCTACATGGGAAGCATGGCTCCTGCTGGACGTTTCTCTGCTCTGGATGTTGCTGTCTGCACCATTGAGAAAGCCAATGGACTAATCAATAGGCTGATAGAAGAAAACAAAATGGACTCATTGGGTAAAATGCTACAGCTTGACCATTGTGGGGTTTACATATTCTGAGTACATGTGAAATCATAGGACACTTCAAATCTTCTGAGTTCTGTATGTGACACACACACCATATAGGAATATGCAGCAATTTTCTTCTTCCAGAGAACCTCTTATTTGGATTTAGGAGGACAGGCAGCACTGTTCCATGTAGCTCAGCAGCTGGGATGAGGAGGTACAAGCTGCAGGATTTAGTTTGTCTCAAATGGATGGCAATCTGCATTTAACAATAATTCCCATTGCTGGGAACTGTTCTCTAATTAATAAAACTGAATTAAAGTTCTGAGATATGTTTGAGTTCAGGAATGTGTTATGTTCGTTTGTTTTAGACAGAGATTGTGGAATCTAAGATCTATCTTCGTTTAGCTTGAGGAAGAGAAGGAATTACATTCTGTGCTCATCTGGATCCAGATAAGCAGAATGAATACATAGTGCTCCTCTGAGTAGGCATTTTGACTGGGAGAGCTGTGCCATTCATTTCTGTCTTGTTTGCTCAAAAACCCTCTGTCCTTGTAACATTGGCTTCTGGGTCACTGTGGCCCTGATGGCCACTAGATAATGAAAGTATTCATTAAGTACTGGGGATAAGATAAAAGCTGAAGAAGCCCAATGTTTCCAAGTACACTTGAGAGAGATGTGCTTTCTTAATCCAATCAAAAGTTTGTTATTCTCTTTTTCTCTCTGCTCCAGAAAGCTATACCCAGTTATGTTTTATACAGTAATCCTTCCCATCTTCACTCTGTCCTGTAACATAGCTGGGTGCTATTTTAAGGATATAAAAATAGATGAGGATCGAACTGCTCTGAGACCTCCACCTTTGAAACTGCTGTTCTGTGTGCATCTGGTATCATAATATTCTGCTGCATTGTGTACCAGAAGAGCTTTTTAGAGAGAAAATGGGAAATAAATCCTTGTAGTTTTTTTCAGAGTGTGAGATCATGGGATAACACATTCACACCTGGATCTATAGGGACTGAATCACCATGAATGCTTTAGAGATTGCCAGTGGGCTGGAAGATGAGTGGGTGACTGTTGTGCAGCATTTTAAACTCATTCAAATGAAGGCTCCTGCAGTCCAGCTCGATTCTTGAATGTATATCTTCATCCCTTCACTTGGAAGAAAACCTGTTATTTATTTCAATATACGGCTACTTTTTTTAAGGTTGTTTTGCTTGTTTAAACTAGGGTTAGTGTGATCCTGTGTCACCACACTGTACAAGTTGTACTGTCACCACAAGGCAGACAGTGGGGTCGGGATAAACAACTTTCTGTTGGCTTGTGTGCCTTGGAAGCATACTCAGAATATTAAAATGTATTGCTTAATGATATTATCTTTCAGAATCTAGAGATACACCAAATCCCTCTGGTTGGAACCTCCATTTCATCCCATGTTGTTGCACTTTCAAAGATTAATGTACTTGAGAGGAGTCGTTTAAATATAAGCAGCCAAGTGACTACAAGATTTGAGTTTGAAGTTGTGTTCTCAATACCAATTCCTCCTTAAGGCACAGTGTTTTTCCTTCACCATTTGAAAATACCTCTGCTGCAAACCTCCATTTCCCTTAAGCCCCAATATGACCGTGTAACAGAAATAAGGGCAAAATGTTTATTTTTTTCTTTATATGCTTCTCTGTCATTAATTTTAAAATTAATTTTGATTTTAAAAAGTCATTGTTATGTAGGAAATGGACAAGTTTTCTATTTGGAAGTAAATTTTCATAAAAGCTGTAAAATATGGGTATGAACTGAAAATGCCAGTTTAGCTGTCACCCAAAGGAAGCTTGTCTGAAACTGCAAGATTGTACCTTGTCTTCTAATTAATTCTAAATTTAGACCAGTTTGTAACAAGGGTGTTTTATCTTTTGAGATGAGTTATTGGAAGATGACTGCAATCCTGGCTGGATTCCATCTCAAGCTTGAGCTGTTCCTTTCATTGATGTCAACCCCATGCTGATAGCTCACGTTGCCTTTGGAAATCGTTGAGAGAAACTCAAATCCTCTGCCTGCCAGAGCTCTCTTTGCTGTATGAAGCAGTTAAAAGCAATGTTGTGTTGCTTATTATTATATAACATGTCAGTTTAGAACATCCAGGTACACAGGAGATGATGTTCCTCTTGTTCAGCCTCTTGACACTGATGTTAAAGAAATTTTTAGGAAAATGATTAGAGAAGAATCTTCTGCTTTCTCAGTGTGTCAGCTGGGAATGGATTTGTAATGTGCTGTTGTGATATTTGTTTCTTAATTTAAACTTGAAATTAAAATGTTACTAGTTGAATTATATTTAAAAAAACCAAGTCCTTCCTGCTTTTCATTCAGAACTTTTTAGTTTTAAACAGGATGGGGAATTAAAATAACCTAGTTATTCTACAGTAAACTTGTCTGGTAGCTCTCAGGTAGTTTTTAATAGGTTTTTTTTCAGCTGTCTTCTAGGGATACACCTAATTTGCAGACAGAAATAGCAGACTGAGTCTAGCCTCATTTTCAATACTTATGTGGTATGATGAAGGTTTGAAGTGACTTGCATGGATTTTACTTTGGTAGGTAACTGATTAAACTGTCCTGTCTGAGCTCTGGAAGAATTCAGGCAGATTGTTGTATGGGGAAGCAGGAAGAAGCTTTTTCTGGTAGCTGAACAAATATGTATTTGGTGACCAATGAATTGCCATTATTTACAAGCACAGAATAGAGGAAGTACAGGATGACAGAGGAGCTGGATGGGTGGGAGTTTGTAAAAGAGGCTGATGAAGCAGTGCAAAACTCTTTTCTAACTTAAGTGGCTTGAAAGAGAAGGAGGGAGAAAACAGACGGAGAGAGAAGGAACATATGTAGGAAGGAGAGAAAAAAAAGAAGGAAAAATAGCATTGAGACAGATAATGTAAGGTCACATTTGCCCTTAAGCTCCTGCTATTTTAGCTGTACCAGAAAGATATTACATAGCTGCACCAGGGAGGAAAAAAAATTCCACAGCAGCAGAGCTAATGGAGTGTGGTGCCCTCTGTGCCCTGCTTTTTTTGTTTAACCTTCCTTTATCCTACTCCATATCTCTGGAACCCTGTTAGCTGGCCAGAAATACAACATACTGCTGCTGGGATGTGTGCAGGAGGTGCACTGGGTCCCTGAGCAGTAGTGGCTCTGTGTTTTCTCCTCAGGGAACGCTCTAGTCTGGTCTGTTGTCTCCAGCTGCTGATATTCAGAAGCCTTTTTAGACATTAGTCTTTTAGATATTTCTACACACCTTAAAAATTTGATGGAGGTGGTTAATAGATTAAAATGTCATTTGCAGGAGGTAGGAGGGCAACAAAGCTGTCACATAAGGATTTTTTTTCATTAGAAAGCCAAAGTTAAATAGTAGAGCTTGTTCAGGTTTGGTTAACAAAGAGCAATTCAATAGGAAGCAGACTCTGCCAGTGTAATTACATCTGCTCTTGTTTTTTTTTCTGACACAACTACATTAGTAAAAAATGGTGTTTTTAACTAAGACAGTGATGTCAACAAATTTTTTTACTAGCTCATTTGGGTGATGGAATTTTCCTTTGCAGATACTCTAAAGCCTGAGGGTTTTTACTTGCAAGGAGGTTACAGTATAGATGCTGCAATACTGTTTTGTGTGGTGTCTAGACTAACAACTCAACCTATTTATTTTTATTTTTTAAAAGTTGATTGTGTGTGTGTATGTGTGGTTGTAGTAGGTGTGAAATGTCATGACATCTGTCATGATTTGTCTCTCTCAGTGACAGAAGGAAGCCATGGTGGTGTTGGTAAGCATAGATGGATTTGTGAATTTAAGTTTCAGTTCATGTGGAATGGGAAAAGATTGAGGCTATTTGCTCTTAGTTTGGAGGTTTGTCAGGTATGACCTGAGTGCTTTTCTTTATCAGGAGTGGTGGTTGTGGACGAGTTGCACATGCTGGGAGACTCTCATCGAGGATATCTGCTGGAACTCCTCCTGACCAAAGTGAGATATGTTACAGAGAAGGTAGCAAAAAGGTGAGTAGACTGAGATGTTTGTCTTTTAATGCTAAATAATTGATGACTCCAAATATTTGTTCTCTGTGTGAATGGAAACTTGGGTTAGCTCCAAGGTTTTTATGAGAGCGATGACCTAGACTATTTTGTTTATTAAGATCTCATCATAGCACTTTTCAGGAGCCTGCCATTGTAGTTAAACCCTCTTTTCCACATGGCATTCTGTTTGTGTGCTACCATGGGATTTATCCTCTCAGGAAAAGAAGTAAGGCTGAAGCTTTAATTTACTTCTTTAGTCTATTCTTTTTTTTTAACTTTGGATTTTTTAAAAACAGTTTTGCCCTGCCTAATTTTTCAGTGCTTCATGGAGTGGTGTAATTATCCTGCTGGAATGCTCTGGTGTGATGGAAGAGTGGGCAGGCTGTTAACTTGTGCATGGTGAATTGATCAGAAGGCTTAGAGGATATGTCAGCAGTCTGCTTAGTTAGCTCTGCTCAGGGTGAGCTCTGCTTTTGCTTATAACATGTGATAGCCTAGTGGTTGCATGCTTTCTTGCCTTTAGCAGAATTGATTTGACTCTGGGGAATAGATAAGATGTTTGAGAAGACCTCTAGAAGCTTTTAAGAATTCAGTATCTAGATCCTCAGCACTAAACTTCCAGCTGCTCCATAGTGCCCAAACACAGAAAAAAGGAAATGGAGGAGGTGGTGTAACCTTCTTAATCTTTATTGATGGTGCTGAGAGAAGAGTCAAAAGCAACTGTTTCCTTAGCACAGAAAGACAGATTTTGTCAGTTTTCTCTGCTGCTTCTTGTCTTGTGAATGGTACCAGTGCTGGGCTAAGCAGAGACCATCTATTTAGTTCTGGGGTTGCTGCCATTTCTACACTGTCTCTCCACTGGACATTTCACCCAGTATTTCCCATCATGATTTCCAGGAGCCAGCAGTGTTCCTGGTCTAATCACATCTGACTTCTCATATTCTCCCTATCAATCCTGGAAGCCAGTACACTTTGGAGCAGTGTGAGTGACTTTGCCACTCCTTTTCCCTTGGTTTATCAGGTAGCTGCAGCACAGGTGCAGGCTCACCCTCTGCTTTACTCCCTTGCATCGAGGAAGCAGGAAGGAGAAAACACTTGCCAGGGGAAAAAAGTACAGGTGCATCAAGGAATGTTCCTGGGAAGACACAGTGTTTCATCCTTCACCATGCAGGCATGCTAGGGCCCAGATTCTCTATCTCTCTGTCAGGATCAAGGTGACAGGGGTACCCTGTACCACTTCCTGACATGAAGGAAGTGGCTGCTAATTTTATTTTGGAATCCACTGGGTTCCTGGAGCTGAAGACCACATTTTCTCTCAAATGTCCTTCTTCCTCTCTGTTATTTAATGAACTTATACAAAGTCTTTAAACACTGTCCAGTCTGGCCAGTTATCAGAATGATCAGTGCCTGTCCCACTGAAGTACAAGCTGTGTCTTCACAGCAAGAAAATGTTCTCAGATGGCCATTGCCTGTGTGGGTGTCCATGCTTTTCCACGAGGTTTTTCAAGATGCAGGCAAAATTCTGCAGCAGATTTGTCTCCTCCTTAGTCACATAATATGCTGTAGAGCTAGAACTTCTTTAATCCTTGGAGGTCAGTAGTTGCCTTAGGGAGAAAAAGGTCTAAAGTTCCTCTAGGGACAAAAATCTGTAACCTTGATGGTGAAGCTGTACCAGCAAATGCTTAAAGAGCTTGGATAACAGAGAGTCTGCCTCTCCTCAGCTTCCTTATTTCTGTCTCATCAGTGACTGGCCTTTTAATACTACAGCTTCTGGGTAATCTTGTTTTCTCTGTCGTGTCTTTGCCAGGATTACCAGGGTCTTCTAAGAAGATTCAGGTTATTTCTGAGCTCTCAGTGATTTGTCAGACCTTTTTATTTTTTAGAGTCTCGATTTGTGGCTCAGTGCAATGCAAATGAGTACTTTTCAAACACAAGCTTAGAAGCATAAAAAAACCTATTGTGTGGATGTAAAAGCCTGAATTAGAATCTAAATTTGGGTATCTAAAATAACAGTTTGTGTTGTCAGGTTTGTTAGGAGTCCATTACTTCTCACTGTCTTTAGTGAAAGCTGTTGTTCAGCATTTTAGGAACAGAAGCTACTTACTTTGCTGTTCTTAGGGCTTTGGTTCCCAGATCTAGGAAGATATTGGTCTAATATTATTTGTCCTGAAATGGAAACAACTAGAAGTGTTTTAATTAAGGTATTTAAGCTTAGAAAGATTGCAGTGGAGATTGAGCCATTCCTTTATTTCCATGTTTTTGTTAGTGGCAAGGAACTAGTTGATCTTTGTTTTCAGTCTCTCCAAATATGCAGTCAATAAATACCTGTTGGCTACCTAAAAAAGGTTTAGGTTCAAATTAATTAAAAGCTGAATTATCTTGTTATCAGTGCATAACCTGACCTGTTTTTTAAGAGCAGAGTATAGCTTCTTTCTTTGTCAAGAAGTTGAAAAACTAGCTTTGCACTTGAGAGGCTGGAAGGAATTAGATCGAGCAGTTTTTTCTGAATTCCATTTTCCAGAACAGTAGCCTGTGTTGTCACTAACTTTCATTTTCTTTTAACCACTTCCAGACACACAAAGAGCACCAGTCCTGGTTTTGGTGGGATACAGATAGTAGGCATGAGTGCTACCCTCCCTAACCTGGGGCTCCTGGCCTCATGGTTAGATGCAGAGCTCTACTGTACAGATTTCCGCCCTGTGCCCCTCAAGGAGTGGGTGAAAATTGGCAGCAGCATATATGACTCCTCCATGAATTTAGTGCGAGAATTTCAGCCCAAGCTGCAACTGAAGGTAACAAAACTCTGAGCAGTGGCTTTGGGATAATGCCTTTGGTAGTGCTAAAGTTAAAAAGACAGCTCCTGGTATGTTTTTTTATTTATTTTTAAATAGATTACATTCTCAACTTTGTTGTTTACTTCATAGATTCATGCTCAAACTGAGAATAAAATTGGTATTTTTGTCTTCTCCTGACTTAAACAAAAAAAAAAACCCCAAAATACAAACTCGTGAAGGTATTGAAGACAAAGTTGACTTTGCAGTTATGTTGTTTCTGAGTACTTGACAGGTATAAAGAGTTTGAGTCTCCCTTTACCCCACCACTCTATCTTGTGTCTGGAAATCTACTTCCCTTTCATAAATGCAGGTAAGTATTTCCTGCTTAGGCCAAGGAATTTACACTCATAATTGGGAGAAAGTATTTGTATTAAAATCTGGTATTGAACCCGCTTATGTTAAACTGGTAAATGATCTAATTTTGACACTGATTGGAAGTCAGATGTCCATTCCAATTCTTCTGAATCTGTTTTCAGTAGTTAGTCCTTTTGCACACTTGAAAAGGATATGGAAAGTTAGGGGTAACATACTATAATGATTTCAAAGAACCAAATGGGTACAAGTGGGGAATTTGAGCTCTCTACTTGTAGGTCCTTTCCTGTGGAGTCTTTGAAGGGTAAATTTTCTCTCCAGTTATTTGAACTGCTTTGTATAATACTAGTGTAGTAGTTAGGCTATATGGGCTGAGTGGCAGCAATATTTTAGAAAGTTTTGCACTCCATTCTTGCTGTGCACAGGCATTCTCTTGTCAGTAGCATGGTGGAACAGCAGAGAAAAAGTATCCTGGGAACAAAAGGAAATGTTTTTCCACTAGAGCATTTGGAAATTAGTTTTTATGTGGTCATATTGAGAAGGTGATGTTGCATTTGGATATTTTTGAGACAGTTGCTTTGGATAGTTACTAAATTAAGCAAGCGAAAGAACTAAACTGTGCTTATGACTCAACGGTTTAAAGGAGTTGGCTTATTTTATAAGACTCGGGGATCTTGGGCTTAATATCTGTCACTGGACTTTCAGACTTCTGTGCCTCAGAAATAAAAGGGAACTCGATGACTTCACCATTTCAGCTGAATTTGGCTGATTCCTTGTGGAGAAGTTCCTGACATTGCTCCACTGTCTTCATTTGCATTTTAGTTCTTTTTATTTCATGCTGTATGCCTACATTTTTCTCTTCCTCCTTTGGCCTGCTTGCTACAAGAGAATCTGGCATAGCCAAGCATAACAGATCAATTGCAGGGACTCTCTTAAGATCTTAAAACCAAAAAAGCAAGCTGTAAACAGCAGGTTTTTGCATGAGCTTCTGTATAAGTATTCCTAAAAGCCTTCCACTGTGGTCTGAACACCTGCAGTCTTTGGTCAGCACTGCTTGCTGAGTGCTTCTTACTGGGGATGCTTAGACTGCTACATGTCATGCTTTTAGTTCAGACATCCAAGTTAACAAATGTTCCCTAGTTTAAGTAGAGGGGTTTTCCTTCAGGGCTCTTCCCTACTGGTGTTACCCATGATGTGGAGGTTGCAGTGATTTATTTGTGCACTGTGTGACCTTCATTCAGAAAAAGATTTCTGAAAGCAAGATGAAAAACATTGTATTCATGGGTAGGTCTAGAACTGCCCTCAACAATGTGGTCATACTAGTGCTTGGACTTCATAAAGCAAGACAAAAACTAAGAACAGTCATCCATGTTCTATGTTTGCTTCTCTTTCTGACTGGAAGTAGAAGATTACCTGCTGGGATACAGAGGGACAGCATTTACAGACCTCATTCAATCTGAATATATTTTATCTCAATTCAGGGAGATGAAGACCATATTGTGAGCCTGTGTTATGAGACTGTTTGTGGTGGCCATTCAGTCCTGCTCTTCTGTCCATCCAAGAACTGGTGTGAGAATCTGGCAGACATCATTGCCAGGGAGTTCTATGGTTTGCAGCAAACTGAGAGTAAGAGAAAAGTACTTAATAGAAGACTACTGTATACACAGTGCCTTTAATGAAAATTATTTTTTGTAGGAACTATAAAAATATTTTCTTTCTCAAGGTTCTGCAAAAAATTCAGCCATTGCTCCAGTTGTTGTGAACAGAGAAGGGATTGATGAGGTCCTGGATCAGTTAAAGCGTTCGATTTCAGGCCTGGACTCGGTGCTCCAGCGCACTTTGCCATGGGGAGTGGCATTTCATCATGCAGGTATTCCTGAATATCTTGGTCTTGAATTCAGTAATGGTTAAGTCATATGGGTGCTTTTTACTGCAGGTATCAGCAATTTATCAGTTGCTTTTTTAAGCATTTTGTAGCTTATGATTAAATAAGCTTTAAGAATCCCACAGTTACAGGCAAATTTGAAATTCTTTTGTTGTGGCTGAAGACTTTCATTCACAAATTGTTTTGCTACATCTTCTCTGTGTTGTGTTGGTGTCCTAGGGTGACATTATGATGCTTGTATCCCCAGACATCTGTTCTGTTTATGCTGGATATTATGTTCTGTGCCTTCAAGACTGGCTCTGAAAAGCGAGGTTTTGTTTTGTCAGCCTGCTCACTCCTGCACAGTCGGTGGGACACAGAGATGGGGCAGTACATAGTGCTGCTTTTGCTTTTTGCTTTTGCTTTGGCTTTTGCTTTTGCTCCTGCTTTTGCTCTTGCTTTTGCTTTTGCTTGTTAGTTAGTTTAGCTAGGCAGTCCAAATTTTTCCTTGGACTGTCTTTCTTTCCCTTTTCTTGGAACCATTCAAACCTGCTCCAGACTGGGACCTGGGAAACACCAAGAGTTTGCGCTTTGTGGCCTACAGCAGCTATCCCCAGCACCAGAGGGACTGATAACAGAGCAACCACTCCCAGGAAAGACTTGCTGAATTTGTCATCTTTTTCAGAGAGGTGAAGGAGTGTTGTCATCCAGTATTGTTCATTTTGTGTGCTGGGGGGTGTTTTCCCTGTTAAATAAACAGGTTCTTTCCACTTCTCTCTGAGGAATCCTTCCCGAACCGGTTGGGTGGAGGGGCCATGGGGTTTGCTTTCTGGAGGGGCCTCCTTTGGAGGTTATCTCCCAAATTTGCCCTAAACCAGGACAGTTGGATAACAGCAACTTCTGGAATACAACTTGCCTGGTCCTTTCTTTGTGAAATGGCTGAAAACTTAACTGATTTGCAGCTCCAGCATTTTCAAGTTGTTCCTAAAGCTGCCAGAGTATTTCAGAGCAATTTTCCTCAGCTTAATATTGAAATAAATGACTAAATAGAGGCAGTATAACAATAAAAATAAAAATGAAAGGAGCATGTGTTGTGAACACTTCTGCTTGGATTTTTTATTTTTTACTTAGGTAGGTAATACAGCATGTCACCTGTTGATTCACTGAGAGAAAAGACTGACTGGGAGAGAAAACAGTAGCTGTGGCATTGTTTACGTAGCATTGTTGTGTGGCATTGATTACGTGGGAGGAATAATCCCAAATGCTTATAGAATCTGTATTTCTTGCAAAATTGGCCTGAAGCCCTGAAGATAATGTAGAAAGATACATACTAGACCTGTAATGGAAATAATGAAGAAGGAGTCCAGGGTCAGGGTGGCAGACAAGTAAATCCTAGTTCCCTACTGTTTTCTCATTTTTTATTTTATTTCTTTATGTATTTACTTACAGTGCTTGTAAATATGCGGTACGTAGTTAATCTTGCCACAAGGTGTATAAGCACCTTGGAAAAGCTAGTATATCACTGTCAGTTGAATAATAAAAACTTAAGGGTGAAATTTCGCTTCACTTACCGGTCAGAAGTTAAATAAGGTAGTGTTGCAAGCCTGGTTCCTAGCACTGACTGGTGGATGTTCATCAAGTCTGTTCTTCCCTTGCTGGACAGCAACATTTTCAGCTCTTACATTCAGTCTCACCATCACAAGGGTCACTAAAAGCCACGTCTCCCCAGGTCTGACTTTTGACGAGCGGGACATCATTGAGGGAGCCTTTCGGCAGGGCCTGATCCGAGTCCTGGCCGCCACCTCCACGCTGTCGTCGGGAGTGAACCTGCCCGCGCGCCGTGTCGTCATCCGCACCCCCACCTTCGGTGGCAGGCTGCTGGACATCCTCACCTACAAGCAGATGGCTGGAAGGGCTGGCAGGAAAGGGGTAGACACAGAGGGTAAGCAGAGTCTTTATTGACATTCTGTCGGAGCAATGTTAACCTGATTAAATCCAGGGCAGTACTTGGCAATTAGGGACTAATCATGATGAATTCCTTCGGTGTGCTGTATGATTAGGTTAATCAAGATGAATTTGTTTGGTATTAATTTGTTTGGTATTAATGGAGTAGAAGTTGCAATTCCCAGGGGGTTGTTTTCACTGCCTGAGACTGACTTTGGTATTTATATGTCAGTTACTTCAGGAACAGGCTATTTTTGCCTTTGAATTGTTGTTAGCTTCTAAGGCTGTGTTGTTCATTTGCCTTAATTCTGTGACCCATGGTCAGTTGACTAAAATGTTTAGCATTGCAGTGAGAAAATTTGCAGTAAACTCTCATTGGATGGGCCTAAAATATAAGAAACACGTATAAAGTCTACAACCCTAATTTGACAAGCTTCTGTTGTCTGAAATTATGATTTAGATTTATTAAACTTAACCATCAATTTTATGGATCTTGAAAGTAGTAATGAGATAGAGACAGGGAAATACGAACAGTAGTTCACAGATAATATGGCACCTTCTTGCATACAGTGGCACTGATTGATGCTCAACAAAAATATCCTGCCTGTTATTTTAATTTGCAATGGAAATTTATCTTTGTCGATAATTGCAAAAAGCCACATTATGCAAGTATAAACACAGCAGAAAAGAAGAAGTTCAACAGATGCGGGAAGTGGGATTTGCCCTCCTGATTGTTTGATTGGTGCTTGCTGGAGCCCTATGTAAGCAGACTGTTCTTACATTTAGCTTTCTATTTTTGCCTGAGTAGCATAGCAACAGAGCATTTTGCGACCTATATCTCTGCGAGCTCTCCCTGTGCGTTCAAGGAAAGGGCAGCTGCAGGCTGGATTTTGAAATTTTCCAGACTTTCTCATTTGACTGTAGCAGGCAGGTGTAAAATTACATTATTCCTTGAAGTTTCTTCTTTTTCTCCTTCAAGTTACAATAATTAGTACCCTTTTTGACAGTTCTGATGTGACAGTTCTGATGTGTAAGCAGTTGATTTTATGCTGATGAGCTTCATGAATGTACCATTTTTTTCCACTCCACAGAGTCTTTTGGATGAGAACATAAAGCTATGTTGCCAGCTGCTACTCTGTCACAGAGTAGGGAGACTGGAGGACAGCAACTTCAGCTGGAAAAAGTGCCTTATGTGGATATGAAATTTAGCTGACAGACAAAAAGATAAATGCTGTTGGGTTGAATTCCTCCTCCACTCCCAACATTGTAGTTTTGGATTGTCTTACAATTTGGTTTTTTAATTTATTCTTCTTGATTTGATGGAAACTTAAAAATATAATTTTGGCGAGTGAAATGTGTTTCTTTTTGCATTCGTCAAAACTACCATTTTCCCAAGGAGAAATAGGTAAAGCTGAACAGAACCTAGAATTTAGTAGGGCCTTTGTTGGTTTTAATGGAGTTTTTTATGCCTGGATATCCAGAGTCTTCTGGTGTTTGTCTAGTCTGATGCTAACCTGGACCTCCCCTAGTATCTGAAATGCACAATAATGAATATTGGAACAGCTCAGTTCCTTTTTTTTTTAAATTTATTTTTACTAGATTGCAATTATTAGCTTTGAATTATCAGTGGCATCTTGGGAAAGTATCCCCCAAGTCTTGTAAAACTGTCAGATAATGTAGAGCTAAGTGGATCCAACTTCTGTTAGGTTTTCTTTTAGATACATCACTCTGAAAGAGTCAAAGGGAAGTCTTCAGAGGAAATTTCAGGTCATATCAGAACCCAAATACAAAATGAAGAGATGTTCTTTATTGCTAAAATAAAATAAGCTTTTCTTTCACAAAACAATGCTTTACAGGCAGTTTATCTTACCTACTCCCCAGTTCTGTCAAAAGTACGTGATCAACTGATACCAACATTTCACCTGGCAGGATTAAAAAAACAGAAGACACATCCTCTGAACATCATTTCATTCTGTAGTTAATATATATAATTATGTTTAAGCTGTATTTCCTTACTCGCCTACACTGCATTTATTTATTCTGTTCATTAAATTTAAGTGCAGTTGTGTTTTCATTGCGTTTGGATTTGCTAATTACTGTAGCATTTCCACAGCTACAGTTTTATCCTAAGTTAACATTCCTAGGATCATACTAAGATACCCACAACCAAAATTACCTTGTGTCCAGACTACCTGCATTTAAATCTTAATAACTTATCATAAATCTGTCATGATATTTAATGTACAGCTAATCCAACTAAACTAGTGTTCTCCTTTTAGTCAAAGGCAAATGTGTCCTACCCATAATTCATTTATCCTGTGCCAGGTGGCAAAGCTTGCAGCTAGCTAAGGTCTTCAGTGATCCAGTTTCTCCCTAATAGCTTTGTGGAAAAAATATCCTTTATGTGACCACTGTGTTTTCCATGGTTAAGCTGTACTGATACGTGGAAAAACTCCACAGCTGGTAACAGTTGTAAAGTAGGTGTGTATTTCTTCAGCGCTGAGGCGAGTGGGAGATAACTCCTCCAAAGACACGCAGGCTTTCTGAAGAACTTAACCCTCTCTTTATTCCCTGAAGGGTTACATGTGCGTCAAGGTTTGCAATTCACTATGCATATTCATTTCCTAGCCCTGCCCAGCCCTGCTTGGCATTATGATTAGCTTTTTGGTCCTTCTGTGCTTGTGCAGTGCCCTGGTGGTCGTCTGGTGGTCGCACGGGAGGAAGCAAACAAGCTTTGCAACATCTTCCTCAGGGGTGAACTTCTCACCTTGTCTCCTTGTGCCTGCTCCCTGGTCTCTTGGTCGCAGTTCAAACCACAAGGCTGGTCTAGGCTTTTTTGGGGGTCTGAGGACTCTTTCTTATCTCAACAGCCTTGCAAGTCTGGCACTCTTTACCTCCTGCTTTGGGAAGCAGTTGCTTATCAAAATATCCTTGCATTCTCTCATCCCGTCCTCACAAGCATCCTGTCTTTGCAAGCACAGCAAATGTTAAACAATATACATGATTAAACAGCTATCCTTAATCAATCACCTTTTAATTTCTAACCTCCTTGCCTCAGTACTATGATCTCATTGAAGGAATTTACCCCTTATTTTCATTTTTCTTTTGTGGGATGTTTTTTGTCTCCCACAGAGTTTCAGTAATTAGAGATTAACTGAACAATGTCTGGCAGAGAATTTTAAGGTAGGATATATTGAAATGTACTTCAGTGGAAACCATGCAGGATTCTTATGTGTATGCGTATATAAATGCATATTTGGAAGTTCAGAGAATGTATAGTTACTTAGATCAGTCATTTTGAATTTATGAATTAGTTATTTCTGGAGTGAAAGCTGATTGACTTAATACAAACAGTCAAAATACTGTGCAGCTTTTATGTTTTCTTCTTACTTTTGAAAATTTTTTCAGTTTATTAATGTAATGAAAAAGTCAAATTGATGCCACTGTATATTATAGTTCCAGTCAACTCCAGAACAAGAAGCAAGAGTGGTTCAGCAGCAAAGCAGATGAACAGAGAGGCTGTGGAATCTCCTTAGATGACTTGTCAAGACCCAGACTAGCCTAACGTAACTTTGAAGCTGGCTTTGCCTTAGTTCTGATGTACTATGCATCTGTGCAGTTCTTACATAGCAATTCATATGCACTGTTTAAGGTTGCACACTTTTTTCTCTTTTGTTACTCAGGTTTTTTGAAAATACTTACAGTTTTCCATTCTAATATTATGTCCTTGGTGGGCTGTGTGCAGCTGTTATAGTGCTCATATGCAGTACTAAAGTAATTGGTTTTGTATTTGTTTTGTTTTTCTTCACCAATAGGTGAGAGCATTTTAGTCTGCAAGCCCTCAGAGAGATCAAAAGGTGCTGCTCTACTTCAGGGATCTCTCAAGCCTGTTAGCAGCTGTTTGCTCAGAAGAGAAGGGGAAGGTGTTGCTTCTAGCATGAAAAGAGCAATACTTGAGGTATGGGACACTCATGGATTAGAAATGTGCTTGGACCCTTGTAGGATGGTTTCTTCTGTGACACCACCAAATGTTTTCTGTTTCTTCTTTTTCATGTGTTTCCTGCTTTGTCAAGTCAGTAATTTATTTGGCTCTGCCAGCTTGCTTCAGTATTCAGCGTTTTGTCTAGGATGTTTCTCTGCTTGCTGCAGACTGGGATGTGAGCACACTCAAAGAAGCTTTGTTATTGTATTTAGATGTACTCAAGCAGCAGGCAGAACTAAGTGTCATTCTTAAACTTTAGGTGTAACCTGACACTGTTAACTGGAGGATGTTTGTAAATTACTGATCCTAGAGGCTTTGTAGGCTGAATTGGGCCATAATGACATTTGTGGAACCTTGTAAGGGCTCGTATTTACCCCCTCAACTTACCTACATCTTCTGCACAGGAATGACTGAAATTTTGTGAATACATTTTTGGTGAGCAAACAGGGGTGCTACCCAATTTTCTCCCTTCTCTGTAGGGTTTCTACAGGAGTAAAAAGGACCAAAAGGATTTTATTTCACTTAAGTGAGCTTATGTCCTTTCCCAAAGCTGCTTGAACTTAGATACAGGACTCTTTAAATAAAATTTGTTTGCAATACTTTTACTGTCTTTTGAAAACTTTTGTGATTTTTAGAACTCAGTTATATTTCCATAGATTTTGATTTTAGCATTGGAATTTCTAAATGTATTTTTCTGCATGAGAGCTATATAAAAGAAGAGGGTTCCTTTAAAGCAAAACTAAAATTCAAGGTGAACAAAATCACTCTCAATCAGGAAAACAATGGGATGGTATAGCATTCATATTTATTAAGAGAAACCTTCAGTATGCTGAATAGCCTTACAAGAGCTCCACTTTTATGGTTTGCTTTTTGTATTCACAAAATTGCAGTTTGTATTCTAACATACTTTAATATTTCACAGTGTTGGCTAAGAAAAATGCCTGAGGCTAGTCTCAAATCTAAATTGCTGCTATGTGTATGTTCACTTTCAAAATGAGATTTTGTAAATCATTATTTTCCATAGCTTAGTCCTCTTACTTCTGCCCAAGATGACTGACTTCTTGCCAAGAAAGTCTTTAGAAGTTATCTGTTGCTTTGTGTCATATTCCCCTCTCTGGGAAAATGGTTCTTTAAAACTGAGATGATGGATCACTCTCTTTGATTCTCTGATCTGATGTTCTGTTCTGCTGCATCTCTGGCAATATGAACACGTATTTTTCTTCAACAGATCATAGTGGGGGGAGTAGCCAACACTCCAGAGGATGTGCAGACCTATGCCTCTTGCACTCTGCTTGCATCCAGCATGAAAGAAGGCAAGTGGGAAAATGGGAAAGAGCAAGACAAAGCACAGGCTGGACCTATTGAGGCTTGTGTGGCATGGCTGCTGGAAAATGAATTCATTCAGGTTGTGGACTCTGGCAATGATGTGAAAGGTAAAGTTGGTGTTCCTCCCAGTGATTGCAGTTTTGATTTGCTAACTGAGTAGATGTTCAATGTAAATTAATAGTAAGGACTTCTCTGCATTTTTATTTTATTTTAAAGAATTGTGTATCAAGAATTTTCTAGCTTTCTGGAAGGTGTCTTTACACCTGTTTTAACATATTTTGCATGCACATGTTCTTGGAAGGCACATCACATCACCTGCACATCACCTCTAAGACTGATGCATCGTAGTCTAAAAATTCCCAAAATATCTTTAAACAAAGCAAACTTTAACCACAGGATTGGTGCATATTAACTGCAGACTGTGATTTTTGTCTTTCTAAAGAAAAAAAGGCTAGTTTAGACATAGGCAAGGCTAAGCCTGTTATTGTTTCCATTTTTCTGTCTTCAGAATGGAGACATACACTATTTCTTATTGAAAAGGTGCTGTGAAAAGTTAGAAATCTCTCAAATGCAGCACAACCTGAAAATTATTATAAACTTGCACTTAAATGTTTCTCTATGTAATATTTTTTTTTTTTTTACAGAAAAGGTTTATCACCCAACACATCTTGGCTCAGCTACTCTTTCATCTTCTCTTTCACCAACTGAAGCCATGGAAATCTTTGCTGACCTGCAGCGAGCTATGAAAAGCTTTGTTCTGGAGAATGATCTGCATATTGTCTATTTGGTAGGTTCCTATTCTGTGTCTTGTATTTTCTACTACCAAAACTAAGGGGAGACAGCACAATGCAAAGTTCTTGATGGCTCCATGAACATAGGCTTGGGTTTTTCTGTGCTTTGCTTAGCTTATCCTTCATGAAGAAAAGTTTCTAAATTGAAGGTTCTTCAGAATGAGTGTGTTACCATAGTGTCTGTTGTGTAGACAGGTGCTGCGTGCCATTTAACTACATTGTTGTCACTCTTGACTTACTAAGATTTCAGAACTTAATAAGTTTTGAGCATAAAATAATGGTAGATTTTCTGAGGCACTTGAAATTGATGAAACAAATTGATTTTTGTATGTGTGTTTGGGATCAGCAAGCTTAATTTCATATTACTTTTGGAGGCACAGAAAAATGTTGGGCTTCTATTATCTATTTTGCCTCCAGAAAGCTTCAGATAGCTTCAGACACCACTGTCTTTCTATGGGTGGGCCTTTCTTTGATTCAGTTACAGTGAAATTCACCCCTGATTTAGTTTACTTGCCTGGTGATGCTGCCAGGGCTAAAGGAAGGAGTGTGATAAATCTTATAAGGGAAAAGTGTCCCAGAGTGTGTCAAGATTTATGAGCATATACACTTGAACAGCTAAGCACTGCTATTTAAGACCCTGGGAGAGGAAGCCATGAACTTGTGAAGATTATTGAGGAAACCAGATGGAGTTGCACTGAACAACTTGGGATTCATGGCTGCCAGAGGCCCAACATGCAATCATCAGCTGAAATATGTCAGTCAGCTTTAGCCTTCTTTAAGAGTAAGGTGTAGTCTCTTTAACAGGATGATAAATCAAAGACAGAATTCGGGAGTCTTTTCTGAAAAGAAAGTTCATTTCAAGAGGAGTATGCTTGCAATTACAAAGCTTGTTGAGCTGGGAGACAGGGACAGGCAAGAGTCTGAGGGTACCTGTCTCTGCTTGGTGAATTCAATAACCCAGTTATGGGCTGACACCCATAGATTTTTCTTGGATCTACTGCTGTCCCATACGTACTCATATTTCTGTTTTAGAGGACCACATTATATTTTGTTCTATTTCTGCCGGGTAAAATGAGCTCCTTTGTGTTATGCACCAGTGAATTTTTTTCCTCTTTGCATGTCCAGAATAGGAAAAAAAAGGGTGAAATTTGTTCCTGTTCTGGGGTAGAGGCAGTGATGGCATAATGTTTTTTATGCTGTACTTTTTAATTGCAGCAGCTTGTCTAAGGTTATTTTAAATCATACACTGTTGAACAAAATGTTCTTGAGATTCTCTTCTGTTAAGCTACTCTAAAACACTGTCTTGCAAGTCTGTTCATTTTCAAGGCCAAAGGTTTATTTCATTTTGTTGCTTTTTAGTTTTTTTTAAGTATTGTTCTTCATGTCTTCCTTATGAGCTATAGGGAGTTTATCTGCTAAAATACTTTATAATTCTTTTAAGCTTGCATCTTTTACTTGTACAAATAAGAGACTGAATTCCAAGCCCTTGTATTTTAGGGAAGTTGATTAAAACAAATAAGGATTTGCTAGACTAGGAAGATAGTTTTCTTTAAATAAAAAAATCCAAATCACAAAAAAAAAGCCCAATAAAAACAAAAGATAAACCCCCATCTTAATAACTTTTGTTCTTCTCAGCAGATGAAGAAGCATGGATGATTTACAACAACATAGACAACTAGTATTCTGTGCCATTTAACATTTGTGCCAAGCAACTCTTAGTTCTTTCAAAATAATTAATCTTGCTTTATATTGACAAAGATATGAGGACATTTTGTCTCCTCACAGAGAAACTAACTCTGTGCTGACTAAACATTAACAGAATTGGTTTTATGTCTAAAAAACATAGAAAAGGTCTGGAGGTCTTTTTGTTAGTGTTAATAAAAGTTGAGATTTTTTTGCACCCCAGGTAAATGAAAGCTTCAGCTAGTTCTGGCAAAATCTGTGTCCTTCCTGCTTTGTCAGATGCTGTGGCAGTGGGTAATGTGGTTACTCATGGTTTTAAAAGGTTGGTAGATGTCTGTAAATTATCTTAAAAAAAGAGTAAAATTTTGTTTTCTTAAAGGACATTGAAGATGCAGCTTAAAAATAGTTTAGTAGCTTGGATTTAAAAAATAATCTGACAAAGATTCCAAATGGTTTAATCATTGGAGTACCCATATGAGTCAGATCTCATCAGTACAAGTATTAAAGAAACTGGATTAGAAGAGCTTTCACTTTCTTCATGGTACACGCCTGTGACTCAGTGCCTTTACGTCGTGTGTGGGATGCTCTAACCACATTCCCTAGGCTGTGGTTTTGTTTGCCTAAAACTCTGTTTAGTTCTGTTTATTTCTCTGAAACAGTTTTTTGCATTGTGTTATTTTCTTTAGATCACCCCAGTGTATGAGGAGTGGACCACCATTGACTGGTACCAGTTTTTCTGCTTATGGGAGAAGCTGCCTGCCTCAATGAAACGTGTGGCTGAGCTGGTGGGGATTGAAGAAGGCTTTCTAGCTCGCTCTGTAAAGGGCAAAATCACAGCTAAAACGGAGAAACAGCACAGACAAATGGCCATCCACAAAAGGTAGCCACAGAATGTGGGTGGGAAAGTGCAGAGATCAGAGGCTATAACACTTGTAATGCACAGGCTCTGTGTCTGTTTCCAGGAACTGGCTCTTTTTCTAAGTGAGCTGATAGGTCAGAGGACCTGGACCTGGTCTGCTCTGGACCAAGAACACAGGTGGCACAAAATGTTTGTGCTGATGTTTTTGGAAGCCATCCTCTCTGTTTCTTTTGTGTGCTATAGTGTAGTACTGTTCTGTTCTATGTATCACAGCACATTTTGCATGTAATGTGCCCCGGATGACAATTTTGTTTCTTCATGTACTTCATCAACAGGTTTTTCACCAGTCTTGCCCTTCTGGATTTAATCAGTGAGGTTCCTTTACAAGATATGACCAAGAAATATGGCTGTAGTCGTGGTCAGCTTCAATCCTTGCAGCAATCTGCTGCCACTTATGCAGGCAAGTTGTCTGAGCAAAATACCTCAGTCTTAGGAGTCTTAGGCTAGTCTGTTTTTTTTTTGTTCTTTTCTCCTTCCAGATTTGGGGCTAAAATAGCCTCAGTGTGGTATTAACAGCAAACAGCCTTGTGAAACCACTTATGGATTTATAGCTTAACCTGTGGTTGCCCCTGCTGTGGAACCACAGAGTGTGCAGTGGGAAGGGGGCCAGCTGAGGGGAATCAGGCAGTGTGCAGCGTGCTGAGGTATGTGGAAATCAGCTGTGTGCTGTGCAGGAACGTAGCTTGCTCAGTACTAAGTATGGAAATTAGTGCAAGTCCCTTCTAAAGCTTTGCTCTATGAGGAAAGGATACCTTTCAGCATTGAGTAAAGTTTGGAGCCTCTAAGATGGGACATGGCTTTCTTCTGAATGCAAAATTAATTGGCCAGAAGGTATAAGGTTACAGTTTTCAAAACAGAGTGAGTGGCTTCTGGGTAATCAGAAGACAGGAGATCACAGGAGAGATCACAGATCAGCAGATCACAGGAGGTCAGACAGCTGCTACCTTTAACTTCCCCAAGAAGGCTGTGTGGGAGTAGAAGTAACAGCCCACCAGTGACCGAGATATTTTTTTTTCTGTTGCCTAAATCCTTCATTACTCCATAAGTGGGTTTTCAGTTTTTAAGACAGTTTTAGCTCGACTTGCAAAACCCTCTGTGTGGGCTGCAGCATGAGTCAAAGCCCCAAAATGAAAAGGTCACGCCAACTGATGCAGAGTAGTTTAATTTAATTCTGGTAGTATAAATAACTTTTTTTTTAAACTTTTTAGTATAAATAACTTTGTAGCAGTTTCATAATTCTGTATTTCCAGTGTTAATAGTTTTCACAGGAGTAATCTGGGAAGTAAAATGAACTATTGATATGACATAGAGTTAAGGTATATGATAAAAATTGTTTTCTATAATCACTGTAAAATTAGTGAGGGATGCCATGTCTTTCTGTGGTTTTCATTGTCTGTATATGTAATCTGTGAATAAGAAACTGTCTTTTCTGTGCTCTTTTCCCTTTCCCATGCACTGGGGACTGCAGCTGTAACCTGTATCATAGGATTTGCCTCCTCCTATGATGCTCTCAGTAACTAAAATCCTGCAGACCAAAGTCTACTTTTATTATTGATATCAGCCCTGGGTTTCCTCAAAGATCTGTGGCTTTCCTTAATGACTCTCATCACCACTTTTTCCTTTGCCTTTTTTTTTTCCAGTATGATTCTTTCATAGGACTCCTGTTTCAGGATATGCATGTGCTTCAAACTTTCAATATTAGCATCTTTGGAAAAAACAGTGTCATTCAGAATTTCTGCCTCACTGATTAACTACTTAATTGCAGATTGAGTTCTGCAAGACTAGCTCCTACTCATAGCTGTGATAAACATGAGTTAGTTTCTGTAAATATTGGGAAAGTGAGAAATGTAAAGTGAATGCTGATTCAGATTGGGGGGTGGGGATTGAATCCAGCTTAGTAGAACTGGAGCTGGAGTTCAGACATTAATGTAACTTTGTGTTCCAGGAATGATAACAGTTTTCTGTAATCGACTGGGCTGGCACAACATGGAGTTGTTGCTCTCTCAGTTCCAGAGCCGCCTCACTTTTGGGGTGCAGAGAGAGCTCTGTGACCTAGTGCGAGTGTCTCTGCTGAATGCCCAGCGTGCCAGGACACTTTACAGCGCTGGCTTTGCCACCGTGGCTGATCTCGCTAAGGCCAGTCCCGACGATGTGGCAGCTGCTCTGAAGAACTCAGTACCATTTAAAAGGTGAGAAATCAGTAAGTCCAGAAGTCAAGTGAAGGAGTTTGTAAGGTGAAGGGTTACAGGATGAAGCCTGCAATGAAATGTGGCAACCCTTTGGAACTTTGTGTCAAATATTAGTTAGACATGATAATGACTTGATAACAGCTGATCACAGTCATTCTATGATTATTCTGAAATTAATAGAAGCACCTTGTATTTACAGAATAAATTTTTGACACCTAAATTTTCTTCTTATTCCTCTTTTCAATGCACTGTTTAGTCCTGGGTAAATTGTCAGTGCTTTCTAGGGAGTTTTTGCTGCCTCTAAAAGGCAGCTTCACCATATGTTCAATGTAGTTGATTTATTACTGATTATCTTTTGGGATTCTCTTGTGATTTATGTTAGTGCAGTAACAAGTTTCCTTGGTCAAGTACCTGTTGGACTGTGCCATGATACTTGTCTGGTTCATGTTCTTGAAGTTTCCTTAATTTGGAAAACAGTGCATGGAGGATGATTCATTGAGACCTGCATCTTGCCCTAGCAGGGAATTGGGACTTGTCTAGGGTACATTTAAACACAGAAATCTGGAAATGCTTTTGGGGTATGCAGCCAGTAATACCTTTTATTAACATCTATTCATATTTAGAAATAGTTATTTCCAATTAAGTTATTTTCCATGACGTGCATTATATTTTAGGTAGAATGCTTCTGTAAAGGAAGCTGTGAAGACAGTTGACATGGGAGCAGAAGAGAACAGTGCCAGCTCCCTGTGTTGTTTGTTATGTTCTGCATGTGTGTTTACGTGTGTCTGTTACCCTCCCCACAGTGTTCGTAGGGCTGTGGATGAGGATGAAGAGTCAGCAGAGGAGCGTCGGGCCGTGCGCAGCATCTGGATGGCTGGAATGAAGGGCTTCACTGAAAGAGAAGCAGCCTCTGTCATTGTGGAGGAAGCCAGGAGACTTCTGCAGCAGGATTTGGCACTGCTGGGGGTGCAGTGGAACCCAGAGTCTTTTCTCGAGACTGATACCTCCTCTGTGATCAGCAGTGAGTCAGAGCTGGAAGACAGACGGCATAGATCAGATGGAGAGGAGTCTGCTGAGTCTTCAAGGGTGTATAACAAAAAAGGGTGCAGAGTTCAACACTGTAATGGCCTTGGTTCTCAGATTGGAAACTTATCAAATATTAAAAAGGGATGTAAAAGGCGACTGAGCAGTAGCACAGAAAGCTCTGTGTTTGAGAGTGAAGTCCTGGGCAGGAAACAGGCTCGAGCAGAGGAAGGCAAGGGTGATTTTGTGTACAGTGCTAGAAAACGGCCAAATGTGTGCAGAGGAAATGAAAACATAGAAGATATTTCTCTGGTCAAAACCAAGATGAATTCCAGAACAGCAATCCAAGAGCACCTTACTGAACAAGGAAAAACACCAACACTGAGAACAGAGTCTTCAGCGTCTAGATTGATTAAAAGCACAGATACACATTTAAATCAGACTAGGAACAAAAATACTGCTTCAAAACTGCAGGGGTCACTTCTTGAGGATTCAAATAAGCTTAGTATAGATATACAAAAGCTGCCTGTTTCCTGCACCACCATCTCTACAGATAATTCTTTTTCAAATCAAAATAATAAGGAATTTATAGAAACAAATCCTATAACTCATAAAGTCTCAAGTTCTGTACAGACAGGGGGTGTTAACATTGGGAAGAAAGACAAAATGGAAGGATTATTTACAGAGTCTACCAGCACTAATGAAGGTATGCCTAAGGGGAGGGCAGGTTTTCAGGCACCTGTTATGCTGAAGGGTACTCCACACACCAGTGTGGAGACACACAGTATTGTAGGAAGTGGAGGAATACCTGATAGCGCTAGGACACAGAGAACTGACAAAACTGATGTTAAGCAGAATAAAAGGAATAAAACTCAAACAGGTGCAAGCTCTGCTGAGGGAAGGATTGATAAGCATTTTTGTCCTGGTGAAGAGAAAACCTGCAATATTGAGATTCAAAATGCTGGCAAAAATGGGAGTGAAAAGCCCAGTGGAATATTGTTGCAAGCTGGAACAATGCAGAATGGCAGCAGTCATCCTAAAGATTTTCTGAAAGGGTCTTTAGTAAAATCCAGAGGTGTTTGCAATGCTGATGGTGTTCAGAATGATCCAGCCTCTCATCTGTTTTCTGACTCCAGAGACTTTGAAGACAGCATCCAGTTGGATACTCAAACTGAGATGATAATAAAACAGGAGGGAGCAGCTGGAATCACAGGACAGCAGGGAATACAAGGTTCAGAGCTGGCAGCAATACCACAGCAGGGAACACCAGAAAAACGAAGCAATTTTTGGACTGAGAATGATACTGATAAAAGGCTGGCTGCAACAGTTAGGAAAGTGAGCTTCCCAAGTCTAATCACAACAAATGACATTATGAAAAACACAACTCAGCACTGTAGTAATAAAGTTTTGGAGTCTGGAGGCCTTAATTTACAGCCTGTAGTGAAGCAAATAGAACCTGCACCTTGCCTTAAAGAAAGCGATTTCTCAATGACTGACTCACAGCTACACAGTTTTCTACAAGATTACCAGACCCAAAATTCAGTGAAAGGGGAGAATGTGTCTAAAGACCTGAATAAAGCAACGTCCCATTTTGGTAGGGAACACATTGTACAAGTAGAATGCCATCCTGTCCCTGAAACAAGCCTAAATATGAGCGATAGCTTGCTGTTTGATGATAGCTTCAGTAATGTCAGTGACCTTTCAGCTGTTCACATCATGGAAGCTGATGGAAAGGACCCTGTGGCTTTGCTTCCTCCAGATGGTGTTTTGCAGAATCCAAGGCCTGTTGAGAATAAATTTGATGTCGGTGACAATCAGAAAGAACATGAGAATCCTGCACAGTGTAACAATGTGTCTTTAGCATCCTCGGATGTAATAGCAGAAGTTTTAGACCACGGAAACTCCCCGTCTTTTCTGAAAGACATTCCTTCCACATTTCAAGGTCAGTCAGGATTAAGAAACTCAGTCATTTGTAACAGTGACCCCAGACCAAAGGGCTTAGTAGGAGATCAAGGTGAAAAGCTCCAGAGAAGCCACCAAGCTTTTGAAAAGAGCCCCCATCCAGTGGTGTGGACTGAATGCTCGTTTGAACTAAGCCCAGGATTGCAGGACGTGTTGGACAAATGGCCTAGCCTCTCAGGCATTGAAACAGCTTCAGCAAGCTCCAGTTTGAAAGGAGAGTTAGTTGCTCCTCTTGTTAGTCAAGAGCCAGATCCAGTTTTTGAATCTGACTGTTGTGAGCAAAAGCCTTTGCCTACTTGCCAGGATTTAAAAAGCTCTTTCAAGGTTAAAGAAAACAAAATGGAAAACTTGGATCTTCAGAAAACACATGGCATAACACTTCAGCTCGAGGGAAGCAACAGAACATCCTGTCCTGCACCAGATAATAATAATGGGTTTATTCCTCCAACACCTCCCAAAGAACTTTTTCCAAAATGTTCTGTTTCTCTCCCATCTGCAAGAAAGGGACAAGTCACCTGCAAGAAGGAAGGGCAGACGATTCAGCTGCAGTGGAATAGTGAGGGCAACACAGAGCAGCAGGTAAAAACATTCCAGGACAATCTTGAGTATCTAGACCAAACTGAGACAGATGAGATAAAAGATGATTCCACTGTAGACCAAGGCTTTTCACTGCAGCTATCTCAGGATGTTTTTCCATTTGTTCCCTTAAGTGCTGAAAGTTTCACTATTATTGATGTAGCAAGCGACAAAACACTTTTCCAGACTTTTGTTGCAGAATGGAAAGAGAAAAGCAGATTCTCCATCTCAGTGGCATGTGAAAGAACAAAGTGCCTTTTGTCTCCCAAATCAACGATTGGTGGCAAATTCAAAAAAGGTCAGTTTCCTGTTCCAGTGCATTATTTTGTGAACAGCATGCAGTATCTTCAGCTTAAAGCAGGCCTAGAGAAGGAAAGGATATGCAGAATGGAGGAAAATCACTGATATAAGAGAATCATAGAGTGTTTGGGGTTGGAGGGGTCCTCTGGAGATTATCCAGTCCAACTCGCCTGCTAAAGCTGGTTCACGTAGAGCAGGGTGCACAGGATCACGTGCAGGCAGCTTTTGAATATCTCTAGGGAAGGAGATTCCACAACCTCTCTGGGCAATCTGCTCCAGTGCTCTGTCACCCTCTGTTTCCTCCTGTTCAGATTAAACCACCCATAATGCATCCCTTCCAAATTCTGGCCTTTTCTAGCAATGTCTTCAAGAGTTGAGACGGAAGTGTATTCCTTCCTTCCACTCTAAAAAGCATTTCACATTTGCCTGTCAAAAATCTATTTTGATAGTTAAGAAATGTTGCTGTTGTTGTTATGGTGATGTGACAGCAAAGAATCTAACTGCTTAATCTTGTCATTTTAAAGGAAGAATATGTTTAAAAAGCAGCAGCAAACTGCAGTGTATGAATACTTCTGTGGGGAAAAAAAAGGAAGCAATATTGCAACAACCCAGAGACTGATCTGAATTTTGCATGTGTTTATATTGAACCAAGTTTACATTTTGAAAATATTTGAAAATATGTAAGCTTGGTTCAGAGGCAGTCACAGAAGAATATTTAGATGCTCTCACATACCAACAAGCTGCTAACACTTCATTACTATCACCAGAGACCTATCAAGGAAATGCTTGACACCAGCTCTCCATCCTCTGCTAACACACATCTCCTTTGCTTTACTAAGACCTGATAATATTCAATTTTAGGCTCAACCGTACATATTTGCATTTTCAGGATCCCAAATCTTCTGTATTTATGGAAGCCATTTGCAATAGTAACTTCAAATTATTTCTTTAGTGAGTTCTCCTCAGCGGACACAAGTTAAAGATGAAGGATTTCCTGTCCAAGGATGCGAAGACATCTTGGTAGTTGGACTGGCAGTGTGTTGGGGTGGAAAAGATGCCTACTATATCTCTTTGCAGCAGATCCAAGACCAGACTGGTAAGTGAGCAGACAGGCTCTGCTGGGTTATTTGACACTGCATCTCAAGAAAGTTCCTTCAGCAGATAAGGTTCTTGGGAGTGCTGTGATTGTCCCGACCCTAGCTCAGTTGTGTGGTGGAGTAACTGAGCAGTCTTAGGTGTTAAACACCTTGGACAGGTTGCTGTAGATACATCTATAGTACTGTGTAACAAGGGCAGGTAATTGGCTCAGACACTGGACTGTGAGCGTGCACATGGCTAAAACATTTGCTCACTCCCAGGTTCTCTTTATCTAACTTGCTTTTCCTTTTCAATCTCTTCCAATTTTTGCTCTCCAGAACAAATCTAGCACTCAAATGCTGAACATAGCCCAGCCTGTGCTAAGTGACATTGTGACTAGGGTTTGATTCCTGGCTGTCCTTTGTTTGTTAATACAGACACAGCATATTGCTTTTGGGAGCCTAGTCTGGTTTGATAAAAGCATGTAATAGTGCTGCAGATGTATTGTTTGTTCATAGTTCAACTGTAGCTTTTGTGCTTTAGGTGGTTGCATTCAAGATTTTTCTCTTACTGTTTTTACCATGTAATGGGTTAAAAGATTATTTTTGCTTGTATTTATTTCCTGCCTTAGAAATCAGTCTGAGTTTGGCACCCCCACCTTTGGACCAAAGCCTACCAGTGACAGAGAGAATGAACCATCTGCAGCTGTACCTGCAGAAGAAGACCAAGAAGAAGCGCTCACTTATCATGTATGACTTCATCCAGCACTACAAAACTCTGCTGATGGCTTGTGGCATCTCCTTGGAAGGAGATTTTGAGGACCCAAAGGTTTGCAGGTTTAAGACATTTCTCTTAGGTGAAACTGCTAGTTTAAACACCACAGTGGAAAGACAGGAGTACCTTCTGGTACTTCTGTTGTTTAGGTATGAATCTGTCAGAAAGTTTAGTGAAATTTTCTTTCAGTGGGCAATCTAGAACAGTACTTTGAGGACATTTGCTTTGCTCTGGTTGTTCATAGTGCCTGCAAGAGAAACAAACAAAGAGTTTCAGAGGTTAGCACATTATTATTTCATACCTTCCTTGGCAGGGGAAATGAAGATAAATCTCTCCCCAGTCCCAGTGGACAGGACTTAACTTTTGTTTTGTTGCAGTAAGAAGCTTGGGACTGAAATGTCACAAGTGCTTCTGGTCAGGTTATTCCTTCTGAGACCAGAAGACTCTATAAGCAAAAGATTTACCCACAATGCATACAGACCACCTTGCTACCCCCATTTTCTCAAAACAAAACAAAACAAAACAAAGTTTACATGGAATTTCAAAAGGTTTGGGTACCAGTTGTAACTCACATGAAACTCTAGCTTGAGGTAAAAGCACCTAGCTGCTCATGTTACTAAAAGCTCTGGGTGCACAGAGAATGCTGTTGATTTTTAAAGCTTGATTTGCATATGGGCTGAACAGCTTCATTGCAATACTCAGCTCTGCAGGAAAGTAGCTAAGGTGTTCAACACAAGGACAAACAGATTTTTTCCTACCAAGACATAGTTTTAGGATGAAATTGAAGAGCAGTAAAAGCATATTTCCTTTTACTGTTGCATGTAATAATCATACTCATGTTGGTTCATTTGAGTGATACAATGAATATATGCATACACCCTCCCCAACCCCATATATATACATATGAGTTTTTATTTCTGCTTGTATGGCAGAGGCAATGTAGAAATCTGTGCTTCGTCCTGTATTGACACAAGAAATTGAAATATACGTATAAATTAATTTCCCTTGAAGACAGGGGTTTAAGCTTTACCAGGAGTAAAATATCCCATGCAGAATTCTTGGCATTAGTCCTGTTCTGCAAAAGATAGGAGAGCTCAGCTTGGCTAGTATTCTAGATCAATAGCAAGTTCTGATCTCTACAAAGTAATTTTTCAGATTAAACATGTTTTGATCCTGATTTTCATATTTATTCCCTTTAAGTTTTAATAAGTAAAAAGACAGTTCAAGATGTGTTTATTTGACAGACAATAAAGTTTTCAAAAGTACAGAAATAACTTTTCTTTTAGAAAGAAATAGCTTTTCATTCTCACTCAATAATTAAGTTCTTCAGTGACTTAGGCTCTCCTGAAGGATTTTACTGAAATGTTCTAACAAATTATTGCAGTTTACCTGCCAGATGAAGAAAAATAATATCTGCTATAACCTTGAATTAACCCTTGACTAAATATTTGCATTTTATTATGACTAAAAGGTAAAAAAAGTCTCATGGAGGTCTCAATTTTTAAGGTTGCATGTTGGCTGCTGGATTCTGGCTCCAAGGAACATACCCTTCACAGCATGGTGACCAACTTTCTCCCCAGTGAGCTGCCCCTCCTGGAAGGAGTGGGCACGGGCCAAGGGGTGCAGAGCCTGGGGCTGAGTGCCAGCAGAGACCAGTCTGGGCGGTACAGAGCAGCCATAGAGTCTGTGCTTGTCTTCAGTGTCATGGACCAGCTCCACAAGGAGCTAGAGAAGGAAAATCTGACAGGTAAAGAGACATCCTCCACCTGGGGGCAAAGATGGAGGGTAAATACAGCTGTGCTGCCACAGGCTGAATGATTCGTGCAGAGGAGATGCAGTTTGGAAGTTCTTATCTAAATATATTCTGTCAAAATGTTCATTTGTTAAAAGAAAAGAGGGAATTCCCTTGGAAGCATATATATTCTGAAAGAGAAATTAAAATATAATTCTTATATCCCAAATCTCCACCAGTTCCAGTGGTTAAGGCTGTAGCAGAGTCTATTCTAAGTCTCTAAATCAAGCAGATTTCTACCTCTCAGGTGAGTGCCCTGGCCATTCTGAGGGACTTGTGGGTCTGTCTGTGATTTCTCATGAGCATTTTCAAAAGCTTTTGGATTTTCTTGTCAGAAGTAATTCCTAAAATCCTCAGATGTTTTCTGAAGGAGATTTCTTGCTGTTTGGCCTGCCCATATAGCATGATTTGTCATGTATGCATTGTGTCCATGAAACTCTTGTGGTTCCATAGTGAATGATCCTGAATGTTTGCACTAATAATTGCTGAGTGCTCGTGCTGTTTTAAAACAAACCATCAAAAGCCCCCAGAAGTATATGATTGGTGGTCATTATGATAGCTTCCCCTAAATTGTATCCAGAGCTGAGGATTGTGGTCCACTGGTCCACTCCCACTGAAACATTTTCTTGCAAGTTTACCATATCATTTATGATTGTTACAGCTGAACCTTAGAATATTTTAAAAAGATGTGGGTGGTGGAATTAATGTGTATCAATTTAGAAAGCCTTACATTAAGCATGTCTGCAGTTTATAAAATGTTGATATAGGGAGAGATGTATTTTTTAGAAAAAAAATTGACAGAAGGTGCTCTCTTAAATACCTTTGTGATAGGATATTCTGGAACACTTCTTACCATAAATTACTTCTTATTCCAAAAACAAAAGCATTTAAATTAAATCTACAGTAAAATATTTCAGTGTGTCAGAACATTTCAGTATTTTCAAAACTGAGGATTCTGCTTTTTTTTTTTTTTAATTAATGTGTTTATCTGCAGTTGATCTGTTTCATAAAAGATTTTCTTTGGTTTGTACTTACTACAGATGTATTTTCTAAAGTGGAGATGCCCACCCATTATTGCTTGGCTCTGCTGGAGCTGAATGGCATTGGTTTCAGCACAACAGCCTACGAAACCCAGAAACAAGTCATGCAGGCTAAACTGAGCCAGATTGAGACCAAGGCATATCAGCTGGCAGGGCACAGCTTCTCCTTGACCAGCCCTGATGACATTGCAGAGGTACATGAGGGCTGGAGTTGGGAGGGGTGGAACTTCCCCAGAAGTTATCATCAAGAGGCTTTGGCTAAAATAAGAAAAAAAATTCTTTGTGGGAGGACAGCATGAAGAAAATCCAAAATGCAAACCCAGCTCTGCTGAGAGTTCATTTATCCTTCCACTCCTTATGAGCCTGCTGCCTGCAAGAGGCTGAGTCTCTCCTGCTTGTTACTGATTATTCTGGTTTCTGCCAACTTTAGCAGAGATAAAGAAGGTAGAAGTGGAAATACGTATGTTGGAAATGAAAACCAAGTGAAAATAAGCATGTGGTTTGTATAGGACCGTGGCCTCTCAGGGTGCATGAGATGATCTGCCAGTTAAATGGCTTTTGGAATATTTTGGATGAGTAGTATAGGACTGGAGAAGGTTTTTTGCAATGCCAGTGTCCTGCACACGAGATGTGATTTGGTGTAATGTAGTCTTGAGTCTAAGAAGAGTTGTACTGAAAAAGTTCAGTTGTTACCCTTGCCCCTGTACAGGCATGAACAAGGAGGAAAAACTGCTTTAAAAGTTTTGAATCAAGTGCTGTCTGCTTTTAAGAACCTTTTAAGAACTGACATTTTTTAAAGTCTAAGAAACAGATTTCTATGTCAAATAGCAAAGCTTTCATTCCTGAAGAATTTAACTTTTTTTTTTTTTTTTTTTTTTTTAAATGCACATTACATGAAATAATTGAAATCTTTCATTCCTGAAGAATTTAACTTTTTTTTTTTTTAATGCACATTACATGGAATAATTGAAATAGATTAAAATTGCTGTGCATAGTTTTCTCCCCCTTCTCTTTTTTTTTTCCCCCCATATACTATTTTCTCGCTGAGGGGCTGTACTTTATATGAAAGTAGTCAAAATCTGCAAGCAGCTATCAGTAAAAGAAATTCCACAGAAATATTCCTTCTTTGTTGTAAATGTAGAATCTTGCTCAGTAACAGTAGTCTAAGTTAGAACTCCTCAATTAATGCTCGACTTCAGTTTCACTCTGCTTCGTGGAAAAGGGGAAGTAAAGTTTTGTCTGAAATGCTGTTTTCTGAACTACAGAAGCTTGTACCTCATGTGGAAATTTATTACCAGTCATGCAAAGTACCTTGTTTAAGCTAATGGAACTTTACTCTTCTAGTTTTGTGTCAGTAAAACTTCTGTGCCATAAATGGGCTGGAGAAAAGCTTTCTGTTCCCTTCTGCCAGCTGTGAAATCAAAGACAATAGCTGCTAAGTAGTGTATCATGCTCTATGGAAACATAAAGTGAAAAATTAAGAGCTGAATTCTGTCTGTCACCAAATGAGCATATACTTAATTTTCTAGTTTTTGACAATTTGTTAGAAAAACTAATATTCTAGCTATTCTCTAAAAGGTATTTGTCACCACCTCTTTTCTGTGCCATTCACATTGTTCTGAAGCCTGCTCCCTGCTAACACTTCTTTTTTTTCACCAGTGTTCTTCCCACTTTCAGTCATCTGAACATTACATTTTATTACAGCTGACTGTCAGTAATAACCTCACTTATTGGATGGAGTTAATTACCTTTTCTAAAAACATACCTCTGAACTTAAACTTAGAGTGTTCAGAAAATGAGATTTTAAATTGCATTTCGTAGTTAATTAAAATGAGGAGGAATGACTTTGATAGCTGGGATCTTTAATCAGCTTTTTAATTACCTGAAGCATTTGTTCTATCCTTTGGCTGGAACAAGCTGTTTAAGTGCTCAGTTGCTTTTGTTTTCTCCTGGGAGTAGCATGCAGAAACTGATTTGAAATTCTGGCCTCTTTCAGGTCTTGTTCCTGGAGCTGAAGTTGCCACAAAATGGAGATGTGAAAGTCCAAGGGAACAAGAAAACCCTCGGTTACACCAGAAGAGCAACTGCTAAAGGAAACAGGGTCAGGCTAAGCAAGCAGTTCAGTACAACCAAGGTACAGTATAATCTGTTTCTAATCTGAAAGTAAATTTTAATTGCCTTTTCCTCGTCCAGTTACCACTGGAAATTCAAACTGGGTTCTGCCTTCTCTGTTAGCAGAATTATGACTCCTACTCTCCTAAATCTTGAGTGCAGTGAGGACATGCCTGTAAATAGCAGGCTTCAATAAGAGTAAATCAGGCAGAATCTGATTTCCCAAATCACGTGTAAGACCAAAATAGCACAATAATTTTGTAAAGCCAATAGCAGAAGAATTTTTCCACATCAGCTTGAGAGTTACTTAAATACCATGTCAACTAAATACAATATTTTCTCTTCCTGCTACTATCAAATCTGTATTTTTTGCTTCAGAGAATTTGTCTTCAGAATAGCTAATCTGATGGCTTATCAAATTTAGTATATCAGAGGCTTGTATAATGTGAAGGCTATTGACATTCTTGCCAGTTGATAAATATTGTGGACCTACATTAATACCAACTGCTGCAGGCTAACGGGTGCCCTTGGCAGACAAGTGAAATTAGCAGATATATATGTTCCTGTTTTCAGGACTCATTAATCTGTGTTGTTTTCTTAGTTTTCCCTTGTTCAGTGTAGTCTGTACTCGGAAGACAAGTATTGATTTCTGGAACTCAAGTGGCAGTAAAGACATTGGGTGCAGTGGTGGTGGCAGAGCAGGGAGCAAGAAGCAAAGAGAGGATTTCCTCCTTTTGTGATGTGGAGGGATGAGGCTGCAGCTGCCTGCAGTGCACAAAAAAAAAAAAGTTATTTTGAGAAATGTTTTCATGTCACTGTCTTTTGAAATTCTTGTTAGTCCCTTCATATTTCTGATTCAGCTGAAAGGATTTGATTGCTAGTGATCAGCTTTGTCTTTCAAGGAGCGTGGTCAAGGGCTTCACTTGGTGTTCCTAGTGTACAGATAGGAGAGAGCAGGGAGAAAAGTATGCAAGAGGATGGAGGAGAAGCATTAACGCTGGACAAGAGGAGACAACGTAGGGGACCTATGGCAAGTGATGCTTTATTTCATCATTTCAGGTGGTTTATTGGTTGGTGCAGGTTAAGAGTGATGAGAGGGTGCAGAAGTCCAAAGAGAAGTGATTGTCTTCTCGTGGGTAATAAAACTGCAGCTGTGTCAGGTGGTGCTTTGATTACCGAGGTGTAGGTGGTATAAGTGGAGAGGATATCGATTTAATTTTAAGGCAGCGACACTGGAAGCTCACTGTGGGTGAAGGAGTCACTTTTTCCTGCAGAACAGCAAAAACTTTATAAATAAAGTTTTAAAGGCCGTTGATTAGTTGTGCCCTTTTCTTCCCACAAGGATGTTTTGGAGAAATTAAAGACACTTCACCCATTGCCAGGGCTGATATTGGAATGGAGGAGGATCAACAATGCCATTACTAAAGTGGTGTTTCCACTGCAGAGGGAGAAGCGATTGAATTCTGCACTGGGAATGGAAAGGATATATCCAATTTCACAGACTCACACAGCTACAGGTGAACAAATGTGTGCAAGTACCTCAGTTCTTACTGGCTTTTTGTCTTTTTGTATGTGTGTGCGGCGTTTCTAAGAGGAAAAGATAGGAAATCAAGCCTGTGCTCTACTTCAACCAAACAAAGATACTGGTACATCTATTTGACATATATCTGCCTTAAAAAACCAGATGTTTAAAATAGTTTTTGTGTTCACTGAGCATTATTATTAATTTCTTGCACATATTACCATGTAAATATCTGACTCTAGAACAGGTTATTAGTGATACCGAAACAGGGAACCATCACAAGCCCATTAAACACAAATTACTTTTCCTTTTTAAATTTTTTTTCAGTGGTTGTGTCCTCTCACTCTCCTGCCCACAGTATTTTGGAGATGCAGTGTGTGCAGCTGTATTGGGTTAGAGAGACTCCTTTTGGACCCTTCCTTAGTTCTGCCCTATCTTCCTTTCAGGTCGAGTAACCTTCACAGAGCCAAATATCCAGAATGTGCCAAGAGATTTTGAGATTGAAATGCCGACTGTGGTTGAAGAAAGCCCCCCCTCCCAAGCCCATGGAAATGTTCATTCTCGTGCTGCATTGGGGGGCAGGTAGGAGGATCTTGACAAAGCTTCTGTCTAATCTTAATGTGGTTGGGTTGTCAAATTTCTCTTTTCTGCCTTCACCTGAGGCTGCTGTCATGTCAGTGTGACTTGTTATTCAGTGTTTCTCTTACCAGGGAATAAATACCTAAAAATCAGTGATACATGAAAGACATAATAATACTAACAGCATGTGGTTTAATGGAGCTATTTGCTTTCTTTTTGACGTTTTTTATGAAACCCTTCAGTGAGATTAGCATTATGTTCCCAGCTGTTGGATGGAAAGCCTGAGTGTGAAAATAACCAAACTGAAGTTAGGATCTGGTTTGACTTGCTAAGAACTACTCTGAAAGAAGATAGAATACTGTGGAAGAAGCAGAAGAAAATTCATTTGTTTTATGCTGTGCAGCTCCCTTTTGAAGGGAACAGGGGTGAACATATTTTTCATTCTTTGTTAATAATTTCATTTGTGATAGTGACCTGCAGTAACTACTAGGTAGCAGAGGAAGATTTCTAAATTTGGTTTCTCTTAAACACATAATCTGTTTTCTATGATTCTACAGTTCTACTTTGACAGCATTACATGCCAATGCCTAAACAGTTGTGTGGAAGTCTAGTGAAACACCAATCTTTTATCATCTACCTTGTGAGCTTTGAGGCTTCCTGTTTGGTGGTACTTTTCTGCCTGTTCATTTTCTCTTTCCATTCAGGTTCTTGTCCCAGTTGTGTCACCTGAGTGACTTTTCTAAGCTTTTTTCCCCACAGCAAGATGCGAGAAATTTGAGAAGGTTTTTGCTTCTTCTATCTGGTGCCTCCTACCACCATGTGTTTAATTAACACCCTTGTGCCTTGGGAAAGCAATGAGAAGAGAACTGAGGAGTAGAAGGATCTTGTTCATCTCCATCTCAGAAAACCAGGCATAGCCATGGAGGCAGGAATGTCATTCTGAGATAAAGCTGTGGCAGTGCTCAGGCTTGCAGCAGCTTTTCAGGATGGCTCGGGAGTGTGCTGGTTTCTTGAGAGCCTTCCCTGTAAAGAAGAGCCCATCAAAGAGCTGGAGTGCCTGCCAGACTCTGAGAGGTCTCTCAGGCTGACTTTTCCTACATTTTCCTACATTCCTTAGTTAAGCAGCCACTGTGTTAGGAAGATGGGCAATCCTAAAGGCACAGAAATGACTACTGGCACAAAAGAAATTGTCATCCAGCCAAGTCTGATCAGCCTTCCAGGCTTTGGTCCAAACTGTCTATTATCTTACTAACTACTATTGCTACTCTTTCCTCCTGTTGTAAGAAGCTTCTGACCAAAGTAGTGTAGCTAAATTAGGTCATGGTATAAAGCCCTTACACATTTAACTAAATTGAGAACCTATGCTGAACAGTGTGATTTTTCTCCAGTAGCCAGACGTGCAATTGTTCCTCACCTTTATTTCTTTTGAAAATTTATTTCTGTGATTTTTGTGCATTCATCTCATTGATCCCTACCATGCCTGAAAAGCCAATACTTAAAAAGAAAAGGAAGTGCACAAGAGAGAGCATGATGTTTTTTTCTGTGCTCTGCTGAAACTAGTCTTGATCTCAGAGATGCCTTTTCATTTTGATAAAGAATTTGCTCAGATCCCTGATCCAGACATCAAAGACTTAAAAAGGCTTTTTGCCTTCCAGTGAACAGCCCATTGGCCTGTCTGTTAGACTGGTGCTGATGGGAGACTGTGATGTGAATGGTGTCAGAGCCATGCACTGTTCAGTGGATGTGCTCATGGATACAATTCCATCTGCAGCTACAAATGACTTGGTGGGACAGGAGACCTAAGCAACCCTGAGAGGACACAGAGCACATGGGTGACACTGTAAACTTTTGGCCACTCAGAAAAGAAAATTGAGCAGCTTTGGGGCGCTTTTCCTCTCAGTCTTTAGGGAGGAAACGTGCAGTGTGTAACAAGCACCTTTTCTGCAACTTCTGCTCTGTTTTTACAGGCTTACTTGTGAATGTGTGTGCGTGTGCAGTAATGAGGGTGATCTTGGGGGTGGGATTTTTCTGCCTCTGGGCTGGTGTGTGCATTCTGCAGAGGAGAATGATGTTGAGAGACTTGGCACTCAAGATGAAGTGTTGAATTTTTAGGATTCCTGTGACTGCTGTCTTTCTGGAATGAGCTCATCACAGATCTGGGACCATTGATCTTACCTGTTTTAGAGCAGAATGATCCAATTTCTGAACTGAATCCTGAATGCACTAAGAAGATTTATCCCTAAATCTTTTTGGAATCAATAAATCCCTTTCAGATGTTTATGTGGTCTCTGTCCAATTCCTCCATGGTCAAATTTGGGTATGGATTGTCCAGAAAAATGAAATAGAGGCCAGTGTCTCACTTGTTTTCACTGATCTGTTGTGGTAAAAATGATTATGCATCTCTTAGTATTTTAGAAATTGGTGAAGAGCCGTCATTTTTTTTCTCCACAGATGCAGAAAGCGTTCCAGTATTTTGCCTAATGGACTAAAGGTTCAAGCTGCAAACAGATCCGAAGAAAGAGGAATGCCATTTTCTGTTAGCATGAGGCATGCTTTTGTTCCTTTCCCAGGTAATGCCCTGCTCCTGCTCTGGAACTGTTAAGTGTATGGTTAGCAAAAAAGATACAATGAAGGTTTAAGGACTGATAACAGTATATATATGTCTGAGCAGCCTACTTGGAAAACTAGTGCAGTAGTTAGCATGCCTTCAAAATTATTCACACAACTGTAAGAGAGAGAGTTTCAGTTGGGCAAAGTACTCAAATGATACCATTCACATGTTCACACTTTCATTTCCTCTTTAAAAATACCTGTTTTTTGAAGAGGTAGCTAAGGCAGCTCTTAATACACAAATTGCACTCTACCTAGTGTTCTTTCTATCCAAATGTCAGTTCTCACATTGCCTGCTCTGTCTTAGACACCTGGACAGATACTTGTTTATATGGTTTTGGTGGATTCTAAATGTGATTAGATGTAAAGCATGCAGGCCTGAGCACTGGAGAAACAGGCAAGAATTTGTCTTGATAGAAATTGCTGTGAAAAACTCTCAGAGCAGAAGATAAAGGGCGGGTTCAGTCCTTCTTGCTGGCAAGTTGAATGGAATATTGGGATAATTTATGAAATAATGCTTTCTGATAACTTCTTGACTTCAGGTGGCTTAATCTTGGCTGCTGATTACTCTCAGCTGGAACTGAGGATCCTTGCTCATTTGTCTTGTGACTGTCGCCTCATTCAAGCCTTGAATGGTGGTACCGATGTCTTTAAGAGCATCGCAGCAGAATGGAAAATGATCGATCCCGAAGCTGTTGGAGACAGGACCAGGCAACAAGCTAAGCAGGTAATTTTAGGAAAAAAATTCAATAGCAGCTTTCTGGGCAGGAAGGTTCAGTGTTCAACACACTGTAGCATGTTTTTCTGTTTGAGTTCGGCCATGATTGTTCAGTAGTTCCTTTGTCCGTCCTCCCACTCCCTGTACATTGCAACTAAAGCTGTCAGGGTTTTTCTGGGGGGATGAGGGTGGAGAAAAGCAGCATGAATGGCTTGGACTCAGGGGGGGTCTCTCTTCTTGAATACTTGCCATGGTTTCCATGCACTTGTCTTCCAGTGGATCACATTTTGTTTTGGCTCTGCTTTCTCTGCGTGGCTGACCAAACGGTTGTGATTCTTCACCCTTTCCTCTGGCAGATCTGCTATGGAATCATCTATGGAATAGGAGCAAAATCTTTAGGCGAGCAGATGGGGATTGATGAAAATGAAGCTGCCAATTACATTGACTCCTTCAAATCGAGATACACAGGTTTGGATATGGCTGTTTGGGAGCTGGGTGGTGGTTGTTTTTAATCCCTTCTATCCATGTCTCTTCAAATCCTAAATTTGTCTCAACTTACTACTTGTATCTCTTGAAAATGCTTTTCATTTTGAAATGTCTGGTCATGAATGCAGCAGTTTGATACTCTGTAATGTTTTACTCTGCTTTTGTTTTATTTACCTTTAGGATTTTGTTCTTATTAGAATCTTTTTGGTAATTTTAATTAATTAATAAGCCCTGAGGAGTCATTTTAAAGCTCTTCAGTTTCTGAATGAGAAACATGCTTTTCCTTATTAAAACACACACTTCAAATGATATGCTGTGACAACTTTAGAACCATGCTTCTTATAATTTTTAAATACAACCATTTCTTTCTTTTGCTTTTGTCTTCTGCTTTCATGGAGTTTTAAACTGTTTTACGTATTATCTTTTAATTTTTATCCAGCTGCTCAGAGTGGCTCTCCCCTGTTTTGTAAAAAGTCGTGGCTGTGTTTCTAAGAAGCATGTTAATTTTTAGGAAAGATGTAGAGAGAATAGAGCTGCAATCAGAAAAAGAACGGAGGGCAAATGGGAGAAGAGGCAGCTAGCTCTAATCATAGGACTTGAAAATGAGCTGGAAAATTATGTTCTGAATATTTAGGGTTTGTTTCTTTAGGAGACAGATGCAGAAAAACAGTTTTCTGTTGAGACTCTGTTTAGTCTCCATTAATTTCTGAATAGTCACTCCTTCATGACCATTAGGAATGACTTCCTGCTTCCTCTCTCTCTCGGAACGTGTGCATGCATACAAACTGCAGTGTACCTGATATTGTAACTTCACTTCTCTTGGGTTTTCACTTGCTAGGTGTTGCCAGGCTGACTGCTAAATGACATACCTAATGAATTGACTTAGGCTGTCAGTCCTGATTTTGAATATCTCCTTTTATGTTTTATATTTTGTAAACATGGAAAGAAACTGTCTGAAGTTAACTTTTCCCACTTTAGTACAGTTGTTACCTGAACTTGCAGTGCAAGTTCACTCTCCCCTGTCTCACCTTTCTTTGACCTAAGTTTCTTTTTAACACTCTTGGTGGATTTGCTCCTTCCCTTGCAAAGTGCAGGTGGGTGATTTTCTTTCATCCTAGAATCTGAAGGGACACAGCCTGAAGTCAGGCAGCCTGAGGCATCAAGGGCTTTGGCTTCTGCTTTCAATTTACTCTCTCCCTACTACTTGTCTTTCCGGTGCTGGTCCAGGTTCTGACCTCTCCATTATCAATAAGACACGTATGACCCTCTGTGCCTGGGCACTGGGCAGGATGGACTTCCCACCTCCTTGTGCACAGCCAGATATCCTGACACTGTGCACTCTCTTCCACCTCAAAAGTCTTAATAGGTTTTGCAGCAGAGCTGAATGAGTGATCGTGTGCCTTTGTCCACTGATGGGGTCTGGGAAATTTAAAGGATTTCCTCTGTGCTGCTTGGCTGCCCCAGACTGCTTTCAGTGACCCCACTGAGAAGTCAGTACAGAACATCAGCTGTATTACAGAAAACTTTCTCTGTCCTTTCACAGGGGTTCAGAAATTCTTGAGGGAGACAGTGCGGAGCTGCAGGAGGGATGGGTTTGTGCAGACCATCCTGGGGAGACGGCGCTACCTGCCAGCTATCAAAGATCCAAACCCCTACAGTAAAGCTCACGTATGTTGAGTGCTGTGCCTTTTTAAAATTCTTTTTTAGTTTTATTTTTAAAATGCCAGATTTCTTTGCATAGCCATGTCTGCAGATTTACAAGGCTTGTGAGCCATCTTAGTCATGACCTTCCACTTCTTGCTCAGTTCATTGTTCCCTCCGTCACTCTCTGAATAACAGAGCTTTTGTCATGGCCTGTTTGACGTAAGTCTTCTGTGACTGGGTGTGCAGCTGTCATCACTGTGCTAACCTCACTTCAGAACTCCCACGTTGGAGCTGGAGTGAGTAATTTATTGAAATCGATGGACATGATTTTAAAAAGCCTCCACACAGGGGTACACTTAAACTCTTCAGGCTGAGTTGCTCCCACTCTGCAGTCTTTGTGTGTTACGTGCTGTCAGCACTTGAACAAGAGAGGGCATTTAAGACCTATATTTGTGGGTATTTGTTAATTTTCTAATTTTCCCTGAAAGGAAAATTGCTCTAACTTCTTAGATAAGTATTAACTTAGTACACACCTTTGCATTAGCATAATTTTTTTTCCAGGTCATTTTGGACACTTCTGTCATAGACTCTACTTCAGTAAGAGTAAACTGACACCCTAGGGAGGTGTTTCTGTGGGGAGGAAGCATTATACTTCTCAGTAGGAAGCTGGATCAGGTTGTGTGGAATTAAAGACTAGAGTAGAAGAGGGAGGCAGTGGGGGAGTTTGTACTCCAAACAGTTGACAGGGAAACAAGGAGGCTTTCAAAAAACTTTTGAAAAATAATGGACAATTTGATCTGAAAAATACTTCAGCAGGAAGCTTTCTAGATGCATCTTCTGTTCAAATTTTATTTAGTTTTTAAAATCATATTAAACACCAGTTAATGAATTATCTTCACTGTCATTTCAGCATCCTTGTAGTTCTTTGCAGATGTTTCAGCTCTAAACAAAGAAGAAACTTGGAGTACAGTTTTCTTCTCTGAGGAGGGGATTAGTAGAGGAGTTGCTTGTGTTGAAAAAAAAAATGGTGGTCTGCTGTGTTTTTGCACAGCTGTAATGCTCTGGCAGTCAGGATTTAGTGTGGCAGACCAAATTGTTAGTCCTTGAAGTCCAGTTCCTTGCCTTCGGTTGTCCATCCCTTATGGCTTTGAAGATAGGCAGAAGTGTCTTGTGGTACCTGGATTAACTGAGATTTTTGGTCTCCCCTTGAAACTGTTACCATGGGTATATGCTTTTCCTTCCTGTGGATTGTGACTCTTGCAGGTTATCACTCTTGATATTCATTAATTTTAAATTTGTGGAATTTTGTCAGGTGCCTGTAGAAATTTTGTGTCTGAAGCTAGTTTATAATGTGTCTTTCTCTCAGGGAGATAGAACAAACTCTTTATTTCGAATTTTTACTCTGTGTATATTTGGCCATGTATTTATTATTTTTAATTAAGTACATGTGACATGTTGGATTTGATTTTTTGGGGGTGAGTTTTGAGAACAACTATCTCTGTTCAGGCAGAGCGCCAGGCTGTGAATACGACTGTTCAGGGATCTGCTGCAGATATTGTCAAAACAGCCACTGTGAATATTCAGAGATGCCTGGAAGCTTTCTCCTCTGTGTTCAAGTCCCATGGACATCTGGAGAGCTCCTTCCAGAGAGATAAAACTGGTATGGTTGCCTCTTCTTTGCACACTGGAGCAAGATTTTCAGTGTTACTAATGTTAATTAAAAAAAAAAAAAGCCTGAAAAAAAAGTTAGTACTTTTGGGACTAGAGGTGGGAGAAGTTTTATTTCCTAACAGTGGTAAGTCTGTGTTTAAGGGGCAAAAAAGTCATCAGGAAGGAGGAAGAATGTCTGCTCAACAAACTAAAGCAAATGTGACCAGAACAGAGATTCCAGTTACCTCAGAGCAGATCTTGCAAAGGTTGGCAGTGAGAGTTCATGTGTGATGTGGTTCAGAAGTAGGAAGGAGGAACTGAGCAGACACTCTGGCTTCAGAGGCAGTGAAAAAATTCAGTGGGGTGACTTCTGTTTCCAAAAATACATTTTTTGGTTAGAATTAAGTCTGGAATTTGTTGGTTGGAATTGGATGCACAGAGACTTCACAAGAGTATTATATGAAGCACTTATCCTAAGTTTTTTCAACATAAGTTTTTTTCTGCTGATAGCAAAGCTGTTCTGGGGTGTTCATTCCCAGAGGGATGCCACAAAGACTTTTTTTAGATTAATGGAGATGGTGTTTTGTTCATCAGGTGTATTTTAGAAAGACTACTTAAAAGATGGAGAGCTGTATTTCTTTGATAGCTCTTATGCTTCAATTGAAACATGAAGAGTCTGAAACTGAAATATGAAGAGTCTGATTTGGAAACTAAATAATTAATTGGCAAACCTCTAAAAATGTGTCAGGGAGTTTATTTTGGAGATTCAGAGGTCAGCTAGGAGTAGAAGGCACGAGCTTGGCAGAGCTTCCCACCCCTCCTAGAGGCAGAAGCTCCTGACCTTTGGCCAGAACAAGCGTAGGGAGGTGAGTAGATGCATTTGTGACAGTTTTCCCCTGCTCTGATACTGAGTGTTTCCAGAACTGGAAGGAATTCTTTTTCAGCAAGTTAGAGGTGCCTGTGCCATCAGAGGAGCATCCTGCATCATGTGGCTGCTTCAACATTGCTGCTTCAGTGTGAGGCTTGTGTGAGCAGCTGATGATGGCTTGAAACCCTCTCTGTGAACTGAAGTCCTCCCGTTAGCTAACCTGAGAAATAAATAACTTTTGAGTCTCTTGTGTGAGGTGGTGTTTGTTTATTTTAAAACAGCAACAGCTTTTACCATGGAAGGGTTTGTTTTATTTTTTGTCAGGGAAGGCCCACCAGGATCTTGGTTTTGTCAGCTGCTTACTTGTTTATTCAATAACTGTTCTTTTCTTCCTTCCTCAGTTCTACTCAGGAGCTACACTTTCAGAAACTGCATTTTGCAGGGGGCTGACTGCTTTCTTAGACTAGCCATTAAAATGTTTGTGGAAGAAAAGCAGAATCCTCATTTATTGCCAGAGAGAATGCTGTAAACCAGCTTCTGATTAAACTTTGCACTATTTTGTTTAAAATTTACTTTCAAACCAGATGGTTCAGGAGACACAACTGTCTCTTGCTTCTGATCTGATTCATGTCTTTATAATGTAAGGCTGAAATGTGTACATCTAAAATACTTCTCATTAACATTTTTTCCCTCAGTAGCAGTACAAATATTGATAGAATAGCCATGATTTGTGGTTTTGTCTGTAGGCAGAGGCTTTTTAATTTTCAAGGTCCTCACGTTCTTTTTGTCAGCATTAGGAATGTGCAAAGGCTTTTGATACAAGAAACACACTTGTGTATAATGGTGCCTAACAAACTCTGCTCTTCACCTGTGCAGGAAGGCTGTTGAGGAGGAGAAACACAGGGATGTTACATCCCATCAGAGGAGGCTTCTTCATCCTCCAGCTGCACGACGAGCTCCTCTATGAAGTTGCAGAGGACGATGTCATCCAGGTACAGCCCTGCAGTTCCTCTTCCAGCTCTGCTGCATCACTGTATTTCAAACAAGCCTTCCTTCTGGGAGCTCATCCTCTTCCCTGGATCCCTCCTCCCTGGGTGCTGAAAGGGCTGTGAGAACAAAGTTCAGCTGGATGCATAAAAACATGTTTGCATGCTTGATCCCTTGATTTTTGGGTTCAAGCCATCCCCATGGCTGAAGTTCATTTTCAGTGTGTGCTTTGTTGCTTGCAACAGCAGTTCATGCAACTTCTTTGTGAGGCTTGATGAGTGAAGTGGCTTGGTATTGTTGACAGGTGTAGGGGGAAGTGTTTCCTCATCTGGAGATATTTTTGCCTTCCTGTTTATGCTCTGGTGCCTAGCTCAGAGCATGCATTATAACAGCTGTGGTTTGTACTCTGTGCAGGGAAAGGAGGATTCTTTCCTTTTGGTACTCCTTTCCTCATTCCCTACCTACTTGTCTTCCTGGCAGGAGCACTGTGGTGCTGGTTGGCAGCAGGTTGGGTACAAGGAATCTGCTCTGTGCTTTTGAAGTGCCCTTAATGTCTGTGTGTGTGCTCCTCCTCCCTGGAGGCACTCCTGGGCCTGGGCAGAGGAATCTGTGTGCCAGCTCTCAGGGGCAGGTGTTTGACCTGGATGTTGGCAGCTCAGTGTTTCCCAGGTCCTGAGCAGCAGCACAGGGAGGCTCCCAGGCCGTGCTTCCATATCTTGGGGTACCTTTCTTCCCCTTCTGCACAGGCACATCACTGATGACAAAAGGTCATCTCCTGATGGCAAGCAGTAACTCCTAGTCTGACAGAGCTTTCAGCAGTGCTGACAGGCCTGAGCATGCATGTATATATTAATAAATATCTGCTAATAAAAATATGAAGACTATAAGTGAGTATATGTATTAATAATATCGATATGTTCACGTAAATAAAAACAAAAAGTTTGATATTTTTGTCTTGAATTTCAGCTCAAGCTTTTTCTCATTTGCCAGCTTTGTTCAGACATCTGCTGCTTCAATCTAGGCAGGCTGTTTTTGAGACTGAAAAGCTCCTAATATTCTTCCTGTAGAAGACTGAAATCCCCTGAGTAGAGGCATTAACATCTTTAGATACTGACTCCAGTTTATCAGGGTGTTCCCAGGAGAACCGGAGACAAGTGAATGGATTTGCTTATTATTTATTGTATTCTATGTATTTCATTAACTACCTCAACTTCAAGAGCAATTATTACCAGCTTTTCTTACTCCCTTCTTCTTCTCCATAGATTTTTCTGGGCAGTTGCTTAAGCCAGCAACTGCCTGCCCTGCAGCACAGCTGCTGTCCCTGGTTCTGGGTGCAGCAGCCCTAATCAGGTATTCTTTGCTGGTGCCATATGCTGGACTTGTGACCTCTCTCAGAGAATCTCCTTCTGTATGGTTCATGTTTCTTTTGATCTGCTGGGCCCCAAACTTGATCAAGGCTGGAGTGGTTTGAATAAAGTGGAAAATTGCTTTGTGTGTCATGCAAGCAACATTTTCTATGTTCCAGAATTTCATTTCCTTGTTTTCTCACAGCAGTGTGCCTTGCTTAGGCCCTGTTCAGTTTTTAATCTCTGATAACCCCATTTTTTTTCCTGCCCAGGCAGTTATTTTTCATCCTATTTTTGAACAGTAGATTATTTCTGTCCTAATTCTTTACCCTGCTTCTTTCTGTTCGGTACTTGTCTGTGCTGAATTACATCCTATTTCAAAGCACTTTTCTAGGTTATCAAGATCATTTTGAAATGCAGTATGTAGGGACATAGGGGCTTGGAAGACAGATCTTCCCCTAGTTCTTCATGCTGTTGTAAACTTCATCTTGTGCTCTGATTTCCTCAAATCCCCTCCTCCATTCCCCAGCAAAAACTATGGAGGAATTTCTATGGTGGCTACCTGTCAGGAAATTATGAAAACACATGGAAGGGTCAGACAGCTTGAATAGTTCCTCTGCTGCCAGGGTGGCTTCTAGCTGAACTGAGGAATCACCATAACTTCAAAGCCTCTTTTCAGTCTGCTGTGGAAAGGTTCGTGGGATGGGTGTGGATTGAGAGATTCATTCAAATAAGCAATCCAGGCCAGGCTGGATTCTGCATAGGTCTTGGGGGAGGGAAGGGGGTGGTACCTTTGTCCAGAGCAGGTTTTTACAGTCAGGAGAAAAAAATCCAGTCTCTTGTAATCCAAACTGCTGCAGAAAGAAATAATTTCTGGTTTCTTAACTGTGTGTTGAAATGAGTGTTTTCTTAGGAATACTTCTGGAGAGCAGAGAACAGTTACCTCAGCTGTTTACTAGAGGGCAGGAGTTGCCTTAACTAAATAGCGAGGGGGAACCTGGGCAGCATTTGTAGCACCCACATGGAATGTGACCTGCTTTCCCAGAGGTTTATGATTTGTGTTTCACAGAGTGCTTTTCAAGCTGGCACAACACAGAGGAGCCACCGTTCTTTGCTTCTGGCAAATTGTGTCTTGATTTCAGTACCTTGAATCTTTCAGAACAGACTCCATGAAACACTTAAGAGTTGTGCAGCTGAGTGAAAAAAGACTCTTCAGGAGTCTCAGGTGTTTAACCGAAAGTTAACCTTGGCCCCTTTTTTTGAGTAGTCTTTAACACTGCAGAACCAGTCACGGTTCTGTGCTGCATGAAATCTCGCTGGCTTTATACAGTTTCTCCATTCATAAGCACTAATCAGGAGCTGGTTGCATTCCCATTGGAGGTAAGTCAGTGCAAATAAATGCAGGATAGGATTCCAGGTGCTTGTCTGCCCCAGCTATTGACAGAAACCCAGAGCACTGAAGCTGTGTGTGTGTCTGATGCCTGATGTTTTCTTCTAGGTTGCTCAGATCGTGAAACACGAGATGGAAAACGCCATCAAACTCTCAGTGAAACTGAATGTTAAAGTAAAAATTGGCCCCAGCTGGGGAGACCTGCAGGACCTGGAGCTGTGACACTGCTGTGTGACTTTCCCGTGCGTGGGGAGGCAGCAGGCACCATGGACTGAAGGGTGGAGGCCTGGGATCACCTGCGGGCGGTGTGATCCCCCTGGGCTGTTTCTGCTGGCAGGGTACCCAGCTGCCTTCTGAAACGCGTGCTGGAAGCTGGTGTGAGCTCAGCAAGCCAAAGCAGCCAGAGCTCAGCCAGAGCACGTGTTTCAACTGTGAAATTATTAATTGTTAAAAGAAGGATATTTAAATGAATTCTGCCAAGGGTGCTTGATCTTGTATAAACCCCCAAAGTCTAATGAATTTATTACATATGAAATGAGCTGGATTAGGTTATTAAAACAAGGTGCAAACATAATTTGGCAGTGCCTGTGTATAATTGTCTAGGGCAAAAAGAGTCATTGTGATTGCACTTGATGCAGAATTTTGAAGGCCTTTGCCAGGATTATCTTGTACTGGATTCTGCTGATGACACTCAGGTGCTGAAGTGGCTTTACAGTCGGCTGGATTTCTGACTGAGCAGCTGTGCAGCATTCACAGTGAGTGGAACCTGTGCTTGGTTGGCCTCTGACTTTTAAGAAAGCGTTTTTGTGACTGTTGTAATTCATCCTACTGCTACCTTGCAAACTGGCCTCAAGAGGAATATTGTTTGGGATCTCTTAGAGTTAATACAAAATCACCAGCAGAAACCTTTTAAAGAATGAAGCTCAATGAACTTGTTAAAAACTTCATGGCAATGCATATTTTTGTCAAGAAGAAAACGATCTCAGTCTGGCCAGCTGATATGGCAGCCTTGCTGGTGTTTGAGGTCTGGTGTGTTTGAGAGGAATTGTTACACTGTGATGAGTGACCTGTGGCTCTTCCTTCAGAGACCCTTTTCCTAAGGAAGCCTCACACTTGCCTGTTGGCAGTCCCACTAAAACCTGCTCAGATTTCCCCCACTCTTTTGCCTCAGTGTCTTTGGCTCTGACCCCATGATGAGGCAGAAAGTTTTCCTGGGTGTTTGGGCTTGTCAAGCTGAGCTGGGATCAGATCCTTCAAAAGAAGGGGCAAGGATGGAGCTTGCAGGGAATTAATCTGCCACTATTTGGCACCACTATCCCCACTAATACCTTCTGGTCTGGCTAAATCTCACATCACAAGTTTTCATTTCCCATTCCAGACAGCTGTGATGGTTACACAAGTTCAGCTGCTTTTGTTAACTTCACACAATGCCTGACCTTGAATTCTGTAATTTTCGTCGTCTGGCCCTTGTATCTCACAAGAAAGGGAGGACAAGTCCCTCCTTCTGTCTCTAATGATTGTATCCTGTCCTTTTCTGCAGTTCCTCCCTAATGTAATCAATCTCCATCTTTCCATTCTTGCCTCCTGTGAGAAGTTTTCAAGCTCCTAATTATCCTTTCATTTCTGAACTTGTGCTGGCTCCTTTTTAAGCAGTGCACTTTTGAAGTTGCTTTTTCAGCCTGATCTGAGAGGATGCACACTTGGCTTTCAGCAGCCTGGGAGGGGGCTCGGGATCGTTAACTTCAAATGCGGCGCTTTTGGCGGGGCCCTTGTCCTGACATCAGAAGTAGCCACGCCGAGGGCTGGGGAACACAGGGAGCATTCAAAGATGTTAATGGGGCCCCTCACAAAAAGCTGCATCCCAGACTCTGATCCGCCTCCTGCCTCTCGTGCAGCAAAACAGACACGTGGCACTGAGCCAGAGCCCCAGATGAGGCTGCCTTGGCTGCCCTGCTCAGCACCGTCTTAGCCTTCTTTCCTGTGTTGTATTCCACCTTACACTGAGGTTTTTTTGTTTTCTTCCTGCCTGCTCTATGCCATGGCTTTCTACGACACCTGTCACCTGATGGCTGAGCTCTTTATCCACAGCATTGTCTTTTTTCTGACTTTATTAAAGCTTTTGTTATTACCAGATCCGAGCCTCGGCACCCTGGTGCCTGACCATTTGTGTGCTCTGCCTGTGAAGATGCTGGCTTGGCCTCATTATCAATTCACATGGCCTAATGATTTCCTGTCCTGGGTGTCCTGCAGTGACACACCTGTGCCGTATTCCAGGCCTCACTGGGGCTGCTGTCATTTGGGCTGCTTTTTCCTTGGCACATTACAATATTCCCCTCCCACACGCTGCCTTCAGAGTTTCCCAAGGATGGATCTCACACGTATTTCTCAGCAAGCTCTGTAGAAGGGGGTGATGCTAATCAGTAAGGGGATTAACATGTAGCCAAACTTATTTTGACTAACAAACTCAATGGGCTCATTTTAATTAAGCAGTAATTTGGAGCAAATGGGAAGATAAGAGGTAGCCACTGCGGCATTTGAGTTGTGTTACAGGGACTGGCTCTGAGCTGGTTTCTGATTGCTGCTATTTACGTTCCTCAGTTCTGATTAGACTTTAACTCTTAGCGAGACTGAGCAGTGGAAGCAGAAGAGGGCTAAGTCAGGTAAGCAGAGGCACTGTCCAGAACTGCAGAAAAGGGTTTATGTTGTTTTCTGAAGGTGGTAAGAAGGAGCTTGGCTGCTCACATTACTTACCTGGTTTTGCCTGTGGGCTCCTTTCGCCCCACCTCTGATTGCCTGAGGGCATTTTTAAAATTCAGGACCTGATAACCAGAATGCAGATTGGTCTCAGTCTGTGTAGTCAGGATGGGATGCATCTGGTAGTGTTTGTTCCTCAGCTTGTTTGTGTGTTTCTCCCTTCACAGCCGATGCCAGCCTCTGTCAGCTGGCACAGCCCGGCACAAGGACAGATGAATGCTGCAGCAGGGGTAAGAGTTCTGTTTGTTACAACTGTTGACAGCCTTGTCCCTCGGTGCACGCAGAATTCCTACTGCAGCTCAGCCCTGCACTGCCCTTGCCTGCCTGCCGCACCAGCAGGGATGTGCCTGCCTGCCAAAAGAAACCCAGTTGGGATGCAGACCTGGCAAACAGCTGTGGTCACTGGGAGTGCCTTGTGTTCATGATGGGAACCTGCAGGACCCAGCTCCTCACAGGGAGAGTCTGTCCTGTCCCTTGGAGCTGCTGAGCAGCCTGGTCCAGTTGGTTCCCATCTGTTTCTGCTCAAAAACTCAAATGTGCGTTCAGCTGGCTACGGATACGGGGCAGGACTTGCCCAGCCTTGGTAGCAGGAACTCACACCTTTGATGTTTGCTGCAGCCTCTTGGTCCTTTTCCTCACATGCAGACCACAAGCTTGTACTGCTGCAGCTTTCCTTTTCTTCCTGGCTTCTGGAAGCATTGACAGGCAGGTGACAAATAATGACCCTGGTAGTCTGATCTGCTTTGGTCCTTTTGCCTTTCTCCCGTGCTGCTTGCATTTCATGGAGAGAGTTGTACAGAGCTGACAAGAGGGAGAGGGGAGCTCAGCACCTTTGGCCGGCATTTGGAGCATCTCCTGGCACAGCAGTTCAGAGGTGCTGCTGGAAAGAGCCCTTACACTGAGCTCACTCCTGCCCTTCCAGAGCTCACGCTGAAGTGGGAGGGGCAGGAAGGGCTCTTGGCTGGCTGGTAGCCCTGGTCCAAGGCTGGGAACATTCCAGCTGGTGTGGCAGTCCGGAGCCCCGTGTGAGCTCCCTGCCATGGAGCATGGGAACATCAGCTGACATGGGTTCTGTCCTGGCAGGAGCTGCTGGAGGAAGGGAGGTGACCATCCCCACCCCAGCAACAACCACGACTGCAATTTTTGTATTCCTGAATGAGAAGTGAAAACTCCAACCAAAGGCTTTAGACAAACCATGCACCTCTGAAATACTATAAAGAATGTAGAAGGTGGGAAAAAAAGAGATTACACCAACTAGTATCAATTCTTTCCTTTATTTTCTTCCCCTCTGTTTTTTTATTTTTTACTTTTTGGTTGTTAATGGGGGCTTGAGACAGCCTCACTTTAAGATGCCTTAGCTTTGTGATACTGATTTAGGATACCTGTGGAAACAGGACATGGTTAGCACAGGAGTGTGTGGTTCACCCCAGATCAGCCTTCGTTCTGAGACAGGTAATGACTCGTTAACAAACCACACACATACTCAGCCCACATTTCCTTGACACTGAATCTGAATATTTGCTGCTATTTAAAAAAGTACAACGCTCGATTTGTTGATTTAATCACAAAACAAAACACATGAATGGAAACACTCATTTACGTGACTATTGCTTATACACCTAAGAGGAGGAGTTGGCTGCCAATGTCCACACGCACTTCCTTCATGAGAGAGAGTGTGCTCCTACCAGAGCCTGCCAAGGCAAAGAAACATTCCAGACTGAAATATGCTGTGCTTGAATTCACCTTTGGGCTATGGGAAAGGATGGGTGGGGCAGGGCCTGGGCTATTTGAGGGGCATAATTAATCAAAAACTGGGGCTTTGCCTGTGCTGCCACACACACAGGTTGTATATGAAGGAGGGCTGAGACTGGATGCAGCTCTGAAGTGGTTTCTATTGAAAAAAAAAAAGCTTTCTATGCCCACCTGCATTATGCACGCACTGTGGTGTAAAGGGATTCTGGAAAAGGAGTATAAACTGTTTTAGAGGAGGTTTATGTGATAATTTTATACAATACATGTAGTAAATAGAGTGGTTTTGTTACACATTTTTGTAACAATCCTGGTGTTGTGGGGAATGACTAATTGATGTAGATAGTTGAACTGTAGAACTGTAAAAAAACTTAAACCCCCTCCCCCCAGGTAATTACAGAAAACAAAACCTGATTCTCAAAATTTCAATTGTCATGTCTTTTAATTCAAGGCTTGCAACTGAAGTTAAAGCTCTAGGAATAGATTTAATTTTTTTTATTAATAAATAAAGTAGCTTGTACTTCATTGAAGACTTGCCAACTCTGCAGACTTATAAATAATCTAATTTAATGCATTTTTTTTCTGTCTATCTACAGCACTAGACATAAGATTACAAACATCTGGTCAAACCCAAAGGTGTGTGTGCTGTTGGAAGTTCTGTGTAACTGGTTTTGGATCTGATTGTGACAGAGATCCTGGAGAGAAGAACGTGAGAGAACAAAGTATCTAAATGAACAAACAGCATTTTAAACTGAACTAATATTTCCAGCCCATCTGGCCTGGTGCAGCTGAGGATTGCGAGGCTGAAGAGACATCTAAGCTTGGGATTTTGCTTGAGGTGGTGCTGTCTGAGTGGGAAAGGTGAAAGCACAGAAAGATTTCAACATCCAGTGACAGCCAATGTCCTTGATTTTCCTCCAGCCAGTCACAGTCCTACAGTCTTTCTCAGAGTCAGATGCTGTGCTCCTCGCTGGGAATGCTGCAGCTCCATGCCTGTCACTGACAGCCTGGAGCAGTGTGCAGGGCAAGCCTTGCAAAAATCCCACACTCCCCCTCATTTCACAATAAATCACCCAGGCAAGAGTTTTTCCTCCCTCACTGAACTTTTTAAGTGATGGGTTTTTTCCACATACATGGTAAATCTCGATAGAAAGCATTTAACAGTGTGCACTAACAAACTTATACAACATATACATTACATATATATATTATATATATAGAATGTTCTATATACAAACATATACATCTTTTTAGATCTCTACAGACTACAAGAAAATTGATAATTATAGTCACAAGTGGCGAACTTAACAGAAATGGTAATTGGTAACTGTCTGGAAATATGTAAAATATGTAAGAGTGGAAAGCTGTGACCTGATGGGGAGTACTAAAGAAAAGTTGCTTAGAAGGTTAGCATTAAAAATTGTAAGTTTGAGGGCTGCTAAATTCTCATTTCTCTGTTGCATAAAAATGCAAATGGAAATCCACTGGCAGGTTTTTTTTTCCCCCTGGTGTTAAAGTAGAGACTGTTTGTTGGCAGCCAGAGTCAGCTGGGCCCTGTGTAAAGACTTGTTGAGGACACTTTTCTCTCCCGGGTGAGCTGCAGTGATCAGCAGTCAGAAGTTGCTCTTTAGTTTTCTTCAAAGATCCCATGATTCCAATCAGCCTCTGGGGCTGCTTCTGACTGCCACACACCAGGGCAGAATGGAAAATAAGCTGGCTGCTGGACATTTTGAATGCTGCCCCAAATGATTTTGTTGCTCAGAGACCAGTGGCTTTGGATTATAGGCCAGAGCACAGGCCCAGTGATACAGCTTTGAACTGAAGATCACCTTGCCATAATGCTCTCCTTTATTCCTCATTCCTGATGCCTGCTTAGAGCAGTGCTTCCTCACAGGCACCAGTGGTTACTTCTGTGACCCAGCCCCTGGAAGGAATTCCCCAACCCAGTTCCTATTGGCAGCAGATTGGCAAGTTTGGTTTATCCTTACACACAAACACACAGAGGAATCCTCTTGGGTCACAGGCCACTCCAATTCCTTAGCTCTCAGCAGAAGCCCAGGAATTGCTCAGGCTTTGACCTTTTTCCCTGCAAGTTTCTACAGTTCTGACAACATAGAGCAGTTTCTCCTGTGCTAGAGAAACTTGTGGAGTCTCATTCCCAGTTGAGCTAGACCTGTCAGGGCCATCACTTTGATTTCGGCTACAGCAAAACGTAAAAATCCTGTAAATCATGAAATTCTGTTCTGCCACAATGGGAATTTAAAACTTAACACCTCAAATCTCTTCCAACCCTTTAACTTGAGCAGTGGGCCAATTGTGAGGCCAGACTTGTGGATGGTACAACTTCCTGGGCTGTATTTTATTGTAGGTAAAGGAAGAAGAAGGAAAAGGTGTTTTTGAGAGGGACCATATGAACACTGTGATGACACAAACACCAGTGAAATTAAGGTCTAGGTGGGAGTGGGATGGTGCCTGTCTCTGTCAGTGTCCATCAGGATTCCTTGAAGAGACAGATGTTACACTTCTTCAAAAGAAAAATTTTAAAGGCTACTTTTCCAACTTTTCCTCACTTCCTTTTTTCTAATTTAAAACTATGTCCAGACACATGAAAACAAGCCTTCAGTGCCTTGCTTTCAGCCCAATCTTGGAAAAATTTCTAACCTAACAGTTGAGTTGTGTGGCAGTGAGTCTTGCAGGATAGGGTGGAGCACTCCAGCAGGACAGGCAATAAATCCAGCTTACTGTTCTCTTCTGTGGCTGCAGGTTGCAGTTTCCTGCAGCATTCACTGCAAAAGCCAAACAGGCCACTCTGAAGCAGAAGCAAATTACTTTTAGCAGTGTGAGCAGAGTATAAATTGCCACTCACCCACGGTGTCACTTCATTTCTGTGCTCCATACATATGTTGACAAGGGTTTTCCATGCTCCTCCCTGGCCCACTGTGTAGTGCTCCTGCTCTAATCTCCCTTTCTGTCACAGGTTTTGGGGAGGTTTCTGTGCAGGCCCCCCCTCATAATTTCAGCTGAGCATTTAAGCTGCTCTGCAAGCTGCTGAGCAGCCTCTGTGAGCAGTGTTTGATGGGACTGTGGTTTCCCATCTTCCCTTTCCTAACTTGAAGAAATGCTTTCCAAAGCTGTTTTCCTATTCCTGCTACTGGGAAATAAGGCAACCAAGTGATACAGACACCACGGGGATGAAAAGTGCCACAGCCCCCCTTCAAGGACAACAGATGAATCTAGAGCACATTTTAAATGTATAGATTAGGAGGATGTTTCATGTGCTCTGAATTGCAAATAAACCATCTATGACATGCCTTAATGATCTTGTTAGATAGTGCCTGTCCAGCTACCTGCAAAATCGTTAAATTTTGGGGATAGGATTTTAAATTTATTTATTTTTTCTGGTAGGAGTTAAAGAGCATTGCCTTGAGCAAGGCTTTTCAAGGGAAATAAACAGCTGATAAGAAAATGCAGCTCAACTCATTTTTATGTGGAGAACAGTAGCAAACATGCTTGAAATGTCCTGGCTTTTTATAATGTAACTTTTAAAAAATAAAGATTTTTGTCATTTAAGGTGTTTTTTTCTTTTTTCTTTTTTTTTCTTTTTTTTTTTTTTTCTCAGAATAGAAATAAATCCCATTTTTCTTCGGTCACAACATGCTTCCTTTTTCTCTTTTTTTTTTTTTTAAGTTGTCAATTAGCCATGCAAAGTTTTATAAGTGCATTAACATTCGAGTTTGTACAGAATATTTTTAACCAGACGCACTCCCCACAGTTCATACCTACAGCTTTTGAAAAACTACATGCCACAGTGATGGTTGAGTTCCTTTTGGGAAAAAAATTGGCCACCCCAAGAGTCAGCTGTTGGAAAGACCCTCATGATTCCAGCTTCCATCCCATGGTCTGTAAAATTTCTCCTTGACGTCCACTGTGATGAATCCAATAACAGTAACAGGAAAACATCTTCTAGGAGAAAAAACTGTCTCTGGCCAGTGACTGGTAGATCTGGGAATAAAGGCTGCTTCCCTGAACAGTGTTCTTAATAAAGCCACAAGCAGCTTCCTTGAAAGTCTAAAACTGGTACCACTTTTTGTCCTTGTATTTGAGCATCACCTACAGAGATGGAGAAAAAACCAAACAAATGGCAATCAAACACCGCCCTGCACATGAGACACCACACATGACCTAGGCCCATTAACTGTCAAACTTCAGAATTAATGAATGCAGAGCAATGCAATACTTCACTAACAATGTCAGCAGGTCTTGAGTCCACTGAGATCTCATATTTAATTTCATAGTTATTCATTTAAAAAGCGTTACCTGCTATTGCTGGTTTTAGAAGATTTTCCCTGAGGAACTTTAACTACTTTTCTTCTTCAAAAATTAAAGGAATTTGCTTTCTATAGGAATAAAAAGACACTTCTCCATGGAGCATAGTAGATATGCCCTGACTATATCAACTTCTTGCAATTCAAGGCACATTCTTTCTGCCTCACACTAACAAAAGCCAATAAAAATGTAAAGGTCTTGTCCGGAGATGCGATGCACATTAAATGAAAAGCGTGCATTTTGGGAAGTATGCTTTGATGTTGTTTTATCTTCAAGAAAAATCATTTTAGTTTTCCCAGCCTTAACAGCATGGGATGGAAAAGCTTTCCATTTCCAGCTCCAAGCACAGAAGCTATTCCTATTCCTGGCAAGGCCTATTCTACATAACAGTACCACAGGGCTGTACTAGTAATGTTCTCCTCTTCCCAGTGAGGTCTGTAAAGGCCCCTCTACACTCATCCACCTACCTCTTTTCTGCCCCACTGCATGGATGTGCTGCATTAAGTGGCTTAAAAAAAACAAACCACAACGAACTAGCGAGAAAGGCAAGATGAGAAGTGCCATGTTCTAAATTCAGAGGCTAACAATGGATGCTCATTTCTGGAAACGTGAAAGGAAGGAGTGTGTTTATTTTTGGCATTCTGATAGTTTGGGAGCAGGAACAATGCCGTGCCAGCTGACATGAGCACGCCTCCAACACCAGGACTGGGTGAAGGGAGAGAAGGGCACTTGGCTTTCCCAAAGGGAAGCACAGGCTGGGTGGCAGGGCTGGCAGTTCCCAGTTGCAGGGTGTGGGTGCCAGGGCTCCTACCTCGTGTGCATGTTTGGAGAACGCCTCTGCGCTGGCCATCATGCTGGCAGTCCTTTCATCCAGCTCGCCCAGCTTCTGTCCCCTCTCGTCCAGGGCAATGCGCGCGCGAGTCAGGTCCCCAATGACCCCGCCCGCCGCTCCTCTCACGCCTTCAATCCCGCCGGATCCAGGGATGTGCTGGGCGAGGCTGCGCGAGGCTTTTCCTGCTGTGGCCTCGCCAACTGCAAAGGAGAAATGGACAGACAGAGAGACAGGGATGAGCTCCTGGCCTGGCTCTGTCAGTGCTCCCCAGTCCTGAGCTGCCTCCTGGCAGCAGTGACATCACCCGAGGGGCAGGTGGCACATCTGGAAGGCTTTGCTCTGCCGCCACCACATCTGCAGTGCAGGCATGTGCCCCCCACTCAGCTGATCAAAAGCAGCTGCCAAGGTGAAGGAGTTAAGGAATGGCAGATAAGGACCCTCCCCTTTCTCCACTAGGTCAGCTTTCTCTTCTCATCAATCACCTAAGTCTTGTGTACTGCTCCATGCCTAGATGACGAGGGCAGGGGATCTCAAGAATGAATTTCTGCCCAAAAAACCCCCAGCAGTAAATTACTCACAAAGCTCCTCCCTGTCAAAAGCTTGTCCACTTCCTCCAAAAAGTCCTTTGAGGAAGCCTCTGTTTTGGGCTTCTGGTGTTTCCACAGGAGTAAACAAATCCCCAAGCATGTCCTAGTAAAACCAGAAAAAAGTCCATGTGAAAGGTTAGTGAGATGAAGGTGGTTCTAGGTGTTTTCTTGATTTTCATTAACAAGACACATGCACTGGACCTAATCAACTAGTTTTAAAAGAGTCTGCTGTGAGAACAGTATGGTGCAGGCAATATTTGTGTATTCTGACAAACGCTTGGGCTAACTGGACTCACTCATGCTTTCAAAGGGACTTGGTTTGTCACTGCTCAGTCCCATGTTTGTTACCAGAGGAAAAAAAAACCCTGCAGCTAATACAGAATGAAAATACCAGTGATAAGGTCACATTTTGCTTAGAAACAGCAGAGGTGACACTCTAATTGAATAAACAATTTGTTGTGTATTATGTATTTTGCTTTAGTGATTGCCCAGCCAGGCTGGGCAGTCACTCTGCTTTCTTTTTATAGCACACCTGAGTTCAACGCTTGCCAGCAATTCAGAGTTTGGTGGTTTGTCTTTTAGTTGATTTTTTTCTTTTTAAACAAAATTCATTACCTTCCTACAACCTTCCCCCACCCCATTAGTGCACCATCAGCATTGCTAAATAAGCACATCTGCTGAAGGCGCTGCTCTGGTGCCACATCTTGGAGCAGTCACTCCCAACAAATGTCAGGCTCAGATTTATTTGCAGAAGTATTAGGAAAAGCAGGCTCTCTGGAAAAAAAAACTGATGGGAAAAGTGTGCAGTCCCATTAGTGTTTGAAACCAGGGGGCTGTGTGTACTGAGAACAGTTTCTGCCCTGTTGCTCAGCTCTGTGTTTGCTCAGGCAAGCCTCAGCAGGCAGATCCAGCTGCTGTGCTGCACACAGCGCTCGCTCCTGGGGGCTGAGTGCGAGGACAGCGCTGTGACTCACAGCCACTGCTCCTCTGCACAGTCACCTGCTCTGGGGAGAAAAATTACTGCAGCCCTTGGAGCCTAAGTGGAGCTCTCATGCAGCCCAGCTTTGTTTTCCAGGTAGCAGGTGATACTGGGTCATCTGCTTTCTGTACACACAAAATGACCATGCAAACCTTTTTTTGCCTAAAAGCCAAGATAAAAGCAGCCATAGTCCAGCAGTACAGAGAAGCAAGGGCTGTGTTTCCCTTTGCTTGGTAGTTGCATAGTGCTGTTAAGGCTGGTAAAAAAAAATAAAATAGCATGTAACAGCCTCTTGCTGTAGGTCCATAATCTAAGATGCATCGGTCAAACCTTTAGATTATTTTAAAATTGGCTCCTTGCAAAATAATCTTTCTGGTGCACAAAAGCTGGTGTGCAATGTTCACTCCTCAAAGTGCCTTTTCAGACTTGAGACAGACAGTGCTGTGATGTGAGTTGAGCAGCTCAGCACATGTTATTCCCTAGGGCATAATGAGTGCTGGCAGGACCATTTCTTTTATACTTCCATTCTGGTTCACTGCTAATTATATAACCCAGAACTTATTCCCCCTCTTTTTTTTTTTTCCTTTTATTAGTCATGTTTCTCCCTGTAACCTCTCCCAATTCCTTCTTTCAGTAAATGACATTTTTATTTGCATTTTCATTGTGAAATAACCAAACCACACCAGCCCATCTCTAACACTGTAAAGACTTTTTGCACAGGTGCAGGTGAGAGTACATGAAAAAGCCCGAGGAACAACAGAGCTGCTGACCTCTCTGCTGCTTTGGCATCATTCAGCCAGGGCAAGTGGAGAGGAGCAGATCTGTCCTGCCCCTGCAGCACTGTCCTTATCAGGGCCAGTTTTCCCTGCTGAGCGAGGCCACGGTCCCTCCCACACACAGGCACCAGGGTGAGGTGTGAGCCCTACCTGCAGGTTGTCACACATCTCCTGGCTGTAGGTCAGGCGCTGGATCTCTGTGGGAGAGCTCAGGTACAAAGCCTGCCCTTCGTTAGTGAAACAAAAGGTCCGTGCTATCCTCATGTCTGTGACAGGCAAATAGTTGATGTCCAGCAGCGGGCGAAGGCTGGGCAAGCTGAGGAGAAGCAGATTCCCAGGTTAGTCACCAGCTGCCACACATGGTACACCTGCTCTGTGCCTGCATGTTAAACCAGCACTTCACTTTATGCTCTTCATAACTGCAACAGTTAAAGTACAGCTCTAAGCTGAAAAATTCTGCCATAAAAATGCTGCATTCCCATCATATTTTGTTTGCTTGCATGGAGGAGTTTCAGCTGCCTTGCCTCCAGCTGAAACTCTAAGGCTTCTGCTTCTGTCTGGATATGGGATGTGCATGTGGCACGGTATGGCTTGTGCCACATGGTCGTTTGCAGGGCAAGGCCTGCAGGGACGTCTGTAGGAAAGGGCCTGGCAGTGCCCTGCTTCCACCCTTGGACAAAGGCTCCAGAATCACCTTTGCTGTCCTCCAGCTCCCTGGGGTTTGCTGTTCTGGACAGCACTTTCCCAAATTTAAATGGCCTGGCCAGGGAAATAGGGAGCAGCAAAGTGAAGGCACAACTACAGGGTTACTGCACAGTCAGCTCCTGGAGGGAGAGGACAAGGAAGGGAAACAAGTGCTCTGAAGAGAGAAGCTTCAGAAGTGCCAAGAGTGGGACTTCACAAAGGATACACAGAACCCTTTATATGGCTGTTTTATACTTCTCTATACCTGACCCACCATAACTGAGCAAAATTATCAGGGCTTTCTTTTATCATAGTTAAAAATCACCAGCCATCCACTGTCACAGGTAGGGGATTACTAGAAAACACCAGGAGCTTGCTGTACCGTGCACCTGCCTGCCTTAACTCCCCACATGGAGACAGCCCAAGGATCAGGTATGGCTGCATCAAGGCAGGGAATTAAACACACCCACCAGGGAGTTAATGCAGAGCATCAGGTACTCTGGAGCAAACACAAGTGGAATATGACAGCACTGTGCCACCTCTTTGCTTAGTTTTGCCACAAAATTAGTTAGATAAGTACCTCAGTGTCATGATGTGCCCATTGGCACAAAAGCACGCCAGACAGACGCTGTTACAGAGGGTGACCACATCTGCTCGCAATAAAAAGGACGTTTCGGTGATGTTGTGGACATAAAGACATGTTTGGGAAGGCAATGAGAAGACTTTGGCTTGTTTTTCTGAACAAATGACTGCAAATTGATGATCACCCATATCCTGGGAGGAGGAAGGGGAATGCATGACAAGTTTCCTTTTCCTTGTTTTGTCACCGTCATCAGCACTGTGTGGATCCCTCCAGACTTCATAGGGCTGGTGTGTCAATGTCCCCATGCAGTCCAAGCACGCGAAGGTCAGCACGGCTCCCTTCAGTGTCAGGACGGTGCCTGCAGAACAGAATTCCCTCTCACTGCCACTGGCACCACAAGCAGACTGCTTGTCAGCACCGCACAGCTGACACCCAGCTTTTGTAAACACAGCACGCACATTAATCCAGCCAAGGTGACAAGGCGTGCTTGCTCAGTTCTTTCTGACCACACGAGAAGGTGAACAAACAGCCTGCCAGCACTGGAAAGGTCTCAGGCAGCTGATATCTATAATGATGGATGTAATACATGCTGTTAAAGATGGCCTGTTGTTTATCTCTACACTATACTAGCAGAATATTTATTCCCCAGCAGTGAAATTGCTCCAAGTCTGGTGACCTTCCAGCATTGTTTTTCTAAACAAACTGGGGTGGGAAACCTCTGCTTCTCTGCATTCTCCATTCTGTGTCCATTTTTAAAGCACATGCTGCCTCTCCTCAGACCTGACCTCTCAGCCCTCTGTTCTCTCTGCTACACCATCTGTCACTCACTCAGCCAAGGATCTCTCCTGGTACAGCAACCTGCCAACATTTTTGTTTCCTTTCCTGAACTCCCTTCTGCTTCTCTGCAGCTTTCTGATACTGAGACAGCCAAACTGCTTGCAGAATCCCAGACAGGACTGTAAACAGGACTGTAATTTCACAATATGAAGGAGCTCTGGTAATTTCCTGGTCGTCACAAGAAATATGTAACTTTGCCTGTTACACAAGGCAGTCTTTGGAACTAACACAACCTAAGCATCTCAGTCCGTGAAGCTGTTGATCCCTCATGAGCATCTTTACCTGTGTGCCCTCCACTCAGTGAGTGACCACTGCTTGATTTTTTGAGACACTTCTGCCCAAAAGGCCATACAAAATCATGCAGTCATTGCCCCATTGTACCAAGACAGATAAAAAGCAGGAAAGGAGCTGCACTCACCACTTGGTGACACCGTGACTGGCTCTGACTGCCGTGAGTCGTCACTAGCAGGCAGATTAAGGGACAGGATTATGACCATCCCGAGGCCCGTTCCGACCCAGAGGCAGGAGGAAACAGCAGAGTCGTTCTTTCGGGCAAAGGACTCCATGAAGTACAGAGCTGTGATTGCCTCCTTTGAGTCCCTGTCGATACTGGACACGCTGGAGCTTCGGGAACGGCTGAAGGAGTTTTCCCTATTTTCTGCACAAATAGATACAAGCAAACAGACATAAATTAGTGCTCCAGGAGCCTGCAGCAAATACAAACTCCCTGCAGAGTACAGAAAATAAAGTTTTCTTAACCTGAGCAAACATTCTGACCCTAGCATGATACCAGCTTGCTGCCAGTGTACAAATAAGTGTGGAAAATGCTGTCAGACATCATCAGTTAGATCTGCATTAGAAATAGCTGCCTATTATGGAGATTAGCATGGACTAATTAGAATTTACAACAGCCTTAGCTCAAAGGACTTGTTCTAAATAGCACAAAATAATTTCATACCCATATGTTACCAATGCATTTAGAATTAATCCATGTGTCTCATTGCTGCAGGACATGAAGGGAGATGCCATTACCAGTGTAATGTGTCCCCTGCTCTGCTCTTGTTGTCATCACTAGGACATTCTAGCACTGCGTTCACAGCCATCATTTATTGTGAAGGTATTAATAACTTCTCCCTAGGGAAAAGACATCCATTGCTGAACTGAACCCAGTCTCCAAAACGTCTCAGGGTATGCATCCACTCTGGCTTCCCAGGGAGTGAAGTGAGAAACCTGCTCTGTGCCCTTGGCAACAACTGCAGAGTGAGCTGGCACTGCCTGAGCTTTAGCAGGCAGCATCAAGAGCCAGCTGGAGACAGAGCTGTGCTCTCCCCACTGCAAGTGCCCAGGTACAGAGACTCTTTCTGAGCTTTCCAGAGAGAGGTAACGATGAAAAGGCTGAGGAGCTCTGCTTTGCTTTGTCTAGTGCCAGGCAGGAAGCACGAAGCTGTGTGAGGGAGCTCCTGGCATTAGCAGGAACATCAGAGGCTATAAAGTACAGAGGGCTAAAAAGTTCCTGAAGAGTCAAGGAGCCAGAGGAAGATGGGAGTAGGGCTGGCTGCTGCACAGTCCTTGCAAAACAACTTATGCCAGTGCTGCTGTTTACCAACCTGTAGTTAAACATTGGATCAGATCACTGGAAACCCCACAAGCTCTTTTGCAACAATAAGAACTGGAGGTGAAGAAATAGTTGAAGGTACTGGATCTGAGATAAAGGTCTTGCTCCTGAACCTGTCATTATGAAGCAGATCTGTATCTGCTACAAAATTGTCCTTTATATAGCTCAGAAAAGTCACCTCTTCAGAGCCAACAGAAGTGTCTAAAAAGAAGAATAGTTTCTGCTATGGTTCAAGAATAAAATTAGAAAATTACTTTCTCACGTACTCCAGCTTAAAACTGAGCTAATCCCCACACTGTATACATGGTTCCTGTGCCCCACCAGAGCAGCAGCTTTGCCAGTGAATCTCCTCCTCAGACAACAAACTGCAGCATTGTGTTCCCCTGCCCAGATGCCTCAGTGTAAAGTTATCCCTACACTGCAGCTCCCTGGGGAAGACTGGAGAGAACAGAGCAAAGCACTGCTGGAAACACGCCAAGTGTTTCTGCGTGTGCTTCTGCCTCAAGTGCTGGCACACAGGTTTGGGGCAGATTCTCCTGCTACTCTTTTCACACTTGGGCCACCTTCTGTCCTTTGAGGCCATTTGTAGCATGTCAAAGAGGAGTTTTACAGGACAGCTGTTCCTGGCACTTCACTTCCACTCTCATGGAAGAGAAGCTTATGTCTGCTTGAACTTCCAAGCACTGCCCTCACCCCATTTCCATGTTCATGCAGGCACTGTTGTAGCTCTCTAGTTGTGTCTCAGCACTGCTCCATGTAGCTGCATAAACTGGGATTGTTGGCTCATCTACAGACACAGCTGCTAATACCTTGAGAACCAGTGTCTCCCATAACCCCAAGAACTCTGTACTCCTCCTGCAGGGAACGAGTTGGCCCAGCTCCTTCCTGAGCACTGACAGCTGCCAGGTAGAGAAAGGAAGACAGTAATTTCAAGGCAGAAATCATCATGGCTATATATATATATATCATGTCTATATATATATATATATATATATATATATATATGTTTTCTCCCAAAGGGTACCTAATCTTTAATAAAAATGCTATTAGGTAATTAATCTTCTCTTTAACAGGTGTATTAATATCACAGTCACATAAAATTCAAAAACGGTGGTGCTCAAGCTAAGAAAGATGTTGAAAGGACAAATGCAGTTAGTGTAGGCGACATACACATTACTTTAAATATATGATGTGCCATTTGCATGTGTCATCAAGCTTTCTCCCTCCCTAAATTAACAAGAAATGTTCCTCACTCCTGTGCAGTACAGTTAACTAATACATCTCTGCAAAACTGACACTAACAGATATAATCTTTAGGACACTTTTGGGAACATACTGTGCCATTTTCTATTAAATACACTACTCAAACTGAAATTCTAAAGATCAGCAAGACATATGCCAAAATTTGATGTCATTAAACATATCTGAACAGCAAAGTCTGCAACTGCTATGTGACTTTATTGGCTGGCTCTAAAGCAAGGTAGAAATCTCTAGTCTTTTTAGATTTCAGGATAAAATTTACTTACGTCTTGTTCCCTCTTTTCTCAAAGAGTTTCTACCCCAAATTCTTCATTTAGAAAGCATGCAATTGTATCTTGAAGAAATACAGAAGCACTTTCCTTGGGAAGTTTTAAAAATTTGCCAAATTATTTGCTAGTATGCTTTCTATACCTTAAAATGACATCCCGTCTTTTCAAAGCTGACTTACTGGTCTGTAGCAATCCTTAACCCAACCACCATATTCCAGGTTTTCTGTTCTATTTCCCTTTTTTGCTCTGCATGATGGGTGTAGTCAGAATGTCAGCTACATCTTTCTGCAGGAGTCTGAGCTAGGACCACTCTTTTGTCAAAGCTGATTTGGATTCTGTGCTTCAGTGAGGGGACAGGACATTCACCTGTGAAAAGCTCCTCAGAAGTTTCTGTCTTCTCCTCCTCTGGAGAAAATCCTGCTACATGGCCCTGTCTCATAAATATGCTTCTATCTCTAGATTTTTTCCTGCTTTGAGGAAGCCCAGTATTCCCTTTTCTCTGAGAGGCACATATCCAACTCCCAGGATCCATTAGGTCCCACACAGCCCCTCAGACCACCACATCTTTTCTCCTCGTCCTCTTGCACACCCAGATTTCTTGGCTTTTCTTTTCTCCTGTATAGGTCTCCAGGCTGTTCCTGCAGCTGGCAGCAGAGAGCACCATCAGAGGGACCCAGTGGCCCCTGAGTGCTAAGCAGTGACTGCAATTTGGGAGATGCTGCTGTTGGAAGATGAACAGCTCTGAGCTAGAGCATTACTACCTGCAGTCAGTGCATTTCAAAAAGCTGCCTTCCATGGGTCAAGGCCATGCAGAATAAACACCACTGCTGTCCTAAGAGTAGCCCTGCTTGCTTCAAAATGTGTTAATTCAGCCCCATCCTGTGCACGGTTTGGGTTAATGAGGTGCAGATGGAAACTCAGGAACCAACTTTGTGACACTGGACTGGGTCTTAAATTTGGGTGATGAGCCAGCAGCATACAAACAGAAGCTTTCTGACTTAAAAGCAACCAGAACCTCTCTATGTTGCTTCCCACCTCATGGAAAAACGCACAGGACACTTCCATGCACAGGCAGGTTAAAAAGGAAGCTGGTGCTTTCGAGTCCTCTGTCCATCCTCTGTGCAGTGCAGTGCCGCTCGTCGTGTGAGGATGTCCTGATTCCATGGAAGTGCTGGAGCACTGGGAATGCCACCCACTGCCACAAAGGCACATGCATTTTGAAAGGACAGGAATGACTGAGCCAAACATCATCACAACATTTATAAAAAGCAGCCCTGAGCAGTTGTCTCAGCCTCTTCCTTGCCTGACAGAGTGTCCTGCTGCAGTGCACTGGTGCCTGGAGGAACATTTAATTTAGGGCTTGGGGGTTTTCTGAGAATTTAAAAGATTGTTTGAGTAAGTGATTCCATGTGTTTCAATTGACACCTGTACAGAGCAAAGATTGCAGAGGTTTGGGTTTTTATCTTTTAACTTCCTTTTGCTTAGCAGAAATAAAACCAGAATTTCCTCACTTTCCCATGGAATTAAAAAAACTCCACATGTATGTTGTGCTCAGGGGAATGTTCTGACTTGGCTATTCTCAGCTGCAGCAAAAGCTTTGTTAAGGGGAACACATCTTCACATATCCTATCCTCCAGGAAACTGTTACTGGGATTTTTATAAAACAGTGGAATTAGGAATATCAAAGTGATTTTCTTTATGTAGTTAGGAATCAGAAAATAGAAGTATCACTTGTTAAGAGGAATGAAAAAAACCCAACCTACCAGTAACAAAGATCAACATTTTCATAGCAAATATTTGCATTTATTACTGAAGAGTTCTTCAATTGATTGTCAGTGTCTTGGATGCTATTTATAGGTTCTTTCCTGGTTATAAAGTAATGAGTCATTGATCTGTTTATGAAATATATACAAAAGTTGGCCTTTTTGACATGGAAATCAATATAATCAGGAAAAAAAAAAAAAAGTGGAATAGTTTATGTTCTCCTCACTTGGAGAACTCTAAAAGTTTTAATCCCAAACACCAAACCTAACAGAGGCCAATGGAACTATTTAAAACATTTGCCAGTTTAAGACCATCATCTTACATTTTAAGACAAATCTGTCACTTTCAAAATTACGTAGTCAGGAAAGCATTCAAAGCTCTGAATGTCAAGAGGAATATATGGTAAAGGAATTATACTTACAGCATGAATTTGTGCACAGTGGCATCACAGAGACACAGAGACCAAACCTGGTGCTGATGGCCATGCTTCAGCAAGACCGAGGTGAAAGGGGCAGGATGTAACACACATTAAGGAACACTGCACGTTTGCTTGGCTGTAAAACCAACATTTTAACAGCACCACTCTAAAGCTGCATTCCACATAACACAACTCACTAGAAAGCAGCAGAAGTTGTCCTAAGCACAAATAATGTGCTAATAATCTGGAATTTTACTGCAAATGATTTCCTACCAGATCAACTTATATAAGTTACCCCAAAACTATGCTGTGGACATGCAGCTTGCACAGCTTTCCAACCACTGGAATGGCTGTGGCTGTGCTCTCATGGAGCTCACAGCTGTGGGATGCTTGACCCTCCCTGGAGAAAGTTCTGAAATATATTGCCCTGAAGTTGCTACAATTAAGGCAGTGTAACCTGCAAGGTTTCATGGAATTCCCACCAACACAATGGAATAGATGGCAAATAAAGGCTTGAAAGAGAAAATAGATTCAAGAGAGTAGACCTGGATCTTTGGTATTTCCAGAATATAGTAAACTTGAGGCTTAAGTTTTAGTTCAGCAATGTTTAAAAATAGAAAGGTACTGTCAGGGCAGAATTATTCTTTATGTTGAAAAAGTTGAAATAATTTCTACGAAAATGCAAAAGATCTTTGCAGTAAGAAACTATCAAACTTCCATATTTAATTGTATGAATCACTTCCCTTGACTTACACAAGAAAATTGTCTTTAACATCACTAAAAGCTCAGTTTGGACTTAGTGGATGAGCTTGGACATGTGTTCTTTCATCAAAGATATCACAATTCTCTAGAACTGAAACTCCAACCTGAACTATCCATTCTGCTGAAATATCTTTTATAACACTGATGCTTCAGGAAAGAATAACTTGTATACCTTTTATGCATGGAAGGGTATACCAAGGGTAAGGTGGAGACAAAAGGCAGCATGGAAGATGATGAAGCCATGGCATGGCAGTATCCCAGCCTCCACACCTTTCTCACCTGGGCCACCCATGGTGCTGCAGACCTCAGCCTCATCCCCAGGCTGTCATTGGGGTGAAAGTTCAGAGGTCCAAAAAACCCTGAACCTCCAGGGGCACTGGAAGTGGAAGAAGCAGGCCAAGGGAAGTGACCATGGATACAGCAAAACACTTTGATCTGAAGTGATGGCTAGCAAGGAAAAAAAGCTAAATTTGAGTACTTAGGGCACAACTCACCCTCAAATTCAATGTGCCTAGCATACAGTGTGAAATTAGCTTCACCTGGAACCAATCAGGTATTTAAATTAAAACTGACTAAACTGACTAGACATTCAGTGACTGTAAGAACAACATTTTCATTGAGTTGGTTGTTTTAAAAACAAGGAAAACTTTCAGATTCTCATAAGAAATCAAGTCGATCCTAGTAGAACCTCACAAAAAACATACTCCAAGGAAAGTAAGAAACACACTTTCTAGATCTAGAACAGGTCTTCTCTGCAACATTTTCATCTGCAGAGGTGCACAGACAAGAAATATGGTGACACACAGAAATGTTAGTGGGGACTGTGATTTACCACAGTGTCTCTAAGCTTTTTCCTTTTATACAAGTCTTACCAATTACACTGATGGCAAAGTAACTTCAAACGCTAGCAAAACTGAAATGATTTATAGGAAGAGTCAACACCATCAGCCCCTCCCTGAGAAATTAATTAATTAATTAATTAGTCAAGCTAAGGGCTTTTCCATATGCTATGAAAGTCCAGCTGTGAAAAGCCATGGCACTCAGGGGCCTCGTGAAGCATGGCCCAGGATGGCTGTGCCATGTCCAGGGGATCAGCTAAGCGTCAGTCTGGCTTGGCTGCTTGGGGGATCATTCAGAAATGATCCACTCTGCAACACAGACAGTATTGGCAAAGGGAATGTGCTGGAGAACATGAGCTGTTCTGAAAACCTGCCAGAGAAGCAATAACCTCCTCAGAGAATTAATTTCTGCAGTTAACTACCCTTGTGATCAAAATGAATCCCCAACTGTCTTCCTTAAGTCAGGCTTCTGCCTTAGTAATTTATGTCCTGTCCTTTTCTCAAGAGACACAGCTGACTATTCCCTTCCTCTCTGCAGTACCCAGCCATGCATCTGAATAATTTTGTGCTTTTTTTCCCCAATATTTTTCTAGATCAAGCAACCAGGCCCTTTTTCTGTTTCCTTGGAGGCCTAGGAAGCAGTGCCTTAAAGCTACACCAGCCATCCCCTTGGCCATCATGACCTACCTCACATCCACATGTGGGCTTCAGACCCAAGAGACTCAAGAAGAAGAGCCAGTGATAAAAACAGAAACCTCCCCCTTCTACCCCCAACCTTGCCACATGGGAAGGAAACCTCATGGCCACATTTACTCATCCAGTGCAAAAAAATCCAATGTGTTATGGATCCAGCACTGCTGGAGACAGCTTAACAGCACAGCCATAATTGACAGGAGAAAAATTACATAACTTTTATATAAATTGCACAGCAAACACTGCAATGCTCAGCACAACACCAGGTGAGTCTGCTTCCTCGGGCAGTGGCCTCTTTTCTAAGATAATTATTCAATATCATGTTTCTAGACCCCAACTACAGCACACTGGACTTACTTGGAAGTTTCCATCAGGCTACCTAAAAGGCTTTTTTAAATGATAATTTTCACACATATTTTTGAGGAATAAAAAAGTTTAAATTATATAGTATATACCAAATACTGTGTATTTTCCAAAACTCATTGGACTAAATCATGCAGATGAGAGAACAACTTATCCCTGAATAACTGTAGTCATCCTATGCATATTCAGACACAAAAGAAAAACTTCAGGTATAAAAGTATACTGGATCAGTTAAAATGGAAATTGTGTTGTACTTGTCATAGAATTTTGATAAGGTTATTAAAAATAATAACTACTTGAATGGTTCGTTTTGGCAGCTCACAGTGACACTTCAATTCAAGTGCTCTGTATCAAATTTTAACTAGATATAATCAACAGAGTTAATCCAAAAGCTAAGTGCTGAAACTGAATTATTTTAAAGGAAATCTAAAGCAAATTCCAAGTCTTTCTTTTTAGCATTCCTAGAAAATTACAATGCACAGCAAAACCTTGCTGGATTCTTTGTTCAGAGGCAATTTTGTAACACCAATATGTAAATAGCCTTTGGAACAAGGTGACTAAGCTGGTCTAATTAAAAACTTGGAATAATAGTTTGGAATAAAATAATAGCAAAAAAAGGAAGACAGTTTTCTATCACTGCTGCTGGAAGTAAATGAATTTCCAAACACAACACTTCAAAGGAAAAACTCCACTCTGCCTTTACTTTCTTCCCATGATGTATGATGGAAGCACAGGAGGACATGTGTATGCAGAATTCCCAGATTTCTGTATGGATGCAGACAAGGAGGAAAAAATGGCAGACTCGGGCAGCGCAAGCCAGAGAGAAACATATGGAGAATGAAAAATACCTTCAAAAAGCAGTGTTTGAAAAAACCAAAACAACCAATAACCAAGAAGTATCAAATCTGAAAGGCTTCTCATAACACACCAAAGAGAAATGTGTGCCAGCACGTGGATCTGTGCACACATCCATGCACCCACCAGCTACAAAAGTACAGCCACACAGAGCTCCCTCCCACAGCAATTTTGTTTTCATTCTTTAATGCCACTGTTTCTTTAATTCAGGGGTTTCTTTAATCTAAAATTGTAATTAAAAATTCAAACAAAACACACTTTTTGTTTTCCTGTGCAGAAAAGAAGAAGATGTTTGGGATGTATTCATCTACACTGCGATTCTTGATCAGGTTGGGATGTCTGCAGGTTTAAAAGCTATGTAAGCTTTTAGGTTGAGATGGACTATTTTGGGTCTGTGACACAGTACAGAAGGCAAACCAGTTGAGCCACACATTTTCCCCAGGAAGATAAACAAAAATTTAATCCCTATTTCAGTGTTTCTGTGAAGATCTGCAGAAAAAAAAATTGGGTGCTATCAGAACCCAGAGCTGGAACAGACTGAAACATGAGCGGCACAAATGGCTACAGCCCTCAAAGAAATCCACTAAGCATGGAGACAAAACACATTCCCATTCTACAGAATGTTATAATGGGTCAGAATCCCTGTCAGGATTTTATTGGCTAAGAATAATTTGCATTAATGTGTATTTTTTATCACTGTTTAAGAGCACTATGTTAACTTGATAATAAAAAGATGTAGTTTATACTCTGTGCAAGAAAGCCTTATCAAAGAAATAAAATCACTAAGTCCTGAAATCTCAAAAACTTCTTTTCAAAAGGGACTTGAAGCTCAGCAATGGAATTTCCTGTATTTGTGGGTTTGTTTACAATGCCCATAAATTCTTACATTATCTCAAGAAATAGACTGCTTAATCAAAAGTATATGTGAAAACCAAATTGTTTAGAATCTGATCATGGGATCACAGAGTAGTTTGGGCTGAGAGGAACCTTTAGAGGTCATCTGGTTCCAACCCACCTGCAACAAGCAGTGACAGCTTCCACTAGGTCAGGATGCTCTGAGCCCTGAACAATCTGACCTTGAATGTTTCCAGGGATCACCTCTGTGGGCAACCTGTTCCAGTGTTTCACATAAAAAAAAAAATATTCCTTATAAATAATAATATGCTATTGAGAATTTGCAAGGTTCTAATTTTTTTGCTAAGATTAGATATAGAATACTAAGGAACTACAGATTTTTTTACTACAGCCATGAGAGTGGTGCATTTCTGAAAGCAGAAGATACTGAGACAACATGCAGCATTTCAAAAAGCATAAAAGAGGATGATGAAGAGACTGGGAAAAACAGGTTTAGGCAGTAACAGTAATGATGCACCACTCCTCTGCCACTGCTACTTGGCTTTTGAATTATTGTGCTCTGAATGTGGGAGAAATATCAGCACTGTATGAATCTGAGCAGTTTGCAATATTTCAACCAGCAGACAACAAGACAACTATCCTACCCTTCCCTCCCCCACCCCCTGTTTCCTTCCTATGATTCATCATTGGAAAGACATTCTTCAAAAATGTTTGTCTGTATTAGGAATCCTTCTGCAGAAGTAAAGAGGTGAGAGTCAGCAAAATCTTGACAATCAGCTCACTGGAACAAAGTCAGAAGAATTTATTGTGTGAAAGTTGGTTGAAAATAGACTTGATGAAAATGCTGGAAATGCAGTTCCTATTGTACCAGGAGGTCAGATTTAAGTAAGTAGAGTTTGAAATCCAATGCAAGGGGAGAGGATTCATCTATTATTCTAATATATGTCTTATGATTACTTACCAAAATGTATTATCTTGTTAATCAAATCATATAGAAGAGGTTGTAAAGAACAGGAACTGGAAGCATTATTAGAAAAAAATCTCCAAGTATTATCAGTGCCTTGGAGACAGGCTTAAAAAAGGTAAGAACCATTTACCCACACACAAAGGCGTTTTTTTAACGTCTAAGAAGTCCTTCTGAGGTAGCAAACTAATCAAAATTCTACTCTGGTAGAATAATAAAATCCTACCAAATTCTAACCTGAAATGCTACCTTTCTAGAAAGGATATAAAACATGTATCTTGATTCACCTCATGAGAATATAAAAATAAAGGAAATAATTTCTTGGGAATACATCTATTTTTTGTTGCAGCATATGCTCCTAAGTGGCCAATAAATTCTTAGCAAAGAGGGGAATTTTTTCATTTTATTTTGCAACAGCTCAACCAGAAGGTTTTGGTCAAAACCACTTTCACATTAGAGAGAGAATTCTTATTCTCAGCATATTCTTTCTCAATCCTTTTAACTTCTCTTCTTCCTTTTCCCCCACCCAGACTAAGAATCTTTCAATCATCATACCACCTTCCACCATATTATTTAGTAGAAAACCCTTTAGAAACACATCAAACCACTTGAGTGTGTCTAGAAATTCAAGATACATGAAGAACAGTGGAATGTCAGTCATTCCAGGCAGATCAGGCACCAGAGCTAGAACACAAAAAACTAATACCACTGAAAAATAGTTTAGGCAAGCTGGACAGAAGGCTTTGCTTTCCTGAGAGACTACAGATAACCAGAAAACTATTTTAGTCAACAAACCTGCTAAAAGGTGATTTGTACACAAATCCACACACTAAGGACAAACTGCAACCATGCCCCATCACATTACACGCTGATATAAATGACTCTGGAGATTGTCTGGCTCGCTCTCGCAACAGTCGTTTCACTGACTTTACTGAAAGTTTTAATACTATTTAAGTGATACCTTCAAATAGGAATTTTTAATGTCAATTAATGCAATTTACTTCTCAAGCCTGAAAGAAGTTAGATATCTAAAAGGGATACACTTTTATATTAAGCTTGATAGGTATTATAAATAATGATGAAGGACATAAAGTGAATCTTTCATGACACAGGTATGCAGAAAGCAACATGATGCCATTGAAAGCATCACTGTACTGCTAAATGTTTTGTGTACAAGAGTCAGTGGGACCTTAGGGGGCTGTGAATTCTGCCTGCCAGTGACCCTGACCCTATTTACTTTGGAAGGATGGAAGAAAAAAAGAAGCATAAAAGGATTAAATAATACTGTGGTCTTGGCAGGTACAAGTAGTGCTGATATTGCAGCAATATCAACATACAAGAATTCCAGAAGAGTTTGGTACTACATAGGATGAAGAAAAACACTCAGCAATAGAAACTACTGTGGCAGTGGTATATTTTCCATCAGAAGCTGTTATATGACAGTGTTACTTACCATGTTTGTGTGGCAAATAAAGAGAGCTATATGAAAGGATTATGTCATGTTCATAACCAGTCATTAATGTGGAGGAAAAAATTTGCTATTTTATGTTACCATAAAAATGAAAAAATAAAATCTTCTAGCCCTGTGCCACTAATAACAAAGGTATTTGAAACAATTTGCATTTAAAAATACAAAGGTAGACAATCTGAGTTATATAATTCCCCTTGCTCTGTCTTCATTTACAGGTGTGGAAATCAGGGAGCCCTGGTTCCAGCTGAAACTGTGATGCAGACACCCCTGCAGGTGGGTGGCTCAGGATACAAATGCTCCTCACAAGAAGAGGATCAGGATCACAGCGTTGCCGATTGCCTATCACAGTTTAAAGTGTCAGTCAGCTCAAGGCCGTAACCCAGACAAGAATCCTGCTGAACTTCTTCCCTTTCACACCTGGCGAGAAATTCACAAATACCTGGCGAAACAGTCATTGCCACCCACCTTCCGTGGTGACTGGGAGAGAAATCTCCATGCAGGCTGCAGACTGGGCTTTCCTGAAGGGGGGCCTGCCGGGCCCTCGGCGGTTTGCTCTCGACACATCTGCACTGGAAAGTCGTTTGCCTGAACTGCAGCTCTGGGATGTTGGGCTTGTACAGTGACCATTCACGTGATCTGGAAAGTGAATGCAACAAACGCTAGGTCAAGTGTCAGCTCCCGAGGTTCTGAATGGAGGAGAGAGGTGTGTTCTGACACTCGGGAATGGGTTAAATCAAATCTTCTGTGAATCACTACACATTTGTTTTACCAACCCATCGCATGTATGTGGAAAATAACTCACCACATCTTTAAGGTATAGTTTGGAAAAAACCAAGGGCCACAGAACTGGGTAGGTTGTTCTTAGAGCTGCAGATCCCACAGCATTTTGCTGACCTATGCGCGCAGGCATTTACCAAGGTACTGCAGGTAACACTGGCACCCTGCTGTTGTGTCTCTAAGAGATACCAAGTCAATTGGAATGTTTTCTTTCCTTTTTGCTCTCATAAGAACTGCAACTATCATTTACTAAAGGGTAGAATTCAGAGCTAGACATCTCCCCTGCCTGACTCAAAGCTGCAGGAAACAGGCCACTATTTGAGATAATTACAAAAATAGCCATAATATTGCTAAGTATTTTATTCTTTTTATATCACATAGATTTATTTTACTTCTAAGGAAACAGACTGCTGAACAATTGATTTGTCTGCTACAGCTCTATAGAAATGAGGCCATGGTCAATCAGCACAGCGCATGTTGCTGTCTCATGGGGTGGGAAACAAATCATGCCTGCTTCAAAATCTTACTGCATTCATCTGTTCTTGGTCAACAAGTCTTTAAACCACAACATCCATTGATCAGGGCTTGGATCAGAGTTCAGAACTGGACTGGACCGTAAAATATTCATGTGGTATTTTCCTTCCTCTCATGCCAGGCAAGACAACACAAGGAGAATTACTGAACACAATTTCCCCTTCAGAATATGAAAGGATACACACCCAGGTATAAGTGAATTACTTTTGGTCAGCAAGGTATTTTAAGTAAACAGCAGGTAATAAGCAAAACAAAAGTTCAGGTTCATGCAAGCAGACTGAGGATTTTATCCAAAACTGCAAAAGCTCAACACTATAGGTAGGGACAATCTTGGAGTTTCTGCCTTAATTTTAAACGTTGGGTTATTTATATCTGAGAATTATCTTAGTCTTCAAGAGTCTGCATTTAAGTATCATATTCAGTCAACTCTCTTTGATTTGTATTGTATCCAAGGAAAAGATGAATGTTCATATACCAAGATAAATTTATTTCTTGGTTACCATGCCACGTTAGCACCAGTGTACATTATGAAAAGTTATTTCTATATTCACTCAAAATTCTGGTCCTATACTGAATACAGCGTACAGTGTGGTACATGTAGCCTTTGAATGTGCAAGTCATGTCCTTTCCATGTGAAAAAAGTTCACTCTTAATGAACAAAAGTGGAAAAAAAAAGTTCAGAATTATAGATTACAAAGCAATTTACTATCTGTACTGCGTAACAAAATAGCTCTGTAGGAGACACAACTTCCATGATTCTTGTCATTTTTCCTTAATACATGGCTATTAACTGAGCTAACAGCAGATATAAAACTGATGTGGATGACTCATTCAATTTTTAGTTAGGAAATTTTCCAAAATTTGCTGGAACTGTTTGTATATTTCAGCAGAAAGTCCTTTGAGATCGGGGGCTTTGTTCAAGGACACAGGCTGACTGTTCAACCTCAGCAACAGACACATCCTCATCCAGCAGCTTCCTTTCTTCAAAATTCAGTTTGTGGGAAGGTGTTTCAGCATGATAGCTAATTATCTCCAGGGGGAATCCTAGGAAGTGGTGAGGAACATAACAGAGTGAAAAAAATCATATTCTATAGAAACATCAACAGCATTGGTGAGTCCTCTCCCCTGAGCATTGCACAGAATGGCCACAACACATCCAAACCCCTGCTCACTATGCCTTAGCGTAAGAGAAATGCTGCTATGTTTCTCCAAGTATGCTGGCTTGCCTCAGTTACCTTCAAAGACCCACATGAAATCATCATTAGGATCTGGGCACCCAATTTTCTTTAGCTGTTTTGACAATGTATTTTTTTGAATAAGCAAAGCCAGTTCCTGGGAAGAAAAACAAAAATCAGGCCTCATCCTAGAAGCTGCAGGCATATCCCTTCAAGCACTGAAGTTGGTGAAATATTAGTGGGTGCTATAACAATAAGCAGAAGAGGGATTTTAGTGATCAGCTACAAACTTGTCTGTATTTTAACACTGTTCTGTTCCTCTGATTAGATACAACTTTTAAAAATGCATACAAGGAGAAATGCAGGTCTTCAAGCCTTAGTAAAAACACAGGGCATTGTACAACGAGCACGATAATTATAGGAAACATGACTGCAATTTTTTTCGTGGAGGAACTGAAAAGAATCCAGCAGATAAAGACCACTCAAATCCATAAGAAAATTCTATGTGTGTATTTAAAAATTAACTTCTCACATTTTTTAATGCTTTAAGGCCTGTGATACAAAACAATTCTGAAGAAAGGTTATGTACAGTTTAAGAAAGGGTTCCTTACTCCAGTGTCTGAAGAAAGATGAAGTGTCCAAGACAAGTGACAAGAAAAAAAAATGTACTACTTTCTACAGTGTACTTTCTAAGGGAGAATGAGAATGTTCAAGCTCTCAGCCTTTCAGAATGACTGCAATGATTTACTACCCCTCTGAGGCCTGAGTCACCTGATTCTCCTTTGCCATGACAGATGTCTCCCAGCCACCCCAAAGAACATGTATAGGAGGCTTGTAAAAACACGGCTTTTCCCAGCTTTGTTTGATTTGTAAGGAAAAGCAACATTTTCACTTTTGTCCTTGCTGGATTACTGCTTTTGTCACATGGTCACTGGGGCTCTTCTTGGCTCAGAAATATGAATTGATATGGAGCATTAGTTGACATAGGGACATTAATGTTGGACTTAAGCAGCAAGGCACAGATTGCTCTGTATTATTGACACAACAGTGCAGCAGCTCCTCACTCTCTCTTCTGCTGGAGGAGGCAAAGAGTCGTTGCTGAAGAAAACACTGCACAAAAGATCCCTTTTCTACCACTGCATTTGCCACCACCTCCTACCCCTTGGATGGTACTACACCTCCTACATCCATGGGTGTTGCTACCCATGAGGTGAAGGGAATTAGAATTATCCTCTCCAGTGCTCCTGGATCCCTTCAGCCAGTCTCACACTACTGCAATATGTTTGGGCATCAGGGTTTAGTGGAGCTTATCCTTGAAGCAGTCTCCAAACTGTGTAAGAGCCATCCCACTATGCCAGGAGAATAGCCTTGTCTGCTCCCTGTGGATAGTGAACTAAATGGCCAGGGCTCAGTTCATAGCTATTCTGAGCAGTAATTTAAAAATTTAGAGCTCATGCAAGCCATTGGAAGTAATCATACGGAATTACCCCTTTAGTCCATTTATACTAATTAACTGTAATGGTTTAATAAAGCAGTAAATCATGGTATGTATATATGATGTATTAAAAGATATAACAGTTCATGACATAAAATTCTGTAACATTCTCCATGTGCTGCTTCTACAGTGCAGTTCATGGTTGTATGCCTTTGTCTGGGCCCATGGAATTAGAATTGCTTACCCATATGAATTAAAAATGCTTTATCTGTCCCTGCTACCAAACACTAGCACCATTCAGTGCCCTGTGCACCCCAAAAACTGCTTTAAAAAAGAAAGAGAACTGAGCTGGATGTAAGGCAAGAGTGCCACACAAAATACCAGTGCGATGATGAGATCAAGAGGAACTGAAGAAGCAACATCAGTTTCTGTGAACCTGATGAAACTGCTGAGAGATGTGATGTGCAACAGGACAGCAGCAAACCTGCAGGGCAGCCTCACATGAAGCCAGATTTTTTTGAGGCATGTTGCACAGGGAGAATATTCTATACACACATGCAGATTTTAGTTTACACACAGTAACCTGTATATCCTACACAACCTGCCTGATTACAAACAGAACTTTTGAACAACTTGGTGACCTCTACAAAAAAGCAAAAGAGACCAACAATTTACCAGTAAAAAGATGGACACTTGTTAAAGCCAAATCTAATGAAAATGTCAGTAAGAAAGAAGCACTCATTTGCAGTTAGTGCCTATGAATTTTTTACACTTGACACAAAAAATCAGGAAAGAATATGAGCAACCAGTTCTTTCAGTTCTAACTAAAAGGGATAAATTCAAAAAGAAAAACTATTTGAAAACCTTTTTACTAATGATTTGAGAGATGCTGAAACAAAAAAATATAAATATCCATAATTGCAAGAATTATAATATTATTTTAAGTTGTAAGGAAGTAATCAGTAAAAGAGAAGATGATAACCAGAGGAGAACTAGAGAAATGCTTTAATATGGAGCAGAAAGAAACTGAAAAATAAGTCTCAGAGAATCTTCTCAACAGCTGTTGAAGAGTACAATCTTTACTGTTAAAGTGAAGAAAAATCCATCTGTTTCCACTGGAGGATTTTTTGTGTATTACCAGTAAATCAGATTTTGAGTAATGATTATTATGGTGACTAACCTTTATTTTTACACAGCAAAGAGATACACATTTGAATTAAGAAAAAAATGCAATCTTACAACTGTACAAATGGCCCCAAGAGCTGTCTCAGGTTTGTCTGTAAATAATCAATATGATTATGTGAATATTCATCAGTGAGAACACAGACTGATATCATAACATATAAGAATTTAAAGGAATTTATTAAAAAGAAATTTCCTTAAAAAGTCAGAAACACAAATTTTCCTTGGTGCAGTTCTGTCAGCCAGGCAGGAGAGCAGGTGAAAGCCCTGGCAGAAGAGGTTAATGCAGAGACACTGCCAACAAAAATGCACATTTTTAACATCATGTCTTCATCAGTGTGCAGAAGAAGGAAGAGTTGCCCTAATGACATGCTGGTAGAATATGTAGGTCCACTCTAACACTATAATATGCTATCATCGTAACATTCTGCCTACTGCCTGTATAATGTAATGGCATTCTGCCTATGGTAACAAAATCCTATCATACACTTGGTTCTAAATGCACTATGCTTTTTGAAAGCAGGATGAACAGATGTATTTGTCAGAGAACCAAATTATTGTGAAGTGGCTGAAAACATTAGGTACATTGTCAGATCACTGACAGATTCTCTTTTAAAACTACTATTTTTTGCCGGAAATTATGAAAAAAAATGAAATTAAAATAAAAAATAAACACTCTCCAAATGAAAAACATTGAGAATACATTATTGTATGTCATAACATCACCTCTACATTATCATATCTGAAAAATCAAAACTTTGCAGTGCAAACCTAAAAAAAAAATCTACCTTTGCTCCCACAGAATAGTAGGAAAATTTTGGACTACTTGGATCTAAGTCTGCTCCTCAGATTCATCTGCTGAATTTCTAGTGACCACACCACACTACTGGACTGTCTCAAAAAGTACACAGCACTCAGTGTTCCCCCACGGAATAATCCAACATAAATGGCTGCTGTGCTTTGTGCAATAAACAGGAAAACATAAGACAGAAAACTTGATTGAATTCTGAGAGATAAGCATGAAACATGATAAATCCTGGACTGCACAGAAGACAACACTGGAACATGCAAGCAGAGTGATGGACCACAAGATCATCTGGATATCAACAAGTTGTCCTGAGCACCCCTTAGCGTGGCATTGCACCTGCATTGTCACCATGGAAAAAACTGACATTCATTCTCTGGTTTTAAAAATGAAAAATGTTACAACCTGAGAGGTGAACAGAGACCCCAGAATGGAAGAATACCCTGCATGTGTTTGCAGTGCTTGAAAGGAGTGGAAAATGACTTACCTTTGAAGTCCTCAGGAGGGAACTCTTCTTTATGTAAAACCAAAGAACTTGGGAACAGTGAGTACCTGTTACTCTGGCCTAACCAGTTGCATATAATTTTGTTATTACCAACTCCTAAGTGTGTGATGATCTTTACTGCTTGTTTTGTTTTTCCAGCTACCAAATTTCACTGCCTTTCTTTCGTGATGAAATTTAACTGTATTACTTATAATCATTTTAGTTAGGGTATTTTTGTATAGTTTAAGGCACTTACCTTTCCTTTTAACTACTTGCTTGTAAAATTCTCAAGTAGATCAGCTTGTTGTATTTTTTTCTCATCTGGAAACATTAGAAGTTAGAACACAGCCCCTTTCTGCTGTGAAATATAATCACAGAGTACATGTGTATTCTGCTATAGTAACTGAATTACCGTGTTGCTTTTTTAAAATTCTGGTCATTTGGACTGGTAGAGTGCTAATATATCCATGAGATATACAGGTTCTCTTTTAAAAATATTTGACTATATTCTCCTACTTAAGGAAGGAAGAAAGTGGTGCTGTCATACACCTGACCTTCAGAAGATTAAGAGACTTTTGTCTAGTAGGGTCCTCAATACAAAATATCAAAATCCAAGCCTCAAGATGTGAAATAGCTGAAAGACTAAAGTTTTAAAACCATTTCTGTAAAAGTGAAAGACTTTAGTCCGCTTCATGATGTTTTGCATCTTCATAGTGATCAAACTTGAAGCAGAAAAGGCAAAGCTCATTCTCCACAGACTCAGCAAGAGCATAAGCAGCTGTCTGAGGGCTGAAATCCTTCTCCTGTGTCTGGCATTTGCCACACTGCAGATCAAGTGCTGTGAGACTTGACTGGACACTGTCCTGACCTACCTGGTGTAGCCTGACCTGCTTTGATCAGGATGAGGGTCTAGACAACCTAGCCCTGGGGGGCCTAGAGGTCCCCTCCAAACTTGATTATGCTGTGATTCTACCTAGAAGCAGAATTGAGATTATTCCTCAGTTCAGATGGTACTTTCAGACTGAGAAGGGGACAGAAAGTTCCTCTACCCTTCTGAAAGGAGACATACACTGGACAGTCCCTAAAATCCTTATCATGCAAAAATACAAATAATTTCCAATGTATATTGCCAAGCATTTAAATAAAATCCTTGATACAGCTGGATGTCTGGGTAGCCTTTTCTACAAAGTCGTACCAAGGAGGAAAGCAACTCATATAGTTTCAAAATTTCTGAAATGTTCTTTAGCCTTGTAAACAGAACTATGGGTCCAGATAAATCAATACTCAATGCTCCATCTAAAATCTACCTGTGTCCAATGCAGTAGTAAGCAAAAACAGATTAAAAGCTTCAAAATGGTGTGAGTGCCTAATGTCTGCTGCAAATACTTTGAAAAATTAAAGCAAGAATTGCTATAACCCTGCTGCTCATTCTTAAAATGGAAATGAGGTTTTATTTATTCAGGTACTGTTTTACAGGCTTGGGAGCATCCAGGAACTGATGCTTCCCTGTCAATGAAATAGAAAGGCATCAAATGGTGGATATTTTCATATTATAACTCTATTACCATATACATGAATCAGACAGATTCCACAAATCTCATCCAAAATGGACAAAATGAAGTACAAACCCATAACCCCAGGTCCTTAATCTGATCCTTGCAATTATCTTTTATGAACCCAACTTTCAGAATTAAAGTCTTTGGGCTTCTACATTGGAATATGTTTCTCAAACCCCTGGGAAAAAAAAATGAGCTTATTTGGTAATTCTTCTAGATTTTCACTGCAGTATAAAATGGCAGACATTAACTTGACTTGGCAAAGAACTCATTCACTGCTTATAAGTATTTGCAGACAGCATAGGAAAATATATTACAATTTTGAAGATCACAGCTTAGCAAAAAGAAAAAAAAAAGTCTACTTATATTTGCATTTCCTTTTATTCTTTCACTAATAAAGTCTAGGTGATGGCATAATTCCTTACAGTCAAACCATCTGTTCATAGTAATTTTAGATAAGTCAGCAGTTACTGACTCTCCCCCATCTTTAGCTATGGCTTCTGTCTGGCTCCCTGTGATCAGCTGGAACCTTTAAAAGCTCTTAGTGAAATAAACAGAAATATTTTCTAAAAGAAAAATACAAGGTAATGCTTGAAGTGGCTGGTGAAGCAGCATTAGAAAGCTCTTGTACTGAAGCAGTTCTATGTGTCTGGATATGTCTCAGACTCTCCACTTGATTCAATAAAATTAGGATTATTCCCATAATTCATCTCTGTGAAACACTGCAAGGAAACGAAGATGATCTGTTCAGAAAACCTTGGGAAACATTATTAGGTTTAAAAATAAAGATACTATAATTCAGAGCTGTCTCTGAAGGATAATAGAGAAGCTGTACAGTCTATGCAGCAGCATTGCCACGTCTTCCTTCTGGTCAACTCAAATAAACATTGGGTTGCTGTGACCTGCAGTAGCTAAAACTATCAAGAAGTTTCAGTGCATCCCTTCATGCGCCACATCACTCATTTCCATGTGGAGATACAACATCCACAGGTGACAAGTGCTTCAGCAAGGAGAGATGATAATCACCACATCAAAATAAAAAGAAGCTGAGATCAACTTCATCACTCATATAAAGGTCAAAGTGGAGTCCCAAAGTACCTTTAGGTCATCAAAATCCTGCTGAAGTTTAACAAGAACACCCTGAGTCATCAGATCACACATTATTCCCTTAAATGATAGCAAACTACTCCCCAGACAATTTCCAGTACAGGCAACACCTCCACCTGAAATAGATTTAACTTCTACTTAACCTCTACTATTTACAATTCAAAGCAAAGTGAAAGCAAGGACATTCCACGAGGCAGATCATAAGAAGGGAGCAGAACTGTAAGCTGCCAAATGCTAATGTATGTCCCAATTAGCTGCAGCCGCTGCTGAGAGTGGGAGATGTATCAGCGCTCTCTAAAAAGCTACGAGCCAGAGCCAATGGGATGCATGGACAATATTTTATCATCTCAAAGCGGTGACCTGAATATCTTTACAGGAAGTGTGGGCCAAAAACTATTGTTAGCCCCTGAATATTCAGACTATGGGGACAATCTCAGGCAACAGCCCAACAGTGGATAAATAATCTCCAAGAGCTCTGACAGTGTGGCCAGGATGTTTTGGAGCAGAAGTAACTGAAACGCGGTCATCACCTTTTCCAGGAACTCTCATTTAAATGTAGCTCCTTACACTGAGAAAGAGAGGCTCTTCCCAGCCTGTTGTAAACTCAGCAATCTATAATTCAGCACAGTTTTAATGGCTAGAACAATTAACAGGAATATTTTTTCCTTCTAAGACAGTCATGAATGAGAGCTGAAAGTCTGGGGGGTTTTCAGTCCATTTTGTTTTCCTTTTGTAAACCTCTCTCTGCTGTTGATTATCCATGAGTATCTGCCAGCTCATACACTGAATGCTTCTTCCACATGCTTCATCCTTAGCTTCTGGGTAACCTGAGCACAGGATACCTGATTGCTGCAGCACTAACAACAAAAAACAGGATGCTTTAGTAACAATTTGATCACTCCTTTCAGTGCTTATGAAGCTTTTGGAACCAGTGGCATTCCACTATTTTCTGCAGGACGTTGAACTAGACCTTCTTAGGCTTATTTTAGTTTATACTTAGCTTGTTCTATACTATTAAAAAATAAAGAATACAAGTAAATAAAGGAATGGTAGAAACACGACTACTCTGAAATCAAAACTACAGGCAGGATTATGCATTCCATTAATCTTTTAAGTTCCTTACATGTGTCATACATTTAAAATGGATCATCATGCTTCCAACCCTTTCAGGTTGAATTTGTTTAACTTCTGGAGCTTTTTACCCTGCTCCCCCTGTCCTTGGGGTTTTCTGGGGATTTTTTTGGTGTGTGTTTGGGGTAGTTAAAATATAAATCTGCCTGCAATTTGTCAATATATTCCAGGAAAAGCTTACAATGTCCCACTCCCAACATGATTACAGGAAAGCTGATGATAAGGTGGCTTTTTCTCTGATATACAACATTTTATATTACACAATAAAGCTCTCACCAATTCTAATCACAATGGTATACTTCTTACTTTTTCAAAATCCTCTAAATACAGTCCTTTTCCATTAGGTTTATCTTTTGCTTGTCTTATGCTTCAGGAATTAAAGTTATTTAATGCTATGTGTCCTTCAAGACAATGTATTTTTAATAATACTAACAAAAAAGAAGTTGATCTGTAGAATATGGCTTAGTCTTAAGTCCTATCCTATGGCTATTTTGATACTCTAAGTATTCACCTTCCCTCTTAATAGCTGCCCATTATTTTAGTGACAAATATTAATTTGACAGGTTTATAGGTGCCTATTTCTTTCACCTTTTTGGAGAATTAGGAACATTATGATTTTCCACTCCAAATTTTGCTTGGGTGTCCTCCTTCATTCCTACTTTCTCAAACTTATTTCAACTGAATCACTTTGTACTCTGAAGCCTGCACAATTTGGATTAAATTTTCCAGCAATTTTTCAACATTTACTTACTTAATCTTTACCAGGATCAACTGACAGTTTTCCAAGTTTCCCCGCCATTTATAAGGTGAAAGACATATTTATACCCTGACTTTTGCCTTGTGGAACAAGTGCTACCTTGGTTAACAAGTGCACATGATTTCCAGTGACAGAAATGAAATTCAGCTGTCTTATCCAAGGACATGATCCAACTTTAGTTTTTGTCTCTAAAAGCACACTAAGTAATAAGGCATGGCTACTTGGCTTTTTCAGCCACCTTACAAGGGAAACTTCCCAAGAGAGCAAAACTAGAAAGAACTCCTTGAGACTGAGAATATTTAAAGAACATTTATAAGAATTTTCTGTGTGAACCCCACATTCCAATCCAAATACCAGGAAAAATACCTTTTATGTGGATATGGTATTGCATGATCTGCTCCCAGCAGTTTTAGGTTATTCAAGATATAGTAATTTTCATTTTAGCTTTTTAGAGGTGAAATTTGTGCTCTCATTATGCTCCTCCACTGAAATATTAAAGTAGAATTGAGAAAAAAGATTACAGCAAACTATGTATTTAACAGCTGGCTGAGATAAGTCTCAAGGAGAGGACTGAGACAAATGACTGATTTCCGATCTGACTTCTCAGACATTCAAAGACACCATCAAATACAGATGTTCAATTGTCTTACCACTATTGTGGCACAACTCGTACACCAAATAAAGAAAATAAACCAGCGCATGCATTGAGTATTATAGGCAGAGTTCACCAACAACCAGCTGGGAAAAACTTCTGGAGTTTTTTCAGGATAAAGTATTACACACACAGTGTGTAATGATTGGCAATATATGTCTACATGAAATAAATGAATATTAAACAAGCAAAATGCTGAGAGCTGCCAACAGAACTGTATGGGTTAATAGGTGGTTTTTAGAAAGCCTTTTCAGACAAAGCCTCTGAGGTTATTGTGTTATCTCATGAATCAGTTGGTAAAATGTTTTGCCAATGAATGTAAGGAAGTTTAAAGCTGTTGGCTTTCGCCTACCGTACCAAGATCAGTCTTAAGATCTGTTGGCAGACTTAACTTTCTTGATCCTTTAACTGAAACAACAGAAAAAGGAGAAAGGCAGTTGTTAATAAGTAAGAAAGAAAAAGGAGCGAGGGAAAACAACATGCCATCTTCCGGTTAAAATCATGTTGCAAATTTGTAGCATTTTTCTTTTAATCAGCATAATAAAGGCAGAATAATGGTTTAAATATTTTCATTTACACCATTCAGCAAAATAAATGCAATTGAACAAAGAAGCACTGGAAAAAAAAATTATTCCAGCTGTCAAGGAGTGAATGATGTTTTACACAGCTTTGGCTGTGTGCTGCAATATCTTACCTTGTGGTGACAGGAATGATAAAAAAAGAAACCACAAATGAGATTAAGGCAAATATTGCAAATGCTGGCTATGCAGCATATCACAAATATTTAAACACCTGCAAACCAATTTAATAAGAGGGTGCAATGAAATTATGAGCTCTGATGACATCATACCTCAAGATAGCATTTGAAAAAGAGAGGGCATATTGTAGGAGTTATGGGGACAGAACATACTGTTGTAATATTATGGAAAGGAAGACAGATTGCACAGAAACGAAATACAGCAGCTTCAGGACATAATGCAGTGTTATCTAGCCATCAAAATTTGCACTCAATTTAGTGAAGGTTTAATTATTTGTTGTGTTCCAATTATGCAAGAAACTGGTAATTTTGCTTCTGTTCAAAAATGTTTTCATTTCCTCACACACAAGCACATTTTCAACCAATGAACAACAAAGAACTGAAATAAAGCATGTCTTGTAGCAGTCAAAATGGCATTAAATTTATCAGAAGAATGCCTTAAGAAATCTTTTATTAATTATTCAGATGACTTGATTTCCAATTTGGTTACTTCATTTTGTATTCATTATTTTTTTCACAGGGTTTTCTGGCTTTTACCCCTTACCCATGCTGTCTGTTACTAGAAGGGAACAATCAAATATTTGTCAACTAATTATTATATTACTATTGTTATACTTCTAAAGGAAGTCCCATGTGATAAGTACCACAGTGACTGGAACATATGAATATAAGTAACAAATTCTTTGTAATTTGTATGTAGTAAGCTTTTAGGTCAGAAGGATGCCCAGAACAGACACTCACTCTTTTAAGTCACAAAATCCCTAAAATAAAAATTTTCTGTTGTATCCTTTTGCAAAGCCTGCAATGTGGCAGAATTAAATATCAGCCAGCACCTATGTTAGATGTTTTGCTTTTTCTCTTCAGGGATGAGTAGGGGAACCCATGAGGCTCTTGAGCAATATTTTGCTATCAGTAGAACCAGCACAGCCCTCCCAGTAACCCATCTGTAGCCATAAATTTAAATCAGGACATGGCGAAGAGGTCTCTCCAGATCATCCTGACATCAAAAATATACACCCCTAACACTACTACATAAAAATCCTCTAATTTGGATACCAAGTGTTAGGCACCAATGTCCATTTTAGGCACTCACACAAAGGGCAGCTTGATTTTCAGAACAGCCTTTAAAACCCCATTCCATTTATCTGAGCAGCTGTCAGATACTCTTTCAGACTGTGAATGGTTGGCTACTGCTCCAGAAAATCAGTGCTCTGCTATAAAGGAGCATCACTTGTGAAATAATCTCCTTTTAGAGGAAGGACAACATCTGGCCTAACCAGCCCTCTGAAAAAGGATAAGCAATTCATAAGAAAAACTGTAGGACACTTCACTAACAGATTAGAACTTAGAGTAGCTAAATTAGTGCTGTCATCATGCAGCTTTGAGCTTTGAAAATTGGTAGTCTAACCTCTTCTATTTCTAGGTAACAGGTGTTTGTGTACAGCAGGAATTATGTGTCTTGTGTTGCGTGCCACAGCTGTGTCCCAAATGATGACACACGCTGAACCCAATAGCTCCCAGCTGTATCTGCGCAGGCTCATGCAGCACATGCAAAGTTTGGACTTTCTGATTCCTCTGAAGGAGTCTACACAGGCTTGGTTTGGGAGCTGCCGCGTGACAATTGCACACCCTTCACCTGGCAATCACACAGCTGGACGTTGATGCACTACGGCACAGAACGGATCACTGACAATAAACCCCATATTTGAGGGCAAAAACAACAGGAAAAGCTGGCTGTTTTCATGCTTTACTGTGATTAAAGCTGTCTATATTAATTTTTTTAAACTAACTTTTAACTATTAATAACATCCACATTCTGATCAGTTTATGTAACCTGGTTTTAGTACCTAAATCATGCATGTTTTACTGTCTCTACATTGATTATAAAGAAGGATCATGCACACAAGCCTGTCTTGCTGACAGACAGCTTTTGAAATCCAGTTTTATTTGAGAATGGAGTATAAAGTTCAAGAGGCCAGCAGAGTTGTCTGCTATCATAATTTGTTTATATTCGTGCTGGAGGCAGCCAGAAGAAATTGTGAAGGTACAGCATAAAGGCAAGACAGCCCCTACCCAAAAGAGCTTCAAGTGTTAAGAGTTAAATTATTCAACTGTGGGATGAGGAATAGTTCCTAGGTACAGTCTAGCAGCCAGCTAAGCTGAGCATGCAGGTCTGCTGACCTGACAACATCCTGCACTGTAGCCATATGGTTCCTCTAAGTCTTTCAAGGAAAACACCAAGGCACAACCAACAAACAAATGTGCTCTTGCAGCTCTGGCACTCAATGCTGAGTTTCCCTCAGCTGTTACAGCAGCACTGTGGTCACAGATTTTCATATTATTCAAAATGAAGGTGACTTCATACAGGATTTTTTCTACTAAGGAAAACCTGGCTAACACTCAGAAACATCAGTCCCAGTTACTGCTAAAGCCCCCTTGACCCCTGAGCCACGCACCAGGGGCTGCACAAGGGCCCAAACCCAGGTCTCCAGATCACACTGCTCCCTGCTCCTTGCCAGTCCCTACACACAAGTCCCTTCTCAATTACTTAAGCATGAATTCACCCGTTCAGAAACTCCCTTTATTATGGGACATAGTGATAAAATGCACCTTGTATCCACACTGCTGAAGCTAATCACTAATTATTGTCTGCTGACTAGTTAACATTCTTTTTAATTTAACATGGATAGGCAGAAATGGTTTTGCAGTGTTATCAGTAACTAAGTTTCAAAATATACTACATTCCATGTTTTACAGACACATAAAATGTTTTGAAGCGTTTACTTTCTAGCTTGTTTTCCAGGAGAATACAATTTTCAAATGGAGTCAAATCTCTTCAGCTACTCTGGTGTCACCCACAAGTTAGGAAAGAGAATGATTGTTAAGAAACTTAATAATATTCTTCTTGAAAGAAAGCTATTTTAAAAAACACTTCACATAGGAAAATGGGAGTTTGGCATGGCAAAGGCCTAATCCCAGCAGATTTAGCCAGTGAAATGAATAGGGATAGCACTTGGAAATCATAGTATATATAAAAATTTATGGTCTTGCCATTAGGGACCTGTCTCAAAGCTCATGGGAATTAGTCGTGGGAATCTTTGCACAGCCTTCTCTAAGCTTCAAAAAATCTTAAAAGCATTTTGGATGCAAGCCCCCAATATGAAGATGCTTCTTAAGAAAAAACACAAATCCTTTTTCATTTTAGAAAAAACATTTGATAAGTCACTCTCCTATACACAGACTGAAGAAATTCTTGCCTTCTGGTCTTTGAAAGAAGTCTAAAGTATCCAGTAGCACCTCACACAACAAATGACCTATCCAAAGTTGCATTTTCCTGTGCTCACAGTGTATTCCCATTAATACGCTTCAATATCAAGCTCCATATCAATGTTTAAAACAGTAATGGACATACATAATTATATATTATACATTATATTCCTAAGAGCCCCCAAATAAGTTTACCTAATGAGATGATAAAAATAAAGACAAAATTTACTGGAATGGGTACTGTTCTGTAATACATTACACAGTAATTAACTCAAGCATTTGATACAGCACCACTTACATGACGAGTGCTTTAGAGCCACTGCGCTCCTGCGTGCCACTGCAGAATGAAAGTGGTACAGAGCCCTTCTGACCCCCAAATCACAAACAAAAATGAAAATGCAGTTTGAAACAACAAGGCATTCAGGAGTAAGAATAGGATGTTCTGAGGCTTTTGGTTTTAAGCCACCAAATACCATGATATGGCATGCCTTGCTGCATTTCTACATTCATGAAACATGCTTTAGATAGGTAAGAGTTTGGGGGCTCTTAAAGTTCTTTTGTTCCACAATTTTTCCCAGTGTTATTCCATACATATTACTATATCCAGAATACATTTACAGTGGAAATTGCCGCCTCTCAGCTATTCAAAAATAAGCAGAATCTTTCAAATGGCTTTACTAACTTTTTCTTTCCCTTTATAGTTTTGTAAATGCATCACTATAGTATTTAAATACTAGTTTAATTAAACAAGATACCAGTGGTTAAGGAAGATTATTCCTCTCTTCTGCCCACCACTCTTAAAAAGCAAGGTTGCTATTTCTTTACTTGCTGCTAATCTCTGTGTGGCACTGTGCATTTCAGAAAACTTTTAATCAAATGGTTTAATTTTATGTTCTATTCTGAACGGTGTTCAGAAGGGGAATCTGATTTTTCAATTATATCATCTGCAAAGTCATGTTTTAGTAAGTAGCACAGGAAGAACATCTGAGAAGACAGTCTTGTGAACCAAGTTAAATATTATTTAATGAAGAAGTAGGATTTGTACTGAATTATGTACTAGCCCTGCATGTGAAATAAGGAGTACTCTTCAGCCCCGAGTCTCTTGCTCAGTGCTCCATCACTCGTATCAATGACAGAACACACAAATGCCTAATTCTACTCGGAGGCAGGGAGAAGAAAAACAACGCAGCCAAATTACTGAGTTGACCTAGGCTGTCTCTGCAGAAATTCTGTCATAGGTTAAAACATTGCCAGCACTAGAATGTTAAAGGTATAATCAGTTTTTCATGGAAACAGAGACAGTTCAGGCAGTCTAAGCAATGTTCAACATCAGACCAAGAGATGAGGAGGCAGGAGATTTTTCAAGTTCTCCAAGAAGCCTTTACCAACACTGTTCTTATGGCCTGACTGGAATGGAAATCTGACTAAGCTACTAATGGCTCTCTCAGATGTAGAATTACTCAAGTCTACACTGGCACTTAGTGTGCCCTGGGGATTCTTCCTTGGCATTGTCTTGGGAGTCTCAAAATACACACATGAGCACAGCAATGCTGTTCCTCAAATCATTGACCTCCTGATGGAGCTAAGGATGAAGATACTCCCCACTGTGCCATCCATCATGTGTGCAGTGTTTGCCATCTAGACTCGTGCCCCCCAGCAGTTTGCACTTTGTGTATGTATTGAGCACACTCAGGGCCAGCACCCGGCATGAGCTTCCCTGTTGGGTGTAAAACTGATGTTGATGTGCTCTGGCAACCAGAATGATCTGCTACAAATCAAACTCAGTTCTGTCTGTCTTTGCAACCTCATGTAGTCATACCCAGCAGGCCCTCCTCCACTGGGCAGCAGCTTGAACCACTTCACAGAGCAGTTCAAGTGTTCTTTCCGGTTTTGCTAAATTTCTGAAGGAGCAAGTCTTGCTCTGTTTTCAGCAGAGGAACGCAGTCAGTGGTTTTACAAACCCAGAGATCGTGGGGCTCTTATGGAACACAGCACACTTCCATTGCAGAGCTCGTGTGCCGTGGACTTCAAACAGATAAAGGCAAGGCTGGAAGTGGAAGGATCCTGCCTGACAGATCCATAAGTATGTAGCTGTGGTCTATGAGCAAGAAACATTAGTCAGTGAGAAGGCTGGTGTGGGTGTGAGGCTGTGCTGGTTAAGCACAAGATTAGTTCCTCTCCCAAGTTTTGGAGGGCATGGTTTTGAGGTCACTTTTTCCAAGTGACTACATTGGATTCTGCCCCGTTTCACAGCAGGTATGCACAAGCAATATTAATTAAATTTTGCAATAATTAAATAAAAATAATTAATATCAGTCACAGTAAAAGAAACTTCTTGTTTTAAAAAGTAGTTCTAATAATAGTTACTTCCTACAAAACTGCACCTGATTTCACATTTAAAAAATATAAATATAGCTTGGAAAACAACATGAAAGTGCTAAAATAGGAAACACCCATAAATATGTTTTCCCTGCTGAATATCTCCAAAACAGAAAAAAGCAGAATAAATTTTGGAGCAAATTATATCAGATTTATCTAAGAAAGCTATTTTTGAGCACTAGCAAAATGAAAAACTGAAGTTAACTGCAGAAAAAGTAAAGTGTTATAGGAGACACTCATCATTATAAAACTAAGAATATGCACATATGGTTACCAAGTCAGTCATATCTTAGCTTTCAGTGAAAAGGAAAGGTTTTAGCTCATTTCTGAAGAGAAAAGTGAAAAGTTGAATCCCAGCGAGCCACACAATAAATAATCTAATTATAACTGAGCTATCAAATGTTTTATTTTAAAGCCTATATCATGAGTTTTTAAGGCCCTGCTCAAGGGTTTGAGCTCCTAGTTTTATACCAATATTATTATAGCCTATTTCCCTTGGATATCTCCATATCTACAGATTTAGGGTTGCAAATAGTACAAGGAAATACGTATTTCGAAGCAGCTGTTTTGTTTTAGCTCTTACTATGTCAGGGAAACATTTTTATTAGTTTTAGCTTTTTATAATTACTAATTAGTGGCTTTCATTCAAGATTAATGCATCCTGTTATTATGACATAAAATATGTGAAACAGTAACAGAGAATTTGAATAGCATACTTGTGGGCATTTTTTACCATAACTTAGGGGGAAAATATCTATCAGTACTTACCAAACTACAAGGAAAAGAAGAGTGATATGCATACCACAAGCGAAACAAATGTATCACAGCTACACCTCCTTATTTTCCATAACATTTAAAAGCCAGCTACTAGAAAACAGCTCTTAGCAACCCTCTTTAACTCAGTAAACTCACATTAAAGAGACTAAGGTAGACTAGGCACTTGCTGAAAAGGTCTCTAGGAATGGATGAATTCCACCTTCTGAAGGACTATGGATAAAATGGGAAACATTTATGAATTTTTGTGTGGCCAAGATTTCCCTGCCCTGGCTCATAAGCAAATATGAGCTTTTTATCTGAGGTTCTGCTTTCATTGCAAATTAGGTAAATAAGGCACTAGGGTTCTAATTGCTAAAATTTACCATCTCCATATTGCTGATTTCAAATAATTTCTCCATGTACATGTACGCATAACATATACGTATAGAATTACAAGGACTCCCTACTGTAAAAAACTTATAAAGTCTTTTAAGAAAACAGAGAAACAAGCTTCTTATAGGAGGTTATAGGAATATACCTGCATGATCCTTTTACTTGTGCTGAATTACTTTGTTGAATACTGTTACTTGAATGTTTTCACACTGTTCACCTCAAGATGCACCACGTACATTTAAGTTCTCCTTAAGGAAACAGGATTTTACTGTTCTGTGTAAAAAGTGCTTCTCCAGTAATTTCTTCTCTTTGGAAAGACTTCACTTCTTAGGGATTAATGAAACACAGTGATGCATGACATGAATGGCTTATACAGACTGCAGGAAGAGAAGCCAGTCACCTTTACCTGAAGTGGGAGACTTGCAACGCTCAAGCTCCAGGGAAACTGGACTGTCACTGAGTTCAGTCAGGCCTGAAAAAATGGAGTTAAAGAGTTAAGTTACAATCTAACAGGGCATGCTTCAACTTTCTTGGTTGATGATATTCTGCATTTTAAAGTCAATTTGGAGAAAGGAATGGTGTGAAATGAGAGGGAAATAATCTACTTCAGATAAGTGCAGTTATCAGGCTGTCACTGCAGCAATTTAGGCTTGGTTTAAAAAAAAAAAAAAATCACACCTCTTGTTAACTCAGATTTGTTTTCCGAGTGCCTCGGGATAGAAAAGAGTGACTGTACCTAACAAAAGAAAACAAGTAAGTATAGTTTAAAATTTAAAAGTCTGTGATATGACTCAAACTCATTCATCCCTGTCAGTATGATGTGGAATCAACTCTGTGCTTTCAACTGCTGCATAATGCAGGGAGGAAATCTTAAAAGAGGGGAAGAAAAAAAAGTAAGATTACTGCTACTGTGCAATATTAGAATTTTCATGAATTCACACAAGATAGGTCATTTTAAAGGACACAGAAGCATTGATAATGCTGGCTGAGTGAGACACTGAATTTTCTGACAAAATACTTTATACATGGTATATATATATATATATATTTGTCAGGAACTCCACCTACATGGAAGACAGCACCAAGGAAAGCAATCCTAGTCTGCACTGCATAAACTCAAGCTTGTTTCTGTGAGCAAACTAAGATCCATCTTTGGCACAGGCTGAATGCTCCAAGTTCAAATACACCTTTTAGCATGGTGGGGAAGGAAAGTCTGAGCTCACTCTGTCTTTCACCATGGGCTAACTGGGCATGGCCACACCTATTCAAATGCACTCTCTCTAGGTATCTGTAATGCCCTGTGGCTCACCCTTGTTATAGGAGCTCTGGCACTCCATACCACTGCCTACCTGGCACTGACAGGCAGCCCTGCCCAGACATTCACATGCCAGCTAGGTGGACCCACAGCACTCAGGTCAGAGCCCACGGTCAGGGGTACATTGCTGTCATACTGATATTGGATTTAACACACTCTGCTTGTGCTGCATCCTGAGAATCAAACATCCTACAAGAACCTTTCAGTATGCTTTAAACAGGCACCATGGCTTCTGTAAGAAAACATGTTGTAATTTTAATTGCTTCTGGACCCTCAGGCCAGAGACCCTCACCACTAAAATTCATATACACTCTTGTTTTGGAAAATTCTGCCACTCAGTCACCAGTCCTCCTTTCTTAGTATTGAAACCAGTGGAATCCTAATGTAGGTACTGACAACTTTATTACATTGTATTTTTGAACTGGAGAGGATCCAGAGCCCCAGCCAACAGAACAAAAAAAGCTCCTGCCATAAATGAAGATGCAGGAGTGCAAGAATAATGGTGAGAGCCCTTTGGAAAACCACCAGTAGTGATTTAGTCTGTTAAGGCAGTATTAGCAACACACTTGCTCCTGAATTGAGACAAGATCTGCCAAACTAGACACTATTGTTGAAAACCAAAGATTTTTTATTTTGAAAAATGTACCTGAATCTTCCTTTCATTTCACTAAGAATCCGTGAGAAAACATTTGTATCTCAATCAATTGCAAGTTCAGTCACTTTTGATTTTATGAGAATATTCAGAAACTGTAATAATTTGGAAAGCTTCTCTAGTACAGCAGATCTTACTTCCACTTGAACCCAAGATTTCTGTATGTACCTAGAGATTTGGGACAGAATTGATTTTTTTTTTCTGCAGAACTGTCTGCAAGGAGCAGCGGGAGCAATTTTGCATAGCATCAGAGGCCTTGGATAAATAAAACGTATACTGTTTATTTTGTAAATGCATTATTGGAGATAGGTAAGTTTTAACACCTTGTCCAAGATGTTCTAAACACTGTATATTTAGCACTGGTGTTGGATACAATATCAAACCCAGGTCAGACTTTGCTTCTAAATGAGCAACCACAGTAAGAAGACCATGACTTCTTTATGCACAATTTGCAACATAAACATTAAAGACACATTTCATGTTATGCTATTTAAGAATATTGAACACATGAACTTCTCTATGAACCTTGACTTGCTGTCAAGCCACTGTCACCCCTAGCCATGACCACCTACAGATGCCTTTAGAAGAAGTGCAACATATCCCCATGTGAAATATAAGTGGTACCATGTGCCCTGCACAAGAGCATTGGCTTAATCTCACTTAGATTTGCTTAAGCACTTCCACTTGCAGATTTTCTCCAAGCATAAATCTTTATTGCTTTGAAATATTATAATGAGTTCTGCTCATTACACTCCCAGTTATCCAAAGTCTCTTTTAATCTTGCTAAATTCTGAATTCTGAAGACGTTGTAAGGCAATGAATTGCTCAATCATCATTCACTGAAAAGGATAAACATATATTCGTCAATTTTTTTTGTGTTACCTTTAATTCCACTAAATGTTTCCCTTTGAGACAAGAAAGTGAGCTCTCAAGCTTTTCCTTGTACTACTGCTCATTTTTTACTCTCATTTCCTTTTTAAGGAAATGAAACTAAATATTTTCAATAATTAACCATGTATAAATATTTCCATGAACCTCAGCTTCCCTCAAATGTCTGAGAGACTACAACAGCTAGTGCAATTCTACTAAAAGCTATTTTCACTTTCCATTTCGAATTCTATAGGCAGTTTGTCCCCCAAGATATTTTAGCTATTTTTAGCCCCCAAAACCATCCCCAGCAAATTTTAAGCCCACCTAGAGCAAGAGGAATATAGCAGTAAAAATAAAGGCAAAACCCCAAGACTAGCAATGTGAACAACCACCTGAGAGAAGATCTATCCATGGACACTATAAAGAAATTGACTTCGGTTTGAGCAAATCATAAACGTGTAAATAGTGCAAGATGTATATGTCTCACATAAGACATTAAAACAGTTTTAAAGACTTGTCCTATGGATACTTTTCTAAGTTTAGTGTGATTTTAATTTCCTCTTTATTCAAGGATCAAAACTAGTATGAGGTAACCACTTTAATGAACCCATAATTTAAAATTTTGTTTGAAATTTCTTTCTGTATGTTTGAATGATTCAGACTGATCATTTACTCTAAAGCACCTAAAGCCATCACACCTTTGCTTATAAATAAATGAATTATAAATAAATTGTCATAAATATTCACAAGCCAATAAAATAAGTAAGCTCAGTGTTATCTTAATCCCTCATCTTCACACTGAATTACCATACCATGTTTTCTTTATGTTTATATACCTATATATATATATATCTATGCATGCATTCTCTGGAAATTAGTTAGCTCAGAATATAGCTATTGACTTAAACTCAACCTATATTAGCTTCTTAGGTGTGAATTAAAGTGCCAATTACTGATATACAATGACTCACAGCACATAGTTTTCTCTATCCTCCTGTCAGACCAACCATACTTCTGCTCACCCCCTCTCAAGGGACTGGCCTGAGGGAGGAACAAGAACTTCTCACTGAAAAGTCTTCATTATGAAAATTATTTTGCAATGTATCAACATCCTTTCGATTTGACAACACTTTGGATGCTTCATAAAGACTATTTTCTTGTTCTACCAACAGATGGTATGAATTTCTAGTAGGAGATGCAAATTCCTTTTGCATCATTTTGGTATTTTTATATTCTGCTGCAGACATTATCCCTCTAGGTGCAATAAATGTACTCGTTTTAATATTTGAATGCATGTTACCCAAAATCAGGTAATAACATGTACAACTTGATTTCAATTGAAGAAGAAAACCAATCAAACAACAACCAAGCAACCTCAAAATTCTGCAGTACAGCACAGAGAGTTTATTTTATTTAGCTTGTCATATAATTTTGCTACAAAGGGGGGTGGCTGTAGATGTTACAGCAAATGGAACCAGCCATCAACACCTGAAAGTTATCTCCAGCTCTGCACTTAGGCTCATCTTAGCTTCTTCTTTTCCTCAAATTACTTCCCTGATCGGACAATTAAGTTCCGGTCTCTTCCACTGTGTATACCTAGAACTGGTTACATTTCTTCCCCCTTGCTTCCCTTTCCCACTTTCACCTCCCAAACTAGAGAATGTGCTGCCTTAATGCTCTAAGTCCACTCTGGGTGCATTTGAGTTTACACATGTAACCAGTATCAAGCTATCTACAGATTTATTGGCTAAAATTCAGAACATTTCTTCCACCACAGTGCTTTGCATATTGGACGTCGCTGACATTGTCGATTATGTCTTTCCTCTGGCAAGCCTCTTCTCCAACACATTGCTTCTTTCCTCTTACATGTTCATTCTTTTTTTTCCCTTTCCCTGTTCAGTTGCAGGACATCTCAGACTGAAATATCAACACTTTCTTTCTCTGACCCAGTATTTGAAGAGATTCTTTTGTATAAATATGGCAATTTTATTTATATATATATACATATATCCCTAGTGATTCATAAATACACATCTTTAACTTGGATTTCTTCTATCCAAGTTAGAGTAGTAATCCTGTCTTTCTAAAATCTACTCAGGAGTGTCCAAATATGAACTTAACATGGCCAAGATGAACTCAACTTTTTGTTGTGCTGAAGTTTCCCCTTTACTACATGAACAGAGCTGTCAGCATCACTGTCTTCTCTTATACTCTAATCCACAATAGTGGTTACATCTTTGAATGTCACACTTTAACCTCATAATTAGGCTGGACACTAAATTACATTGTCTCTTCCTGCAAATCACCTCTAAAATGACCAACAAAAATCTAAGTATCTTGCTCATCGATAATCTCTTCTTTGGCTTCAGTACCTACAAGTCTTATTTTCTCATACAGATCCACATGAAATTATTTTCCTCCTTCATTACTTAATTGAATCAACTACTCATATATCTTCCCAGTAACTTCCATTTTCATTGATATATCCCTTGGAAGTTTAGACCTAATGCTTCTTTTATCACATGACTGCTCCTGCTTTTGTCATAATAATATTGGCTTTGAGTGCACAATTCCCAAAAATAATTTACTTTTCCCATCATCATCCCTTAGGAAAGAAGATAAACTTGTAAGCAAAATCCAAAATTCCCTCTTAATACCCCTCTTAAAATTAATCTCTCAGATAAGAGATATAACAAGGCACAACCTGAGAATGACTTTGCAAGATATTTCAGTCTGTGACAGATTCTAGTCCTGTTCTTGATCTTACTGCTTGGTGCATCTTCTAGATTACACAATATATATTCCTGTACAAATATCAAATGACAAAAACAAGAAACAAACCATTTTTGAGGAAAGAAATTAAGCTGTTTATGATCTTGCCTAAAATTCAGACTAATACTTCACAGGAAGATTTTGGAGACTTTTCTGACTGTGAGGATGAAGACAGAAACAAGATAATACATTTTCAGCTATGAAAAACTCAGTGGTCTATGTTTGTAATTTGGAATGAAGACACTGGTAATTTTTGCCATTAGAATTTATTAATTTTTCAGAGGAGGGGAAAAAAACCCCCAAACATTTGGCTGCTGTCTGTCACTCAGGTTCTCTGTTACAGACTTGAAATTACAAGATCAGACTAATAGACTTTAAGATATCATACACCAAACCTTTTTATGGACTGCTGAATTTGTAAATGGACTAGTCTTTTAACTAAACAGACCACCTTTTACAAACTATTATGAAATAAAGTCATAGAAATCAGCCTAGAGGGATGGAACAGAATGTGTCGTGCAAGTGTACGAATGTATTTCAATAGCTACATAACTTTATATTTATGAGAGATGATAAAACAACTGCCACTCTTTTATCCTGCCTATACTGAATATTTAATATAAAATTGCCTATCCTGTTGTTCTGTGAAAAGTACTTTAAAAAAGGCATCCTAGAGACCTAATTACATATAAGCGCTGCAGTTAATTAAGATACGTATGGCTCATCTGTTGAACAGTCATTTTTGCAAAATTAATTATAGCTTTGTTCACTGTATTCTGCAGTGATGAATACTAATATTTAAATTTCATATCAGTATAACTCAAAATTTAAAGATATTAAAAACATGAATTTTCATAGCCCTCTTTGATGTGTGTATTTTTATGCCACTTTACATTCCCCATCAAAGAACAGAGGCACGGGATGGTTCCCCAAAGCCAAATATTTAAGTACCAAACCAGGATTAAAATTTTAAATTTCACAGCATCCAATCCAATGGGTACTCTTTTAAGCCACATTGTTCTTCCAAAAAAAGGGAAGAATTAGTTGGTAACTACAGATAGTGCCATTGCAAAACAAGAAATGCTTCATATTAGTAAATGTACATGGAAACAAATATAAAACCAAAGAAAGATACTGTCACCAAGAACATAACATTGTTGAAAAATAATTTCTAATGCCCAATCTGTCCCATATAACACTGAGGTTTTCTCTTAGACTTTCTTTTTAAAGAAAATAATTTCTGTATAATAAAGGTAATTGTCAAAAATAAGCATGGTTAACATCACAAAATGTACTAAGTTTGCATGCATGCTGAATGTGTTTAAAAAACACATTACAAAGCACAAACACATGGGTTTAAGTCAGGCATAGTCCAATCATGATAAAGCTTTTTGCCTAACCTTTATAGAACTTACTCTGATAGGAAGTACGGATCCGTTTCGTTAAATCTGGATAAAAGTTAGACAGGCCACGCATGCAAAAGTTGTCTTTGGAACATGCCAGTACACCAGCATCAGCAGCAGGCAGAGGAAAGAGAGAAAAAACAGTCTAAAGTGAAAGGAAGTGATATCATAACCAGCATCTAGAACAGCCAAGGTGAAGAAATTTCAGCAGATGCTTACCTTCCAATTGGGAGATATAACAAGAAAAATAATCAAAAAAGTAAAGGATGTGGGATGGATGGTGAGAAAGCAGCTGAGGCTTTTTTTAGATGCATAGTTTCTATGAGCAATCTAGAAGTTGCAATCCTTCTCAGCGGTCATTTATCCGCAGTGGGCTCCATTCTGGCAGCACTGGATAGCTGGAATGATGCCTTAAAGGATTGGCCCAGACTGCCACTGACAGAGAAAAACCCTCTGTGATACAGTGCTTATAACAGCTTTTTCTACATGAGCAATCCTCCACCTTTGGTACAGAGTTCTGCAGCATGTTGTTTGTGGCTAGCTGCTCACATTTTTTAGGGAGCTGCTGTGAGGCTGGCTGAAACCAGAGAGAGAAGCTGAAGGTAACTTGAAGCTGCCCGTCTCTTCTCTCCTCAGCTGTGCCAAATTTACATATTTAACACTTGGCACAGATGGGAACTAAGCTTGCCATGATTAAATGCATAGAAAGTGAGATAAATGGTCTTTCAGGAGCAGAAGTAGGCCTGAAGACTTGTATTTTATTCTCTAAATTGTCCTCTAGATTTTACTTTCTGTTTGGAGTGTAAACACATTCCCAATTAAAAAAATGTTTCCCATAACTCTATGGAGAAGTAGGACTTGATGATTCAGTGCAGGGTCTGCTGATGAAAATGCTGATGGCATAAACCCACTATAATCTGTTGCTTTTGTAATTTTAGGGTTAGATTTAAAACTCCACACTTTCAAAGATATTTAAAAATTGAATTCTAAAACTTCACAGCTATGCAAAACACATTCCATAATTGTGTCTGACTCTCGCATGTTACTATGGAATATGTCAAGTGGAAAGACTTGAAACAGATGATCTGACTTTTTCTCATACAAGTAAATGTTTATACCAGTAAATGTTTAGATAACCAACAAAGCATGGTAAAATTTACCTCTATTGAAGTATTAATATTTCTAATACACAATGCATGATAACAGTTATGACTTACTGTGATCCTCTTAGCATCAAATTTTAAAATGGATACTGGAGGTTTATATTAAGAACTTCACTAATGAAGTGCTTAATTTTAGCTCCTTGTGTTACCTACATAACATGCCTCCCAGGTGTTACACATCTCTAAATACAGCTAACTATTCAAATGAATAGCTCCTGGCAGAAGGTACATTTTCAGGTTAGATAGAAGTCTTACTTATTGGTATGAACTTATTGAAACCAAAAAAAAAAAAAGCATACAAACTACACATCAAGTGACTGCCAGAGAAACAATTTATTGCTCTGCTCATTGTGATTTTTTACAGACTCAGCTAAGGGAATTACTTGCTGACCTCCATCCCAAAAGGAAAAAAAACCTCATAAAACATTTTATTTCTGAGAAAGTGCCCGCACCTAGAGCATGTCAGGTTTCTTTTGCCAAGTTATAGAAACTCCATTGGCCGGCAAATAGTCATGCATTCCAAAAGCACTGAAAAGCCACAGGCAAAAAAACCAAAGGAACATATCAGGCTCATAACCACAACGATTTATTTCCTACCTGCAGCAAACTGCCTGCTCTTGCGAGGTGAGCGGGGCTGCCGCTGGTATGGATCACTGGATCCATAGAGGTCGAGGGTGCCCATGCTCAGCAGGACTGTCTTCTGCATGAAATCCACAACAGCCAAGCCATTGCAGTTCCCAAAAGCCACTCTGCAAAGAGAAACATCCCTCAAAAGTGTTAGCAATAAGTAATTAAATCCTGAAAACAAGAATTATTATTATTATTATGAATAGTGCACAAACATTTTCTTCAGGAACTACTCAAGCTCACGTTTTTTATTTCTTACAGGTTTGTAATCCTGAATTTTAAAAACTGTTTTCTGAATTAACTTTCCAGAAAGCAGTTACAACTTCTACCAACTTTCTGTAGCAAACACATTGCAGTAATGTCTAAACGTTGCTTCATTGAACAATATAATTCTAATGATAATGATATCAATTAAGACTAAAAATTGGAACGTAGATGTTAAAAAGTGGTTATGCATTTATATAAAATACAAATATAAATTAAAATACAAATACATGTAAAAGGATTCTTTTAAAGCTAAATGTAAATGACAAATGAAATATATTAGGCTGTATTGTGGAGATATCCAAATCTGAAAAGCATTTATAAAATTTCCTTCCAACTTTGTCGGCTTCTCTACAGCAGAAATTCATGTTAAAACAGTCTCTACCTCTCTGAAATACTTCTGCAAATGCATTTTGATGGTCGTTTGATTTATGGGCAAGATCTCTCTCCTTCTGTATCAGACTGCAATTTTGAATTCCAGACAGAAAGGATTGCAGGTACAGCCACAAAGAAACTCAAAAACCCAAACTATGTTCAATCATATTCAGAATCACTTGCTATCAGGTCCTGTCATTTTCTGCACAGAAGCATAAAAGCACTTAATTCACACTAAAAGTGAGCTGTGCACTCACCTCCACCTGACTCTTCTTAATGTATCTCCAAAATATCTGAAAGGAATTTGTGTGTGGAAAAACAACAATGCAAAAGGAAAGCAATGAAGTGGAGGGAAAGCAGGGTAGCTAGAAAATTTTCTTCTGTCCTACCTTTTCTTATATGCTTCTATTATAAAAAAGAGGGTTCCATATAGCAAATTAAAAAGTAATATGTCAAGAAAAATGAAATTGTTTTTCCTCAGTTGTCAAACTAGCAAATTAAGGCACCATCTGCAACAGTGGCTTGAATTCTACTGGTTGCTACTACACCATGTTCACCACCCTTGTCTCAGCACTGACTGCAGGGCAGCATCTATGGAAATACTATGGATGCGCTTTGACTTTTCCCCATTGGCGTTTTTTTCCTGACTGCTGTCCCTCAGGGGCCCATACTGGGACCAGTACAGCTTAATGCCTTTACCAGTGCCAGAGACAATGGAATGGAGGGCACCCTCAGTAAATCTGCAGACAGCACCAAGCTGAGATGTGCCTGAGGGACAAATGCCATCCAGAAGGACCTGGACAAGCTTGAGAAAATGGCTCATGGGAATGGGGTTAATGGTTTTAGACTAAGAGAGGATTGATTGTATGTGTTCATAAGTTCCTGCACTCTGGGCGGAGGAAAAAAAAAAGAATAAAAATGACAAGAGTCAATCTCATCTATTAATAGTTTAGGGGAAAAATGGTCATTTGCACTTTGAAAATTATTAACCTAGATTTATTAATTTTCAAAAACATGAGTCACAAGAAGAGCTAGTGATCATTCACACCCCTGGCCAGCAAATTAACAAAATGTATCATTTCCTGGTCTGTATTTTTCTAAATTCCTCTAATTTCACACACAAGCATGGATCTAATATTTCTTATACCCAGACAAATTAGTTTAAAAAAGAATCTAAACTTGCTCATTAATAACGCTTCTGAGGTTGGATAAAAAAAATCTAGACAGCCATAACTATTAGCAAGGCTTAAGATAAATTACTAACAACCAAGTCCTTATGAAATCAAAACCAAAATTAATTTCTCAGTTTTGAGCAATGAACAGAATTAGTTGCTAGGTGATGTCCTATTCTGTTGGTATCTTTCACAGAAATGTCATAAAACCCTCATCAGACATTTCTGGACAATTAATATGCAGATTAGCTGAAAACTGTTACCCCACAAGCCAGTAATAAATTTTCAGTCACTGCTTTCAGTCCAACAGAACCTACTTCAAAACAAATTTATTATTTGTATTTAACCTTGTTCCTCAAGGTTAACCTAATTCTTCAGTTGTAATTGAAGCATTTTGTAAAATTTTCTTTTCTACTTTCATAAGATGAAGAAGTTTTTGATGATTCATTTCAACATAAATAAAACAGGGGTTAATACTTTTAATTTGTAGCCTTGGTACTGTTAAAAATAAACCAATTACATTAAATAAAATTTTGCATAGTCTGAAGTCTTTCATCTTTGCTGGGAATAAAGGTTTTTTTGCATCTCACTTTATTCCTGTTTCATGGCTGCAGTATAACAGTTCCAGAAATCATAGTAATTAAAAGAATACTGGAAACAGACTCTCCAAAACACACACCATTTTATGTCTTTGACCTAGTTAAACTTATTGGTATAGGAAGAAAAATTAGGCAAAAGATGACCCAAATAGCTCTATAATTAGCATGGCAAAATCTACATGTTCTCAGGCTTCATGCTGAAGTGAAATAGGTTTTTCCACGTGGTGAAGATAGATAACAGGTGACAATTAAAGTAGTAAACAAAAATTCTGATTAAAGAAAGGACTGTGCCTTGTCATAGGCCTGAGGAAAAAGTTAAGAATGACCAGAGAAAGGAAGAGAGAAGAGAGTCTGCAGAAAAAATGTAAGGAAAAAGACCTTTCTTGGGTAGATCTTGTAGGAAAGTTAAATTCAGGTTATCAGCCTACTTTATTCATACATGCATTTATTTCTGAAACACTCTTGTACTTAGCTTATGGTGTTTTAAAGGAGGCTGTCCTGTAAACTATTATTGCTCCTAGCAAATGAAACAATTTAAAGCACTTGATTGAATCCAATCAGTGGTTTAGGAAACCACTGTGACCATGAGGAGCATCACAACCTATCAGAGTAGTTTACAAGTGAGAGAATGGTGTGATTGCTCAGAAGCTGCCTTGAGGTCTGAGACCTGCAAGGGAGCCAATCAGGCAAAACCTAACAATTTGCACAAGCGACAAGTGCATCAAGGTATGGTAAAGAAAAGAAACTCTTGGAATTCATTAATAGGAAACTATCTAGAAATTCAGGCTGAAAACTCGGAAAAAAACAGCCCCCAGAAGACAGCAGTTTTGCAGAAATGTAAAAACTCTGCATTAAACTGCCAAAGTCTCTGAAAAGAGTCCAGTGACTTACTGAAAATCAGCAGGAGTCAGCACCTAACACCAATTACAGCCAATAGTTTCATTGGAGTAACACCTACAGGGAAAACCATTTTAATGTATCAGGGTGACTCTCAGTAAGAGAAAACATTAAAAATTTGCAAATAAACTGAACCTGAGGAAACAATTACACACAATCATTTGCATTGCCATCCAGAATACAGCATTTAAATGTTCCTTATTCAATTCTCGATTTCAGGTCACTGATTCTTGTGCAAACAGACATTAGCACAGACATAAAAATGTTGCTCTCAGAAGACAATTTCCAACTAAAATATGATGTAATGAAAAATGGTATTTAACAGTTAATCACTTTACCATTTTCCATTAAATGCATTTCACCTTGGTGAACCTTTCAAAATAACTTTGAAAATTACGGATTTGAAACGCAATTAGATCTTATTTGAAAGGATGGAAAGAATTATGTGAAAAGATTCAGTGTTTTAAATAGGATTAGTAAAAATATTGGCAAGAATGGCAGTTTAACATCCCATATTACAATCTCTGTGTCAGTTCAAACAACTTTCCCCCAAGAATCTGATTTACAGTATCTTTCAAATACTTTGCTTTGACCTTAATTGTCTGTGGGAAATTTCAAAGTATAGTTGGAAAACGTGATTTAGCACTATAAATCAACGCAACCTTAATTCTGAGTTACTTACAGTCCGTAAGCAGAGTTTACAGCAAGACTGGTAATCTGTTGTGGAGGCTCACCATCCACCCACACCAACTGGATAACCAGATCTGCCTGGTAGCCAGGAGGCATCCGCACAGGTCGAGCCTTAACGCTAAGAAGAGGAGGTACAAAATAAGAACAAACAAACAAACATTGGGCCACGAAAAACAACTGATTTGCATCATTATGAATTGTCAACCCGAACGGAAAGCCTAAAATACTTTCTTTTGAGACTTTGAAAAAGGGCATTTCTGTGTATCTGGAACTTTTGTCTTATGAAGCAAAGCATGGCCGAAAAATGCAATGAGGCAAGAGAAGATGAGAAGATACACCTTTCTGTAGTGGTCCTCACCAGAGCCTATTAAAAACTTATGGACTTGACAAATCTATTTGTCCATGTAGTGCAAACAAGTCCTGTTTTACTTCTAGGAGTATAATCACCCAGTATGTGAATGAATGGTTCCTACATCAAATCTGATATAACTATTAACACCCGTCTATGGCAAGTTCAGTGACTTGCAAAGCAGGTAGTGAAGGTGTACATTTTAAGGGGAAGTGTAAGAGCTGAACACCTCTGTATGACTGCTTTATGTGCTTTTTTGAGTGGTATAACAATGTGGGATACGCTGGAAGAAAACATTACGCAATAATAGCAATACTTTGAGGTACTCATATTAGTCATTAGTACATTCACATTGTAGTAGTAATTTACAGGTAAAACCCAGCGCATTTTCACTGTACCTGTTACTGGTGAGAGTGCTTGTATTGCACCCCTTTGCACACAGGCATAAAATAGGGCAGTATACTTTATGAGAAAGTCATTGCTCATCTATCCTCTAAATGCATTTCCTGAACAGCAGCTTGGCACACTCACTGTTCTATTTCTTTTCCCCGTAGTACTCTTCAGACCTTACATGTGTATTTATCTGGAGCAGTAATCAGGCACTTGGCTTGGATATTGTTGTAGGAAAGACATGACAGTGCAGTTCAGCAAGTGCTCAACCCACTACAGCTGGCAATAGCTTTGTATTGTTGTTTTCCATCAACAGCCAACCTCTGCTCAGAGTTTTGCAATTTCTGACCTGTTCTGCTGGCACTAAAGCTTTGCCCTTTTCTTTGTTCATATGATACATAGCCACGAGCATTTCTGAAGTGATGCTACTCATAACCTTAAAGAAGCAAGCCCTGGATTGCCCAGGAGAGTATTCGTGCTGAGAACAAAGGTGTGAACATCTGTGAACTCAAGCTGCCAAGGGAGAGGGGTCCTTTGAGACCAGGATAAACTGAAACTACAGACAAGAGTTGTATACAGTAAAGATGTATTATTTTCAAAGAAACTTCACAGCAAGCAGAAGCTGAATATATTACAGCCCTTCAGAGTATCTTTGTGATGGAGCCCTTCAACTTCTAATGTCTGTGGATAAGCCTTTAAGAGGCATAATAGTGGTGGTCTTTCCCAATCTTGTACCCAATTTTCAGCTTTCAGCTTCTGCTCTTAAAAATGTTAGAAAAATATATAACAGGGAAATGAAATCCAAGAACCAGGACTTACTCTAATGCCCTTTCAGCTGATCTTTCCAACTATATTTTCTAATGGATAACTGATGGTGTGGCAAAACACAAGAGGCAAGCACACTGCTCCAGCAAGTGTCTGTCAAAGCAAGTATCTGCTTCCTTCTTCTAAAACAGCTACCCTGAGACTGACAATGGCTGCAGAAGTAATTATGATCTTCTAAAACATGTTTTTTAATGTGGTATTACTTTTCCAATGTGTTTTTAATGGCATCCTGAAAATTTAGAGAACTTCAAATACCTTCTAAGTTTTCTTTTGGATTTCTGTCACTTGAAGGGAAAAAAGCAAACACACTGTCCTCTCAATATTTTTCACTACAAATTTAAGGATCTGCTTTGATAAAAATTGGTATTATTCCACAGGGATTTTCTCTAAGCATACAATAAACTGTAGGTGGTGAAAGACTATAATAACAAAGTAAAGTAATTTCGGATTTCATTATTAAGGTTGTCATTCCCATGTTTCTGTGACATCTTCCTCCTTAAGAATCTTTGAGCTATTTCCTTTGTTTCCCTAACCATCCTGCTTAAACAGTAATGCAGATATTCAGTTCTGCACCTTGTTCTGGATGGCTTTTTATCTGAAGTGTTTATAATGAAAGCCTAAACAGACTGCAGGAGTATGAGCAGAAGGAATGTAGACATTTCAGTGATTTCCTTGACACATTCTTCTTATGCTACATTGAATTTCATTGTTGCAAAGTTTTGGTTTTTAGTTTCTTTTCACAAGACATTCACAGTTCCTTATCACTTTGGAGTTACTTGAAGCTACTGTTAAAACCCTTGATTGACCTAATTTTGGGATGATACTAGAAGTCTGGGAACAAAGACTGACATTCTGGGTTCAGCTTTATGATAACAGCATTCACATCAAAAGTATTTATCTGCATAATCACAAATCCATTGGTTTCTTAGGTTATTACAGCTGCCTATCTCACTGCAAAATCTTCTGAAAGAAGCAAGAACAACATTTATTCCATTCTGCTTCCTGCCTTCCTCGGTACCAGTTACTTTTGATTTCAGAAAAGTGCCAAGTTTTCATTACTTCAGTCCCTTCAATTACTTTCTTCCTGGTAGCTATTCACAGGCACAAACACATTCAGTCATTCTGACTTCTGGCTAGAAAAAAATTGGCACTCCACACTACACAAACTATGTAGTGTGGAGTGCCATTCATTTGCTGTAACGATGTTGAGAAGCAGATATGAGAATAAACATAATGGAGCCAGTTATGTATGTGTGCAATATTTTATGTGCATTATCAATATAGTTCAAGCTGTGCACTCACCATCCATGTACAGCTGGTTGCAGCTTTACATTAATATTGCTCTGTTTTAGATTCTGTCCTGCTGCCCACCTGAATGACTTGCACATAAAGTCTGGTCTTTACTGGCTTTTTCCAGTGTTTTCAGCACTACTTTCATTTTACCATCATAATTCTGTTTAGATCAGAAGTTCTTAGACAGACAAGGCCTGGGGACCCAGCTAAGGTTTGGGGGGAAAGTGTGGATATCTGTATGTCTTTCCTGAGAAGGATAATAGCATACATAAGTATATTTTTATCTAAATGTAGGAGTGTGCCAGCAGTTCTAGTGGTGTAATGACTCTGACTTTGAAAAATCACTTCTCAGTCAAAATAACATTACAGTTACCTTGTCTAAAATTTGACAAAAATCTATTGGCCAGTTTAATCTGAGATTATTTGAGATAAGAAAACTCCTAAAAAGTAACAAGCTGAACCTCTGTGGGTTCATTACAACTTTTCTTCCTCCAACACCAACAACTCCTCTCTTTTACAGACAAAATCAAGTAAGAATCTCTTAAGCAAAACTGTTAGCCAGTGAAATGATTAAATGATTGCATTCTTCCTGATATCAATGTCATAAAGAGATTTCACATTTGGATTTTTTAAATAACTAATCTCTGCCTCTTCTGTTGATTTTCATAGTTCAAATTAATGATTAAACTGAGGTCTGAAGTTCAACTGCCTGACTGAATGAGATGGACAAATGAACAGAAGGCCAAAAAATACTGTTAATTTTACAAGGACAATATAACTTTTAAATGCTAATGCCACTTTCAGGAGCCAAGCAGCCCAAAGTATCAGCAAAATCAGGAAATGTTCATTTTAACTGCTTTTGAAATAATAGAGGCATTTAAAAGATTTAATAATAATTAGACCAAAATAATAATGAATTCACCAAAATGAGAGCAATTCTTGTCAGCAATGCACTCTAATTGCTGGAAAATTACAGTTTTTATAGAGTTTTGTACAGAATTACTGTTTTAAGCTATTCAAATCCATCATTATCTGCCTTAATAATAAGAATATATTAATCTACTCCAAAACAGTGACAATGTATTCTAGCAGAAAACAATTTGCTTTTTTCTAAAGATTAAACAAATATACACTTCCACACAGTGTGATTGTTTCATAATCGTACATTTTAAAGATTTTTTCATAAGTACGAACACAGTTTCCATGTCTTACACACCATAAAATGCATACAGTTCTTTAATTTAAAAAAATTCAGTATTATATTAATTCATCAAGGAGAGAAAGCTTTGCACATGCCAGCTTTTACAGAAGTTTCTTCATGAACTAACCTCAGAAATTCCTTGGAGATGTACTCCTAGATCACACTGGAAAATGAGACAGTAACAGTTTCTATTCTTCACAATAACTTCCATCCCTTTAAAATCCCTTGTTGATTACTTTGCCTTAATTATTTTGTTTGTTCCATATTCTGGTTTCTTCTCATTTTGGGTCACATGTATACAATTACTCTCTTTCTTGGGAGCTGATGGATTGACTAACAGATAAGAATGCTTTTTAGAAAGATCAATATTTAAACAATGGCATAGACTTACCTAAGACATGGGATACTGTCCTTCATTGTTCCTTCACATGCTACAGTGTTGGTACTGCCTGAAAGGCTCTTTAAAGAAGGAAGCTGGGAGGAGGCATCTGGAAATGGAGGATTTGTTTCTGGTTCAGGAGTAATGATGTCTTCTACTTCGCACTGAAGTCGTACCTCTAATGACTTAAATAAATAAAAAGCTAAGTTATCATTTCATAAGGAAAGCTGCTGAAAGTTCTGTTACTTTCAAATAAATATCAGTATGCCTTTTTTTGGTTTTTTTTTTTGTTTAATAACCCCCATTTATCACTATAATTTGCAGGCAAAGAATACTGCCATTTGTTATTTATACTGAGAAACAGCAACATCAGATAGGAACAAGAAGGATCACCAACTCTGCCTCCTGATTACTTGTACAACAGAGTCTCTAAGAGACGAGGTTTAGCCAGAATGGATAAGCCTGACAGTGTGAATAGTACTGATACATGAGCTTCATTTATCCATAAGTGGGGCCAGGAAATCAGAGATTACAGCACAGACAGCTCTGTGCTCTTTAGAATTAATATGAGTTTGGTGGATTTCAGAAAGATTCAAACCAGTTATCTTTTGCTTTCCTTCTGGCCTCTCTAGAAAGGGAAAAAGAAGCCAAACCACCCTACAATTCTCTCCTCTAATTCAGGAAATATTAACTGAGGACTCCAGGGAGGAACTGGACAGGAAGTTCAAATCTAGGTAAGTAAATACTGAACAATTCTTTCTACCTCATGAGTTGTCCAAGGAAATCTGCATTTTGAAAAGAATAAAAACCAAGGTACAATTCTCAATGATACAAGGTCTGGCGGTGACTAGCTGAACAGTAATTTCAATGTTGCTACCTTCAAAGGAATAGAAGTCATTGCAGAGGTAGACACTGCAAGCTCAGTCTTAGTGATCTTTCACTGAGACATCATCTGTACCAGAGTGAAGATGAACAAAATAGCTGAATTTCATGAGAATTGGGAGATAAAGGTGAGTAGTACTGAAGGGTCACCTGTTTCTCAACCATTGTGCTAAAACACACAAGATTGCAGAAAGAAGAGATTCTGTTCAACCAGGAAAGAGAGTCCTTTCTCAAAATTTCTTTTTTGTTTCCTCATTTCAAAATCCGTGGATACTTTGTGCCTGAATCAGTTAAAGAAACCTACAGACAACATTTGCCTTCAAAGACTAATGAGTGAAATATTGAGTTCAGGAAAATCTAATCTGGAAGTAATTGCAGCTGACTGAAACTATTTATAGTGCTGTTTAATCTTTATGCAGGACTGGAGTAACTGTTGAAGACTATGCTCTTCTGCTTACCATGACAAAAGTGCATCACTCTTCTTTGAATGTTTTTCTGCATGTATTCCTTTTTCTACTAAAATTAATTTTGTTAAGTTCCAGCTCTTGTGCATTTGAAGAGAGAAGGAAAAATTCAGGCTAAAAACATGATTGTGAATTTTTCTTATTTTTGTCTCTGCTTTGGCTGAACCCTAGGAGGGTTATAGAAATGTTGAATCGATTTATTTTGACACAGAGTAAAGATATTTTTGGGGGATCTCATTACTAGGCTCATTGATTCCCCTTTCCACCTTCAAATGAGTGTAAACTTTTTTCCTGTGTTTCTTCTCAAGAGATTTGAAGTGGAGCTTCACTGAGGAAAGACTGCTCACTGAGGAAGTGATCATGTTTAATTAATAGATCCTTTTGAGACAGGATGGAGTGGATTCAGATAAGAAAACAAAAATAACAGCAGTAAATGCTTTTTATATAACTGATGGCAATGACTCCAAGGTTGGTTATGAAGCAGAATTTGTCTCATGCATACTCCTTGCCTCCAGAATCTGATATGAAATGATGCAAATACTTCTGCTGAGGAAATTCCAGGCACAGCCTATGCTCCTGAGGCATATTCAGCTGCAGACTTCCCTACTACATGGAGAACTTTTGAGTAGCCCCCACACTTCCCATTTGCCACAGCAAAAACATTATAACACTGACATCAGGGCAGTCAAACCAACGTGGGGACCTTAAAACGCTGGCATTTGGAGACTGAACCCAAGGTAAGTTCAGTCTGACTGATAAGGAAGGAAGGACACCAAAGTGCTCTGTACCTCAGGCAGCAAAGAAATCCTGAGATTGGCCATCTCAGTCTCAATACAGACAAAAACACACAGCCTAAAGTCAGGTACAGATTCCAACAAAGAATTCCATGCTTTTGATTAAAAATCCCTCCTTTCATTTAGAGTGAAGACTTGACTGCAAGCAGCAAAAACACAGAAAGAAAAGAGAAGACCATTTCAGAGATGCACAAAACCCAGGGGAATTCTGTGACTATGCCACCAAGATTGCATAATTTAATATTCAGGGAAAAATGCTTACTAATTACAGATGAAATCTAAGAAACTGTTAAATTGCACCTATTATAACACTTTGGAAAATACCAGTAATGATGCAATTCAGCCGGGGAAGTGAAGAACAGGGAAAGAAGACATTAAATTATAGATAATAAAAGATAAGGTGCATTTGCTGTAGAACAATGTAAGAATATTGAAATGCAGTAATTTTAGCAGCATTATACATGAGCTGGTCAGTAATGTGAAATTACTGTTCACCAGTTTTAAACCTTTCCTGAAATGATACATTCAGACAGCTTCATAATTGCCATGGGGGAGGGGGAGAGAAAAAAGTGGAAAACAACAGAAGAACTACAGGTAATGAACATCCATACAGAATGGCACATGCCTTTTTTTTGGCTACAGGCCAAAAATAACAGGTTTTTGCCACAGTAGAGCTTTCTAAAGAGCATTAAAATAGTGTGAAAAGAACTATAATCAGGGAAGGGGAAAAATAATCTGGCATTTCATGTAATTTCTATCTTTAGGGAAACACGTCAGCATAAGTCAGAAAAAGATCAACTCTATTTTGTTAAATCCACTGATAATTTTCAGTCTTCTTATGAACAGAAATTAAAGAGATTAAATACTTGAGTTAAAAAGAGCATTGTGCATGTGCACAATGTACATTAACTGATAAAAACATACAGCAGACAGTAATTTTAGACCAGGTAAATACAACAGAGATTACTGTATCATAAAGTCTTAAAAGCAATGTCTGTAGCAATGTCTGAAAGCTACACTGTATGTTACTACTAAAGCAAAAAAAAAGTGGAGAGTAGGTTCCCAAACCCTCAGATTTTTGTCAGTAACTGCAGTAGGATCAAGATTTCCCAGGAAAGGTTTAAAATGGAATGTCCCTAAACCTGTATTTGTACTGATTGCTATTTTTATTTAAATACTTGAGAACAGATGAAGCAAGGCAATTTGATTTAGAATTTGTTCTCTTATAAGAGAGTGAAATGAGTACTTACTGCAATTTCAGTATTTACTTCATGCTTGCTGAACCTGTAAACAATCACATAGGCAGAAACTCCTGCCACACAGAAAATTCGGCTTTCAGGACACCAGTACATCATCTGAACAGCAAAAGGATCTTCTTCCACAATCTCAGCTGTTGCTTTTCCTTCTCCCACTTTCTGTTTTTCAAAGACCTTTGATGTTTTTAGTTTGTACAACATCTGTAGAGTAACTGGAATATATTAAAACATATAAAAAATACTAACATGAAGCAAATCAGTTATAAAATTCCTCAGTTCCCACTTTCTTCTCAATTGTGGCATAACAAGTAATCTTAGGAAAGCCTAATAGGAGAAGTTGTGTATTATACAATCATCCAAACCAGGACAACAATACAGACACTGTTGTGGTACACATTACTGGTAGGATATGTATTTAATATTTTTCAGAAGGGTATTTGTCTATTAAATACTTCTTAGTACTTTCTGGGGAAGGGTGTCAAAGGTGTAAACCATTGTGTCCATAATTAGGCTTACAATCAGTGTTATAGAGAGGCTCTGATCATATTGATACTTCCCTAAAGAGATGTGAAACTAAGATTTCATTTGTCTGAGGTTATGGTCTTGATAAAATGTAAAGAGTGTATGGCAATTCAAGAAAAAACATTAGGAAAGCAAGCTGGTGGCCTGGTCAACTCAAAGTTCTTCTGAATTAATGGGAGTTCAAAAAGGTTTTGAATTTCTTGACTAATGTGTAGATCAATACTTATAACTGTATATAAAATCCTAGTACCCAAAAGCTTTTGTTGAGATTAGAGCTCCACTGCAGCAAATTCCAGAAGTAAAGGAGGAGTGACAATTCACCCCATTATGTTTGACATTCTTCCCTGTTTTTACTGCTTTTACACTGGTTTCTCAGTGGCATTAATCAGTAACTGTACAATGTCAGAAAAAGTCAGTCAGGCCCAGCACCTATAAAGGTGTGCATATCCACAAAGGCAAAGCTGCTGCCTACGTCTGTGTAATTCTGGTAGCTCAGCCTGGCCAGCTTGTGTAACAAGAGCAACAGGAAGATGAAAGGACAGTGTTTTAGTTATGTAATCAGATGATGAACACAGCAAAATTACATTTTTGTTCGGCAGTGCAGATATATTCCAGGAGGTTTAGCATATACAGTTTTTAATGTTTTAAAAAGTTTTAGCACATAAAGCCCTGCTGAATTTCACAAATTACAGCAAGTGCTTCTGTAATAAATACATCATTCTTCCTGCCCTCAGTGGCAAATAAAAAGGATTCAGGTTGCCAGTTAGTGCCAGTAGCAATTCTAGAGTGGCACTTCAAATCAGGCATCATGGGTCCATGCACAGTATGACTGGAAGAATTACAGAATCATAGGGTACAGAGTGCAAGACAAGACTCTCTATGCTCTATTAGTGGGCACCATCTGCACAAGTAAACAAAAAACCAGCAATATCTTTTGAATAAAGATACATTTTGGAAACAGCTCCAGTGGCCTGGCAAGTCCCTGTCTCTCACAGATCTATGCTTTCAGACAGAAGACTACACAATTAAAATATGTCTGAAAGCAAAGTATTTTGTGCTTCAAATATCAGTAGGATATTATGTTTGCTAGGGAATCGCAAACCAACTTTGAACTCCACTAAAAAGGTTAACACCTTGTAAATAAAATAAATAACAAAACTTTGTAATAATCAAAACCTTGTAAATAAAGAGTACCAAGTACAGTAGGAGTAACACAGTACATGCCCTGAAAATCAGGACTAGGACCAGGACATCAGAGATTCACTGAAAATACCAGCACTGTTGAAGAGATTGTGAATATTCATGATCATCTAAGCTTTTAATGTTAAGAAAAAATCCTACTGCAGCATGTATATATTGTTTAGGTTATGCTTATATTCCCTATGAGAGGGTTTTTCTTTCTTTCCCCATTTCTGCCAGAAGGAATAACTAGCACAATTGCTTCCTGTGCATGAACACTGAATGACTTGGGGTCTTCCAACAGTCTGTATTGTTTCAACCTAACTTTAGAGCCTGTATTTTTCTTTCTTTCCCCATTTCTGCCAGAGTTCTAGAAGGAATAACTAGCACAACTGCTTCCTGTGCAGTATGAACACTGAATGACTTGGGGCCTTCCAACAGTCTGTATTGTTTCACCCTAACTTTAGAGCCTGTATTTGCACATTCTTAAAACTGAAATATTCACAAGTCTCAAAACTTCTGTTCTAGCACATAAAATGTGGCTCTCATTTGATGATTGGTGTTCACCATAACTTGAAGACAGTGGAAGATGTAAATACTGAGCACCATGTTTCTGTTCTCCCACCATTTCCAAACAGACAAATTACTTAATAAAAAAACAACCCATGGCCATGTTCAGTTCCTGTGCCTATTTAAAACATGAAATGCATTTTGTGAAATGAGGCCTTGGAAGTCCTCATTTTCTCCTTGTCCATCCTGAGTGAAAATATTCGGTATTAAGCAAAAAGGCAAGTACCTGACGAAGTCATCAGGTTTAGCTGACATTAAAAATTGGCCAACGTTCCCCATGCTTGGCTGGTAATGGTAGCAATATTAATAATTTCAATTCTGTGGCACCCGTGGAACTAGCAGGTATTTTAAGTATCCCATACTCCATGATCTTGGCACCCATTACAGACTGGTTATTAGGGTCATATTAAATCTCTGTATGCCTAACATTTCATCCTGAATTTTCTTTCACACACTAATACCTCATAAAAGAGAGATATTACCCAGACATCCCTGTACCATCAAAGAGACAAGAATACAAGGCAACTCCACAGGAACTTTGGTGAAGAACCATCAATTATTTGAAGCAGAATATTTTAAATTTCCATCAAAATGTATGTGTATTTTAATAAATATATTTTACTAATGAATATCATATGTATTTTCTGTAGGTGAAAATGTTGCTGATATGTGCAGTTATAGCTAGATTATATGGAACAAGTATTTTCTGAAGCTTTTTCCTGCTTGGATGAATGGAAATGCTTCCCAATTATTTCCTGAGATGTGAAACTGGACAAGAAAAGGTTTTAGTATTTTCCACCCTCACCAGATTAAATCTTTTGCAATATATGAATGTATTTTAATATTTTATTTTTACTTAGCTGTAAAGATTTTGTTGTACACAGTATAGAAGTGATATGACAACTGGAACTGAATATTAGATCTAACTGAGCCTTCTCCTTTGTGCACACAAGAAGAATGTCCCCTAGGGATTTTTTACCAACATTTCATCCTTGATAGATTTTGCTATGCTGGACCTTGAGTTATTATTCCTCACTCTTTTCTGCCTAATATATCTCATTAGCAGCATTTTTTCTCTTATTCAACATTTTCTGAATTTCACCCCTTTGTCCTAATCATATCAGCCCAGCTATTACTACTCAACCTGTTAAATATCCTGTTTTATATATAAATGTGTGTTTGTGTGATTTGTCAGCATTATGTAAAAGTGAACTTTAGAAACTTACTGGCAGAAGCATCCCAAAATTTTACTGATCCATCTGCATGGCTTAAAAAAAAGATAAAAATTAAATGTGTTAAAACAAGATGCAATTCTAAAACATTGTCTACTTTCAGTGACTAATAAATACAACCAGAAAAAAAAAATTTGTTTATGTAACTTTCTATAACTTACTGACAACATGTTAAAGACATACATACAAACTAGAAGAAAATGTTTTGTTATTTGGTTTCATTTGGTTAACAAAATATTTTTATGCATTTCCTGCAGAGAGTTAAGCTCCCAATGAATTTTAAGATTGCAACAAGAAGAAATGACTTCCCATACTAATAACAAGTTTAAGTCACAGCACTTTTGGCTTTGCAGTGGGCCAGCATCAAACCTATCACACTAAAATTGCCATGGACAGTGAACTTTGAAAGGACAGAAGGTAACTTCATTTTGCTTGATAACTTCACAACTGTGTTCCTTTTAGTAACATAAAATTGCTGAAGCAAAGCTGGAAAAAGGAGACATTCTTTTTACAATGAGAATGATCTCTTTATCACCTTCTCTTACTACTGCATACATCATAACCTTATTTTCGTCAGGTCTTTAGTATCATTGATAGCAATTCATCAAACACATGACTGAGACCAGAGGAAAGCTCATTGTGCATCTTAGCTGAATGAACAGTGTCTGTTTTACAGTATGATCCCTTGGGAATCCACCAGGCACTGCTGATGGGGCTCCCACTGCAATCTGAGCCTTTATTTTTGCTCTGTTTCTCTGCCCACAAGATGAAATTCATCCCAGTGCACCACACACTCACTAATGCTGAGTATTAAAATGAATTCCCAAACTGTCCCCAGACAGAGTCCAGAAGGCCAGGGGGACAACAGCTGCTCTGCTTTTTGAAGCTATTCTCTGTGACCTTCAAGGCCAGAATATTCTCTTGCAATAGATTTTTTTTTTCAAAGACCCTGCCTTCACAAGCATTGCTATCTAACACTGGGGCCTCAAACTATCATTCTTAGTGGTAGCTCAACCCTAAGTTCTGCTTTCTAGAGCAAAAGAGAATTTCTGTGGTGACACTACCCAAGTGAAGAGCCAGGAAATGCATATGCAGTGAAGTCTCAACTCTTATCTATAGCTAACTCACAATCAAAAGGAGTAGACACAAATAGTTGAAAGTACCAATCCCCAGTTTCATTCTCACCCTGTAATAATGATTTCAGGATATGTCTGAGCTCCAAGGTTCCATGCCCCACCACTGATAGGCCACTCCTAAACAAACGAAAGTGCAGAGATCACAACTTATTCTGCTGAACCTTGCTTGGATACTTTTAAAATTCAGGAGTAGACAACATCTTCCCCCAAAAAGCAATAAAACTTGTTAAAGAACAAAAATTTGTATAATTCAAGGCTTTTACAGTTTATTTGTATTTTTGTGTCATCAGTTCAGGCTTTGGAAACTTAATAACCCTTTTATATTATTAACTAATTTTCTATGCTTTAAAAATATTTCCACACAGCTAACATTCAACAACCTAAAGCAGGAATGAGGAGTAACAAACAATTCTGCTGGTCTTTTGAGATGGCTTTTCTCTTGGAGATTCTATAGAACACTGAAGAGACCGAGAATTTATTTTGAATACAAAGACCACTGAAGAAGCTGGCCCAGAAACAAGTATCAGAGCATGATGCCATGAGATACAGAACATATGTTTTACAGAACATATGGGATCATCATCTCTTCCTTGCCTCTTCTTTACTAATGGTCTAGAATGCTGCCCTGTGCCTAAAGCCCTGACGTGTGTGGATACAGGATGCACAGGGTGACACATGTGCAGAGTGGGTCAGGATGTGTGCAGAGTATGAGTGGGGGGAGAAAAACCTGGAGCACAAACTGTTGGTGAGGATACATGGAGTGGATGCTTGTGGGTACAGAAATGGGTGCCTGGCACGTGCGTGACCACCTGCCTTCAGCAGAGTGCATTTGTACGTGCACAAATAAAGCAAGGGGGCAAGAGAGGATGCAGGGAATGCAGGCAGGTGTGTATGAGGTAAGGGTAGATCCAAACAGGAGAAACAAAAATATTTTCTGAAGTACTTTTGCGAACCAAGATGCAAAAGAAGTAGAGAGGGCTCACACTTTGAGTTAATGGAAAACAACCCAGCTCCAAGGAGAATACTTCCATTGATATGAATAGAAAATTGATTATGTCTGACTTGTTTACCCAGTATTTTTTTCTACTTTATTTATTAAAATGCATTAGTTCTAGCCAAAATACAAACCAGTTAAAAGCTTGAAATTTATAAATTAATTGTATTTCTTCTTTTATTTCCTGAAGTTTGTCCTATTTCTACAGCATTATGGTAAGACTTTGGTAGCTCAGTAAAATAATTATTATTATTATCCTTATTTAATAACAGATCTCACAGATGTTGTCAACTCTCACTGAACATCTGCCTAAGTCTTTCAGTCTTAATGCTTTCACTTTTTTCTTTATTAGAGAGAACCTATCCTTACAAATTTGAGTTGTACACTGATGGCTCTCCTTTAACACAATCTGGTCTGGAATAACTCCAGCATCTTAATGATTAAGTCCCATCTAATGATAATTAATGGTTCTGCTTAAGTGGTCATGTTTCTGAGGGACAAATAGTGGACTGTAATCAGGCTGCTAAGCCGCTGGTTGGACTAACCTTAAAGTGATCATTAAAGGAGTAAAAGAAAAATAATTTGGTAAGAGGTTACAAAAACACAGGTTACACATCTACTTCCTTTGCTTAAAACAAGAATATTGGTTTTGTTTACCTTATTGCTGTATCCTTGCTTTTTATGTTTTGCTCCTACAGAATAGAGCACAGGGATCAAATCTGGAGGACAGTCCGCAAAATATTCTGTGCAGGTAACAGGTGACTCATGAATGTCAATAGGATATGGATTTTCAAAGATTGGAAAACTAGTTAAGGAAGACAATTTATTAGAAGCGCTGTGACACACTGAGCCATAGAATAAAACATATTCTTATATTAAAGTATATAACAGAATTTAAGTAAAATCACTACTAATTAAATATATTTTCCCTTATTTATTCAAACTTATGTACTGTTTTTAGTATCAGTAATAATGTGTAGTTACTCTAATAAAGACATAAAAATTCAACAAGACAAGAATCCTACATAAATAGTCCCTAAGGCTAATAGGGCTACCTTTATGAATGAACAAGAACTAATTTTTTTCTGACATCTCAAAATCTTATTATACAGAAGTGACACATCTTCCAGAAGTTTCAGGTTCATGGATATGATATATACTATGAACTACAAACTTTTACAATTGTGGCTTTTATATTGAACATCTTATCTTATTGGGTTGGTACATTTCTGATTATACAATGAAAAATTGCAATAACAGATGAGTAGATCTCAGTTTATTTCTCACTTCCATCAGTTTGAACAGCCTGATAAGGAGGAAAACCTCACTTTTCACACATTATACAATGCTATTCACTGAAAAATATAGGAAATACGGTTCTGATTTCAGTAATGTCTATTTTACAATTCTGAGATTATCTGAATTATTCTTTAAAGTAAGTGAGATCTGAATATGATTCACTTAACATTTTTCAATACGTTGACAGCAAAATCTGTTCCTTGTTACACCAGTGTGAATGTGGATGTCCATTACTGGTAGTGTTGGAGGCAGAACAAAATAAATAATTGGATTATGCTTTACATGATATAGAGTTCCTCTTTGATAGGAACATTGATTCTGATATGAAAGAACTATTTGTCATTTAAACCAGCAACTGGGTCATGAAGTAATTCTGTAGATCCATATAAAACAATGCCATTATTTATTAAGATACTGAGGCTAGACATGCATAAAAGTAGTTGTTGAATCTTATTTCCAAATCACATGTGTGTTCAAATGCTATTTAACTTTGGTGTTGAATGAACATTTGAGGACTGTGCTGAAGGGACTGCAGATTTAGATTTATTCCAAAGTTTAAGAACAAATATTATCATAAGTTCCTGTTCAAGAGATTAACTTAGTTCTTAAAGGGGAAGTAAATATTTAGCAGGAGTTATTTCCAAGAGTGAATGATTTTGGATAGTTAAATTATTTGGAATTTTATGGTAATTTACTGGACAATTGAACACACAAATAACTTCATCTAAAACTTTATACTTACTTGCTTTGTGTCAGGTCAACGACAATGAGATCTTTTTCCAAAAGCACAACTACAGCATAGGGTTCTTGAAATTCTGTAAGCAAGGAATCAAGTACAAAAGACATGGAGTTCTCCTATCAGCCATTTTAAGCAAGCAAGCAATATTTATGTTCTTTAAACTTTCACAGTATATTAGAAGCTTTGAGGTATAAACCCTTGACATTGCACAAACCAGCCATAGCTGGAAACTAGGGCCAGAGAGGAAGTAGGAAATTACTTTTGGATACTGCTGTTGGCAAACACACAAAGCAGCAGAAGAATTGGAGCATTATAGCCTGCCAGCATGATGTTATGTTGAAAGTAAAGAAGTAGAATATGAATAAGTTGTGTGTATCATTGTATTATTGAATCCAATTGTTATACAGAAAAAGTATTTTTGCTGTCCAAAAGTAATACTTCTACTGTGTACAACTGCTCTTCAGATGGTGCAGGACACTTCATGATACAAAATGCCCCCATTCAAGTATTTTTGCTGTCCAAAAGTAATACTTCTACTGTGTACAACTGCTCTTCGGAAACAGATTGTGCAGGACTCTTCATGATACAAAATGCCCCCATTTCTGAGGTGATTCAAGGAGAATATTCACTAGGAATTCTGTAAGTCTGCTGTTTTCAATTCAGGTGATAACGTGCCCCTTCCTCCCACACACTCTTTAGGGGATTATACGGCTTGGTTCTTTTCAAAACTAAAGAATTAAGATAACAAATAAAAGCTTCTCTTGATGCATAGAGTATATTCATTTACATACTTTTTATAATTTACATTTTTTGTTAAAAAATACAAATGTGAAATTACTACTTTCTTTTCAACAGCAGCAAATCATTCCAGCACGTGCAAGCTCAGAATAAACTGTTCAGATGGGAGATGCCAAAAGGACAAGTAAATGAGAGCAACTGATTCATCTTCCTTTCAGTCCTGCTATGAATGCACATTATTTTTTGCCTGTTTTTATACTTGGCTATAAATAACACAAGTTTAACCAAAATGTTTAAATATTGGTCTGTGAGCAGGGGAAGATGCTACAAAACCCAAGTACTGGGAAGTATTTGACACAGTTAAATGAAGGCCCAGAGCAACTCTGATTAAATTAAAATTAAATTTTTGCATTATATTGAAGCGCAAATACACTTTAGTAAATGTTTTTAATGTGTATTTGGTTTAGCTATTTATATAAGATTTATTTTACTTTTCTGCTTGAGGGCTTAAAATGCTAAAGTTAGTTCATTTTTGACTTACAGCTTTTCTTGATTTATGTTCTGGAACTTTCTGACAACATATTTCAGAACTTGGCAGCCCCACAGTATGCAGCAAACATAACACTTAATTTCATGCTGAAGTGTAAGAACTTTTTTGCAGGTAAGTGATAGTTAAATTTTCATAATTTAGCAAGCTGTAAATGATGAAAAATTTCAGAAATATAAGCACCTATCTTTGATTAATAGCAATGTTTTCTCAGAGTAGCCCATGGGTTTTAATCCTATAAGTGGAGATTTATGCACATTTTATTGTCCACTTACTACTTGCTTCCTACACTGAAAATGCAAACAAGTTCCAGGTACTTTCAGTTATGTAGTTTTCCCAAGATGAAGACAAATATAAGGATGGAAGTCCCTGGGATGGGATTAATGTATGAGGAAAGATCACTTTGTTTATAGTTTCCATAACTGTATTTTTCCCAATAAACTCACCGTTTGGATATGGGGTTTCACAAAGAGTTAAAAAATCAACTATAGGATGATCCATTTCAAGAACTGTAATTGCTTTCCCATGCATGATTGTTAAACTTGGTCTTCGACAAGGCTTATCATATGACAGTCCACCAGAAAATATCACAAATGGTTCACTGTATTAAAAAAACCAAGTGTAAGTCTACATAGTACATACAAGTCTACATTATAGGTTCAGTATCTGCAAATAACAATAAACAGATTTGCAAAAAGAAAGCAGGAAAAGATTCTAAAAGGACATAAACTCAGGAACATATTATTGAGTTAATTACAGAATTAAAAACAAACCTGTTTTTACAGGTCTTGTACTCTACTTTAAGAATTGGTTTACAAGATTCAGGTTTTTTTCCATCTCTTTGAACTTTTCCTAAGGAAAGAAAGAACATGGAAACTATTAAAACATGAAATTGAATGATCAAACTAAAACATATACATTGAAGTAACCGTATAAGCAACAAAAAAAGGAACTTTAAAGCTACAAAAGATTAGGAGTATTAGCTCCTATTTCCATAAAATATACATTTGTCTAAATTTATAAACTACATTTATTATGTCTTTGTGTTTTTACTGCCACATACATCTAAAGAACCACAGAACACACTTCAAAGACATCTATAAACCATGCAGATTTCTGAGTAAGAAACTTAACTAATAATGAATGAATCAGACTAATTATGTGTCTTTTTTTCTGAACATGTAATGACCAGAAACAGCTTAATTTTTTCCTAAGCCATTCTTAGATTGACTTAATTCCTGTTGTTGACAAAACATTACCTGCTTTGCAGTGTAACCAGTTGAGTGGTAAAATTAAATGAAGCATGCAACTGAAATTCATTAGTTCTTGTTTAATTATGGCTCAGTACTTTCTTCCAATCAGAGAAAAGTCACTTGCAAACTAAAAAAATAGCCATTTTGGGTTTGTTGCTTTGGAAAGCCTATACTTGCTTCTGACAACAGCCTGACTGGAGGATGCAGTGTAGATGGATAAAGACTTTTCTCAGAGGTGCACAGTGCTATGATGGGAGATAAAGGACATAGGTTGTGGCATGGAAAATTCTGGTTAGATATTAACAAAATAATTTGTGCCACACAGATCATTAAATACCAAAAGATATTCCCAAAGAGGTTGTGCAATTTTTTGCTGGAAGTGTTCAAGTGACCAGTGTCCTGAGTTTACTCATCAAACCAAGCCTGTTTTGATCTGGTCATCTGACTGGTTGCGAGCTCCCTTCTGACATTGTAGAATTCTATGACTAAAAATTATAGAACAGAAGTAAATTAAGAAAATGCTAAATCCTTCTGGGACTATTTAGACCTTGACTTCTTCTCCTTCCTCCCTCTCTACAGTCAGATTTCTTAGTAAAGTAAACGTAAATGTATACATTTACAATGTTGTCAGTACTTTTAAATCTAATTTGTAGGAAGCACTTTTATATAAAGTCCCACACATAAAGATAAAGCCATCTCTTACTATGGCTCCTTTAAATTCTTCATTGCAGTTCTTTGGAAAGCCTTGTACCATCCTCATGACAAACACCACAGTACCTTGTACAAAACGCATTACTTTGTTGTGAAAATTGCACATAAAAGTACAAACTATAAAAGAAAGAGCCTGAGGGCCTCACAGACCAGCAGTAGACTCTTAAAAGGAATTGGATAAGACATTAGAATAATATAAATCAGAAAGAGATATTTATGACACCAATTACAATAAAAAGTTTGATCTAAGTTACTGATTTCACAATAATTTGCAGCTACTTTGCAGATCAAAATATTTAGGCAAGAAGCAACATCTGGGCTACAAGGAAAAATTAAATAAACCTACATATTAGAAAACAGCATGGAGAACACTGCATTGCTTCTTAGTTATACGTTTTAACTATCAGAATTACCGTGTGGAATTGTGGTCTGGAATGGTCTGTTAGGGCTTTTCAGATTCCACAGGGTCAAGCTGCCATCAGAGTGACTACACATGAACTGCTTCCCTTCATGATGCCAAGCAACAGAATGAATAGCCTAGAGAAACGAAAGAAGAACTTGAGCCTGGAATGGAATACAGTGTTGACACTAATGATATTTTCATGTATGACTTCAGATTATATTGTTCTAATGGTATGTCAACAGTTGGACAGTTCCTGTTTGTCTGAAGTCCAGTACCATCAGTTTTTAGCAACAGATGGCTGTAATCCACATTTCATCATAAAGGCTAATGTAACACAGTAATGTAAGAAAGCCTGTACCGAATCAGGCCAAAATTGAAGGAAAAGGGTATTAAGGTAAAAGTGTAAGAAAAAGGGCCATACAGTGCAGTTGTAATATGTCTGATAGCTCTCCTTAGAAGTATTTAATCTGGTAAATTTACAGGAAATTGTGTGCAAAAATCTTTACAAGTAACATACAACACACAGAGCCTTCCCCAGAGGAAGCAAAACACTGTTCTTGGATAATTTCCACACATACTCTCACATACTTAAGTTGCAGAGCAAGTCCACAGAAATCTGGGATGTTTAATGTCAAAACCAAAATAATGAAAAATCCAGGACTGTTTCACTGCTATAGAAAATTACCAAAACAATGATGTAAGATTGTTTTGAAAGAGATAGTGCACCAGAGGAGAGGAATATCACACTCCTTTGTGCATACTACAAGAAACACATGATGAATGTTACGTACACCATTCTTAGTATTTTGTGCGTAATTAGTGGAGCTGAAAATATCCATAGTTACATCAAACTACTGGAAAGGATAATGGGGTAAGTCCTTCAATTTCCCTGATATGTGCTGGAAACTAACAAAAGCCATATTCTGAAAAAACATTCATTCTATACCACAGTTCCTCACACACTCCTCACAGAAGCACAAACTCACAGAATTCTCCCTTGAATCCATATCCCTTCCAGAAAGGTTCACTGCTAAATAGCAAAAACCACAATATAATTTTATGTAAATGAAAATAAAAGAGATCTATTTTTGAATGCAGCTTAATAAATTCCCATGTTTTCTTTTTTCAACCTAGGAAATGCTAAGGCCTTGCATGCAGTTAAAATTGCATATAGGCATTTGCCTGATTTATTTAAATGACTTAACATCATGCCTGGGTATTCATAAGTCAGCACTGCAGCTCTTCATATTAATTTTGTTTAAGTGCTACTGGCCAGTATTTAAAACTCCCTGTTGGTTTTCCTCTTTTAATCATTATATTGATTGTTATGGTTGGTTACAGCTCATGGTCTGGAGAGAGGATCAGAAGAAATCAACCAAAGGGCCACAACCCTTTACCAAAGCTTTACTCAGCTCCTGGGGCTGGACAGCGGAGCCACAAATGAGTTTGCATTAAGATGACCCAGATGTTTTAATGGGAATCTGACATGCCTTGTATATGAATGCTTGATTAACACACTACTAAAATAATAGTGCCAAAAAGGAAGCAAAAAAAGGAGCTGAAAAAACTTGAACTCTAGATATTTATGTTTTGGTGGCATAATGGGTATCACCCAGACTTCTACCTTGCAGAGAGGGAGCTGGTACACAATTCCTCTTAAATAATCAGAAGAAACCTAATTATAACTGAAGTAACAAAATACAACACAGAAAGATGATTCATGCAGAGTCCAGTGTTGTTGCCTTCAGGTACAATAACCTTAGTTCTGTGGGGAGCACTGCTTCACTTACACTGAAGGCATGTCTATTCTCATGCAAATTAATTCTGACACGAGCTCATTCATGCTTGCTATCATGCCAAATTTGAATCTGGTTTTGATGTGTTGTCACACTTAGAAACATTTCACATGGTTACAGTCACTGACTATGTATGAGCAGGAGATGGCAACTAGCTAAAAACCATACGGAGCTGCTTGTTAAACTGCCTCTCCGTGCCCAGGTGCCACCTGCCAGCATACACCGCCCTTGGAGGGAAGCTGAGGGGGGATGATCCTGGCACAGACAGCTGGCATAGCAGCAACCCAAACTGACCTGTTAGACTTTGCCACAAAATGGACAAGAAAAACAGAAATGCTTTTGGAGGTCTCAGCTGCAAGTCACGAGTAATTCTGAAAGGTGGTCCTGAACAAGTCCTGAATTTTCTCTCTGCTAGATTATGTCTAGATTCAGATCCACTTCTTTAGCATTTACACACAAAAGGAGCAGTTATTTGCTTAGAACAGGAGTTCCTCATGATGGGTGGCTCATGTGAATGTTCACACAGTGTGTGCACATAAAGCATCTCACTCCAGATTAGGTATGTTTCTCCTTCTGCAATACCCACAGCTGTTGCATACACATTCCATCTTCTCTCACACTCAGCATGTACCAAAATTAAGCATGCCTAATAGCATTTCAGTTCCTTCCCAACCACAAACCTTCACCACTGAGGGTCTTTAGTACCACTTTTAACCATATTTTGGAATGAGCAATGCTTGTCTCATCTTACTATTTGAATGCTAAAAGTCCTTTCTGTTTGTAGTACTGCAGGACCATTACAGCAAGGGCCACATCCAATTTGATAGTTCCGTAGTGACATGGTGCTAGACAAAGGTAGGGAGCTGTCATTTGGCAAATGTCTCTGAGAATTCTGCATCTTCGTTTTGGGGATGTGTTCCAGTGAAAGATGACAACTGCTTCAGACATCTTTGAATGGGGATTGATGCAAACTTCTAAAGCCTGCACAGGAAGATGGCTGGATTTTGGGCTTGCCAACTAGCAGTAACAACTTGAGAAGCATTTGAAAGATCTGTCTTGTTTATGTGCTGTCTTTTTATACCACTTGATGGAAATAAACTTTTCCAGGAAATTATAAAAGAGCTTGAAGGAAAGCCTTTTATAGAAGGCATTGTGTAGGAGCATTGTTTAGAAGGGCCTCAATATCTCATGCATATCACCATTGAGAAGATGAAAATCAAAATGATAGTAAGAAAAGTGAGGGTGAATTAATTTAATTCAGAACTCATGCAAAGAGGCACTTTGGTACTTAATGAAGATACAGAACACTTACAGGAATTTATCTGAGACTTCACAGATACCCTGCAACTGGAACTATTCTGGCTCAGTCCCAGAAAAATACTGAGAGAATGGTCAGACATCGTGGGGCACAGAGGCCTTCCATCAGTGCAGACAGCATGGTGAAGGGGAGCAGGAACGATGACTTCTGGACTGTGATCTTTGGTGGCCAACCCATAACATGAGGCTCAGGCTTGCTAATTTGGGTTGCTACTAAATACCAAATGGCACAGGCCAAACTAGTAATTTTTTACTCACAGAACCTATGCAATCCAGGATTTAAAAAAGACCCCTTTTTAGTGGCTCCCTAAGGGTTGTGGCTTCCCTGAGGGAATTCTAGCAGGTCTGGAACATTATGAACATGGAGCCTGAAAGTCTGGAATAAAGTAAAATGGCTAGTCAAACAATCCTCTTAAAAACAAAATAAGAATCTTGCAATTATTTCAGTATATAAGAAGCTAGCACAAGTTGCACAAAGTGGAGTAATCACATAGCAAATAACCACTGAGAAAGAAAGCATGGGACTGATTAAAAGGCAAAAAAAAAGTTCCTGAGAACAGTACTGAAAAATGTGGAACAACTAAATTCTAAATTGTATGAGGAATTTTCAACATCCACCCACTCTGCCTCAAAATGAAAAAAAAAAAAAAAGGGAACCAGCATTAAGAAGATCCTGCTTCATGCAGTCTCATTCTGAGTACAAGAGAGGACAGAGAGTGAACAGACATCCCCACCCCCACCCTTCCTGAAGAGACCTGTAAAAGGAAGAAGTTGTTCAGCCTTAAGTAATAGAAGGGGTGCAATTTCACAAGTGTTTGCACAAGCAGACTGTCACTGAGAGACAAGTCAGTGGGCATATCTTGAGGCTTTAGTGCTGGCCTTTTCAAACTTGTCCTTTGAAACATTTGCTATGTTGATGCTCAGAAACTTAACCTTGAAGCTCAGAGTAGCTTTAATGTGTCTCTGACAGCAGGTCTGAAAGAGTGCAGGATCCATATGTACTCAGATTGCTTTTTAGAGGGGAAATAAATGTGTATACACTCCTTATACATAGCAAGGTGACAAGATGAAGAAAGAAAGAGAACCACAGGAAACCAATTACTGTCAGGATCACTTTAAAGAAAATGTCCTTTTCTGCCTTCAGCTGTAGTTGCATTCACGTTCATCCATGGTGAACTTCAGAGGACTGGCAGAACAAAGAATATTCTTTCCTAGAGCTAGTGCTAAAATCATAATAACTAGGCGTATATCTATTTCTCAAGCAGCTTGATTATTGATACAAGAACTGCCTCTGTGGTTAACACAGGCTGCTTACAAATGACAAGAGACAACTGTGTGACAACTATGACAATATAATTTTGAAAAGTGTTTAATCAGATCTTAAGTACTAGGCAATATCAATGGCTGTAGAAAGCAATTTGTCTTCCAATATAATGAATGTTCTAGATATACCCAGTAGAGATTATTATGTAATTCCTATTGTAGCTATATCTCAGGTCAGCTCCTGGACTCTGTTCAACTGAGGATCCCCACAGAGAAGTTGATGAACTCGTCAGGATCGAGGGGAGGACATTCTGCATCACAGTACACTCATAAGAGCCTAAAGCATCACAACTAAAGATTTCAGACTTTGATTTCTATTGTCAGTACTTTGCCCAAAAGCGTAGCACAAACAGTATTTCCAAAAGCAGCAATGCCTTTAGATAAACATCCATGTGCTTGGTAAGACATATGGCAAACTGCTGAATAATGGCTGTGCTGAATTAATGGAAACTGCTTACCTCATCATAATAAGCTCTCAGATCGGCTCTTTTAGATCGTAAGTCCCAGAACACGATGGTCCCATTTTCATAGCCTATCAACAGCTGGAGGAGGGAAAAAAACCACAATTACGTTTTCTGATTCAAAAGGTACATATAAACATTGAGTTATATAAAAAGAAATAACAAAGTGATGTGCAAGACTGTAATTTGTTCTACACATAATACCTTGATTTCAAATTATCTTTCAGTATAAATTACTTCACATTGCTGGCAATTTAAGATCTGACATGGAACAAGAAAAGAGTTTATACACCTTTTTTTTCCCCTGGATTATTATATACCTGGACAGTCTTCTCAATTGCATATCTGCTGAAAATCAAAGACTGTAGCATGTTCCTACCAGCTCTTATCTTTCCTGCCCATTGTTGGAGAAAAAAATGTTTGACACCCAAGATACCACCTAAATAACTTCAAACTAAGAGAGTCACCAGATTAAACTTTCATTTAGCTACTTATATTCCTTTTATTTATGTTTGCTATTGCTTTAAAACATTCTGAAGAACTCCTCCAGCAGATAATAAATCACTTTCCGAATAATTAAAAATAAATTAACTGATATGTCAATTTCTACTTCTTATAGAATTGGGATTTCATATCATCATGCACACCAGAGAAATACCAGCAAAGATTTCCGAAAAGATGAAAGAGAAGAAAAACAATAGTCAGGAGAAAAATAAGAATGAACACAACCATATCTCCTTGTCTCCACTCAAAAGAAGTAAAATATTGATCTGGTACTGTGGAGTAACTCTTCATTTGAACACAATTAAGTTCAGATCTTATGGACAATATCATGTCTAGCTTATTTAGGTGTCCCACAGAATCTGTCTTCTTAAGAATCTGTTCTGGACATGAAGACTGGAAATGGCTAAACTGACAGACTTACATTTCTGTGATAGAATATTTTATACAACTGGCAATGATAATTGCAGTTATTCATCCTCTGTAGACAGATATATCACAGAATGCAGGCAAGGATTTACAGTTTCTATATAAAGAATTTGTGAAGAATAATGACAATTTCTTAGTTGGAGAAACCTTAACAGCATCTTTGCTATCACTCACTTTAGTTTGCATGAGTACTAAAAATGAAATTTGGCTGGGCTGCTAAACAAAACATCATTTTCTCTCCAAGTTAATTATAACTGATACATCAATACTGCTACAAAAGAGCCCGGGAATACTCTCAGTTCTACTGGATATCATTCTTTTTATTGAGAGGAGAATATTCCTTATGTGGAATCTTCTGCTAATCTGGAAACAATTTATAGTTAATACATTTAATACCTGAATATGAACAATAACTACTTATGCTGCTGAATAATTATTCTCCTGAAAAAAATTCAAACTGTCCAGGAAAAATTACAGAATATTTAGCATTTTTGTTCTGGATGGCTCCATATGGGATTTTGTGGCAGAGTCAGAAAGCACGCAGATAACTGGATACCTCTTGTGTCAGGATGCCATATGGTATTCTGGGATAATAGGTTGCCATTGAGATAGTGAACAAAGGAGGGTCTTACTGCAGCTGCTTGCACTGTTGGTACAGCAATCCCAAATGGAAGCTATTTGTATATCCAGGAGTTAGTGATGCTCACAGCAGTTCACCTGAGTAGGTGCAGCTCTGTGCTGCACATATTTCTTGGCCGCAGGGTAAACTCAGCTGCTAATTCTAAAGGACCTTGTAGGCCTCTCCCACTTGATAAAGGTAAGGACAGCACCATTGTGCCTTTATCTTAATGTCAGCCAGCATGTCTGATGTGAACATCCTTTTGCTTGACAGTAGAAATGGATATGGTGCTCTAAAAAAAAAATAAATCTTTTGGAATCTCCAAAGACCAAAATGCTGGTGAGAGCCTCTTCACAGAGGACGGTGCCATGCCCTTTTTGGAGGTTCATCCAGTGCTACACAGCTTGGGGTTATCACCCTCCTTTTTGTATTTACTCCAATAAATAGTATTTTATTAAGTTATGGAGTGTGAGTGCCCTCCTTACTGTCATCACAGCAAGCACTTGCACCTGTGCATTACAGCTGGGTACCAAACCAGTCACATTCAGCTTGTATCTACCAGTATTTTTTTCACCTCAGCTTTTGTACAAATATATTCAGAAAAGTGAAGGAATTGAAAAGCATTTAGTATGTGGCCCTGTTTCTTAATAAGCCTTTCTTCCCTGGGGAAGCAGGTTTGCCTTTTGATTTTTATACCTCTCTTTTGCAAATATATCATGCTCCAGGTAATTACTAAAAGGTTAAGTGCCTTTTATCAGAGGCTGCATTTCACCTGAACTATTGCTAAAATGCTTGATGCTCAACTGCAATAAAGAATTGCAAGTTACAAAGTAAGATTTCAGGGGAGAAATTAAAAGGCAAAGAGATCTTCTGCATAGCCAGGAAAGTCTCTTTTTGTTCAGACAGTAGTCATGCTGCTTTAGTACCAGCACTGTGGTACAGCACTAAAGCCACAATTCCAGCTTGGGTGAATGGGATTATTCTCATGGTCAGGATATTTCTGATGCTCTGGATTCTGACCTGTCTGAACCATAGGAAAGTCAAACATTCCCACACCTCTCAGTCATAGGGATCACTTGGGAGATCTATAAGACAAGTTCTATTTCTGTAATAGAAGTAAAAAACAAAACATCCATAAACAAAGTTGGAGAGGAAAACCTAGACTAAGAAAAGCAGAATCTGTAAAAAGAGTCAAGGATGGAAAAAACTCCAAAGATTTATCTTTACTTTTGTGGCACCTCATTTAACTACTTGTGCTTAATCAGGTTACAAAAAAAGCAGAACATGGGACAGAATTTGGAAAGAGAAGTCCTGGCAAGATCTTCCTTGTTTAGGAGAGTTGTTTCACATTTTGACTTACATTGTTCTTCATCAAATGCTTTTGATGATGCGAGGAAATTTCTTTTTTACAGTTGACTAATTATATTTTGGTACATGACAGCAAGCCCCTTCCTTGTCCTGGTAACACAAAACAGCCAGAGAAAAAATCCCAAACAAATAAGCCTGCCAAACAGGCTTGTTTTTTAGGTATTATTAGATCTCAGAACTCAGACTCAGAGATAGAAGTTTAGCCCACCAGCTAATTGTAAATAACATTAAACCTTTTTCTATTAAGCTTTCTCCATTTGCTGGGAAACTGCAGATTGTTGCAATTAATGTCTTTTCCTTTGTCAGCAAGAAAAATCATGTTTGCTACAGATCTGCCACTTATAAATGTCTGTGCACTCCAGTCTCTCCCTAATGTACACTTATTAATTGATTTGGCAGACCCAGTTATATTTCATGAACTTAATCACTTGGTCCCTGACTTGTTCTTCAGTGACACATTAAATGCCTAAATTCTTTTTGATGTTTGTCTTCTAGCCACAGCTTGTTAGATTCATAAAAGAGACTTGTTTCCAAAGCCTGCCTAGATAGGTTGCCTGGAGGTCACTCTGGAGAAGTTTTGAAAGGCAGAAGTCATCTTGAATTGCATTCACTCTTTTGACACAAGGAACCCCATCACCAGTCAATGAAAGAAACAGGAACTTTTAAGAATTCAAAGGATCTTAATGGAAAAGGTGAAGATACTGCCAGAGAACAAACTTTCCTGGATTTCAAAGAGAGCTCTTACGTTTGTCCTAATTTGGAAAGGTCTGACTACGTTTTAGGACTCTAAACCACTCAGTGTTCATAGAAGAAATATTTGTTTACTTCAGCAAAACAGTCCCAGGTCTGTAAACAACTTTGTAATACCCCAGAGAAGGCTATACTACTGGACTCTGGCAAAGTACCTGTAGAGTAGTAGTCTGGTAGAGTACAAGAACATCTGCATTTTGAGTAATGATTATGACTGATTTGTACCTACTATTTAATTCCTGAAACATATGCAAAGAACACTTCTATCTGCTGCCTATCATGATGTGATGTGTGAAGTCTGACTTCTGCCTCCAATAAATTTTGGTTGTCTTTGGTTAGCTTGGAGCTGTGGAGATTAGCAAAGTGTGTGGAACTGCCATCAAACAGCTCTTTTATCTAAGAATAACTCTGCTAAATTAATAAAAGTCTACCTATGACGGCATCTTGTACTGGAATGCCCACGAGCAAATACCAAATAATATGGGAAGAAGACAAGAATGTTTGCAACATTGTCACATATTCTCTCAGTCTAAGTAATTTTCTCATTCAAGTATAGCCATCTCCTCAACTATACATGACTCTGTTTAACCTCATCTTTAAGAACCTTTTAGGAGAATTCAGCAAATCTCATCAGTTACCCTCACATGGATTTTTTTTGTGTTAACTTTTCTAGTCTTCCTTGTGATAAGTACATTTTCAGCATACACAACAGCACTTGGAAAAAGTTTCATAGGTTCTACCCATTGCACATTTGAAGAAGTACTTACTTGGCTTGTCTGGAACCTGACCTGTCAGCTTTATTTGGTATCCTTTTAGTTTTTGTATTGAAAGAGAGTATGAGCTGTTTCCATCCTCTTAATATAAACTGAGATTTTCAAACTTGGAATCACAGTCAGGTCTTTTCCATAGTGAATTTTCCTGTCTTACTAAGTTCTCTCTCATATAGAAAACCCAGTCCCTTCTCTGAATTTCTTTAAGCATTATGTTCATTTTAGACACAGAAGGACAAGCATTATACTCAGTAATCAGCAGGCAGGTCAACAATCCATTTCTTTAATAGCTTTGTTTTGTTCTCTGTTATTCTCTGCATAATGCCTAATTTTGATTTTCTTTATTGTTGACTACTGAGCATTGAGCTGACTGACATTTCCATTGAACTATCAATCATCACTCGAAGCTCTTGATACCAGACAGGAATCATCAGCTCACACCCATTGTTTTATATGTTAAGGCAGAAGTATTTTGCCCTACATGAACCACTTGTCATCATTTACACCAAATATACTTAAAAAGACAGTATTTGACCTGCCATTTTACTGCTGAGTTTCTCAGCCTCCTGAAGTCCAGCAAACCAGGTGATATCACTCCTTACTCTATTTTCTAGGCTATATATGACCATGTTGAACAGTAAAAGTCCCAGGAGCTGTTTTTTCCCCATTTTTTCCTCATTCTGAATAATGATTGATTTATTCTGCATTCTTTAACTAAAGTTTAATGGGACTAAGTTGAAAAATGCAGTTTAATTTATTTCTCCACTTTTTTTTTTTTTTTTTTTTTTAAATTTAGAATTGTCTATTGATTTAATGCTTGGATCTTCTCTTACACCTGTGCACCTTTTACTGATATCTTTCTGTAAACACTATCAATTCTACATTCTGCAAAACTGCAAGTATTTTGTTTGTACCAATTCATTCTTTACACCACTCTCAACTTATCAACAATATGAAAAGCTGCATTGAGATGGTTTTAATATACCTTACATTTCCTACTACTTCTCCCCATAAATTTTCAATGTTTATTTTTCACAGGCATTTGTCTGAATTTGCTGTTGCTCTTCAAATGCTAGTATTTCATCAGTGCCCAGATGTCTCCCATGTGCCCTCTGAGCAACAAGCACTTGTATTTCCAAGCCAGTTCTCTTTTAACTCTCTTGCCTGGGTCCTTTTCATCTTCTCCCTTTCTGCTGAAAAATATTTTTAAGTTTCTGTTTGGACACAGTGCATGGCATTCCTGTAAAAAATCTTCACTGAAAGACCATTTTTTTTTTTTTAGTACCCTTTTTTCCTGCACTACATGTCTTAGGTAGCTCATCAGCAGCTTCTGCTGTGGCCAGCAAATGAGAACGATGCCTCATCAATAAACCTTTATTCTCACCAGGTATGTTGCCAGAGATAATTAAACTGCATTTCTCGATGGCTTCTCATTTGAGGCTGCAACACTACACTTCAATATGTTTAATTACTTTATTTGATAGTATTCTAAATTGCTTGACTGATTGTGATTCTTCTAGAAAGGCTCAGAGATGCCATGGAAGTTGTTGGAGGGTTGGCTCACAAGTGCACTGTTCGCGCATAGTTCCCCTCGCAACACGGGTAAGTCCAAGGATAAGCGATGCAAACGAAAATCAGATGCAGTCATCAGTGCTTTTCTAGGTACCCATAATTTCAGCATAATATCCCCCATATCAGTATCAGAAATTCAAACTGCTGCTAGTTTCTAACAACTATTAGCTGTTATGTGAGGCACGCTGTCAAACAGATACACCATTTGGAAGATGTAGTACTTTATAAGTACACACTGAAATGCAATTACTAAAAATGATCAAAACCAATGAGAGAGTTAAATGCTCTTTCCACACAGGCAAAATGCTAAAATATCAGTATCAACACATTAAAAAAAAAAAAAAAAAAAAAAAAAGCTTTAATAGAACCAGAATTTTGTCAACCATATTTCATCTTTGAAAAGTTGCCATAAAAATAAAGCCAGCTCTGATTGTGCCTCCTGGTGGTATCAGTCACAACCCTAGTGCTCTGACTATATGTTTGGCTTCCACTTGTGGACAGTGAACAGAATTGAGAATTGCAAACAGTAGCAAGTTCCAAACCTGGGTTATTATCATGATAATTCTTATATAAGAAAAGATTTCCTATCTTATAAAAACTTATTATAATGCCTTCATAAGCACATGTTTATCCAAGTACCAAAGTCATGATAGTCAGTTTTTAGTCAAACCTTACTTATACAAAGTCAAACTTTTGTAAACAGGAACAATTTAGATGGCTATACATTTCAAGGTACATTATCTTTGCCATACATTTCAAAGTACAGTATGTTGTCTACATCACAAATGTTTACTCATTAAATTTGTACAAAGATATTTTTTAAATTAAGAACAGTAAAATAGTTAAAGTGATTTGCAAACATAGAAAGAAAGCAGATGATAAAATCAGTGAGTCAGCAAAAGGAAAGAGTAGCAAGGCAAACAAAGGCAATGAAATGCTGCAGAATTTTATACCATTGGCTGTACTCACTTTTCCCTCATCTCTTGGGCTGTCGCTTAAATGTACAACTGGGCCAGGGTGAGTCTTGGTGGATCTGCAATACAAAAATCAATTAAAATTTGTGAATGTTTTTTGTTGTAAGAAGAGCAAGATACCTCAGCTTCTAGGTGTGCTAACATGTACCTCCAATGGTTTAAAAATAATTGTAAAAAGCCTAACAGGGTAAGGAAAAGTTATAGGTATCTTTTAATGTTCCCCTCTATTTCCTTTTTACCATTAAAGGCAAAGATTCTATTTTCTTAATGAATCCTTCCTTCATTTTTTAAACATCTCACTATTCTTCCTATTACAGTAATTTACCCCCTCATTCTTACAGCTTTTTTGCCTTTCCTATTCTCTATTCCATCTCTTTCTGACCCTCTCTCCTTACTTGTTCCCTTTGAAGGCTAATTTGCTAAGGATTTACAAAGTCTTCACTGGATTCATTTCAGATACTGACAGCATGACTCACCAAGTTCCAATGTCACTAAAGAAAAGGGTTTCAGTAACCTCACCTACACTGCCCTGTTAGGAAGCTTTTCAGCATTACTGCAGCAGGGTTTCAGAAATGGAGCAACTTGCCTCTGTCTGATCTGTAAAGCCTTATCTCATCTTCAGACCAACTAACAGCGTTACACCCACAATACATGTCCAGTGGGGCTCCCCAGCCATCCTGTGAGTCTTTGTAAACCTATACAGAAATTAATTACTGTACTTGAAATCCCCTCCATTTTGACAACATGTATCAACCACGTCATATGCAACTTAGTACTTAAGTTATTAATGTCCAGCACCTGACAGCAAATGCAAATCATAGGAAACTGATTGGACAGATGGAGGTTTTTCATCTATCATCTTTTCTGACCTGACCTTCAGCCCCTGGCAGTCATCAAGAACAAGAAGACAAGCACCAGTCCACACTGATTGCCTGCAGAGGAGGACCTTCCTCCCATCTAAGTTCTGGGGTCAGAGTACACGTCCCTTGGAGTTCAGCTTAGGATCTGAACTTGCACAACTGGTCTTGGTTCACCAAAGGTCATCAAGAAAAAAATACAGCAGAGATTGGCAAAGCCCATAAAGTGAAAAATTTATCTGGAAAGCATACGTAAAATTACCTGGGCTCCAAGTTTTAAAACAATCTGCAAAAGAATTACAGAAACAAACCAAAACAAGCTTCTCCAGTCAAACTACTCAAAGGATTTTTCTACAATAATGTCTTCTTTGTCTGAATACTGCACTGTAGGAAAACTGGCCTCTGTTCTACAGGTCAGACTCCAAATGAAGACTGAGAGTGGTCACAAAAATTCTCAGACAACTCAAACATTAAAACGCTGTAGACTGATCCATAGCCTCATAGGTTTCTCTTTCTCGGAACTGTATGCTCCAACACTCTTAAAAGCATGCATATTCTTCTCTGGCCTCTATACTTTGCCTACATTATGTTTTAAATATTTTGACTATTTTGTCATGCACCAAAGCTGGGTCAAAGCAGAGAGGCAAAGATCCAGACTGGTATTTATTTCTGAGCTAAGGACAATGAAAAATTACTCCAGACATCCTGGAGTTATTCTCCTGCATCAGGTCTCCACCAGCAAGGATTCTGCAAGAGCATTTTGGAGCATATCCCATCACAGAAAAAAGATCAGCAGGAAAGCAGTGGACAGACAGTTTATACAATGACATTCAAGACTGTCTTTCATGGTGCCAGCAGCAAGCACCCATTTGTCCTGAGACATGGAACAAAACCATTTTTACACAGATACAGATAGCAGGAGATCTGGCTGTCACTCCTATACAAGCCATCTTAGCTGAGGGGACCCCTCTGGCTGAGCTTCTCTTTCTGAGTAACCTGTACTGAAATAAAAATATCATTTGGACAACACCAGGCCTTGGAGCAGGCAGCGTAGGTAGGCAGTGACAGGGAACTGGGGAACTAGATGGGTTTGTTGGCAAGCAGTGCTTAGACCTACACACATCATGTACATCTGTCCTGAGGGAGAACATGTGACAGCTTGGGACATTCTAGGCTGTTTCAAGTGTTGTTTCTGACATAGATTCACCTGTCTGAACGGGTCAGAGTATTTTGACGGAAAGAACTAGGTCTGTTTTGAGTATATGCTGCCTATGCAGTGATGGGCAAAGGAGGAAAGGGGAGAACAAGAGGAAAAAACAAGATGAGAAGACACAGAATAAGAATTTTCACTTTTTAGCCAGATCACAGACAGATGACGTAAGAGAGAGCAGAGGCAAGCAAACATCAGATATGTTTCCCCAGAAAGCTGGGGACAAACAAAACGGTAGCAGAAGCACATGGAGGCTGACAAAGCACAATGGGTTGGACAGCTATCCCAGGCCATTGAACCAGCCAGGATGCATGGTTGGATGCTTGGCCATTCCAGTCTTGGTACATGACCAGGAATATTGGCAAAATCATGACAAATGGAGGGAGAAAGGAAAAAAGCATACTGTCTTTCTAAGGCAAAGATCGATTCAGTTTAGCCAGCTCTTTGTACCTCCTAATTGTAAAAGCCAGGAACCATTTAGATAAATCTGTGCAACCAGTTTCATTGAAGGATACATATGACATTGCTTACCAAAGAATGCATCAATTTCTCTTTGGGTAGAAGCAAACTCTTACATGATCTGTTCTCTACTCTTTAGGCTAAGTATACTTTTATAGTCACACAAGCTTGTTGTTCCTCTGTAAATGGTACTAAACCCCTTGTCTTTTACTACCAGTCTTATTTTTATCTTATATTCTTTCAGGCTGTAGCCTCCAATTTCCATGCTAAAAACTCAACTGAAAGGGGAAACCTTGACTAATACAATACATTTTCCAAACTCTTCCATTTTCCTCTTGAATTCATTGTAGTTGGGGGATCCTGGGATTTACTGCATTGTATTAATATTGTAGGGTTTGGGTATTTTTTTCTTAGGCACTTTTTGTTTCTTTTAGGAATATTATAATTTAATTACTATGCACCTAGTTACTTCTTTAGTTTTGTTGAATAACAGCTTTATATACACTATCAGCAAAGTTGATACCAAACACAGCATTCCATGCACTAAATGTAAGAGATTTTTGTTTTCCTCATTGTCTGTCCTCTATGTTTGAAATAAGTATGCTCTTAGTATTCATATTACCTTACTTCTTGTTATTTTAATAATTTAGTTGTTTTGTATAACACCTGGCTTGCTCTGGCTTCTTCCTTTTTCTTTCACTTCTATTACATTTAAGACTGTCAGGTATGCCACTCCATCAAAAGACTCAACAAACCATTCTTTAGTTTTCACAAATACATCATTGGTCTAGGAAAAATAAGGATTCAGGGGGAAGTGGCTTTAGTTTTTGTCTTTGTTTCTCACCATTCTACTCTATTTTAACTGCCAATAAATTAAATTAATTTTTTCCAAGTCAAGTATGATTTCTCCATTGACAGTAGCTGGTAAGTGATTTTTCTCATTTTTCCTTTATTCATGAACTTTTCCATCTTATTTTCTTTCCCTGTCCTGTTGAGGATGGGGAGTGAGAGAGTAGCTGGGTGCAAGTTTCCCAACCAGCCGGGATCCAACCTCCACAATTTCCTTGATCGCTTGAGAGAGGCCAGCTTTCTTTATACAGAGGCAAGAGTAAGTAGAGAGTCTAGTAAGTTTGGCAGTCATAACATGGCTTCTGTCAGGAAAGCAGAAAGGATCCTTTTCAAATAGTTGTATATACCTAATGTGCCATCACAGATAAGATCACACACAGGTGACAAGAGATATTCCTGAAGCTTTTTGGAAGTGTAGAGCCTACTCCTTGGCAGTCCTCCTGTGCTACCTTTCCAGGGCTCCAAGAAACATTGATTTTCTTATACACAGCAAGTAAAGTATTTGCATCAAAACTGATTCCTCTTTGGACTACATAACGAGGAATATTCACAAGATGCAGTAAGCATAACGTTTGGTGTTTGGTTTTGGATGAACACATACAGTCCCATCTTGGGGGAGATGTTTCTGGGACGATAAAATGACACAAAATAATCCCAGTTCAGGTGGAGCAAGGAAGAAAGCATTGCTGTGTGTGAAAGCATTGCAGCTTCCTCAGTTCTGCAAGATCTTTTGGTTTTTGCTCTGAGCCTGCCCGATGGCTGGATACAGAAGGAGTGACATGATAAATCTTTGGTTTGCTTCTCCTGAAGTGATGTTATCTCCCTCTGGGTACAGGACTGTGGCAAGGAACCCAAACCTTATCCTTTGTGCCACACTAAGACCAGGAACTGTCTGCCAAAGGCAGATCAGTGCTTCCCTTCTTGCATCTCCTTGTCTCCTCAAGGAAGGTATGTATAAATAGAAATAACAACAATATCTTTTGGAGCCCTAGGGAAGTGCTGCTTGTAGAAGGAGAGCAAGACATTAGGCTGTACAGTCAATTTCTCTTGAGGGTAGACATCATGACTGCACTACATGCAGGATGAAACAGAGCAATTATTTAGTTAACTATATTATATCAATAACATTATTTTATAGAACCCATGAAACACAATCAGAGCTACAGACACAGTAATTACTGCTTTCATACAGTAAATTGTACTGCATGAGGAAATGCAGTACACAAACTACACACAAACTCCATTTTCCCTCAAGTTGTTTTCATATACATAAAATGTTCTGTTTCCCCTCATTGCTGTTGTATTAAAGTTGTCAAGAAGGTTGGAGAGTTGGACACTGTCATTGTGGAACTGTCAACAAAGAAAAAACCCCTGCCATTGAATTATATTAAATGGAAAAGCAGAGATCTAACAGCTCCTGGAAAGGATGAAGAGGTGCTGCAAAACCAACCAGATTTGAAGCGATTGTGAATAAAGCACTCTACTGTTGATGACAGATACTTGTGTACAGGCATTCCTTCAAGCTGGCCTTGGGGAGCTGCATAAAAACTAACTAGATCCTATTCCTTGAGAAAGTGAAAAATAAAGAAGAATCAGCAGGTGAAAATAAGGCATAAGTGAAATAGTTGAGCAGGGAATTTTTCATTTCCAAATAGCAGTCAGGGTACAGCTGAGAATGAGAAAATAAAAGCTCTGAAAATACACAAAAAGGATAAAACACAAATTCAAGTCAATACTCAGCAGAAAGAAAAAAGAAAAAAAGAAGGTCAAGTCTAAAAACTATCAGCAATGATTTGCAGCAAAAAATTTCTGAAATGAAAGCTAACTTCAACAGAGCAAGAAAAAGTATGAGCTAATGATACAAAACTTTGCAACATTTCATAATCTTTGTTGACCTTTAAGCACAAAAAAAAAGACTGCAGAATTGAATAATGGAACCAAAGATTCCCATGACAGCTGTATAGAACTAAAACTAGGCATTTGCTACGAAGATACTCATACTTTGAGTTGTTTTGCACTTCATCAGAAGTTTTTCCTGACAGCAGCAGGTATTAATTTATTTGGTATATACTCATTTGGGGAAATGAGAGAGCGGTTATGCTGTAAGACATGACTCTTACTCAGAAGAACTGCACTGAAATTAAGACAGCAGTCATCATAAAAGAGTTTTCAAAAGACTTGTAAGGATGGAAGCTTTTATTTGATTATTTTATCCTAAAATTCAAATGCTCAAAAAGAAGTCTTCAGCAATGGTACAATCTGAACCCATCAAAATGTGGAAAATACACAGATGATGTATTCCTCAGTCATCCTGGAATGTTTTATGCACTCTAAGAAATCAAGTGACTTAAATACTGTCATAAGAACATCAAATACCAAGACAATCTTTAAAGCGGGTAAAAGTATGATATGACAAAATAGAATCAAATCAAAACCATTTTCCTTTTAAAAGAAAAAAATAGCCTGCACAATTGGAGAAGTACTGTAATTATTTCTGAGAAGGATAAAAATCTGGTGTTAGAAAGTGATAGAAGCAGTTAGGAGAGGGGAAAAAGAAAGAAAACATCCTTATTAGTCATTGTTATGAAGCTGAAGTTGACTGAATGCGCTGAAAGAAACACATACATAGACAAATACTTCTCCAGTGTCAGTAGTCAGACATCCACCGTTCTGTCTGCCATAAAGGTGCAGTGCTGCATGAAATTTAAGATCTTCTTTTCATTTGTAGAGCCACAGAGAAATTTAAGAGAATGAATAAGTTAGACACACCATTTCATATGATGTAGATCAAAGCTGGGAGTTGGAGTAAGCAAGAATCAGTTTCAAGATGTAACTCTTAGGCATACTTTCTGAAATGTCCAGAAAAAGGAAGCCTTGAAAATTGTGCTTTCTTTGTATTAATAACTTTCTCCATTTGCACACAGAGAGGGTAGCAGATTCTTCCAGACTGTTACTTCTCCTCCTTTGTACTGCTTTCCCTCACTGCTGTGGATCTACTGGCTCTGAGTTTCCATTTTAGGAGATGGGGATGGGCAAACAAAGGGCTAAGGAAGGAGAGAGCCAAGTTATGGCTCTGTCATAATTGAGTTCCAGTCTGCCCAATTCTTTGATCCTTCAAATCCCATAAATTTTGCAGTTTCAGTTATTCATTCATTAGGTAGTGGGGTGTTAAAACACTGGAATCTTACTGGGGGCTTACAATGCAGATTTTTTATTTTTGTAATTCAGAGGACACATATAAAGATCTTTTCCTTTCCAACACTAGATGAGCTTCCCAAATGTATGATCATGCTGTGAAAATTGATCTCATTGTAGTTGAAGTAAATGGAGACATGCTGGGCTCATTGACTATTTTTCTCTTCCAAAGCTGTTTCCAAACATTTGGAAGGAAAAGAGATAAACTGTTTACTTATTAAAGAGTAGAAAACCAAACAGTATCATGAGCCTCAAACCCCTCTGGCAAAGGACTAGCTCTGCTACATGACAGAGAAATGACAAGTGAAAAAAGTTTTGATTTATTCATTCTTAGTTGAGAAGATTGCTTCGGTGTGGCCTGAAGTATTGATTAAGCATGAGATGATAGAAACGTCTGAGGCAAGAATTGGTACCCACATGCTTGTGTTTTTTCTCAGCTCTGTTCAAGGAAGGGTCCACTGAGACACAGACAGTGCACATGATTTAAGAAGGAAACTTTTCCTGTAACCAGAATTGGTTACGACTTACTTCTGAAAATAATCTAAAACAAAAAACAAAAAACAAAACCAAACCAAAACAAACAAAACAACCCCAAAAACCAACCAACCGAACAAAAAATTTTATTTCCTTAGCATTGTTAGCTGTTCAGGCCTTAATTTCTAACTAACACTAGATTCTGTTTAAGCTCACTGAATCTTCTCTCCTAAGAGAAGACCATAGTCACTTATGATAAAATATGTATTGCAATCATCTTTTTGACATGCATCTCCACTAGATGCTTCTGAACGTGGCATAAAACCACTATCACTCAAAAAAATAGTGCTCTAGAGATCTTGCAGATACATAAGTAGACAAGAAAATCACAAAAAAAGCCCTCTGCACCGAATGCCAACTTGGTAAGTAAGAGTAGCTGTGCAGGACAAGATGATCAGATTTCCTGCATCATATGCAAAATCTAAAAATGTTGCATCTAAACCTGTTTCCTCTTCAAGTCTTCAAACTATCAAGCCTCTTCACCTCAGTCTTTCACTGCAACAGAATCGCTGTGACAAAAAAATCTTGCAGTCATTTGATAGGTCTCGCTGGCTCAAAATATTCAATTGTTTCTGAGAATGAGGGTTACACGGAGATTTGATCAGAAGTAGATACAAATCAGTGAAAAGTAAGATGGGGCAATTAAAAGAAAGAGAAGTTTTGCTGGTAGACTTTCAGTTTTAGAAACTGGATGAGAATTGCATGAAGAGGGATGAACTCCTTCAGGCTTGTTAGAGCAGATGATACACAAGCTTGACACACTTAAAATTTTATTTATAAAATAAAAATTTTAAAAATGATAAAAATCTATTTATTTAAATCCGTCTAAGCTGAGGACTTGAATAGAGCCGCAGAGCAATGGCTTTTGCTGGTCTTTCCTTGCCAATAAGTTTGAAAGACATATGATTGCACAAAAGGTAACCCCTTTCCTTCCAAGCTTTATAGAGAATAGTAACATCTTCAAGCTAACCTCACACTCTGAAATGTTATCATTAACTCAGAATTTAACATAATGTTATGAGCACCATTGCTCCTTAGGTTGTTCATGATAAGGCTGAAGATTTTCCTGAATTTTACATACATATATTTTCCTATTTTCTTTCGCCTTTGAAAGCACCTAACATCAACAGACCCTGTGAACTTACACACTCCAGAGCAACCTGATTTTACTGTAAGCAGGAAGTTGGTCTTGAAAATTCTACAGAAGCCTTACAACATGAATTATTTTATGATTCTATAATACTAAAAATGTTAAAAATATGCAAAAATTATGTGAAAATAATGTGGAGATTAAAAATAGAATATACCCATGGCCCAAAATAAAACTGTTCTTTCAAACATTTTTCTCAGTACTATTCTAAAGGTAAGTCTACAATCATAAGCTCATCCTCATGAAGTACATTTAAAGGTAATAACATTTCCTTTAAAAGCTAATCTACATTCCATTTTACGTGCAGGAACGCAACAGTACTGGAACAGACATCAGAGTTTATTACCAGAGAGCATTCAAATTACTTTACTGAGTCACCCAATTTCAGCTTCAGATGGACTGCAGCATTTTTAAAAGTGGCTGCTGTGGCAAACATCGCCATTATTCCCACCAGCCTCTTCCTCTAATACAGAGAAATTAATCTGGAGATACATAGGATCCCCTGTCCACCTGCAAAATATTTACACAACAACACAACTTCCAGAGGTTACAGTTCCTTCACAACATGAAGCAAATGTCTCAGAATCTGCAAGAAGTACTTTGAGCTTTCCCATAGGAGCTCCTCTTGCTGGAACTTCACAGAAGAAACAGCAGAGAAAGAGTTTTTCCTTTCTGTCGAGGCTTTTACTTGCAGCAAGCATAGATGTATCCCAGATTTTTGTATGTCTCTTTCCATTTCATACCCACAACACAGGCACCTTACTTAGCTTGTTAAAAAACTATAATTTAATAGGTTCTCATTATCTTTCCCATCACTTCATCATGTTTTGATCATGTCTGAATTAACCTCCAGATTCTCACTGTGTTGAGCAGGAGGCTTGGTCTAGAGACCTCCTCCTGTCCCTTCTCATCTAAATGATTCCACTGTTCAATGAAGAAAAGTTCTCTGTAGAGTCTTAGGGCAAATATCCTCCATTATTCTCTTCACAGGATGGAGGACATGGTGATCAGGCTTTCCTCATAAAAACAGCAAAATCTGAATTTTAGTGATTAAAGACTTTCTGTATTTCATGGAATTTCATAGTTAAAACCGTACACCATTTTTTTTCCTTTTAAATGAAATACAATTGCATGGTCTCTAACATAAATCTGACTCCTAATATCCTGTAAAAAACCAGTTAATACTGCAAATGCATTCACTGAAATTAAATGCATTCACTGTAATATTTGTGAAACCAAATAATTCTTAAAAATTAAATTTAAGACAGCTATGAAAATGACCACACAGACAAATGAAAAAAAAAAATCTGCACTTACAGTTCTATTGCCTTGTTCCACATGATAACATATCCAGAAAGAATGAAGGACTCAATATTTACAATGTGTGTATTTCCTCTCTCTGTTCCAACATAAAGCCATTTACTCTGGAAAGGTAGATGGCAGTAAGTAATCCTGGAAAAGAAAAAAAACACAAACCAACAAAATAAAAGTGACTGAATACCACATTAACAATATTTTTTAACACTTTTGCAGCTGAAAGAATTATTCTTTCCATTTCATAACTTGAGAAAAGCCTGCCCAGAAGGCATTCTGAAGAATGTGCAGGTTCTGGGGGTCATTTCCAGGAAAATAAAAAAGAACATGAAACAAAACAGGGCCATCCTGCCTGTTGACATTAAGGGCAGGACAAAAGAGAAGCATCACCTGAGCACTGAACTAAGTCTGTCAATCTCCATGAGTATGTACATTGCACTTTCATAGTATTGAAGACTCTCAAAGAAGGCCTTCTTATATCCTTTCTCAGAATAAGCAGATTATCCAGTAAAACAGAGTTTGTGGACATCAGTGGGATTCACGTTTTGCACAACAGAAATATAATACCATAATTCACAGAAGAAAACATTCATTTATTCGCCATCTGGAAGAGCAAGGCCTTAGATAAGAGCATTTACCATAACTGAACTACCACATACACATTGAACCCTACACTCATTACAAAGTGATGAAAAAGTGCTGCATTAGCTTGGAAAGATGACAATTTCTCATGATAATGCATAAAAGTTTTCACAGATGACAAATTAGTAGGTTCAGGTCACTTTTATATTATATAGATATTACATACACTAAAACAAAATCTATATGAGATGAGAAAACATTTGCTACTAACATGTAAGTGAATGTATGCTACCTACAGAGACTGAAACTTAATCCAACCTTATGGTACAGACTTGGAAATTTTGACAAAAAACCAGGTATTTTTCTTGGTATATCGTACGTTATTATATTTATCACTCAGTTCCACAAACAGGCTATTTCTGGCTTTTATATACAAACTCAATTTTTTCTTTTCCTTAGCACCTTCAACCACCACAAAAGTACATACAGTATTTAAAACCATGCATATTAAAAAATTTAATTCTTATAGTACAGCAATTGTTCTGAATTTATTATAAAGGAGTGAGAGGGGTGTTGGCAATCTTTCAGTAATTTGGATCTCTCAGACAAGTAAAGTCCTCTGAGTAGAGCACTTGCTACTCTTTAAGGAATTGTTCAATAATTATACAAATGAAATATACTTTATGTAATGGTTCCCTGTAAAGTACTCTCAACAAACAAAAAGGTTCCAAACAGATTATTCTCAGTATTTGCATAATTCTGTAGTTTTCCAAGTATCTAATAAACTGTCAGTACATTTAATGCTAGATTCATTCAAGTGGGGAAAATTACTTTTTTTTGTAGTTATGCATCACACTGGACTGAATACAATTGAAATATCTAGTCTTCACACTGTAATTTATGGAGAAAATCATTGTGGAATCATGGAACCTAGAATAAGGCTTACCCTTCACAGAAATCTTGTTTTGTGGATTAAAGTGAGACCTAAATATGAGATAGCCTTTGCTCTGTCCATACAGGGCTAAATTTTACCATCAATTTTCTAATTTTGGCAGTAATTCTGGAGCCTTTAGTGGAAAGAGCATCAGCTTTTTCAAGAGAATTGCTTTGAGAATGGGAGCTAAATTTTAGAAGGCATAACTGAAAATGCCTTCAAGCAGCAACATAATACTGATATTGTGGGTCTGTCAGACCAACAGAAGATCCAACAGAAAAAACTGCAGAAGGTATATGCCACCTACATAATCTTTGATAGAGTTCAAGCTACGAGCTTTATTCTTCTGCTCATAACAGGTGCAAGGGACCATTTGCCCTTTTGGCTTTATAGCTTCAAATGGAAAGTTTTTTTCCACATCTTTCCTGATCTTTTTCCTTTAAACTAAAAAACACTCTTTTGCTTTCTCTTCTGGTGCATCATTTCCTTCACTTCTGGTTAAATTCATATTTAGTCCATTTTGTTGTTGTTGTTGTTGTTTCATTTCTTTCATTTCTGTACTACCTCTACTCTTCTTTCTTGCACTGCAAAGCATATGGTGGGTGCTTCATCAGGTCCCAGCTCATAAAAAACTTCCTAGCTAATAAACCCTCTTAATCATTTCAAGTTGAAGATAACCAAACACTTGTTTGCAGTAAACTGTCAAATTACAGGAAGAGGAGATAATTTTGATTTGAAAGTGTTGAAAACGTAGCTGTCTGGTCACTGACAAAAAAATCCTAAGTTCCAAAGTGAGCCCTACTTGACTTGAACTCCAAGTCAAGTAGGCTACTCCAAATTCTTGCAGTAGCGTCACCAAACTAAGCAGGTTCAAGTCCACCTAGGACAATGCTATTTTTCAGTCCTCTCTTAAATCCAAGCACAAGCCACTACAGGGTACTGCAGAAAACTTGATCTCCCATGTGCAAGAATGAATTCAACGTCTTGGTTATGAATAAAGTTTCAACATCACCTCACACACACTGTTTTTTGAGGCTGCTTTGGGCTGCTTTTCATCCTTTTTGAGATTTGCTCCCTCCTCATAATCTCTAGGACACTCTGCCACAACAACCAACAGACAAAGTGGTGGTCTGCATTCTCAGATGTTACACGTTCTCTATTTGCCTGCCTCAGGTTTAAAATTTCAAGAACATAATGCTTTAAGGACAAGGTTCTACAGCAAGAGAAAAATCAGACCAATGTAGTAACTACTAATAGGTAGTTAGGCCAAAAGCTTAATATCTTGCTGGTCTATCTGAAATCCCAGACACTACAACCAGTCACTACTAAGGCCGGACGCACAATATGAAGGACCAAAATAGAATTAGGTATTGCTGAAGGATGAAAAAAAAGCACCACAGCCATGTCTGTTTTCTTAAGCCCAGCTACTTCCTCTTAAATAATTTCATTTTGTTCTGCCAAATTTATGGGACAGTCAGGTAAGAAAGTATCCTGCATGTTCTTTCTTTCACAAACTTCCCTATGAAGTTTTATTGTTTACCCAAACTGTTATTAAACATTATGAAATGTCAAATTATGAAATGTATAAATGTCATTTTGAAACCTTTCACAATGTGTGTGCTTATAAGAAAACAGCACTCCTTAAAGACAATCCAGGTATGTAACAAACCTATTAGAGCATGGGGATTACTAGGCATTTTAATGCAATATATTGCTAGGCTTCACCAAACAAAGCCATATGATTTTCATATTCTTTTAAAACTCTGCACTTCTCCGAAGTAGTTTTATTTTACATTATGTAAATTAATTTCAAACTGCTTTATATATTATAGGCTTTTCACTTCTACAGAAAATATTAACTTGACTTTGAGGCTTGGAAGCTTTGAAGCAAGACTCAGATTTTTAATGAACATCTTCCATCTCAGTAAGTACTGAAATTACATAATGATTTCTTCAAGAGAAAACAATGAAGTCTCATACTGTAGTTTTCATTGGGGATGAAAGGTATTCTATTATATGACTCTATTAGTCACATATCCCACAAGCAAATTAAGATGTCTTTTGATGCCATTACAAAAACGAGTCAATAAGCCAGAAAGAAAGAAAGGCTATTTTTCTTCTTAAGAAGTTAGGGGTTGTACTGAATTATGTCAGTATGAAGTGCTTCTGACAAAGTTTAATCAGATTGTCAATCTGATTGAGATAACATGCAACAAAATTAAATGGAAACTTGAGGATTTTCTCATTGTTGATCACTTAACAGAAAATCAGCCAGAAATGTGGGTATTGTACGTTCTTAGCAGCAAACCACAACATGAATCTTATTGATCATTACAAGAAATAGCAAAAAATTGATGAATTGATTCCAAAAAAGGTGTTTATATTCTGCCAGAACTGTCTGAAACATTGTATAATTTTTTCTAAATGACAAAACAGGACATAGAATATCCTGTAGGATATAGTAATTCTTAAAAAATCAAGAGGTACTAACTGAAACACTTAAATCAGAATTTAGTAAGGAAAGATACTTTGCTAAGATCCTAAAACATAACTTATGTAAGTAATTAAACATATTATTTACATAAATCAAGTAAGTAATAGATATAATGGAATAGTTGAAAGAGGCATCGTCAAGACATTAAACTTTGTTTTAGAAAGGAATATATTCTGACTAACAAATCTTGAAAAGGTATATTTTTCAGAAAATCTCAGCACTTGAGAGTCTAACAACCATGGCCAGAAACTCACTGCATATTAGTAGAATACGACAATGTTAAAATAATTTAGAATGCTATAACCTCTAAAGTATTAGTAAAAACTCTCAGATTACTTAAAATCATCTTTATTATGTTAATTGTATTCCTCTAGGAAAAAGAAAATATATTTTTGAGGACACTTCTTTCTGCCTCTGCTTTGTTATTTTTTTTTTTCTATTTTTAGCATGAAAAGTTTCCTGGAACACTACTGCTGGTGGTGAGTGGGGAGACCTGCTGAAGGGTGGAAAGTAAATAGCATTTTTGTCAAAATGAGAAACAGTTATTCCAATATAATTATTTAGTCGTGCATTCATAGACATCAAAGCTGCAATTAAAATTACACTATGGCTTGCCCCTTTATACAGATAATCTTAAATATGAACAAGCATATAAACTGTGTATTCCTTATGCCCAGCACTTACTGCCAGAGTTCTGTTTCTGTAAGTTCCTACAGAAAAAAACTCATTAGCTTGAACTCCCTTTCAGAATCCTACCAAAATAATCTACAGAGTCCAGGTTCTCAGGAAATTATGGAAATCTCACCAATTTACAGGGAAAGAGGGAAGTAAAACATGAACAGGAGTAGCTGACAGGAAGCAAGCCCAGCAGCTGCAAGACACACCAGTCATGGTCCTGGCTCAGCCCTCTGCTCTCAGTGACTCCTAAGGGACTGCCACTGCCTCACACCCAATTTACAGTGAATTGCCCCAGCACGGATGAATTCCATGACAGAATTCCAGCTGCTGGGAAAGTTGATCACCTTCTTAAGATAGTTAAGTCTATCAGAAGTCTAGCTTTTCACTGCTGTGTTTATGGCTTTTTTCCTGCAAGGAAAAAAGTCCTCCAAGGACTTTCTCTAGCATCCTCTGGTGCTTCCAGCACCTTCCACTAATTTATGCTATTTCCTTCAGCTGGTCATTCCCAAGAGCTGTTCTCTTGGCACTGTCACCTGATAGACTGGGCAGCATCCCTGGTACTTGCCAGTGACTGGCTGATGTTATGTCAGGTCCTCTTTCAAAGCAGCTCTTTGAAAGGATTCCTCTAGAGAGGAATCTCTGTGGCCTGTGTAGCCTTCACTGGATATTCACAAAAGGGGAAAACAACTGCATAAGCCCTTCCCTTCCTTCTTGATTTCTGCAGGATTTCTTCACTCCAACCAAAAAACTACAGCTGCTGAGGGAGCTTCATGACTTTGTATCAGTCCTCTTCTCCCTCCATCAGCAAGCACAAATTATTTCCACACAATTTATTTTCTTCCCTCATAGTCCCTTAATATTTTGTAATTTTTAACAAAAGTACTACAAAACAAAGCACACCAGACTCATCTAGTGCCCCCTCCTTCTCCAGTGGTTGAAAGCAGACTGAAGTAGCTTCTGGCTAGCCAGTATTCTCAGAAAGTGTAAGGTTACTTTTCCATCAGTTTAGTAGAGGATAATCAAGCTGAGATTATTGCTTTAAGTCACAAAATGGACACAGGAAGATTTGGACAGACATTCAGGCAAAGTACTTTGTAGCTGACCTCAAGTGCCTAAACAGAAGCACAGGTTAAAGCTACTGACAATGAAAGAAAGGAGCTTTTTCCAGCAGATCTAGCAAAGCATGTAAATTATGAGCTATTTGGCCTCTGGAGGTATTTAATCTTCTTCGTGCTCTATATATAAATTTGGAGCTCATCAGCACTGTAAGACATGTAACAATAAACATGACAATAAACATGCACAATAGCAGCAATTCATGCAGTCTGCCATCCACATGATGTGTTTCCAGCAGATGGTTGTGCAGTTCCCCAGATAGATGTGAACTGTGTCTGTGCATAGTAATAACAACATTTCCTCTGCTACAGGGGGTGATGTCATATACCAGGAAGCCCTAGGAAGGCAGAAACCCAAGATGAATTCCACTATTATGAGTTCCAATGTTTAACTTCAACTCTCATTTTAACTTGCAGAGTATGCGAAGTCCGTAGGGCCGATGCAAGAGCACAGGAAATACTTTAAATTACTAACTGGCTGACTGAGAGTCAAATGAAATAGAGAGCAGTTCAATACATCTGGAGAGTTCCTTCCTTCCTTTCAGGGTCTTGGTGATACTAATCACAACATGAGTATTTCTCCTATTCACACTAGATTCTCCCAATACCATATAGGATAATTTCAAAAATTTCTAGGAGCCTTGCACACACAGATCATAGGAGAAAGTGAATGAACCAAACATGGCTTTGAGATCGATATTTGTAGTAAACCTATTTTTTTAAAAATGTGTTTAGTTTTGATTTAAAATAAGAAAAATCTTCTCTTTCATGTATATTTTCTGCTAGCAACAGTCAACTTTTATTTTGAATTAGAATCAGTTGATTTGTCTTATTTTATGTTTTAATTACTTAGAAGAAAGTGAAGTAGAGATAAAAACACACTGAACATGAGTTGCATTGCATCCTGGTGACAGCATAACATGGGATAAACCCCACTGTTATTTAGGAATATCTGGACACAAGAGGAATATTAAGGCAAATTATATTCTCAAAACACTGCATTAACAATTCTGTCTCTGGATTTCTTCCAGAGTCTTATACAGACTGCTCAAGTATTTGTTGCTTTAAGACTACAGTGCATCCACTGCAAATAAAGGTGATGACAGGACTAGGCAGATGAAGATTATCTATCTAATGAGAAAAGTAAGAACTAAAACTTAATTTTATTTTTTCACCAAATTCAGAGCTGAATGTGACTATTCTGTTTATACCTACTCAGTGAATCACCTCTACCAATAAATTTTAAGTTAATAATGGAAGTCACAAACTCCTTACAATTAAAAACTGTGAAAAAAGTAATAATTTAACTGACATACTGCTGTGCCTATTTCCTGACTGAACACCCAATACCTGCAGACAGTAGGATCACCTGAAAACATTACTTGAGCTTATATACACTCTATATCTGTGGAGATCTATGTTTTAAAGAAAGACAGTAAAATGAACTGCTTTACATGAGGCAATCTAATACATGTTCCTTACAAAGAAACATGAATGAAAAACGGAGTCAAGGCAGTGGTAACAGTTACTTTCTAGACTTCCACTTCCACTTCCCAATGTTCCTTTCAAGTTTTGGCATCTCAGACTATTCATTTTACCCAATCAGTCCAGAGAGCAGTTTTATTTGTCTTTGTTTATAGTGGTTTAGATACAAGTATTCATCACAGTCACTGCTGCTTGTACAACAGCAAAAATTTAATTTGAGGATTGGAATGTAAGAAATGAACCTCAGAGGTTCCTCTCTTCTCTTTAATACTGATTTAATCTGATTTCTTCAAATTAACTACCACTTGAGCTAGAACAAATTACTATAAGATACCTCTTGATTTAACGATTTTCAGTGATGGGAGATTCTCTACAAATGCTGAGGATACAAATCAGGATTCTACCTCTAAACTGTAATTTCAATACAAATTATCCTAAGCAAAGTATACTTCTAGGTATTTGTGAACATCCTCCATATAATTAAGACATCCTCCTCTCCCCCACCCCCACTTCAATTTCTGCAAATTCTGTGTAGAAGAAATGTTAAGAAAACATTTTGACTATAGAGTTTCATTTAAGGCCAATAGGCTTAAATAGTGCTGAGATATATAACACAGTTATTTATTTTGACAAAGCAAAAAAGCTTATACAGCTATTTTCCATCAAATTATTTAGATATGTCATCTGGCTGGTGGTCCACTGCTGCTTTCAAAGTGTTTAAGAGACAAGCATTTTTCATGGTGTCCCTTACCTGAAATATTATACATAAGAAACTTACAAGAATAAGAAACAGGGATACAAGAACCACAAAAAAAAAAAAAAAAAACCAAAAACAAACCCAAACCATAAAGTTTTAAGAAATGCAGCATGGAAAACTATTTCTTTCTCAAGATATTTTGGTTTTGTTCCTTTTTTTCATTGGATCTATTGGCATATTCTGAAGCATTCTGTTTTTTAGAAATGGGGACTGATCATTAATCCTTTGAAGTGTTAAAAAAGAAAACAAAACGTTCAAGGTAAAGCACTGTTAATAGCATATTCTGTTTCTTTTTTCCCTTCTCTCCTGTTAAAAAGATTGAGAGTAAAAGTAGGCTGTTCCTGTGTTTCTTCAAAAGCCAGAACTTTCTTTTTAAACTTCTGGACAGGGGAAATAACCCTAAAAGCCTGAAGTTAGGCCCATTCTTGACTTGTGAGCTTAGTATTTAAAATGACATTGCAATCACAACTGTAGTTAATAGCTTACAGCATTTAAAAAACACTTGTTTTAAGAAATGCTCAAGTCAACCACAAAAGACATCAGTGTAGCAACTATATGAGCATTTGTAATGGGTGTCAACATAAATTATTTACAAGCATTTAACTCAAAAGAACCTAGAACAAATCAGAAAAAACATGTTCAGAAATACATTAGATGCAGTCCATTTGATTAAATTAGTAAACCCAGAGACTTCCCTTGAATGAAGAGTTAATTTACGTATTTAGATAAAATCTCATGAGCTTATTATGAACTCTTTACAAGGACAGTCAAAGTCTACAGCATGCCACAGGACCTTTGGTTTTTCCCAGTTTTATTTATTTCCTTTTTTTATTTACAGCTCCACAGAAGGTCACCCTGGCCTGTCCAGCACGCCATAACACACACAGACAGCTGCACTAGAACTTCCTATAAGACACAGGCACTGATATTCCCACCCTCAATAACTCCAAGGCTATCTGCAGCAGCACTGCAGCCAGTCATGGGCATTACTGGAGCCCAAGAACAACTTAGAAGTCACTCTTGAAATCCCGGTGTGCAAGGGGATGTACAGCTTTTGTAGCCTGTGATACAGATAATTTGCTTCATTTTCAGAATGACAGAAAATTACTTCCCTTCCTCTTGGGCAAATGCACAGCAAAGAGACATGCTCTTTTAGCAACTCCCTTTTATGGTTTTGACAGTAAATTCATTGGAGTGTCTTACCTGTAGGAGCAGGATCACTGACTGTGACACTTTCTCCTGCCTAGATCTTTAGTATTACACAACAGTAATGCCATGAATCGAACAGGTGTAACACGAACACTTGGTCCCAAGAGAAAGAGATAAGGTTTCTATTCCTTAAATAGAAAAAGATGCTGGAAGAAAGCAGCATACTTTTCATTGACTTCTAATTTGTTTCTGATGCGGACTCAAGGTCATTACACAACAAAAATGAGACTAGAAGTTCCACAAAATCAGTGAGGTGAGCAAATTAATGAAACAGGGTTGGAAAACAGACTCTTGCTCTCATCTTCAGGGGAAAGACAATGTACATGATTTTTCTCTTGTCTACTGGCTTGTGAAATCACTATTTCATATTTGTAATACTTCACTTGTCCTTCATAAATTTCTTTGAAGGTTAAGTAAAAATGGGGCCGTAATACCAAACACAGTGACAGTGATGGGCAATACAGAGCACTGTAACAACCACTAAGTTTCTTAGCAATGAAAGAAAGCCAAATAACAAAGGCTGGAACAGCCTTTTCTCAAAAGAAAAAGTTTTTGATGTATTCATTTCATTTATTTTGTAGCATCTGCATTAAAAAATCCCTAACACCTAAGGGTAGACTTTCTCTTATCCCTTCACACAACACTGAATACATAAATCAAAAATGCAGTTTTTGGTTTTCAATCTCATAGTTCCAAAAAAGTAAATTGGGACCTAGCTCAAAGATGAAAGGTTGAAACTTGTCTTTTGTGTAACAGCTTGACTTTCACAGAGCTGTTAGAAAAGTAAACTAAAGATATGTTAGTATTTCACCCTCTGCTAGCTGCAGCATACACAAATCTGTGTTTATCATACATTCTTACTATAATAAGTTTAAACCCAATTTTATATCAATATCAATCAAGTTATTTTGAATGACACACTAAAATCAGGATAAGACTGAAATACTGAAATTGACTTCAAAGAAAAAATAATTTTACATGTGTATGCTTTTTCTTTGTATGCATGCTTTTTTCCTTAACAGCTTCCATCAATTAAAATCATGTAGACTTATTGGAGACCAGCTGTTCTCATTTGTTGCGCTTCAGTAGACAGGGACTCTGTGATTAATCGTCCTTGTTTTTCTGCAATCTGCAGTCTCTCTTCTCTTCCTGCTCATGTACTGTTTAATGATATAATCTCAACACTGACATTACTAGCTCTATTTCTGATTTACTGGAATAATGCCCAGAGTTTATTGTGACAGAAGGAAAAGTATCCTAAATCATTGCATTGGGTCCTTGCTCGAAGCTGACATGTGTCTGGGAAGGAAAGAGGTGGTGTGGTTTCCAAGAACCAAATTACTTACTGCAACTGAATGGGTGCATGTTCTTCACTGCTCTAAGATATGACTGGAAATCTAATATAACAAAGTGCAAAGGAAAGATATGAACAGAACTCTGAAAGATGTCTCAAAACTCTAATTTGAAAACTTCAAAAGAGAAAACCATGTAATTCCCATATCTACATTATAACAAGAAAATTCTGATTGATAGTGTAGACTGTTTACGCTGCCTGAACTTGCACACATTTTAAAAGACTTTTTTTTTCTTGTTGTGTAATATGATGCATTTTTGTATTACAGTATTGGGCCTCTCATTTGTTATGACTGAAACCATGAAACAGCTGTTCAATGCATAGTTGTGAGTATATATTTTAAATTTTGCTATCCAAACCTGGCCTCAGAGCAATTTGGCAACATAGCTGCCATGTGAAAACAACATAACATGTTACCCTGTGTTTTCTCAAAAAAGCACAAATCTACTGACAAAAATGCTTTGTTTTTTACAAAGCATTAGAAACAACCAGCACACTGCTCAGTATATGATGTAAGGTTTGACAGCATATAGCAACATTATGTGTCTTGCTAAGGAATCTTTTCCAGGAGGAAGAAACCCAGGCAAACAATCACATGTGGCCAGGTGACATAAAATTTAAATAAACCAGGTCATGTTTTTCTTCTCTATTGAAGGAAAAACAAAACCTCACAATGACTTTTTTTTTTTAAATGGAATTTTGAACAGATGTTTTCTTTCTCAGAGAAATAATAGAAGGAGCTACAGCCAGAGAGTTCCAAATAAAGATGTAGATTGGAAAAGTGGGGTTTGTCAGGTAAGAGGGCCCTGTGCTGCTGTTAAGTCCTCAGGTAATTGCGCCAGCTACACATTTTTCTCCAGCAACTCTATGGGCCATGATGGTTTCATATGTGCACATGTTAAGTGATTGGTTGGAAGTCATCTTTCAGGGGTTTTATGCCCTTCTGCTATCAAAGACAGCTGCTAGCTCGAAGAGTAATTCAGATGTAGCATATTAGGCATTTTGCCCTCAGAGAAGTTGTTTCACAAACACATATAAAAGCAGATACTGGGGCATAATGCATTTAAGGAGTTTTTAAACTTAAATGAAACTGATGATAATAATATTGGCAGAATCCTGATGGACTAAAAGTTACTTTGGGGAAAGACTGTAAAAGCCACCATTTAGAAAGAAGAGAGATTCTTAAATTCAAGTTTGGATCTGGATATAAACAGAGATCCTTCTAATGTTCTAGAATGAAAAATATGACCAGGACTTCTGTGATCTTTGTTTAGAGTGACATTTACCTTCGTGTAATTTAAGCATAAAGAAACCAAACTGGTTTTGGAATAGCCATCTTCAGCTCTTGCAGCACTTTTTCTGCAGTGGCACCAACTCTCAGATTGCATTACAAATCCCACCCAAAATGGTAAACATAAAAAACTAAACCTGATAAAATTAAGCTATTTTGTTATCTCTGATGTTCTGATTATAATGTTATTACTACTTGTTCACCTATACTTAAAAATACACACTAACCAAGGTTTGGAGTCCTTCAAAATGTTTTGTCCATCAAAAGGAAAAAATTTGAAAGTTATAGTAAAATATGGAAGGTAGGTTCACCAAAGGTAGGCTATTCCAGAATATTCCAATTATAGGAAATACAGCATATGTCAATATGCTCAATATGGCACTTATAAAAAAAATCACTATAAAATTCTATTTTTAATGCCTATTTTACACCTGGTTTTAGTGCAAAAGGAAATTTTACTGGATATTTGAGAGATTCTCAAGAATTAGTTTTAGAGCTGTTGTAATTTCACAAGTGATCTTGGTACTAATACTAATGAAACCTCTGAGGGACACAATATTACAGAGGAAGGACAATCTGCATGAGTAAAGTACAAGAAATTGAATTAAATTTAAAATGCAAAGGGCATAGCCTCAAACTTCAAAGAACTTCCACTTTAGGTTTAGAGCTCTTGATACAGAATTGATGGAAAAAGACAATTTCAATTTTGCTTGTCTTGCTTTGCTTCCACTATTAAAGGCTTGCACTGAAAAGCAGCACATTCCCTGCCAGCTAGATATACATCAGGGAAGAAGCGTAATGGGTGTATTAGTCAATCACAGCAAGACCACAAACACTGGTAAGATGAAGTCACATGAAAGGAAGATGCCATTTTTGCATGCATCAGTAAACATATTCCTGCAGAGATTACAAATGAAAATGGTATTGTCAATGGCCACAGCACAGATGGGACCCTATCTAGAGTGTGTTTCCTTGATGAATCATCAGCTCAGAGAGAACTGATATGAGGAAAAAGGCCCAAAGAAAATAAAAGGTAATGAAGACAAAAAAACTTATAAAGGAAAACACAGAATCTTGATTTTTGTAGTGAGAAAAAAAAAATCCCAAAAACCAAACCAACATGGAACAATTTTCCTGCAGGGCAAACAGTGGATTTGAGCTTGAGTAGTTAAGTGTAAGGCCCTGGCTGGGGGACTGCTGCATGTGCAGGAGTTGGTGATCCACACACGAGTGACCCCAAGTAGGTACCAGGGGCCGCATGAGCAGCGCGTCTCCAGGCAGAGCGGAGCTGCACGTGCCCCTCGGCAGCTGGACAGACCCAGCCAGCTTGCTGTCACCAAGAAGGCTGCAGGCAGCTCCCTCTTGGTGGCTGCACCAACAGTGCAGAAGGAAGTTTTAGTGTTAATGTCCTTTCCGTTTGATAGTAGCTATAATGCACACAGCTGTCTCCTTACAAAAAAATCCTACAATAACTTGGATGACAAAAATGGGGGGATACTTTCTATGGATGGGTTACCTGCTGACTGAAGGCCTGTGTGATGATGCCCAACTCAGGGTTCCCAGTATCTACAGGGATGCAAGATCCCCTGTGCTCTTCCGCCATTCTTTGTAGTGCTAGTTCTAATAAACAGCATTTTGAATGCTAACTTCTAGCGCCTTGAGTGCCTTTCTTCCTGGGATCATAAGGGACCGGCAAAACCTTAATGTAAAACATCATCAGCTTGCTCATTTAAGAAAGGGAGGAATACGAGTTCTCTGGTGTGCAACTGAGGGAACCAGTCTGAGAAGGTCCCTTCAGCTCCACTCCACTAGAAGGCTCACATGTCTGTCAAAAAGAAAATTTTAAGGATCAATTGAATTTTCATTCTATTTCAGTAGATTGTACAGTCCCAAAAATCTATCAAATCAAACCTGCTGATTCTTGGTATCAATGAGCAAATCTAACTTTTGCATTTTTGCTTTTTGCTGATTGTTTAGCTAACCTGTGTTGAAGACAAAAAAAAACCCAAAATGCTTTTGCTTGATATTTATATATCTTTTTTATCTTTGCTTGATATTTATTTATCTTTTTATAACCAAGACAGCCTTCATTTCCGCTGGGTTGTGTGACACTTTCCAGGATGAGCTTATGGCTCTCATTGATTCTACACATCAAGTGCCTTATGAAATTTTCCATAACATGATATAAGATGTGAAAAAAAAAAAAACAAACCGGGGGTCTTTTGTTTGATTTGTTGGGGTTTTTTTTTGTGTGGTGGTGGTGTTTTTTTTTTTCTTTTTTTTTTTTTTTTTTTTTTTTTTTTTGTTTGGTTTGGTTTTTTGTTTGTTTGTTTGGTGGGGTTTTTTAAACAGAGAAGCAGAGGCATGTGGTAAATAAATACATTAACAAGATTTTGATCAGTCTTACTGAAGAATCTTTCCAGCCTTTTGTCTTTCAGGAATCTCTTCAAGCTCAACAATTGCATGAAAACATTGGTTTTCAAACCCTTGAGCACCATTCTTTCAGAAGTGACAAATGCTGATGCAAGACCACACTACTGATATAAAACCAACCAACCAACCAACCAACCAACCAACCAACAAGAAAAAAACCCAAACAAAAACCCCCAGAAGAATGTTTGAAAATTGTCATCAAAACATGGAAGTGAATGCCAATTACATGTCTTCTTTTGGTTTCCTCATTTTTTTCCATCATCAATCTGAAAAAATTTACATCCTTTCCAGAAACTGGCATGTTTTTATGATGAAATATTGCTTTATATTGGGGTTCTATGGTTCTTTGCAATAGTTGAATGCTGGACCACACCATGTAATCAGAATCTGTTTTGTTGTATAGCATGGCCATGCAAATGTACAGAGCTTTGCTCGATGACAGCCTCTGACTAATTCAAAAGTACATAAACAGAGTTTGCTGCTATACACTATTAACCAGGAGGTTAATTTATGGGCAGGCAAGCTATCACAGGAAGCCAGTTCCTTGAACAGGCAGTGAGACAGAGAATCTACTTTAACTAACCCACAAGTTCCCTAATACAAATGAACAGACACAGCCAGCCACCAGTATTCACTCAATAGCCTCTTGCTGTCATTCTGATGAGGTTTATCTGCAAAGGAGAGAGAAAGTATTTAAAATGCTCTTAACACAGGACACCAAACCCTGCAAAGGCAAATAAGATTCCTACTGTCAGGAAAGAATATAGACTCAAGAAGTTACCTTATTTAAAAACACCCATTTTTTGTTTTGGGTTTGGTTTGTTTTAATTTGTTTCCAAGCATTTGGAGTAATACTCTCAATCATCTTGTTCAAATACTGCAAGATCTCAACTGTAGGAGTCAAATTTCTAATTAATAGTGAATTACAGTAAACAGAACTGCTCTAAAAGTCGCACACTTAAAAGGCTCCTCTTGCTCTGTGCCAGCATATCTTAACACTGAAGAAAGCATTAAGAGTCTCAAAGCCAGTTACACAGATTGTGTCACCTGGTGACTGCCCTCAGAAAGGCACTTGTGGCATTGTCATGGCATTGGTGCAGTGTGCATGCAGATGGATTTGAAGACCCAACACTCTGCAGCATTGTTGGCTCATTTGTCACACACCAGTCAGCAATGGCTGAAAGAAGAAAGAGAGGAGGGCTGTCCCCTGTCAGCCAACACACCTGAACCAGCTCAGCTTTGGAATGACAGGAGATGAACTGTGGTCGTAAGTGAAACCAGCGCCTGCTGGCTTACAGGACCTGGATTTCACACCACAATCCTTGCTGGCTTTCCTACCCCAGCTGCACTTATATTAAATAGGAATCTGTAAGCTGTTGTATATTTAAAGCTGTACTTGCTGAAGTCTGCTCTGATTATATTAAAAATAATGAAGACCTATAATAGTTTCCAGTGGTTTTGCTTAATCCTAATGTTCTTTGCAGCACATAGAGACAGTGTCTAGTTTCAGTAGCTTCAGTAGATGCCAAAAACTGATGCCTTGTGAAGGCTGACCTAAAACAGAGACTAGACGGAGCTAAAGAGTAAAGCAGGTATTTATGAAGAGGCCTCAAATAGACCACCTTGGGCAGCATGACCCAAAATGGCCACAAAATGGACGACAGATTCCAGGGTCTAACACTTTCATAAGTTTTGGTCCATTAGCATACTGGAGCTAATTGTCCAATTACAGCTTTAGCCCATGAAGTCCCATCCTTCTTGTTTTCTCTCTGAGTCCCATCCTTCTTGTTTTCTCTCTTCAGTCCATCATTGTTTATGCTCTTGGCTTGAGATCTGGATCACTTGTCCTTGGTCCCCAGCTAGAGAAGGAACTGTTTTGTCTACATATTCTGTGGAGAGAGCTTACTATCACCTAAGATGAAGCCTAGGCTTACACACTAAAGCAGAATAGAATCTGAACAATATAAAAGCCAAAACCTGAGGAATCAGCTGAGTTTATTTACTTTGCCTAAAATGCCTACTGAAGATCAATCTGGCATCTCCTATGACATCAAGGAAGGAAAAAGAGGTACTAACACATGGAAGGTGTCCACAATTTTGACCTTCAAAAACACTGAGGTAATTCTTATAGAATGTTTACAGAGTTTAAAATGTTTTACCTGTCTACCCTGTTTGTCAAAAAAACCACAAATCATGTATTATCAACCATATGCTACTGTCAAACATGTCTTTGAGTAACTGTCTTATCATTACAGCTCTTGGTATGGAGCCAAGCACTGAGACACAGTGCTTATATTTGTATTTTCTTGAAAGTTCTTAATGCATTGTATTACATTCCAATTATAGCAATATAAATCTAAGATGATTACTTCATATAAAATAAATATATACTTTTTGGCAAAAATGTACAATTTGCTTAAGTCCAAAAAAGTCCAGAGCATTACACTGTAAAACAGAAAATACCTGTTTACCATTAAGTCTCTTTAGTGTTCCTTCTACACTTGCTCCAAAGAGACACTTAGTAAAAGAACAGTGAATTATGAATTATTATTGCTAGTGCTGCGTCATCATTGGTTTAACAGCAAGTCAGAATAGGAAAAAACTAAATCTGGAGAAGCTGCAAACCCTGATTTAATGGCTATAAAGGTGCACTTTGTTAGTGAATTATTATTCATAAACCATTCAGTGTCTTAATACTGAATCTTGCCTATTAAATCAAAGACTACTGCCTTTAAGTGTTCTTTGCTCTTTTCAACCATGTTTTTTATCCATATCCAAAGAAAAGAACAAACATTTTTTCTTTTGTGGGAGGGAGAAAGGGGATATATGTATGTATGCACTTGGGGAAACTTGACTCAAGTAATTGCAGAAACCTATACAGAAACACTGCTAAAGAGCAGATTTTAGTCCATTATCCTGAAATCTTAAATGTCAAGAAGGAGAAGCAAATTGCAAATTAAGCAGTTCAACTACATGATGACTGATGCATTGTGAGTAATAGCCAAAGACTAAGTAACATTCATCTGTCTAACAGAAACTACCAGCTCTATGGTTCATGCACCATATACCATAGAAACCCATAATAAACTGATACTACATGAAAATTAATTAATCAAAGTCAAATAAAATAAGCATTTGGAATTATAAAATCATCTTTGTCATTACAAGCAGATAAATTATTAGAATTTAAATGCATTATATTGCATCGCTTCATTAAGTAAATCTGCCATTTGTTAAAAAAAAAACCCAACTAAACCAAACAGTGTAACAAGGAGACAAACATACTGGATGAATAAAACTAAAATTTTTTAAAATCCTGAAGAAAGACATGCAAATGGAAAAATTTGAAGGATTCACATGTTCCATTTTCATAGATGAAATGCACCTGAACAATTATGCATTTGGCCCTGTGAAAGCTACCTAAATCTAAAATTAAGTTATATTATAAATAATCTTATAAGAACTAGCCTTTGACTTTCTCTATATGGCATCTTTCAATACCTTACTATTTTTTGAAGACATGCATCAACATTTTAAACCTATTTTCTGTCAACTAGCATTTCTCTCCATTTAAGAAACATTTAAAAACCAGCTTGTTCACTGGTTAACAAACTTAAGACAAAACAATCTCTATTCAATATGAATTTTGCTTTCTCTTAACCCCCTACCCCCTGCAAGGGAAGAGGGGAGGATGAAAATAGAGTATTTTTAAATGTTCCTAGAGTGAGGAAAACATTACCTTTTGGAAACCACACCTTTGAATTTCTTGAAGAAAATAAATTCTGATCTTATCACTTTATCAGCTTCTCAAGTTCCCCTTACATCCATTTAGTCATAGATTTCATATAGCTAATGCAACCACTATCTCTTTCACTATTTCTCTGACCATTCCATAATTTAGAGCTTCTGTTCTCTAACACCAAAAATATATTCAGAAAGAAATGAAAGTTCTCTTTTAGACTTAGCTCTATTAGGCATATAAATGGTCCAAACTGAGAGGGTTAATTAGAGCTTTAGCCTTACTTTTTTGCTACTTGCCCAGAGGCTTGTGTTGAATTTTATATACTAAATGTGTAATTGAGCTTGGAAAATTGAAAGTTAGATGATTTAAAATAAATTTATACAGATGTAAAAAAGAAAATATAATAAAAATGAAGCAATTTCATTCAAAGCCAAGTGCTTGAATAATAATTTTTTAAAAAACCAACCAGAAGCTTAGAGCAGTGCTAGAGAACCCTGAGAAGGAATGATGTGCTTACAATGTTATTTCTTCATATTTATGGAAAACTCTTTGAGACTGGACTTACTTCTTTGACAATATTATATTGCAGGATATTTGCCTCACAGACTCTGATGTCTAATAAAAATTATTTAAATGACATCAATTGAACCAGTTACACAAAATATACATAAAAGAACTAACAGTGGTTTTTTTTGTTCACAGCTTACTAGATTTTGATAAAAGGCAGTATAGTTAGCTATGCATTTGATACATTCTCAGGTCCTACTTGCACCTCATTCAAAAATGTCATTAGAGAAAATTTGGTTTTAAGCAAATTTTCCAGTATTCTAAACAACTTGCTCGCAAATATTTTGCTCAATGTTTTAGGGTGCCAGACAAAAAAGAAAATTAGGCAAGTGTGATGACAAATGTTTTGCTCTTAGAAAAGCACAAATATGCGTGAGTTTCTCTTAGCAAGAAATGCTGATAAAATATTGACCAAGATAACAGATTAATGTCTCTAAAGAGAAGGCAGAGATGAACAGAGGCTGCATTCTTATAAGCAATGATTGGTTAGGTTGTGTGCCAGATTGCTGGCTGAGAGAGCTCGACCAAGATGTACTGGAATAACTTCTGTAACATTTAAATTTATCAATGACAAATTGTTCTCATCTCTACCTGATGAGAATAACAAGATTCAAACATTTCACCATATGTAAAATGATAATTTACTGTCCAGAAGCAGCTAGAAATGCACACTTAATATTTCATTTTCATTTTCCCTCACGCAGTCCCAAACCACTTGATACACTTTTGCTATAGTTTATAAACTCATTGGAATCAGGCTGTATATTTCCTTCCCACTACAAATCATGCACCTCAGTGACATTTTAGTGCAAATATGATTTGTATCTGGATAATAAACAAGAAAGAAAAATGTATTTCCATAATAATTTTCAGACTTGCTGCAGCTAAAGTTTTGATGAGTCTGTTAACTTCACAGCTCTGGTGAAGTACTGGGAATCTTCTCCCACTGCACAAGCAAATATATAAATACCAAAAAAAGTTGCTGCACCTTAATAAACATTGAATGCACACGCTAAGAGAATGAAAATATGAGTTAAATTTCCAGTTAAAAACAAATGCTGCATTTATGCACTGAATCTTGATCTCCTGACTACTGCCCTAATTCCTTAAGAGAAACTTAGAACTTTTTCTCACTATTAATAGATGTGTAGCACTGAAGTTCCTTAACATCATATCAGGTTTTACTTGGGTGACTAAATACAGATTGAAGTGCTCAGCTTCTGTTTGATTTTAAAAGTTACAACCACTCATTTATGCTATTTTCAGTAGGGATTCCTACAATTAGGTACTGATAAAGTAAAATTAAGAAAAACACTCTGATTCACTTTACACTTACCAGAGTTTTCCAAATTCACAATCTATTTCTACTAAACTTCCAGTATTTTACAAAAATAAAATTATTTCAAGGTAAAGAAAAAATTATTACCCTCATACAGCCAGCTGAAGTACTCTGTCTATTACTGAACAACAGTTCAGCCAAAAGTGAGTGCTTGTACCCAGTCTGAAGAAAAAACTAATTAGTGTTGACAGCAATTCATGCAAATGGAATTAAAATGAAGAACACTTTGGCAAAAAGAAGACCAAGACTTTCTAGTTCTGAGAAAGCTGCAGAAAGAGAAAGTGAAGTTTTTGTTCCATAGAAACAAACCTGAAAGAAAAATATTCAAGGCAAAACTATATCCACCTGTAGAAAGGCAAAACGTATTATAAGAAATCCAGGAAGTGTTATTTTTGTAATGAGATCTCTACTTTGTGTCATATCTTACCTTTCTCTGTTAAATTTCAGAGAATGTAGAATAGCTGGTCGTTTCTGTCGGAGGTTCCACAAATGAAGTGCATCATCTGCACATGCACTGACCAAAGCACCCTAGAGCAGACACAAAATACAGCAACACATAATTTTCTGCAGGTTCTATATTATTCTTACATGATACTCACTGTTTAATACCTATCTGTAAAAGTGACAGTTTATGAAAAATCATTCCTTTCTTCTAGAACAAAAATACTGTACCACAAATAATACAATTCAATCTGGTAAATGTAAACATTTTAAATTAGTACAAGATCAGCCAAAGTTAAATTAAAACTCCATTGATTTAACACTTAAAGTTTTGTACCAAGGTTTCACAAGCCAACTCTCAAGTCTTTCCGCATAAGCAGAAAGATTAACAAAATGGAAAAGAGAAAACATTTACTTTAAAAAGGGAGTGTGAAAGATATAACTGAAGGATAAAGGAATTAGTGCATGCTCAGGCACATATGTAACAGTGTCAAGCACAGCTTAGTAGTCATATCAAGGTAAAATGAAAATTCAAAACTGGAACTGTGAAAAGAGGATGCAGATAAGAAAGTAGGGACAGGTAGCAAGAGGACAGGAAGAACTAAGAGATGTAGACAGAAGGACAGAGTCTTTATCACAGATCAGAAATACTCTCAAGACTGGTTCTGCTTGTGGTGAAGCAAAAATGGTCATCTTTCAAATCCCACGCCTCTATCTGACTGAGAAACTTGGAGTGAATTTTTAACTGCCTTTCTCCTCACCACAGAACACTGATGAATGTGAAAATTACCTACAGGGGAAGCTCCCTACTGCTCCTGGCACACTTACACCTCAGATCAGGCCAGGCACAGATCTACCCTTGTGTACGACCACCACAGAGAGGAACAACTGCCCAAAAACAAGGCGATGCTTTATCTGAGGAAGGGCAAGCATGTAACTGGAAAGATTAGTTCCTACAATCTATGAATGACTGATAAACTTCCCTAATCCTAGCAAATGTTCTTTTCAACGTTGACCCATGCAAATAAAATATAAGGAGGTGAGACTTCTCCATACAGTGACTCCATACAGTCTCCATAGGAGACTTCTCTAATACAGTGTAATCCATGCTTTAATTCTGATCTCCCAGAGTCAGAAAGTCCACCACTGAAATCAAATTAATCCTATGTTTTTGGGGGCTTGCTGGTCACCAAATGAAAAGAAAGAATACTGATTCAAACTTTGTCCTTGTTCTCATCCCTGCATTCCTCTTAAGAATTTCACTGGACTGTTTCATCCCTCCCCAGTGTCTGTGGTTCAGTTACTTTCTCCAAATAGGCGTAGGAAAAAATTAAATATTTTTCAGGTTTAAAAAAACCCATAAAACTAAAACTCTTCTCCTGAGAAGTTCTAAAATCTTCCCATTTACAAAGAGAACCTGCAACTGTCAAAAGTGTTTTCTTATGTCATGGGAGAAAATTAACCAAAACTGAACTAAGATTTGGCCAACTTCTAAGGTCCTCAAAAAAAACCCCTCTGATTTGCGCTCACCAGAAAGTCTTCTTGCCTATTCCCATCTTCAGAACCTTCTGCAAAGAGCAAGCTATAATCTGGCATTGTTTCTTCATGTTGTCTAAATTTGATTTTGACAAACCACTTACAAAGCATGATGGTTTGATTGATGATCCCTGCAATTGCTTTTCATTGCTTTACGTAACAGCATATCCCCAACTATTGAGTTTTCAGCCAATAACCATCAATATATTTTGATAGAAAGATTTAACTAATTTATTAATTTCTATTTGAACCAGAACAGTGCAGCATATTTAGCAACTTAATGGATTTTACATCATTTTACACACATTCATGTATCGACTGCCTTTTGTTCACTACTTTAAACTGATGTATAGGAAGGCAATACTTTTCCTTGAGTGCAGTCCCATAAATATTCTTCTAAAAGGCTGTATGTTGAAAGTCCTCTGGATGTACACCACTTATTTGTTGGCACAATTTGTCAATGGGAGAAGTTATATCACTCAATTGCAATAACATGAATTGACTTCTTCAACTAAATTTATACAGAAGAATCTGAGTAAATATGTCCTTACCTCATTGATTAAGAACTGGAGCTGCAGAACTGCAGCACCACTTTCATGTTGGCAGTAGCAATCAACACCAGGCCTGCCCAATCTGTTGTCATCAAAGTCAAGGATTCTAACATTTCTGTTATCACCAGAAGTAAAGAAGGAAAGAAAAAACTACGAATTAAACTCTAATTAACCTTTAATTAACCTCAATTCTTCTTGCTTTCTGTAAAACAAAAGAATTCATGCTGACATTCCACTATTCTAATTAAAGTACCAACACCAGCAGCCTGAAACATGTGCAGTTGTGAGTGATCTGTTCTACCCAATTTTTTTTCCTGTGAAATAAAGTACATGAATTAACATATAAATTCAGCAGGATGCATCTTAAATTTATTTTTATACATTATTGGTTTATATAACATATGAATGTACCCGTTTTTTGTACTTATCAAGACTAGACATATAATGAATCTAGTTTTTTATCTGTTCTCTTCAGGTCTTTTTCTGTGCATGCTAAATTGTCATCTCCCTAACTTAGAGGATGATGGCCTTTCTCATCTGAGTCAGAGACTTCAGCAAGAAACTGTTGTTCCAGAAAATTACTGAAGATCAAAAATAATGCAAAAGGAGAAATATGAAATATGTCATTAGCAACCATATTGTGTGAAACATATGAAACACCACATATTAAAAGTAGCAGGATTATGATTAGAAACAATATTTTACAATATAGAGCTTGATCCAATTGTAATATACAAACATATTAACATATTGTAAAACCTTGACCAAAAAAGCCAACTGTCCACTTATTTTAGCTGCAGGTAAATGTCAGAATCTTTACTTCCCTTTTCACAGGAGAAAGACGTACAATAAACCATTCTAATATTGGTCTCCAGAAAGTATTATCTATTAATTAGTAAATTTGAGGTTTAGAAGCTCCAAGTATGAAGCAATTGCTCTTCCAACTGTTAAACAAGCAGCTTAATGGATACCACTTACCTTGAGACCTGAACTCTACTCTTGATTTTGTCAATTGGTCTAGTGGATGACCTTTGGGGGAAAAGAAGTATTTTTTCTTACCTGAGCCTCCATCTCTCTATTTGTAAGATGGAGATAGAGTTTTATAAAACTGGTGTTTATAGATGAAAAGTTGTGTATAAAACACTGTAACTACAGAACACCAAGGCAGAGAAAAAGAAATAACTCTATTTGCTGCTTGCTCCCAAGCTGTAGTCATGGATACAATCATATCTGATAAAATAATAAAAACTTGCCTCTTTTAAACAACCTATTCAAAATGGACAATAAAGATGTAGTGTAGTCTAAGGCACTTTCTATGTGTTGATGGTAATCCTCTGGTCCATTCTGAATGACTGTTCTGTGGCACTCTTTTCTAACATTTAACAAGCACTTCATGTAATGTGAGAGAAAGTACCAAAACCAAAAAAGCAAGTCACCAACCCACCTGGGATTTCAAGCTAACTGGAACTTTTAAGAGATAAGTGCTTTCCTTTTAAACTGAGTTTAATACTCAGTACAAATGCATGGCACTACTTAATGATTGTCCTTAATGAAAATTACAGCTGCATTGCCTTGATTAAGTGTCTGTCACCCTTCAGCATCAGTTCAGTATCATGCTAAGTCAGTTTTCTAGGAAACATCCTAACAAAGTAGATGATTTCACTCAGCATATCCCAAACAAACAAAGCACTCTCCAAAAATTCACATTTATATGCACCAGTGTTCACCCTGAAAAACAAATTACTAAAGTACTCACAAATTACTAAAATAAGAGAGAAATTGTGCTGTCTGCTTCATTCTGGCCAGTTGCCCTGAAGTGAGAACTGATGCTTAAATAGCAGCATTAGCACTGACTGCTGGTGGTTTTCAAACATTCTGGGAGCTGCAGTGAGGTCCTTCCAGCAGAAGGAGCTGAAGAGATATGATGACTTGGCACATGTTCTTGGCACTTGAGGCCATCTTCTGCAAATTCTGTGCTTTGCTGCCAAGCATGGAGAAGTACGACCTTACCTCATCAAATCTTTTCATAGCAGTGTATTACAACAGGACATACAGCAGAAGTACCTATAGTTCAGACTTTGGACTGACTTTATTCTTTTTACTTTTCCCTTTTTCTTAAATGATGACTGCTATCAGGGAGAATGGAATATCTCTGAGGATATTAAAAGGGGGGACCAATACATCTAAATACTGCAAAGTAGACACCATGGGTTTCAAGAATAAAAGCTAGTCACTATCTTCTCTCTTATCAGTATGTTGGATCTCCCAGGGGCCTTTAAAGCCATGCCAGATTATCCTAATTTATACATAAAGGAAAAAGATGAAAACTAAGTCTGGATGTCTTTCGGGATCTAGAGCGAAACAAGTAAAATTAGAATTACGTGCACCAAGCAGTGACAGTATGACAGTAATAACATTCTAAAAGAAAAGTGTTCTTTCTGAAAACGACACTTAATCTTGGTTTTAAGACCTGTGAGAGTGAAATGGGATTTTTTGCTCTTCATTCACTTGTATGCAACATTTTTTCACTGAGTATTTCAACATCCTGATATTCCAAAGCTTATAATTACTTGGGAAAAAATCAGTTGCTAAGATGACTAATTTTAAATACTTGGATTCATCTTCCAAGATGTAGATTTTCATGACAGCATAATACATTAGTAACCAAGAATTTACACTCTCACATCCTGGAAATTAAACTTGTCAGTGAATGATTACATTCATGATTAGAGGTAACAATGACCAAATCTTCTCATAGCATGATCTATGACCACTCTCCACAGTACCCCACAGCTTTTTTATTCCATGACTCATTTTTACTATGTGACACACACAGATCTGATGTGTCTCATTCTTCTCAGAGGTTAGTACTGATGGAATCCAAAGACTTGCAAGTCCTTGGTGTTCACTAAGAACCAAAAGCGCAGATACTTCAGAACTGACTCATGAAGTTGAGGCCAGTGTCACTTGCAGCAGCTATTTAACTTCTTAGGATCAGAAGGGGATCATTTAACTTCTTAGGATCAGAGGTAGGACATGCTTTCCTTCATTAGGACAGTGACTCTTTAGTAGTGTGAGATTAAATCTTTCAGCAATAACAAGGACGGCAGTGTGATTCATTCCTCTTTGCAGGGGCAGGGAAGTGAAGATACAGTGTCATAAAGAATCTCCTTCCAAGGCAGATAGTGGATATCTCAAGCAAAAACTCCTAAATCACATATGGCACCTTTTTCAAAACCAAAACACTTCCATAGAAGAAAATGACACCAAGCTCTGTAAATAAGCAGCTATAACTTTTTTTTGGGTACTCAACTAACTTTTTCCATGACTAAGAACAATCTATGTACAGAAATGAACATTAGAGCAGAAACTATGGTCTCACATCTACTATTTTATTAAAATGATACATACAGAAATGGGAAATCTCCATTTACAGCCTCTCCTTTAAAACATTTGGGAATTGTGGGGTGCTGCAGAAGTAACATTGCTGCTCTGAGTCCTTGTCATCTGATCTGCACTGACTGGTACATGTTTGAGTAGGACTATGCAGCACCCTAAGAGCAGATGCTTGTGGGCTGGTGTTACTCCATTACATAAACCAACTGCAGAATTGACTTGGGGTGTAACTTGAATATAGGACAGCTTTTTCTTGCAGAAGACTTATTCCACTGAATTGAGTGATTTATCAGTTTAAAAAGCACCAATGGATTTATCCAAATAGTCAAGTACTAGAATGATCAAAGAATTCAACCACACCACTGACCACCTAAACCAACCAGAAGGTTTGTCAGTTGTGTCTGTGTCGCGGGGCAGACCTTGTCAAAAGATAACAATTATGGAAACAGCACCTTTAGCACCTAGATTTGCAGGTCTGAACATAGCTACTTTCAGTTCCTGGAATACATATTTTTACAGTTCCCTCATGAAGTTTCTCCATGTCTCATACACATTAATTTTCTGCTAAGGACAGTGCATATTCTGGTACAAATAAATGCCACAGTCCTAAGTCCTAAATAAATGTCTAAGTCCTGAGTACAAAACTGGAGTTCAAACTGATTTTTTCTCTCTTTACATGAACCATTCTATATTTTGATTTCTGAAGTGTATTGCTCCAGTGTTTTGTTATCCTCACTATTAAGAATGTCATGCTATATGTGGAATCAATACATCTAGCTTCAGTTTCAAGCTTTTGCATCTCATTACATCTTTTTATGCTAAATTAAATACCTTCATATTAGCAGAAATTTCCTGCTTTGAAAGCTATATCTTATCAATCTTCTTCATAAATAAAAGCAAAAACTCCGAGCTCCTTTACTTTCATGTCACCAGCAATTTTCTTAGCTTTGAATAGTTCCTGTCTGTTTTCATACATAGTCTAGAATGTGTATTCAACTTGTTTCAAGTCTCAAAACCAAGCCACACACATCATCTTGGTAATGGTTTCTTTAATACAATGTAAAAACAAAAACATAGACAGCATTTTGTAATTTCTTATGTTCAATATAGTTTTTTAATGCATGTGTGTACCACCTATTTATTACAATAACAAATAGGGAAATCATATTGGTTTTGGGTTTTGAGACTTCTCCATTACTCTTCAAAAAATAAGCACTCCCTAAGAAGCTCCATTCTGTCAACTGCTTGTAGCTGAGCTCACTAAATTCCTTACAAAGGACACACAACCTCTTCGTACCTTTATGACCTTCTATTTGCTATAGATTCAGCAAATCTGAATCTGAATTTGCTGGGCACTGCTTCATTAAACAATATCTTGGTGGGTTTTGTTTTGAACATAGAAGGATTCGGTTTTACAATGAGCTTCATTATGTCTGGAGTTCATTCAGCTGGTTAAATAAATAGCTCTTTTTTTTTTTTTTCTCTCCACTATGAAAAGGTGAAATGCTGCTGCACTTGGCTGCTATCTTAGGATGCTATATGTGGAATCTTTCATAAATGCAAACTTTTTTGGCACCAATAAATATGAGACTTTGGTCTACAATGACCTTCATCTTGTTTATTTTTCTTGACATAGATTTCTCTGTTCATGCATACAAATTATGTAAGAGTCAATCTCAGGAACAGTTAAATATTCATTATTATCTTTACTGGCTGAAAATTTTGCTTTTGGCAAATCTTTGATTTCTTGCAGGTTAAAGCTTATAGATAGCTTGTATTTAATGGCAACTCTATACACCAGAAGCCATCTTATTTCCCAAAGTATATGCAGGCACCATCAGAATAAGCAAAACTCATAAGGCTACATATTTTCATCTCTTCTGGATAAGACTGCCTTTCAAGGTCTTTGTCATTTTGAGAATTATCTGTTCCAGAAACAGAATACAAATACAGTCAACATGCGACAGAACTCAAACAACCCTAAACCTGAAGTAGTACATTGTGAAAAGCAGTTACTCAGAAGTACTGACTCTAACAACATTTCACAAATAACACAAAGTCATAGACTGGCTTGGGTTGGAAGGGACCTTCAAGATTATCTAGTTCACACATAGGGGAAGAATTTCATATTCCATTTGCAGAATATGAATAATTTTAAATGTCCTTTTGAGTATGCACAAACACACACACACACACAGAATGATTAACAGAAACTACCTAGCGCTACATTCACCTCCAAAGAGAAGTAATTTAGTTATTAGTATGTAAAAGCTCCATATTGCCAGGCATCTACACTGAACGATCTGTATTTTGAGGCTGCACTTCATGCAGTAGTAAAAAAAAAAAATAAAAAAATTAAAAGGTTGCATTCACAGTGGGCTTCCTCTTTTTTCCCTGGTAGTCATAAACCTCAGCAAGTTCAGTGACACATACAGATAAAACCAAGAAAGGCAAAAATGAATGAAAACTGGAATCCATGGAAGTGAGTGAAGAGTATAATTAATTACATTCACAGGTGCCAGTGTTTTAGAGCCAGTGCAGACACCAGTTCTGTCAAAAGCATAACAAACACGGGAATAGGAGGAATGTATCTGTTTACAAACCCATCCAGTAGGAAGCTGCAGAGAGAATAAGCTGGGACAGAATAATACTCTTGCCCTAATGCACACTGGAGGTTATGGAAAACTAAACAGACACAAATGAGAGGGCTGTGTGTTCCAAAGCCAGAAAGTTACTTGAACATAACCAAGATCCTGAGCAACAACCTGCAGAGATAAAGACAAAAAAATTGATAACACCACAGCATTTGATTCAATTTACTGCCTTTTAAGAGGACTATGCAAATCATACCATTTGCTGCCCATCTGTTTGCAGTTGGCACAGATGGTAGTCTAACACACTCTGCCTTACCAAAGAAACCAAGCAGGTAGCCTTAACTCAGCCATTTTGATTTGCTTTTCTTCTCAGCCTTCAGGCATTAATATTTAACACAGTCTTTGCTCCGTGTGGGTCTCACACCCAGAACACACATAACAGATGCAGGTTATCACATGTGCAGTCACTGATGACAAATGCATCCATCTACAATGGTTTCATACTAAACCCAGATGCATTTAAAACTTAAGCACCAATGTTGGGCTAGTATTTGTTTTCCCTGGTTTTGTACACTCTGCCACTGGATTTGCTGATAACAGATTTAGAGAAAGTTTAAGGAATTTTTGCATGTGCTCTTCAAGCAAAAATGAAAGACTATATAAACTCTACATAAGGTCAAAACTTAGTATTTTTCATATTGTTCTTCAACACAGATTTTTTTTTAACATTTGTTGAACTTTTATGATCAGTAACAGTGATTACAAGGCACAGATTTTCTTCATAGCTGCCAGTTATGAAGAGCAACTGGTGACAACAGAGGATAGAATGAAAAGTGATAGAATGAAAAGTCTTTTGTAAAAAGGTCAAAAGATCTGCTGAAGTAAATGTAACTAAAAATAAAAATACATTTTTCCCAAATATTAATTCCTCCCAGAGTTGCTATGGAAAAGTAAAATAATACCTTAAGTCTTCATCCATATAGTGACAGAGCTTGAGATACACATTATCATTTTCTCTGTTAAACAGAGACAGCACTTAGCCGTTGCTGGAAATCTTAAAAGCAAGACTGCTTGTTTTCCCAAATGCTACTACCAGCCCCAACAACCAGACTAGGAACAAGGTGATGAAGGTCCTATGGCAAATTATGTAGTCTACAGGAGATGGGAGCAAATGAGGAGATAATGTTCCCTCTTACATGAAATCATTCCACTGTTTTGGCTAGTACACACAAGGGAAAGAAGAACTTCATTGTTCAAAAGTGATACAATAATTAACAGTTGTCGCAATTACTTCTGGCTAATTCTCCGTGCCAGGTACATCACAGCAACGAGTCCCACACAACTCTAGTTCTGTGTTTCAAGAGCAATTAAGGAATTTTAACACTAACACTGCCTTGCACCCTGTTGTGTTACTCCAAAGGCAAAGCAGAAGCAATCAGGAGCACATATATGACTCGTTTTCATGGGAAATTTTGTGCTCTGTCCTGCAATAAGAATGTCCTACATTTTATTCTTATCAGGTGCTAAGACCCTGCCAAAACTGCTTTTATCAACTGATCAATACTGAACTGAAATAGTGAAAAGTTTCTACTGAAAAGGTGAGCGAATTCTATACTTCACTGAAAAATTTTGAGCATCTTTATAAGGCATTCAAAAAAGTCAACACAAAATAAATGCTTTCTACAAGCAACTTATTTTCTTCAAAGTTAAATTCACAATTACCTGCTAAAATAACAACAAAATAATCCCAGAATTACTTTTAAGAAATTTATTCCCTGAAAATCCCCAGACTACTGTCTATCAAGACAGTTAATAGGTTATGAAAGTGAGGTGATTGTCCAATAATAGATGATGAGCAGAGCTTGTATACTAATTGACATATTTCTTGTCTGAACTCAACTTTACAAATAAAATTAAATAACCATTCTGTTAAATTTTCTGCTCATACTGGAATATACAGTAAGGAATACTGTGCAAATAAAACCCCAAGGCTCTAAAGTAAAAGTGCATGGTTTGAGGATGCATTTTTTTGTCTTACTCAGTAATATGTCAGAAAATTTCCATCCATAACATCACAGATCACTTTTGTTAACTGAGAGCTCTAAGTATCCTTAGAGAGATATATTATGCAAGGGAATTTTGATCAGAAAAAATTGCACCAACACACATGTACTAATTGGGAAAGACACTGGGAAAGACAGAGCCTGATCTTGACTCAGGCTTTGGAAGTGGTAAGTGGTGAAGAGATTTGTTTGCTCGAGTGTTTGAACATTTCCACTGTTCCAAGGAATGTGCCCTTTAACATCAATATGCCTAGAGAAATAATTTAATTTCAGTGTTTATCCAACCACAAGATAATACAGATGCTGAGGTCATATACCATGTTTTTTTTAGGCAGAGCACTGCTGCCTAAAATATTAAATAATTCCATTACTCCATTACAGGAAACTGCTCACAGTTTGTTAGTCAGCTGATGAGCAATTCCTTAAATTCATCCACTGCTTCAGCTCTATTATCATCTGTTTAGTATTGGATGATTCCAGGAGGTCTCTGGTACAACACAGAAAAGTACTTCACATTCAAAAACTTATTAAAAGGAAGTTCAATATGTTACTAGGCAATAATTTCATTCCTGCCCCAGAAAAACAGACAAATGACATTGCTATAAATTTCATTTAGGCTATATTAATATTCAGCTCTTTTGCCAGTCAAGATATTTATTTTGGCTCTTAATAAAAAAAAAGATGTTAATCTAGAATTTCATTTGTTAAGCAAGAATGGTCATGTAAAGCACACAGGAACACGTGCTATCAATAAAAGCCAAAACTGACAATGAAGCTATTCAAATCTGAATTACTAAAATTAGAAAAATGTAGGAAATTAATTGAAGTAAATTTAGCATTTGACTAAATTTCAATGAATCATCTGGAAAGTTTTATTCTTAGGTTTAGTTGCATATAATTGACACTATAAATATGCCTATGTTGAAAGGCATTTCAAGTATCAGTCAACCTTAAATAGTTTTATTTTCTACTATAGTAAAACTCATGTCATTTTAAATAAAATATTTCAGCAATGAGCTACAGGGAAGAGGTGCTTCTTTTTCTAGCCCAAGATACAGGTTAAATGATATCTACATTTATCACTTTTATAACCCTCCTGAGCCACATAATTATTCCATCTGATTTTGAAATTAAGTACAATATAGACCATCGTTAATCAGCCCTTCTATTGAACATATATGAAACAGGTAACCAGCAGCTGGCTAAAATGTATTTCAGGAAGTCTTTTTGGTGCAAATGAGTATGAACTACCATTTTGCCACTTTAAACAGACACTTGCAGATTGTGTTATAGAAACTACGTTCATGTTTGATGAACATAGCTGTAAGGAGCATTCATGTTTCATTTGAATTAAAATTTATAATCACATTAGTTGACATGGGTTAAAACATGAGTAAAGGTTTGAAAACGTAGTTAGTGAATACTGAATAAGTTCCAAAGAGCATTTTCATTTTAAGAATAGACTGACTACTGCTGGGAATAAAATAGGACATACCACAAATCTCCCAGGATCCCAGTTTTTTCATGCCAATTACTGAAAATCTGCATGTTTCAGTGAAGCAGGACACTGTTTCAGAACTTACCATACTAATACGGCATTATTTCAGAATAACCCAATTCTTGTTGGACAAGAATCAAGAAGGATCAAAACTACTTCCACATTTCCTTGGCAATTCTAATTAAAAAGACTGAGAGCTCTGCCTCCCTTCGAGGGATTATTCTTTTCAGATTTGGAGAGAACTGAAGCCCTGCTACAGCTGAAGTAGATCTGGCTCCCCCAGGTAACTGACAGTGTGATGGTGCTGCTGGGGGTGCTGGCTCCCAAAAAACCCAAATCCCTCTCTACAGCATGAGAAAACCTGGCAGAGACTGTAGAGGCTGGATGGTTCTCAGTTCAGCTCTCCCACTGCCATGATCCTTGGCAAGATCTGCTGGGTTTGTTATCTCACGTCAGGAAGCAGCCTCCAGTAAGAGCTGCAGATCCAGCCCAGCGCGACAGGACACACCACCAGGGCCCTGCTCTCTGCTCAAGACAATGAGGAAAATGCCTTAAGCTCCATCTCATTTGTGTTTCTGCAGTGTGATGTGAGGCAGGAAGCCTGCAGGGAAACAAACTGGGCCGAGGAAGCAAGATACAGCATAGGGCATCCATTCTGCCTCCAGGAGAAGTCCCCATTATAATTTTAATTATTAAGATAGGCTTCATCTAGGGAGAGACAGCTCTTGCAGAGCAGTCTATCATATATGTAGGATGAGCAAAAGAGAGGAGGAACCTGGAGCAAAACAGAGAGAAATCCAGCTTCACAGTATACACACACATCATGTGAGATTCTCCCCACATTGATTTTCAGCAGTTGGAGATATCACTCATATGGTTTAATATTGAAGTATTTAAACTGTAGGTAGGACAAGAAAGGGAGACCACCAATTAGTTAAAGCCTTTGACTCTCACTAATGTGAAGGTCAAAACAGAAATATTTGGGAAGCTAAACATGGAGACGTAGTTAGCTTTGATTTTGTGAAACCCTAACAAACATTACTGATATTCAGCAACATAAAAACTTTGTCTATTCTTTTCATTCCACAAGCAACAATCACAAAAGTCACCTTTCAGTAATCCTATGTTGTCTGCAAGAGTTGATACAGAAAGATCACCTTTGCATGGTCACTGTTCCTGCACTTCTATATTCCTGATCTGCCTTTTTACTAAAGGAAATTTACTAATCTAAATGGGGTAAAAAAAAGCTTTCTTTTTCCAAGCACTGTTCTTCCAAGTTCAGCATAGAAACTATCACCCAGATTAATTTTGATATAGGTAAAAGAATATAAATACAAAAGGTTGATATGGAGCAACTGGGGAAGAGTGTTATTTATCTCCATCTTACTTCAGTGCACATAAACATTACATTTCTTAGGATGTCTGTCTGGGAAAACAGTAGGGTCATTCTGAATTTGGAACCCAAACTGGCTATTTTTGATTGTTGCATATTTCCTTGTGACTTAATTTACCAAAATGAGCGTGAGTTTTCCAAGCTTGAAAGCTCAAGTCTATCAATTTTCCAATAATATATTTATTAATAATATTAATAATATATTTATTAAGGGATGCTTTGTGTGACCACAATTTATTTGCTAAATAAGTCCAAAAAAATCAGACTGGAAAAGACAAGTGCATGCATGCACACAAAAATACTGGGATGGAGAGAAATGTTTAAAAGAAGAGGGAAATGTGAAGATAACAAGGCAAGAAAGATGTGATTGAATAGTGCTTGCAAAAGGCAGAAAAATGAGATCATTCCTACCAGAAAGTCATAAGGAATGGCAGAGAAACAAAGTTTACTTTCTGACATTCTCCAGACAAAGCGAGGGGGAGGGGGGACACAAAAAACCCCTAAACAACCTCCCAGTTTTCTTCAACAGAGACTTCTTATGTTGTAATTTTAATACTTTGGAAGGATTCAGAATTTTCAAAGAGTAGGTAAACAGATTTAGAGTTTAGGTTTGCCCAAGGAAATGCCAGTATCTGTACAGATAAAGCAGGAGCCGTACAAGGTCTTCTGAGAATACTGATTTATTGGAACAAGCATTGACAAGATATACTCACAGCTACTGACAATGCTTGGAGGCTTTCTTGTCTAAATTTGCTGATGGATTTCTCTTAAATATGAGATATACTTGCATCCTAACGTGTAATAAAAATGTAAGGCCGTAGCTTGGGTAAAGTTACAGTTTACATGTTTTACATCTTAGCACTCATTTGTAACTTGAAAACTGAACTGATTAGTAAGTAAATGGAAAGAGAAGAAATGCCTGTGAAAGGGATGATGTCAAATTAACCATGTTTAGAGGCAAATATTACATGTTTTACATCTTAGCACTCATTTGTAACTTGAAAACTGAACTGATTAGTAAGTAAATGGAAAGAATAAATGCCTGTGAAAGGGATGATGTTTAGAGGCAAATACTTATTCTTGCTGAGTGTCCCAGCTCCTCTCTGCCAAAGACAGACAGCAGAACTTGAAACTCATAGGTACCTACAACAGCTGCTTTCGTGCAACTTAAGCTATCATTATGTAGAATATGATATTGAATATCTATACACATTTTTCCACAAGAACATGAAAATCTCACTGGAAGTCCTCTGCTGTTGCAGCCCACAGTGAAGCTTTCTTGCCAGGACTGGCTTTGCCAATGAGTTCAGCTCTACATACACGAAAGAGGTTAATTCCTAAACTGACTTTTGCTATCCAATTCAGTGTCCCATTTTTCTTGTGGCTTACTTTCAGTTTTGTCTGGTTTCAAGCAATCACTTTTTGAGAGGGAGCTCTAGCTCTACCTTACCAACAAACATTTCCCATACTGATCTTGCCAGGAATAAGAGAACTACAAATTCACCACACCAAAGCTTTTTCAGGGACTAAGACCTGCATTTTCCTGATTACTAAAATGGCATTAGTTGCTCAATATGATTTCTATGACCCCATAACAAAATTAAATTTTTTTCTTGGCTTTTTTTAAATTAAGCAATTTTAAATCCAAGTCACACAGGCATTTATATTTCCCACAGCCTAGTCTAATATTTAGCATTCATATTCATTGCACACTAATCATTGGTCAGATTTATTATTAATGGTACTATAAAATGATAGTGATACCGTCAAATTTAAGTGGTCCCCCTGACATAACAAAAGAATAAATTCAATAATATCTATCAAAAAAGCAATTAAAGCATTTGAATTTTTTATCTACCTAATAACTCAAGTACATACTTTAGATTTTATACATTTTTGTTTTAAAAATCAGTAACGCATGTAAGTTAATACATTAAAGACAATAAAAAAGGTTGTGTCCCAGTTTAAGGAAGATTAACTTTTGCACTGATGATCCCACACCATGTTAAAATCAAGGGTTACAAGTGAAAATATTCTTTTCCTTTACTACCTCATGACAGTAAATACTTGTAATTTTCCTTTATTTCTTCTGAATTACATCTCTGCAATGAGGATACAGACAATCTGTCTGCTGCTCCAGCTACTGCACTGATTTTATTTCATCTGGAAAGTCCAAGAACTTCTTCTGTTCACTGAATATATACATTACACATAATTTCCCTGCTGTATTTGTTAATCCATAAATAAAATGTGATAAGAAATTAATTTACAATTCTAAATTTCATATTTCCTCTATTCTGGCTACTCTGCCCTGTTATTACCATAGTCTCTGGTGTCTGAAAGAGCAAAATAGCTTTTTGGATACTCAGAGATTCGGGGGAAAGGGGGTTTTTTGGTGTTGGTATATTTTGTGGGTTAGGGAAAAGATCATTTTTAAGTAATATAAGTAATACCCTAAATTTCTTTGAACTTCAAGACATTCATACTTGTGGATGACCCATGCATTATGCATCCGGCTTTAACTAACAGAATCCAGACCAATGACAACAGCTTTAATGCACTTTATTCCAATATTTTTAAAACCCTGATTCCTGTGACAAACATTATCTTTGGATACAGAATACTCAGATTCTGGCCATATTTCTTCTCCAATTATATCCCCAGGAATACTTTTCCTCGAGAACAATGCAAGTGCTGGACCCTGATTTTAATGGTCTGCTGAAGAGTGAAAATTCTTCAAATGAAGGAAGTAGTGAAAAGCAAAGTGACTGCAATTGTTTACTTAGCAAAGGCCTGGTAGAAAAGCAGGTGGAACATCATAAATCAGGGCAGCTTCTTCTTTGTTGTAAACCTTATTTGAGTCAAATACCACAAATTCCAAGCTCTGCACTAAGGCACTTTGCATATCAAAGTGCCCTGCATTAATTTAAGCATGTTTTGACATCTTTGCATGACAGATTATGAAACCTGAACCAGATTCATTCTTAATTTTCAAAGACTCTCTCATTTCTTCTGGTGCGGAATCTATTTCAGATCACTGTGTAGCTTATCATGGTATTCTCAAGGTACAATAAGTCAATTACTGATGGTCTAACCAAAACTCTTACTAGAACATCCTTTCAGCATTAGTGCCCTTCTATTACCAGCAACAATTTTACAAATATACCAGAATTGCTGGATTAGCATTTAAACAAATCATAAGAATAAAAAACCCAGTAGGCCAAATATAAAAGAAGATTCCTCTGTCTGAAATTAAATTTTTAGAAATAGAATTCTCTGACAGTTAATGGAAAAAAGCAAATTTTCTTGGTTGTTGGAGCATGAAAATGTCTACTCCAACCTCTTGTATTACCTCAATGAACACAACACTCTTTAATAAAAGCCTGTCTTCCAGAAAGACAATAAAGTTTAAAATTTCAAGAAATGAAGACCCTATGACTTTTCTTGGTAGCTCATTTCAAAGACTAAAACATATATTGCTAAAAATATTAAAGCAATTTGTCAGACTTTAATTTCAAGCCACTAATATATTTCTCTGTTACTTTAGAAAATTGTTTCAGTAGACATTTTATTCCTGTGGAAGGGCATGTAGAAAGCAGTTAAATCATCATTTCCTCTCCTTTTTCATAAACTAAGTCAGACTGAGATCCTCAAGTCTCTCATTATAACACACTTCTTCCAGCCAAGTAATTTTTGTTTCTCTCCTGTAAATCTATCAAGATTTCTATAGTTGTCTTTTACATTCACAAAAACAAAAAGACAAGGCAAGCAAAAAAGAGATAAAAAAGCGAAAGTTTCCCTAAAAAGCACTGCATTCTTGTTATTCAGCCCTTACCTAGATTTCACACACTGGTAATTCATATCTCTGCTATAAAATAACTCAATCACCAGTGCAGAATTAAACTAGTAATGTAGCAGTCAACTGTTAAACTTCAGTACCATTAACACACACTCCTGTTTGTAAGGTAATTAACCAATCCTCTGAATAACCCTCACATTAAGGTACAGAATCATAAATAGAGAAGCATAACATGCAATTACCTCTCCGGAAAATAAGGCATGCATTCTGATTCTTCATGGGAGATAATTTCATTAATTTTCTCTTTATCTAAATTGCTACCTGCTTCATGGGAAGATATTTTGTCTCTGAAGACAAAGCAGTTTACCTGTCTCCCAAATATTAACATCATTAAGTCCTGAGGCAGGGAATGTGCCCTATATAGGAAAAAGTAAATACAAAAGTAAATATTCCTCGCACCTTCTTTCCTGGTAAAGATTAGTCTGAGCCATGGAGTTGTATGGCAGATGTGAAGTCTAGCTGATGCTCCTCAGAAATAATGGAGCTTCTGGGATGATTTGGGCTGCCACCTACATCCACACTCGTGCATTTCCTAACTAGGAAGGCTGCCAGAACTACAATGCTCTGTAGCCAGCTGGTACGGTCAGGGTCTTTGTTATTGTGCAGCAGGGAAAGAGAGACTGATAGATAAATTTTTTGGAGATTTTAGGGACAAAAGTCCAAGCAATGGATTTTTCAGTGTTAATTATTTTGATGTCTCTTCCACCTCCCCCTAGCTCTGGCTTCTAAAACAACATGTTTAACATTGACAATAAAGTCAAGCATTAAGACGTTGTTGAGGAATGTTTTTCTCAACTCTAATAGAACCTCTTATTTTGAGGCTTTAACTGAATGGAAATAAGAATGTGATTGTAGTTTAGTAATTCCCTTTTTTTTCCTGATTACTGAAAAATAAATTGATGAAACTATTATTTTATCATTACAAAATTGCTTTTTTTTTGTTTCAAAGAAAGCAGCAAAAAAATTAAAAAAATAAACATTTTGACTATACACTAAAAAAAAAAAAAAATCACCCAAGCACAACAGTGTAATTTTTCAAGAAGTGAAGCATTAGTTATCAGTAACAACTGTGATCAATTTTTCATTAGATACGGAGTTCTCACATAGTGCTGCTAATTCCCTGGCTTCACTAACAATTTAAGATAACTTGTAAAATAATAGAGAAATAATTTCATGTGCTTAAGACAAAATGCTTTTGATTCTCTAACTATATAAAAATCTAACTATACAAACTATATCTAAACTACAAATCTAACTATATAAGCTGCATTTAAAAAAAAAAAAAAAAAGAGGAAGATTTCAGATGGACAAAACCCCACACAGACCATGTCAGGTAGGCAACAGCATGCAAGATTGCCTGATATTTTTTGTAATCCAAATTATCATCACCTCTCATGTAGCATAAAAACTTATTTGTATTTTGCAGGTTGATGTAATTGTGCTGACCAGCACAAATGCAGAAGTCAGAAGAGAATGAAAAACATTTTTCAGAGCATACATTCCACCATTCCACAACATTGGCTATTGTGTTTGTTTTTTTAAGCAGAGAAGACCATGGCAATCAGGAAAAATCACTTTTTCAGACTAAAACGCTCTTAACCCAATAACTAGCCCTTTTAATAACTCATGAAAAAGTACATTTGAAATGACACAAAAAGGAAAGCTTGTCAACTCACAATTAGTCTCCCAAGTTCTGATGTCTGATACAGCATCTGATCCAGAATCTGTTCCACACATGCATAATAAAAAGGTCACTGAAGCAAAATTCGACACAACCTGTGAAGACTCTGCTTGGTGACAAATACTGTGAGACTAAGACTAATTTGTTTAAAAGCCTGAAACTGTAGGGAACTCAGGACAAGCCTGCAGAGAATTTTGTAGTCATAAAAGATAAGGAAGAGCAGGAGTTCTTCCAATCCTTCAGGCCACATTTGCCTAAAGCAAGAAGATAAGGGAGCAAAAGGAGGTGGCCACTGAGTAGGAAGAGAAGATCTATTGAATTATGCAAAGCTACTCTAAGACAGCAGTAAAGAGAGGCTTACATTTGTGCAAAGCACAAAGCACTGCTTCAGACATTTCCCCAGAGAGGAGGGAGAGAACAACACAGCCTTGCCTCCGAGCTTCCTGCACATTTCCCGTCCTGATCACAGAAGAAACACTGCCCCTTGGCCCTGCCATGATCACACATTTCAGAAGAGCTACCTCCTCCTTTTCCCCCAGGTGGACAACCTCCAGAGTTCCCCAAGGGCTTGGATTCACTGACATGAGCTCGTCAGGGCACAAACCAAAACATGGGGAAGGATAAAAACTCAGGTGTGTTGGGAGTGAGGCTGCTCCAAAAATGACATAACAAGAAGAAACCTCCACACTGCACACCTGCAAAGGGGCACATCACCCCTGGATGGCTCCTCTTTGGCACCTACAAAAGGTCTCATTTTTGTCTTCCACCAGAGCTGCCTGCACACCTCGCTCCCAGGAATGTTGTTTTCTACTCCTTACTCTTCCCTCCTCCACAGCTTGAAGCTTCCCATGGCTGAGAGGATTTGACAGCAAACAGGGATATCAGCTTTGCCCTGGAGATCCAGCCAGCCAGCAGAGGGTGTAGATGGAGCCACCATAAGGCAAATGGAAGACCTCTCTTTCAACCAGATAATTCATAATTTTGTGATTTAGCATCTGGAAAAAACTTGGGGAAGCATATGGGATATTTTTTATATTTTCACTTATGTCGTGCAATAAGTCTTTTGAACAGCTATTTTTGCTGTCACATGATATTTTTACGGCACTATTCCCATGATTAAGAAGCTGTTTTTAGAAATGTACAGATATACAGCAATTTATTGTTTTCCTTGGCTTTAACAAAAAGTGATGAAGTAAAGCTCTGCAGACAGCTTGATATAATTATGAAGTGACAATATCTGGCATGCATAAATATGCTTTAAAGCATGCTATACATAATTACTATACTATTTTTGATATCTTTATTTCATAAACTCAGAAAGACTCAGTTTAACTAAATATACTTATCCTCAAAGAGCACCTCAGATACTTATTTGATATTACAAAAACTAGGATTTTTTTTTCTGACCTCCATGTTTTGAATTTTTTTTTCAACTGGCTGAATTTTTACAGAAAATTATCTTGCATTCTTCACAGATTATGTATCTGGAGGTAAACCAAGAGATTTCATCAGATTCTACAGATAATTATTTATTTTGAATTGTCCTTATATACATATAGCTTTCAATCTATCGAGCCATCTGTCTTACTCAATATGCAGAACACTCTTGGTCATTACAGCTTATATATATATATATACATATACACATATATCTACACACACAAATATAAATACAATTACACACTTATGTGTATGCACCAAATATATATCATAGAAACTCCAGTTTTCAGTGACAAAAGTTTTGTGGCCAGATTCCTGTGAAAGGCATATTCCCTTTGAGGTATCTGGGAGGTACCAACATCAGAAGAACAATGTCTGACATATGAAAATTATACACAATATGCTACATAAATAAGGCAGTAAAACCAGCAATATTTCGAAAGTTCAAGACTATTTTAATAAAAGACATGTAACTCTATAAAAGGAAAATAGAGTGATTGTTTATTGCTGCATAAGAGCTGTGATCTTTTATAGTTTGGTTTACAGTAATAATTTATAAGTTAATTAGTTGTAAATTTTAAACAGTTGCTACTATTGCTATTTGTACTTTAAAATGTGGAATATCTTGTAATTTATATAATCAGAAAACATTAATGTGGTTCAGTAACTGAATAAATACTTCTTATTAAAATAGCAAAGGCTGCAATTTATCTTTTACTACCAACAGGTAGCTCCCCTTTATTTCAGTTTTGGTAAAACAGCTCACTGTGCTTATTTCTTCAGAATGAAATAGAGATAATTAAACAGAAGCTATTCTGACACTATGTGAAAACTTCCATGGATTCTTAAAAGGGAAGTAGGAATAATTCAGGAGAGAGAAGAGGAAAACAAGAATATTCAGACATTTGCACTCCACAGAACAAAGGAAGGTAACATACTGAGAAGCTACAGAAAATATTCTATTTTCACTTTAGGCCTGGCCTCCCTAAAAACATAAGCCTGACTAACTACACAAATGTCAAGCCGTAGCATTTTTCTGTAGCTCTAGGCTGAAATCTGAGGGAATATTGCTGATCATGATCCTTACCTAACCCAGATCTAAAAGTCATGTACTACTAATGTTTGTGAGGGGTGTTGTTTTCAGTAGTGTTAGAACAGTACTGTAGATATAAACTGATTTTTGAATCTATTTTAAATCAACTAACTACACGTATCTCTGAGCTATTCATGAAAACTGTCTTTCACTTTACCATATTTAAGACCATTCTTGTCCATTAGGGTCTGTACCTATATGTCCAATCTGAATAATGCTACATTGATAACATAAATATGCAATATATCTATTCTTTATGAGGCACATACCAAAATTCTCCATTTAACTATGAAAGGTACCCATCCTGACAGCCTTTCCTTTCTCCTAGACAATTTATGATCCTCAGCACCTGCATTCTCCATCCTTCAGCCATAAGCCCATGCACTTCTGCCAGAATTAGAGCCCTTCCTGCACACTCCCCACTTTCTCATCCTGTCCTGTTTTGTCAGTCATGCCCTGTGACTTTCCCTAGGAGTCAAATCTAAGCAGAGCTGTTGAGATCTCACAGAACTTGCTCCTCCAAAACAGGTAGCGAACCCTAGACCCTCCATCTCCCCATTTCAGTTTCTTATGGATTGCTGTTAGGAAGATGTTTCTTATGAATTTCTAGAAAATAAAATTAAACACTGCACAGCTTGGAAAAAAGTCTCCAGGAAAGCAAACTTGTTCACTGCTGCATTTGGCACAAAGTCAATGTCTGCTCAGCGAGTGAAGACACAGCCTCAGTCACATTTATTCTTTTACAGAGGACAAATGAAGACCATGGAACATTTAAAGCTTCCAGATAGCTTAAGTGAGGCTGCACAATGCACAATGCTTGTATAGGCAATCTCCAGAGACACAATGCTTACTTCAAAAAATGTCAATGTCACTCTCAATAATTGCAAAACTCTAGAAATCACTAAAATGTTCTTTCATTGTGTTTCATCTGACTCACCCTGCAGTAAGTTTTCAGGGCTGCTTCTCTGCAGATGCAGCAGTCATTGGATTTTTCAGAGACCACTTTCACAGCTCTGGAGACTCAGTTTTTAGCAGAATTGATACTATGAAACTGGCTCTACAGTGCTGATATGGTCACCTCCCACCCACAATGAACAACGATCTCATAAATGTGTGGGAAAACCAATAATACAAATTCTGGTAAAAGCAGGACCTCAGAAAATACTGAAAGGATACAAGAAACTTTTTTTAAAAAAAAGGTGAGCCAAAAATCTGAAAGGATGGGGGTAACATGAAAGTAACTGCAGCACACTATATAGTCAGTGTGTGCATTTTCCTGCAACAGCTAAAAGCAGAGTGACCAGAATGCTGATCAAAAACTCAAAAAACAGTAAAAAATGAGCAATACCTATTCTATGAAATTCTGTTTCTGAACTACTGACTCTCTATGTCAGACTGAAATTTACATATATGTTGCTAGCATAAAGAAGAATTTTACAGTGAAAACCCTTCCATTTACATGCTTGAGACCTTAGAAACAACATGGAATTACAAAGACAAGACATCAGAAAATCCTAAAGGAGGACAAAGAAAATTAAAAGACTTCTAAGAAATCCAAGAATGCATAGTAGTTTATTTATCAAAAGATAGCAAGAATTGTCTAGTCCTTTTCTTTCCCCTCTTGCAACATGAGGACATAGAAAATAATGAAAAACTGAACTGTGTAGATGGCCTCAAGAAAACTGACAACGTCAGTTTCAGTGTCCTTGTTCTGGTTTTCAGATCCCAGCCCATAAACTAACACAAGGTTTGAATGAAGCTTATCTCACTTTATACCTTCTTAATTCCTTTTCAAATGGTGCCAAATCCTTAGAATCAAAAGCCAGCCTTTGGATTGCATACATATTTCCCAATGTGTGTGTGTGTAGATATATATATCTATATCTACACACTTGCACTTAGACTTACATATAAACCACAGTCAATCCTAGAATGCCTTGGGTTGGAAGAGACCTTACAGGTTATCTAGTTCCAAGCCCCCTGCCATGGGCAGGGACACCTTTCACTAGAAAACTTGCTCAACGTCATTCCAAGCCCCTGCCATGGGCAGGGACACCTTTCACTAGAAAACTTGCTCAAAGCCATGTCCAACCTAGCCTTGAACGCTTCCAGGGATGGGGCATCCACAACTTCTCTGGGCAAACTGTTCCATTGCCTCACCACCCTCACAGTAAATGATTTCTTCCTAGTATCTAATATAAATATCTTCTGGTTTAGTTTAAATTTATTCTTCCTTATTCTACCACAGTCTGTCTGTGTACAAACTCACTCTCCCTCTATTTTATAAGCCCCCTTTACATACTGGAAGGTTGCTATAAGGAAGGCTCCCCAGAGCCTTCTCTCCTCTAGGCTGAACAGCCCCAGCTGTCTCAGCCTCTCCTGATGTGAGAGATACTCCTGTCACCTGCTCATCTTTGTGGCCTCCTCTGGACCCATTCTGACATCCATCAGAGCCCCAGGTCCTTCTCAGCAGCGCTGCTCCCAGTGAATTCCAGTTCCAGTCTGTGCTCAGGTCTAGGCTTGCCCTCACCGAGGTGCAGCATGCTGCACTTGGACCTTTTAGAACCTCACAGGGTTCTCATGGGCCCACTCCTCAAGCTTGTCCAGGTCTGCTGGGATGGTATCCCTTCAACTGACAGAATATCCCTTCTATACTGGAAATCTGGATTTCTCCTAAACCTTACATTATTCCCATTGTTTGGTTCAGCACTCAGAATTGGCCTTTTGAACTCAGTGAAATAAAATAGAAACAACAATTTCTGCAGAAATGGCAGCTCACCTTGCAGCTAAAAGGACAATATTTACTGAGCCACTTCTACTAACAGCCTCCCTCTAAGTCAGTGGCCTTTTGCTCAACCACTTTCTCTCTTTAGCAGTCAGCATGACCTTTGGTCACAAGAGGAACCAGATCAATAGCATCAACACAAACTAATCCTTATGGAAGCATTTATTTCTTTTTTTGTCCTTTGTTAGACCAGACAGAGCAAGAATTGCCCCAACTCTCAAATTATAAGCCTAAAATGGTACACTTCAAGTTATATTCCTAGACAATTTAAAAAGCAATCTGATTTTTTAGAGCTAAGCAAGTTCAGTGTTCTTTGTCTACTAATCTAAGAATTTCTGTAGTCAGAAACAGTGTGAACTCAATTTTGCAGCAATAATGGTTTATAGACCAAATAGCTCTAAATGACATATTGATATAACTCAGTTTGCAAAAAGTATGTATGCAAACTTTTTGGAATCCAGGTTCCCTGAATTTAATCCTAATACATATTTCTTATTGGTAATTTTATTGACGTACACAGAAAAAGTGCATAAAATTATTTTTCAGGTAAAATGTCCACAGGTTAGCAAATAGAATTTTGTTGGGTTTTAACTTGGAAAGCAAAGATATCATGAAGAAAGCTGACTATACTGATGCTAGCCATAAACCTATAATGTCTAATTGCATGTGCCATGCATGCAGGAGAGAAGATCTGTCCACGTTTCATTTCCCTCATTCTGAAGCAGTAAAAAAATAAAGAAACTATTCAAAAGTGGCATCTTAATTTTCCAGACTTTCAAGGCTCCTTTTCCATGTTTTTCTCCAACACTACCAAATACATGATCTGTCCCACTGCTACTGCAGCATCCCACTTGTGCTGGGGAGAGTACCTGCTGTGTACTCACCATGGTGATGTGAATGTAAGGGGAAACATAATCTGTAAACCCATCTCTGTTGCTGGTGTGCAAAAGGATTCAACATTCCAACACAACTGCAGGCAGACATTTTAAGCCCCAACAATTCTACCTTTGAGAGAGGGCAATTAAATATGGTCAACAAAGCCTAGGACTGTAGAGCATAAGGAAATGGTAATAACAAATCAAAGGAAGAAGAGAGATGAGAATTTGTGCTTTCTTGATTTACAGTTTATTTATGAAAGCACAAAAGGCAGACCAATCTACAGATTTTTTGATTCTTGGAACGTTGTGTTTTGAGAGCTCATTTTAATAAATAACAATGAGATAACCTAAAAAGATGAAACAAATTATTACAATCTATGCATTTTTTCCCTTAGAAAGAGCAGCAATTAAGGAAAAGGCAAACTCTGCTTGAGATTTTGAAGATGCCTGCCAAAATTCTGCTCATTTTCATTCCTCAGCTATTTAATAATTCAGGCAGTTTATTGCAGTCAAAAAATGCCCATTTGCCATTTCTGCATTTATATAAAGCATAAGTCAGTAGGTTTTAATCATGCTGCCTATCTTTGGAACTGTCATTGTCCTTTCTTATTTCACTTCTTTGAGGAGAAAGATCGGGGATAACAATTTCATGCTTTGAAAAGAAACACGAAATGCTATATTTTGTAAAACTGTAAATATCCATTTTAAATTTCATCCACATACCTTTCCAAAATGATGATTTATCCTCACATTCCAGCGAGGTGAAGGTATTTCTAAATAGCTTTGCTAGTTCTATTCTGCTACTCTTTCCACTTGAATAAGTTTTTTTCCTCCTCATTATTTTAGGATATCACTTTCAATAAATAAGTATCTAAATGTTAATGTCACCCTTACACAATATCATACCAGGTTGCCTTTTGCACACATGACTGTACACTTTGAAATTCAAATTGCAGAAGTTTGAATTTATGGTGTTTCTGCATGGAACAGATTGGAGGATACACAGCACATGATGCCACATGTCATATCCTTACAAACACTGATCTTTGAGGGTGCTTGAGTCAAGGATATTAATTTATGTACAAATCTTGACAGTGCCTTCCCCTGAGCTCCTGGACAAGGCAGTGATGCAGAAGCTATGCTACCAGGGCTTCTAAGAATACACAGCCTCAAACAAATACACAGTGATCAACCTTTTTTTTTCTTCTATCTTTTAATATTAAAACATTAGTGTATGTCCTGGTCAGAAACTTCTTATGAATGGGACCAATGTTCACCACTCACTGGAGGTGTCAGGGTGGGGAAGCAGCAATCAAAGATAATTAAGCAAACAAAATCTATTGAATTAAAAAAGACAAACAGAACAGGACAAGACCTCAGGGATACCTGAGTAATTAAGATTACCATTCTGCCAAAATAATGCTCTCAAAAGTGTGGGTCAGGGTTTCTTTTATAGCTATGCTTGACTACCAGTCTAAATTACTGCTGCTGTGCTTCCCTGCATAAACCCTCTCCTCATTCTCTCTGCTGGCACCGTGGAGTATAATTGCTTGGGAGATCAAACTGGGTCATGAATGGTATGCAAGTAAAGTTAGAAGCTTCCCTTGCTCCTTGGTGGGTAGGAGGCTACTGGCCAGAACATGCTGGTTTGAACATAGCTGATTGCTGCACTCTTTATTTTCAACAGATATCAGCAATGCCCCTCTTATCTCCTCTTTTAATATGTTCAAAGCTCATCCAGAACCTATTGCTAGTTAAGACTATTCAAACAGAAAACAGCAGTAACTCCTCCAAGATATTTTGGGCTGCAGGACAATATGCATGCCGGATCCATACGTTGGAATCCATTTGGCAGCACTACAGTAGCAGCAAGTCTGTTCTGACAGCAACAAATTGTTTAAAAAGAAATGCCAAAAAAAAAAAAAACCAACCCTAAGAGTGTATTCTTCACAACTGAACACAGGACAGTAACTATGATAGAGGCAAGAACACAAATGATGTTTGTAGAACCACTGAACGTATAGCTTATCCCAAACAAATCCATTAGCTAAGTTTAATGGCATTAAGGATCCTGCAGAAAAAATACTGTGCATTCAAGTAATTAAAGACCACCTCTAGAATATTTCCAAATGAAAGAGCTAAAATTACAGTGGCAGAGACAAGCATGACAATGTTTTATTTTAAATACATTGCTTCCTGAATTATGTTCTGTTCTTACTATAAGGATAAAAACTATCCTGGCAGTGTCTCTAACCTAAATCCTTTACTAGATATAATATTGCCATTAGGTAACAGGTATATGAACAATGGTCAATTCATTGTACATAAACTCGTTGAGAGAACCTTTAAATGTTCCCTTGAGTCAAAATAATTCTAAGTAATGCCCTGATTTATTGCAGCTTGCCTACAAGTTTGCACTCAGCAATTATGTGGTAGCTTTCACTCTTAAAATCTAAGAACCTCAAGGAATGATACTAGTTTTAAACTCTGAGCTACAGAAAAACAAAAGGTCTAAACAGAATCTCAAAAAGCCATTCTGAAACCAGGAGGAAAAATAATTCAGCTTCAGTTTGAAGCATGGTAATTTTAATATATGAAGTTATGGAGCATATTTTTGGTGCTATTAAATTTGATAATATCTTGCTCGGAAACAGCAAAGGAAATAGTTTCACCTAATTAAATTACTTGTTAGTAGGACCTTTGGAGCATCTTCAAAAGCCATGTGAACAAATTACTGGAAAATGCAATAGCCTTCCTAATTTTGTGTGTGATGATTTGTTAATGATTACATTAAGAAGAAACTGATCCATATCAAGCTATTACGGCAAAAGGGGATAATTTTATCTTTCACATAACGCAGGTCACAGGTTTTTGTTATGTGGTTCTTGCATTATTGTGATTCTGTTTCTAACTCTATGTGAGTTAGAAAGGGATGAATGCTGCCTTAAAGATGTCAACGCTAAGCACTGTTCAACAGTGCAGACTGTGCATCCTCCCTTCGTGCAGGGAGCCACAGAACACTTACGATGCTACATTCACACAAAAGCCTTGGATGATGATGGAACCATGCCCTTCCTTGGTTCAGAGAAAAACTTTCCTACGAGGCTTCCTACTGCCTCGTTCCAGTCCCCAAACCACAGATTCCATGGTCACACAAAACACTGACGCGGAGGGCATGATTTGCTTATTGTCTATAAATCTGCTTAAAAAGAAACCAAAACCAAAACCAAACAAAAAAGAACCCAAACGAGAAAACCACCAAATGCAAACAAACAAACAAAACCTACTAAAGAGTTCTGTAATCTGAGAAAGCCATAATAATAGGCAATTCCTGAAAGCTGAAATCAAAAAAAGAAGTAAAGTTTTTATAGAATTAAGAAATTAGTGAAAAAGGGTTAATTGTGCACTTTATGTCTTCACATCAAGATTTATGTCTTACTAACAAGGTAATAAGAAATTAATAAATATCACATATTCATTTATTACTATGATACTTCACTGACAATGTGGAAAGACAGGAAGAGTAGCAAAGTTCATTAAATATATGCATAACAGATATCTTGCACAATATTTCATGTTACTGTAGCTTTGTGTCTTTAGTGATTTAATGCTTGAAAAATAAGACATTCATTCTGGACAACAGCAGCTGGCTGACAAGCCATGAACACAGATTTTAACTAAGGTGCCTGGTTCTAGAAAAAGACCTCAGTGGCTTTGCCACAGTTGACACAGCTCCTGGTTAATTCAGTAGGTAACTTTAAGTAGCCAGACTGCCTGATTTGACAACTGCCATCAAATGCATTTCTGTCTGGTGTTTAAATCCAAGGGAATAGAAATGCAATAGATGAATGTGGAACTAGTCCAGACTTTAAGGAGCAGTTGGAAGGCAGACTACTGCATCTTCTTTGCTAAGTAAAATAATTCCCAGGAGCAAAGCGATGAGCAGATCCCATGATTATCCCTGTGATGTAATTGTTACTCAGCTTCCAGGCTGTTTTGAAGAGATGCATTTAGCTCACTCCAACACCTAAGCAGGGAGTTGTGCAGAAGGAGGAATATTCCATGCAGCACTCTCCATGTACAATGTGAAAATGTTGTGCCTCATTTGGGTTCTTCTTCCATATACAGTCTTCCAGCTCTATCCCCAAAGGTTTTTCATCCTCAAATACCACTGCATTCCTACCACACACTGGAGCTTGAAAGACACATCCTTTGTCATGTGTTACAAAAATACTGTGCTGTAGGGTTGAGACACAGATCTTACATATTTAAGAGGTTTTGAAGCAAAAAGAGAAAATGAAAGAACAAGATCAGAGTCCCTTAGTGGACCCCAATCAATGCTATCCTGGGTGAGATCTCAGAAAACAGACACATGAGTAGTTTTGAAGTAAGATCCCTGGAGTTCAACAAGCATTTCCTCAGATGGACACCATTTTCATTTGCCCATACATCCTCTGAGTCACTACTACTCACAATTAAAAGAAAAAAAAGGTGAAAAAAAGTAGTTAAGGAAAATTTAAACAGGTGAAGAGACTCTGTAGTAAGTAGTGATCAGGGGCAAAAAAAAAGACAAGAAATAATCAGGTGCAAAGTACGATCTTGTTCATAAAATCCTGAGCCAGAATTTAATTAGATTTTTAGTTAGCTCAGCTAACTAAAACCTTTGCTTTACTTAAAGCCTGTAGAATGATGAAAAGCAAGATGAACTATAATAAAAAAATGGCAAGATAAGAATGCTCTGTCTCTAGAGGTTAGAAAAAATTTCTGAGGGATTTGCTTCTATGAATGTTAAAAAGAACCTGAGGATGTGGAATCCTCTTCTGTCTGCAAAAGGTTAGTTGGGGAACTATGTAGCTTGCTCAAGCTTTTAAAGACAAGTATAGAATGGCAAAATTTGCACTGGCTCGAGGAAAATTCTGAAGTATGACAGATGTCTATCCTGAACATGTTCTAATTCACACCCATATATCTCTTTTATCTTTACAGACCAGAGGGCATCATACAGCAAACAAATGGGCTGAGGTCCTTCCTGCTTGTGCAACACAAAAGGGTTCCCTTAGCTACACACATGCCATGTTCTGAGGATGCAAGGGCATGTACTCAGTGAGTTCCCTGGCACAGTCACTTCAAGCAGAAAACATATGCATAACTTAAGTAATTTAATCCATTTTGACTATGTGAGCTCAGGAACCTTTTAGTGCTTATGAAACAAGACTTGAATATTGCTTCAACATACAGCATTTTTGAATTTAGGCCAATTCTGAAGTTAAAAGTCTCATAGTACTTGCTCCATTCCATGTGTATTTTCCCATGTATATTGTTTTGCTTAATGCTTAATGTAATGTTTTGCTGTATATTGTACAGCTGTTAGATGAAAATTTATTTCTAATTAAAATTAGGTCTGATTGATCAAATATACTTTTATATAAATTCAAAAAAGTACTTTGATTGAAATAGAGACATATTGAAATATAGACATATTGACATATTGAAATATATACATATGATGAAATACAAAATATTTCCATCAGCAATAATGACTGCAACATGGAAAAGAAAGGAACACACAATCAAAGGACATGTTCTACAACATTTTAAAACTCAGCCACTCAGCAACTGTTATGAATAACATCATGCTCAGAAAAGGAAAGAGTTCACTTAGAGATGGAGTACAGAAAAAGAAAAGGGAAACAGAGCAAAGTCAGAGTCATAACACTGAACTCTTCCATGGCAAGCTATCAGTAATACAGTAAGATCTGACAAAATTAGGTAAACAGAATAAGGAAAAGGTTGACCTGTGAAAAAACAGTTTGACTGCTTGAATGCTATATATCATTATGTTTCATTCTAAAGAGCATCTGTCCCAGCCACTCATGGTCATTTTTTTAAAGAACTGCCCTTTGTATTTCTAGCAAGCATAAAGATCATGCAGCAGCCAAAAACCAATACACTGTCAAAATTAAACAGCAAATCTCTGCATGGCTTAATTCCCAGGACCTTTTTTCTATGATTATCATCACTGACCACACAGAAGCTGTAAACAATTTGTACACATGCAATATTTGCCCTGTGGGAACCTGCTTTTAATGGATTCAGAAATGATGTCAACAGTACTTCACTTCTGGTAGCAGACTGCAAAATGTTGATGGTTCAACATCAACTCCTCAAAGCACTGGGAAATGAAGGGGTAAAGAGGTAAAGAATGAAAATTAGAAGCTCAGGCAAATATTAAAATTATGGATTAAAAGTTATTTGGGAATTTTTGGACTGCCTGTATTACCTGACAGGATTATAAAGAAAAATGTGATTACAAATATTTATATAAATAACTTTCCAAGTTAGGAAAAGCACAGTCACACTTTCCCTAACATGTGAGTGGGGGAGTGAAATCTTACAACTATAGTATCATTTAAAACTAATAAACTCATTTACTTGAGCAGACATCACCCTTTTGAAGATGATAGCAAAAAGCCATTTGGAATTTTGTGCTACTTGTATAGATAGCCTTCTGAAACAAGAAAAACAAATGTTGATACAAAGCCCTATATGTGGAAATTTTGATTAAAAAAAGCCATTCCACATCGAAGGAGAAGCTGCTGAAAACAGAGATACTCCTTAATGAAATCTGCAGTTTTCAGTGACAAACAGACATGTTGATAAAATCTACACTGTTAGTTACATAATTGCACTATATAATAACTTTTGAAACATCTTATTGTACCTGGAGCTCTGTGACCTGACTCAGTCCCGTTTTGATCTTTCTGCCCTGCCTCGTCTTTTTGATGTTTGCGAAGATGACTGACAAATTGAAAATCAATCTAGTTAATACTTTCAGATCACCCATAACATCAGCTGTTAAACAGCAGAGGGGGAAATGCTGTGGTGTGGTTCCATGACTGGTCTAAACAAATTTAAGCCCCCAGCACTGACCAAAGTGACACTCTGGCCTTTCTCAGTGCCGCCTTTGGCTGAGCAGTCTGATCTTCCTTGTGCTGACAGCTCATTCCACTGCCACACAAGCACAACAGGGAGGCATTTCTGCTCAGAAAAAGGGAAAGCAGATGCACAGCAAAAGACAAGACAACTCCTTCCCCCTAGAATGAATTTCCCAGCTCCCAGGTCTGGCTCACCAGGCAGCAAGAGGGAGTGATGGCAGTGCTGGCTGGTGGTGGATGGCCCTGAATGGAACCTCAGAGCAGGAACACACAGAGGTTAGTTTAAATCAGCTGAGCACCTGCACCTGTTGAGACAACCTTAAATAAATATTCCAACTTTTTACAATTTTTAGTCCTTAACTCCTCAAATAGAGGAATGGATTTAAGAAAAAAAGAAAGAGAAAATGACTCCTAGGGGTTTATTTTTTAAAAAAAAAAAAAAAAAAAAAAAAAAAAAAAAAAAAGTTTAATTACCTTGAGTTTGTTAATTCAGAAAACTTACCAACCCATTCTTATAGGCCTGAATAGATCAGACACCTAACACAAGGTATCCAGTCTTTAAAATATGCTAGAGTCTACAAGACTTCAGTGGTTTTTCCTACTATTTTCTTTTGTATATTTAATGTCCCTTTGGCAGTTTTGTTTCTAATTTAACTTTATTTCTGGAGATCTTGAAACTACAGTAAGATTAAATTACTTTCTGACAATGGGAAGTGAAATTGTCATGCAAATACCAGTGTATACTAGAACCAAAATGTCAGCAAGCAAAAGCAACGAGCAAATGATTCTATCTTAATTTTATTTCCTATTTCTAGTGGCATTTTACAAAGGAAAATATTGTAAATTAATACCTTGTCTAAAGGAAGTGTATGCAGACAGGGAAAATAGCCTTTTATTTTTTCTTATTTCTTGCTGTTTGCATCAGCACAGAAAGAAAGGGGTTTTGGTGTTTCAACAAAGAGGCTTCCAGTCATTCACCCCACCAACAGAATAAAACTTAAAGCAAAGCTTTCACTGCACTCACGGAAGATGGGGAGAAATCTGAAGCTCTAGGAAAATATATAACCACTTCTATGAGTTTTAATGGCTGAATAACCTTAAAAGTAAAACGTATCTTGAAGTGTTCAGTTCAAACCCAATTTTATTTAATGTGTGAGTTGGCTCTGAACACATTAAAGCAGCAAAGAGGAGAACACATTTTTTGCTCCAAGGTTTTGGTTTCTTCCAAAAGTTTCAATTTAAGTAAACACAAAGAACTGGAATGCCAAATTTGTATCAGGTTTATCAAGTAGATATCTAGAAGAACATTTTAGAATTTTAATAACCCTCTGTAGCATAGTATGTGCTGGATTACATTTCAAAATTGCTCAAGTTATTTTGATCCTGGATTACAAAATAGGCATTGTAAGGGGAATCAAATTACAGGACAAAAGAAGTGGATCTGCCTATTCAGAAACCTACTAAAGTGAAACAATTTCATGATTTTTATACTTTTTTATGACCTTCCCTATAGAGCTAGTAGAAAGACACTGTTCCTAACCTTCCCCTCAAAACAAAGGAGTAAAAAAAAAGGATAAGAAGAAGAAAATTGAGAAATCTAATGAGATAAAGTGGCAGAGAAAAGTTCCAGGAGTTGCAGCACTGCTCTTCCTTAACCAGTTCAAGGGCACAGCACAGCTCCACCATTTCCAGATACCCAGGTTGTTCCTAGCCTGGGCAGGAGACATCCTCAAGAAAGGTCAAATAATCAGCCTCAGCTGCAACCCAAGAATTCATAAAAGCATGGACCCTCAAAATTTCTAGGAAGTATATCAAGCACATATGATCCCATTCTGAGAAAAGAATGATTACAAATAAACACATAGATGCATTTTCCAATTTGATGTAAAAAAATGTGACATTTGTGTCCATGGACACAAGTCAAAAAATCATTGCCTTAAATGGCTTTCTGATGTGGATTTCTAAAAATAAAACTGCATCAAAATCCTTCTAGTGTTTCTCCTAGTATTTTATCTTGGGAATGCTTTTCCTCTCCACAAACCACTTCAGTCTGATAGGTCACACACAAAGGAGGAATAAGAAACACTCAATGGCCATATCTCTGAGGGGAAAATGCCCCTAAACTGCTCGTAAAAAAAAGAGATTTTTAGTCCACCAGATATTTTCACATTTTAATAGCTGTAAAGAGTAATTTGTCTTTAAGCATTATGAAACAAATTGCATTCAAGTATAAAGTCTCTTCATAAATAGGAAGCACTAGTGTGGGGACCCAGTGAGCCGCTAACCAAGGTAACTCACGTGTAAAGTACTTTTTATGTTGCATTAGATGTGTCAGCATATTTCCAGGCTAAGAATAGAGTAGAATAAGTAATTTGTTATTTTTTTCATGAAAATAGATTGGAATTCATATTGCACATTATTCATGCAACTAGAAAACTGCAGTCTTACATGTTTTCAGTTTTACTGCTTTTCTTTGCCAAACTGACTGAAATAAATTAAGGTGACACATTATGAAAATCATTGCACATAACAAATTCATAACTTCTAGAGCAGAAACATCACTAATTGCTCAAAAGCTGTCTTAAACATTTATGAGTTACTGTAAAATATGAAAAGAGTACAGCCTCTAGTTACAAAAAGACAACCATATAGCCAGCAAAGATGTGACTACAGTTCAGGAAGGTAATTCCCACTGAGCTCACAAAGCTCTGCTATTGCAATAATGTTGTCTGCAGCAGCACAAAAGGTAATTCCCACTGAGCTCACAAAGCTCTGCTATTGCAATAATGTTGTCATTATTGCAGCACACAGGTCATTGTGGGCTGACCTCCCAGCAGATATTCACATTCCCAGGCACAATGTGAGCTCACCAGCTGAGTTCTTTCCTACCACAACTGTAATCCAGTCACTCACTTTAGGCATGCTGGTGAAGCCTGTGGTGGTACGACACCCCTAGAAGTTTTAAGCTTTAATAAAGACTGGAAAAAAACATTCTTCAAAATGAAAGAGTATTTATACAATCTTTGGAGACTTGCTGATGAATTCTGGGAATTGCCCAAGTCAGATGATAATTTTTTCTCCTTCTCCTTTCAACTGACCCAATTTCATTAAAAGAAGTTAAAACCAGTACTGGTTTGGTTTGGTTGATTTGTTTTTTGTTTGTCTGGTTGGGGTTAAGTTTGGTTTTTTTAAGTTTTTTTGGGTTTTGGGGTTGTTTTTTTGTGTGTTCCATTCTTAGCAATTGCTATAGCTGTCACTAGAATAGTCTTCAACTGCAAGCAGGAGAAGAAACTTTTAAGTTCTTTCTGTTCAGCTACAAGTGTTAGTATATATGGTCAATATATCCTGCAGCAAACAATAGCAACAGAAGAGCAGAGCTTTGCAAACCCTGGTGGCTCTTACAGATGAACAAAAGGGGTAAAACTTGCTGGGTGTGCTGAGAGGCTGTGAGACACTGTAGAGGGAAAGGCAAATGCCAAACCTGGGAAACGTGCAGGGGCACAGCAACATGCAGAGGAGTGCTAGGCAGGATGGAGTGAAGGACTCCTGGGTTTGCTAAGACAGCTTTAATGGGGGTGTCTGCTGATACTGAGACAATGCAGAAAGGTGGCTGCAGATTTCTGAAACAGCAGAAATACCACAGTATATGAAGACTAAGGGGTCTGAAGATGCTGGAACTGAATATTGGAATTTTCTGCAATAGCAGGACAGTATTCTACAGCAGAAGGTTTTGAAAATACTATGTCCTGAAAAGACTATGAAAGACTATCTCCCTAAGATATGATGTTTCAGTTTCCCTCTCTCCTGTTCATCACCTCTTGTTAAGATCTCAGTGAAACAGCCAGATGGACACTAGGCTTCCAGTTCAGGATCTATGACAAACAAATGCGAAGACCAGGTTCCCCAAAGTTTTCCAGAACATAGGACTGAAGAACAAAAGCATTTCTGGATGCAAGATGTGAAGTACCTGGTAGCTTTACAATTTAGTGGCAGAGTAGGTTGCCCAAGTGATTGAAATTAGTAACAAAACACAGCTGGAGACAAGGAAAATGAATAGTACTTTCCCATTAAAGTTTTTCCTTTAAGATGTAACTCACACCAAAGTAGCTTGAGGACAGGCTATGGCAATAGAGGCAATGTGAGATCTTCATGTATGCACTCATTGTTTCAGTTCAATAGTTAACCCTGCCTCATCCTTCAGAGAGAAAAGACAGGGAAGAAGGGACAAAAGAAAATCTGGAAGCATTTCTTTGTGAGAAAGATGGTGAGAGAAACCAAGAACAGAATTGGACAATAGGGATGATATAGCTGGTGGTTGTTTGAACTCCTAAGCAAGAGTGATTATCATTTTGCCACTGTGACTGAAATTAAAGCAGCGTTAGTGAGATGGAAAAGAAATGTAAACAGAAGCATACAAAAGTATGCAGCCTTACAGAACCTAAAACCTAACATACACATAGATTTCAAGAGCCAGTTCTGTCTGCCTGAGACTCTGATATTCTGATACACAGTACGAAGAACTTATTCAGCCTTTTATTAACTGGGTAATAAATAGTTTTTAACCCTGTTAAATAGATCAATCCATCAACTGTTTTCACTTATAGGGGTATCACTATTTATCTGTTCTGTTAATTTTATGAAGGACTAAAATCAAGATTGGAGACAGGTGGTAATTTTCCTGACAGGTGGCCGCATTACACAGCATTTTCCCAGCTCCCCCCCATAAAATACAAATGCAATCTGGAAGTATGCAGTTGCCAAAAGCATCTTTTCTCTTCTTTTTTGTATATACTGTTTCATTTTTCCTCAATTCAGACAGGAAGTAAAATAACACATAGAGAGACACATTTGGGTGATGAAATTTTTACTTCTTACATTTTGGGGAATGTGCACACTGAATCTATTTACTCCATGATTCTACATGGCATTTCTGTATGTGGCAATACATTAAACAAATGCCTGTGTATGCATCACAGGGCTCAAAACCTGACTGTGAGAACAATTTCCATGTATGATATATATGCCATTAAATGATAAAAGGCAATCTAAAACCCATTGATCAAGCCACAGCAACAGTAAAGTAAATGAGGAAAATAAGATAAGGATGTAGTAAACTTATCCTTAATACATTACATTATTAGGTTGCTATTACAGCACCACAATGCAAAAGGGTAAGGGAATCAAATTCTAATTCCTTATGACCTAAAAGACAACATGTAAGAGCACCATGAGAAACATGCATACAAACTTTCAGGCTAAATGCCATTGAATTGAACAGCTTGTGGCTGAAGTGCCAGCCTGAAAATCCTATGCTCTTCAAGCATTTCATATTAAAGACTAGGTTAAATCATTTTAGCGATTCAGTTTCCTCACATCAGTAAAACTGGGATAGCTCTGTCAATATCCATTTTAATAATTTTGATACTTGGCGCTTAAAGGTCTCCCTAAGAAATACTGCTTTTTCCCCATTCTGTAGTGCTGCTTTTTGTAGTTTTAATTCATATGGGTATAGCTTTTAAAATACTGATCTAGAACTGTTCTATTTGCAGATCAAGTCAAACATGCAAATGTAAAACTGAAGTATTAAAACTGAATAAATTCTATCTTCCTTCACATTAAATGTTTCCCAAGAGTGTTTAAACTTCCTTTTTAAAGAAACTGATTGAGATCCATCAGAACTATACAATTCCCTGCACTTTGTTTGGTTTTACATCCATAGGCATTGGCTAATAAGAGAGATTTTCTTGTAAAACTAAGAAACTAAACCCCAAAGCCAAAATGCACTTCAAGTAAAGACTGTGTTAGTCATTAAATATGATGTAACCAAAATGAACGTCATTTTTCCTGAGAAAGGTAGAAGAAAGTTTTTACAATGGAAATTTTGTAAGAAAAGTAGCTGGGCTAACAGTTCAAACTTCTTTATGTAAAACCAGTTTTTAGTACAACTCTTTGCCCATTATCATAATAAGCAAATATATGTTCTTGCTCATATATTTTATTTTACTTTATTTTAATAAGGAGAATAAAACCTGAGGGAAAGTGCTGCCAGGCTATGTGGAGGTGGAAAGTACAACATCCATCTGGAATAACCACATTCAGCTCAGAAGAGCTGCTCTAGATTTACACTATTGTACAGAGTATTAAGAGAGATAAAGATAAAAAAAGACTCAAATGTGATATGTTTGGATCACATTGGAAATGACAAGCTTAAAAAAACAATAATAACTCCAACAAAACCTGATTAATCTCTTGGGTTCCCCAGGGCTACAGGAAGCAATCAAACAAGAATATAAAAAAAAATAATTATTTTTGATTCAGCTTTTAACAGAGTATATTGGCAAAGGTTCCTTTATGCTGCTGCACACTCCTTATTTGTGTGTATGTGTGTCTGTTAAGTAAGATTATTAAAGATGCAGGTATCAGAAATGTAGGTTCAGAAACCAGCAGTGAAGTCCCAAGTAAACTACTAGTAGGTTTAAACACTATTTATGTCATGCTCTGAAAGGAGCATGGGAATGAAGCAGAATGGATGCTAGCAACTCCCAAACAGCATAGATAATACTTCTAAAAGAGACTTGAGATTATCCAGAAAATTGCAAGACAGTAATCTTACAGTGGAATCTTGCAAACACCTTTAAATTAAAATAGGAATATAAAAATAAGGAATTTAGTCTAAACACTATTTTCTAAAAAAATTACAATAATTCCTCCCAAAATATGCATAAGCTATTGATCTCTTGGTACTTCTTGGCCCGCTAAAAAGTCATGAAATTGGAAAAAAACTTCCTCAGTTGTCAAAAGACTGCAGAAAGTCTCCTTAAACAGAAAACAAACTAACTGAAGACACAAAACAAGATAAAATATCTCCATTGATTAACAGTTATGGTAGAAAAAAAAGGGTATGACTAAGTGCTGAGAAAAACCTGAATTCTAATGGGCTTCAAAAATTTCCAGTAGTATTGTCAAGTAATGGAAGAGCATTTAAAATTGAATGGGAGATAAGAGCATTTAAAATTGAATGGGAAGCAGAGTCCACTTTCAGTAGTGATTTTGACATTCTGAAGATAGTGTCACCAAAAGCAATGGCACTTTGGTGAAGTCACAGTGTCATAGCATACATCTGATAAGTTTGCTATATTTCTTAATGTGTTAAAGATCTAAAGAGTTAAATATGTGACAAATCCATTGGGTTTAGCAAGTTTAGCAGAATCTTTAAACAGACCAAAATAACTTGATGAAAGATCAAAATGATGGCTATGTGCAAAATTGACAAATTCAGTATAATTTCCACTAGAAGAAAAAAATCAGTTTAGCTGCTTATGCACATCAGGAGAATCTAAACTTACAGCAGGAATTCTAGGAAGAGATATGTGAATCTCTACACATATAGAGCAGGGGCTCTATATGCAGTGTTGATGAATAGAATTGTTGCAATAAAAAAGCCCCATGAGAGATCCTGTATGCTTACAAGTTTCAAGCTGACATGGAAGATCCACAGCTCAATTTCTCTTTAAAAGATAACTTTACAAGATTCTGTTGATAAAAATACCCTGCCTAAATTTCCAGAATCATGTCTGAAGAATGACTGCAATGAGCAGTGACAACAAGGCTCCAGGGCAGACATACTATGATTATATAACCATACACTGACTAGAACTAAAAAAAAAAAAAAAAAATAAAAAGCACTGTTTCCATGGACAGTATAAAATTCTCACTTAAATAACACTTGCTAATTTTGTCATTGGTCTTGATTGATAAACAAGAAGCTAAGTATGCTTTTAAGACAGTTGACTGTTTCCCTTTTTTTTTTTTAATTTTGTTTTGTTTTAATAAAATATGCTTGCTCCCAAAAGCTTCTGCTGGTTTTTCAGGCAGTCTGAAAATACTTCTTATGAAATACTCAAACTATCTAGTTTGGGGGAGCTTCTTTTCCTCTCATCCAAGATGCTTAGCTATTTCTTAAGCAGCAACACAGGCAGATTTAACTTGATTTCTACGTCTCTGATACCAGGTTTAACTTCATTTATAAAATGAAGTTACCCACAGCCTCACAGAATATTGACAGACTTCCCCTTATAATCATTCCTGGAACTATAGATAATAGTAGTTCTTTTCAATCTCTACTAAGGAAGAAGAAGAGAAAGCAAAAAAGACAAATACTGAATTGAAACTTGGATTCTTAAGGTAAGTCTAGCAAGCAAGATGATAGTTTTAATTAGGAACATAAAGCTGCTAATTACAAGGCCAATAAAGTGATGGTTTTAATATATTTGGCTATTTCTAATTCAGATTTTGAGATACTTTATACAATCTGGATTGTTTGGGTTTTTTTCTGAAATTCAACTGATTTATGTAATTATTAACTCAGTATTAGCATTGATGTTTTAAAATGCATTTCAGTACATTTACAAGAAAATAAGTTGTGATTCCAACACTAGTGCAAAACCAACCCAAATCTTGAATAATCATTTACTATATGATCACACTGAAGTGATAAAGGAATGCTAAAGAATGTAAATTAAAGCCAAGAATTCAGAAATATGATCACCTGGAAGGGTTAAAGTTGCATGTGAAACCTTGATTTTTATTCCATTCTGTCTTAATCAAAATCTTGATGCCAACATCATATCAGAGTCCAGAAGTGCAACGTATTTATCCTGAGATGAAGCCCCAAAACAAAAGGTAAGAGTCTGCCATTGCCTGTTTTTTGTCAATGCACAGACTTTGTAAAACTAGGAGCTGATGATGACACAGGTGATGTTCTAAATATGGGAAATATCAGAAGCAAGGACGGGTAACATAACCCTACTTAACTACTGGTTCCTTATCTTTGCAAACTCAGAGATCTGTTTATTCAGGTTGATAGCAGGAGCCTCATCTAGTGGTGCTTAGAGACAAACCAGTAGCCAGACAACCATCAGGCCCCAGTGGAAGTTTTGTTTCAGGATAGCAAAGATAACACTGAGCACATAGATTGTGAACATTCTTTCTGATCATCCCCACCATTCACAAGTTTCACCTGTCCTGATAGAAATTGCAGCACACTAGCAGAAATTGCTGGATTTTTCAGTTGCCCACATTCAGGATCCTGTTCTAAACTAGGGAAGTAGAAGAAATCTTTTAACTATTCAGTGGCAGCAGCTTTGGTGGCCTTTGCCCAGATGAATAAATTTAGCTGTACCTGACACCCCTCTTGGGAGAACAGAAGAACTTTCAGTCTCTGTAGCCAGTTTGAAACATGCCAGGGGAACCAGAGCAGACACTTTGATTGCTGTACTTTGGCAGCAGTCAACCAACTAGACTGTTTCACAAAACCACCAAAATGTTCTCATTTCTCTCCTCATGATATAACATCAGTCTCACAGGACATGAGACAGGAAACCAAGAACAGAGAAATGCAGTAGTTCAAAAAAGAACTTTCATTCTTTCATCCTCATTTCCTCTAAGTGTAATGTCTGTGCTTCTTCCTTTCTCTACAGCTCATAGTATGGCAAAGTAGACAAGGATCCTGCCACAGCTCTTCCTTGTCAGGCCCCAAAGCAAAAGGCTGGCAAAAAATCCTGACAATACCAAAGCTGGAGAAGGGTGAGGACAGAACTGATGCAGGATTAATGGAAAATGAACTGAACATGCAGACCTAATTGTACTGTATTTCTAAGGACTCTGTGTTTGAGCTCCTTTGGTTAGGGTATGAATGTAGAGGTAAAAGAATTCAATCATAGTATAATCTCTCTTTGTATCTTTTCTGTGAAGCCCCTAAAAAGGCTTATGCCTAGCTAGAATATGGAAGCCCTGCCAGTGGTTAGCTAAAATAGACAAGTAAGGTACAGCATTCTACCTGCTTACTCAGAATTACACTAATTAATGAATTTCAAGTCAGGAAAGAACCATTCCTCTAAAGAAACAAGTAAGGACTCTGTTCTTCTGTCCTTTCTTACAGCAGAAGATTTAGTCTACTTCTAAGAATATGCAGCAGGTAGCATTAAATAAATTCCTTTTAAAAGAGTTAAACTTTTTTTTTTTAACAATTGGAAAATATCTTTAAGTTGCTCAGAAGCCATGAAAACAACACTGTTGTCTTATTGCATTTATTGATCTCCCAGTGATTTAATTTACGCTTAAAAAAATGGAAAGCTTCTTTGCTGTAGTAAAACTGTCAGCCTAATGAAGTGATTCTTGTACTTTCAAGTCCAAAATAGTGATCTATCAATTAAAACTGAGGGAACCTATACAATGAACCCGTTTTTCATTAGTATTTCCTTTCATTTGAGAGTTGCAATGCTAGAGAGATCCTAAGATACAAAATTCAGGCACACAGGAGAAAACATTCTTAGGGATGATTTTAGAGGAGAATTTGCTTCTCCTCTAGTTTCAGAAGAGACTGGGGCTTCTAGTTTTGTTTTCTTATTAGCTGGGACATCCTACTTGAGGAAGGTGACAGCTTGAAAAGTTTATGGTCTGGATGACGATGATGTTAATTTACGTAAATTACTTTAAGGTCCATTTTTATAGAAAAAATTATTTTCATTGAGAAATACATGCTCATGAATGGTTATTCATTCACATTATGCAAACCACACACTGTGGAGGCATAATTAAAGCACACCTGGTAATTCACAGATGCTTTTAACAGAGCTCATCACTCTGACGTCAATGCATTTATGGATTTCCTCTGTCTGTTCTGGAAAATATAAACGTGGTATTTTTCATCTTAAAAGACTTTTAAAACCATGCATTACATTTATTAAATGTAATGACTTCTTGACACTGGTTGATACTTCACTATTTTACAGCTACAAACAGCAGGAATCAAGTAAAAGCTCTTTTTATTAAAGGCCAAAGAACTTGAAAAGGCAAGTCTTGGCTCTTGCTGAAGATTAGAACTTTTCTCTCAAAAAAATCCATGTGACCAGTTCTAAATTTGCAGGTGTCTCTATCCACCAGAAACCTTATTGTATGAATGAAAAGGTGTACTGATAAAGGATGAAAAAGTTTCCCCATTAACAGTGCAACATTTTTTTGTGTCTCAAAATAATGAGGAACAAAAAAAGGAACAGTTATTCTGCTTAAAATAAAAGTGCTATAAGCACACTGTCCTGAGCACACCCTACTTGGAACTACAGCAACTCTTGACTTGTTCAGCTCAGGAGGGCAGGATGTGGGAGTTTGAGACAGAAGGGAATACTCAATTAAGAGAGATGGAACAAGAAATCATGGCTAGCAGGTTTTCACCGAGGATGGGAAGGTCTTAGGTTCCAGCTCCTCTTATAACTTGTGTATGCTATCCAATGATCTGCTTATATAAAATAAATTAATTTACCAAAGACAAGAGCAATGGGTGCAGACAGGCAGCTCTGAATTTAAGTGCTACTTTGAAATCACCAAATCTACTGGGTACCATTTGATCTTCCAGTATAAACGAATATTTTATGAACAACTTCTGTGATACAAACATATGAAGTTATTATGAAATAGATGTTCCCCATCTATCTGTCTTGCTAAGATAACATGATCTACAAAAATGAGAACTTCACATGCTGTAACTATTTCATCTAGTCACTGTTCCAAGTAAAATTTATAATCTGTCCTTGAGCACAGACTGGAATGCAAGATTCCCCCTTTAAATTATGTGACTAAATCATTATCCTATACACACCAGATTGCACTTGCTTTTCCTATAAAGTGCAACACTTTAAGGTGAAAAATACCTCACAGGTATATATGGTCTGGTAGGAATTACGTTGTGTGTAACAGGATGTGTAAGTTTCTGCTATGAAAACTGAACTGACAGTCCCACATCTCAATTCTGTACATCCACAGTACAAGTCAGTGGATGAGCACAAACCCTTAGAAGTAGCACCCACTACTGCATTTTACATTCAGTCTGACCTGCTACACTTGCTCTGAGATGGTCTGCCAGATCCTAATCCTGTAACAGAGGTTGCTGGAGAAGATTGATCAATCATTTCAGTGTTCTATCATGAGACAAAATTAACTTTTAACTTCATTTTTATATATAAGAGACTGCATTCTTGGGTTTCAAAATTATGGGCCCTCATGAATTTTGCCAGTTAGATAAAATATGTTAGTATTAAAACTATGCAAATCATCTACTAAATAGAATGTAGGATGTTTGCAGAAGGAATATAAGACAATTTCCCAAACCAAATCACAAATTTTCAATCCAGTTCTTCAACAGAGAAAGTATTGATGCATTATATTAGCTTCTTCTTAGTTCTAAGCATTTAACTTAAAGTGGAATTTCTCAAAATCTACAAATTAAGATTAATAAAACTGCTGTGAAAAAGAAAGCCCTGTTGTTATAATCTAAATGGAACTGGGGCACACATCTATCCACACCTGAAATGGAGAAATCATTTGCAAATGGGAACCTATGTATTGCAAGTATTTAGGAAAAAATATCGAGAGAAATATTTTAAAGGCCTAAGTTGATATGTTCTGATCATAGGTTTCCAAGAGAATATTGACTAAAGTCACTCATGTGCCTGCCTACTGCATGAATGTACTCAAATGTATTCTGCCACACATCTCATATTGATTCATCTCATAATAAAAGCATGGTGCTTTTGAAATCAGTGTGTCAGATCAGACCACATAATTCAGTCAATCCTTATTTATTTACTGAAGCAACTGAAATATGTAAATATGTCACAGAGCTATCAATTCTGCATTGCAGAAAATACAGCTAAATAACAAAACAGAGAGTCAAACTCCTCTAAAGTCACAGCATTTAAAATGCACTTCTTGTAGCTGCTTAAAATGTAGTGTATTCAGTGACTGGGGCTTTGTTGGAGCAATCACACAAAAAACCCAACCAGAAATCAACTATAGTACTAAAGAGCCATATTCCAATATTTTTTTCTTATGCCATCTGTGAGCATTTTTTAGGGTTAATGTTGAATATCAACATATAAATATACGATACATGGTATATCTATTTTATACCATATAAATATATGCTACTATTTATTCAATAAAATGAAAAAAAACCCAAAACTCATTACTAGAAAGCATAGTTGTTGTCAGTAATTAGAGAGAAGATCTATCCTTTTTCTGCTCAAATTATCAGTTCTACAATTAAAGCATATTAAGATTGCTGGATTTCCACTCATCATTGTCTGAAAACCACAACTGTTCAAACAGTACTGCAGAATCTTTGAGAAGTGTGCTGTGTCTGGCTGAAATGGGTACGATTTTCTTCGTGGAGGCCTGCAGGGTGATGTGTTTTGAGTACAAGACTAAAACAGTGTTGACAAAACACAGAATATTTCCATAACAGCATTAAAGAGGAGCAGACTCACAAAATTTCTGGGTCACTTCCCCTCCCTGTGCTCTCTCTGGACAAAGAGATTGATGCCACGTTTACATTCTTTAATGCCCTCTAAGACTTGGCTACTTCAGCTATTCATTTTCTGATAGCTCTTGATTCACAATCTCTTTTGGACAAACTTGGCTTCTCCCATGATGCTCTTTTTTAATTCTTCCTTTTGTACTCAAGTGTGGCTTTGAATGTGGCATCTGAAGCACCTGGGAAACATCTTGGTTCTTGACTTGAACAGTTTCCTTAGAAAAAGATGTAATTCAGAGATGGCTTTGCACAGGTCAGGTGCAAGATGGAGACTGAAAGAATATTGCTTGCTTAATGCCATTAAGACAGGTCAGGGGTGAGGAACAGAAATCTAAGAACTGTAAGAACTGGAGTAAAACTAGGTCAGTTAGGGAAAGAGGGCTGACCATGGGTGAGGGAAGAGAACTTCAAGAAAAACTTTCCCTCCCCCTCTCCAAAATGAGATCATAGTCTCTGTTTTGTTCATCTCCCCATTTCCTGAACCTCAGGAAAAACTGGGCTTTTATCCTACACCTTTCCTTGAGGTTTAGGCTGAAATAGTTTGTGACTGTGTCTGTCCCACTTCCTACTGAACCACTCATCACATGATTCATATTCCTTGCTGCGCAAGATCCTCATGGGGGAACTCTGGTTTCAGAAACTTCTCCTTAGGTATTCCCAATGCAGAGACAATTATTCAGTCATTGTAGGCTTTCTACCACATAATGGGCATTCAATCCTCCACAGTTCCCCTTCATCCCTGCTCTCCCTCCATTAACATATGTGCAAGAAAGGCACCTAACTTCAAGAAGTCATCAAGGATTTAAATTTAATGAGTGCCTGTAGCTAGACAAAAATAGGTCTCCTTCCACAACATTAAAATGCTCCCACTGTATGTGTCCATGTACTTTGGGTTTGTCTTTTACTAGATATTAGCTTTCCTAAGTTATTTGGAGAAATATCAATTCCCTCTACCATCAAGAGTATCTGCCAGATAAAAGCAGAAGAAGAAAAGAGTCAAAATAACTGAGTGTGTAGTATGACTACAAATTTCTGTGGTTTAAGGGTGTCTGCCAAATTTAGGTCATGGATATTTGTCTAAAAATGATAATTAGCAGACTGGAAAGGAGGGCAAATTGATGTACTTTATTTCCTGTGCACATCAACACTTCTGTTGATGACAAAGTTTGGAACAAAGAAGGTAGGGAAAGCTCTAAAGCTGACACAAGGTCTAATTAAGACACATCACTTATTTGAAATAGTTGACTATCACCAATAGTCATAATTTCACTCTCAGAGTAAGCTGAGGGGTTTTTTTATTATACTCAAAAAACCCCTTGTAACAGACATCCAGAGAGCATTTTTTTCGGACAGTGTTCATAAATACAGTCATCAGCTCCACTTAAAATGCTGCCAGAGTCATCCACCTGTATGCCAGTTTTACATGCATCTCCAAATATATGAAAATCTGCATTTTCTCAGTAGATTTGTTTGCAGATGTCAGATTCCATTTTTATCTCCTGGATAAACATCAACTGAAAGTGAGGAAAGTCCAGTACATTTAACTGTAACATATTCAGTCTGCTTACTTTAAAAGCATGAAAGAAGCTTGGGGAAAAAATGGACTCAAATTTAGGAATCTATGCAGAAACTTAATAGATATAAATATATACACACTTATATATATATATGTGAATGCACACATAACCAGATGCACAGTAGCCTTAGCATAGAAAAAAATTCTCCAGACTCTGGTTCTGTCAGACTTAGTAATACAGGTAAATTTGATTATTTTGGTATTTTTTTACAATAATTTTTATTCTTGTAGATTGACAATAAATTTATTTCTGTAATAACCTATTTAGCTATCTGTACACACAAAAATACACATTTGTATATTGATTTCCAGGGAATTTTTAAAAGAACTTATGTTAGGTGTACTGACTCTCAGTGAAGTTTGGATTTCTGAATAGCTCAAGTTCTCTAGAAAAATCTCAAATGCATTGTACAATGAGATAAAAGATGAAATGTATCAATGATTCCTCCAAGTCAAACAACAGAACTTTGGGTTTATGATCTTGTCTGTGCTACCCCCAATCCATCTGCCCAATAAATCACACAGAGTAAACAGCAGAGAACAGAGTCGGCTTATTTTGAGGATAAAGAACTACTGAAACCTTGTTTAGATTAAAAGACAGCAGTTCCAGAGAGAGTAAATCTGTCACAATTTATATTTAGCTTTTATGCCACCATTCTCACAGACCAAAACCCCAAGTTATATTCTCCTCTTTTCTTTTAAAGTACATCCAACCTGATGTCAAACATTCTTTACCACATTTCCTTTAGCTACTGTAAAATTCCATGCCTACTCAGAACTTGCCAACAATGATTTAATTAGCACTATTTATTTTTCTTTGCCAGATTTTCTTTTTTCTAGAGCGCACAAACAGCCTCAGTTTTACCTCCCAGGAATACAGTCTCTGTGTACATCAGCTGCTGAGGATCCATGACATTCAACAGAGCTATCTTGGGTTTAGATTTCACCTTCCCCTTTACTTGGCACAGTAACTCTGGAATTGAAGATATGTTTACTGGCTGTTTCACAGAAAGAAACAAGATGATCTTATAAAATCATTTAGCTTGGAAAAGACTTCCAAGACCACCGAGTCTAACCACTAGACCAGCACTAAAAAGCCCACCACTAAACCATGTCCCTCAGTGCCACCTCTGCATGACTTTTGAACACTTCCAAGGGATGGTGACTCCACCACTTCCCAGAGCAGCCTGTTCTGGGGTTTGACAACTCTTTCAGTCAAGCAATTTTTCCTAAGATCCAATCTAAACTTCCCCTGCACAATCTAAGGCCATTTTATTTTGTCCTTTCAAGTACTTGAGAGAGTGATAAGGTCCCCCCCCCCAGCCTCCTTTTCACAAGGCTAAACACCCCCAGCTCTCTCAGCAGTTCCTCGTAGGTCTTGTGCTCCAGACCCTTCCCCAGCTCTGTTTCCCTCTGGACACACTCCAGCACCTCAATATCTTTCTTTTAAAATGGGGCCTAGAATTGGACACAGGATGTGAGGTCTGGCCTCACCAGGGATGAGTACCAGGGGACAATCAGTGCCCTGGTCCTGCTGGCCACACTAATGCTGACACAGGCCAGGATGCCATTGGCCTTTCTGAAGCCATGTTTGTTTCTCCACAAAACACACCAGTTAAAATAAGTGTTGCTGTACCTTATTTGACATTCAAAAATCACTCTTCCTATTAAAGCTTTGGAAGAAGTACATAAAACAGGCCAGAAAAAGTTATTTGAAATATGATCCTAAAGCAGAATCTCCCTTGAGCAGAATCTGTAGAATTTTTGTGATTTCCAAACGGCTTTACATGAAGATTTTCTAAAAATAAGTGAGATGATATCTTCTATACCACTTAAAATTGAAAGACTATTTCTATATTTTGTAGCAAATTTCATACACAGCCACAATCTGCCATACCTGAATTTATCAGATGCAATTTCATACACAAAGACAAGCCAATTTAATAACCTGCTACTTAGTGCCAAAATTTTGTTACTCCCCCATTTCCTTCTCTATCCAGTCCCAACTGCACTCCTTCCACTTTATGCAGCCTTCTGACTAGGACTGGAAGTAAGCACCACATAAATCAGTTTGCTAATCTGGCAAAAAAAGTAGCACAGCAGAAGAACTGGTATTTTGCCAGGTTAGTGCATTGGATGGCTCACAGTAATAGAGCTGACAAGCAGCAGAATTGGAGCAAAGGAAGGATCAGAACTCTGCAGCTAAGCTAAAGGTGGGGATAGAGCAACGCTTCCACTGGCACGTGTTAGTGACTCAGAATAATGGTTTTTTTGCCTAGGTATAAAATGGCCACTGTATTTTCTGATAACATGGATAACAAAGAGCTATTCCTACTGGAAAAGCCTTCCATGGGCAGCAGATGCCTTACAGCTTTCCTTAAGCAACTAGATTGAAAGTGAAGATCTGCATGGCCCACAACCTGCATCCATGGCAATATGGAGCCTGTAAGTCTAAAGAATATGTATCAATAACAGTACCAGACCACACTATAACACATACAAAAACATATTACTAATTTAAGCCTGTTTGATGGTGAATTTTTTGGTGGTGTGAAGGCCATTCTGGACCCAGTGTTTTCTTTGCACTGGATTTAAGACAAACTTCCTCTCATTGCATGATAAGCAAAGATGGTAATAGCTAGAGAAGAGTTTCTTTCAGAATTTCTCACTGCAGTTGACCACTAAATAGTCAGCAGTTTGATTAAAAAAACCCCAAACCAGTAGATGTTGTATTCTGTATGTTTGAAATAGAGAGCTGTAATGGCTAAGCACAGCTTTGATGCAACAAAAGAACTCCAAAGGAAAGGACTCAGTGACTCCAGAAAGTACTTAAATTGAGTTTTAACAACAAATTCAGCAGAATAAATGACAATATAGAAATATGCATTGTGAAATCTGAGCATAGCATGCCACTCCTTCAGATCTGTTATTGGAATAATCACTGTTAACAATACTGATTTTAATCTATTTATTCAGACTGAGAATGTGAAAAAACCCCAGACTTCTCCTTTTCCTCTGAAATCAAGAAGATACTTAAGTCTGACCAAGTATCTTAATTTCTCACCTCCTTGTATGGTGATATAGAACCTTCTCTGACAGCAACCACAGACAGCACAGTTCGTTTTATTGTGTCAGAAGGTTCTTCACTGGGACTAGAGAAGATGGATATGGAGACAATAAGAAAAGGAAATCAGTTTCATAGCCCAGCTTCAATTGAATGTGTTTTCCTGAAGCAAGGACATTCCACTTAGAGTGGTATCAAGCAATGATGTGAACAATGATCACAAGTATGAGAGCTGGAAACAGGCTTCCGACAGGAAGAAGAGACCTCAAGGGAGAAATGAAATTTGCTATCTTTAGTACAAAGGTAAAGAATGATCAGATGCCAGAGCAACTGTTTCAGGAGTGGGGTTTTGGCCCTTTATTTGCAGACTTTGTTAGCTTGTGCTGAGTAGGGATACTCTTCCATCAATGGTTTGCAGTGCAGTCTGATTCCGTGGGCTGCTCCTATGAGGATCCAGTACCCAGCAGCCATCACTGTAGGTGACGCCTGCAGTTGTTTGAACTTCCTTGGGAAACCCACAGAGACTGCTAGGATCAGTAAAGTGTAGCAACAACAATTCCCAGTGCTACAGAAGCTAGAGAGAGCAGTTGCATCTAAGCACCTTGAAAAGAAATCTAGGAGAAAACAAATTGACTGCCAAATTGACCAAAATGAACTTCCATTTATCTCTGCATTCTAATGGCAGCTTATGAATAATACGCTCTATTTCAGGACAATTTAACATAGTCAGCTTCAGTACTGCTGCTGGATCACTTGAAATGATCACCTGAAGGCCTGATGTTAGACAACTCACAATACAGAAGGACATGCTTCCTTTTCTTAAAAAACAGCTTGTCTTTTGAGACCTGTTAACTTGTGACCAGTAGAAATACCAATACTTTGTGAACGTTTTAGAAAGTCAAGGAGGCAACAATACCATCATGTGACTTGGACTAATCACAGCAAAACTTGTTCTACATCATTACATGAGTATTAAACATAAATTCAGTCTTCCCATCCTTTTGTGTTCCCTTAAGAAGAGTCTGATACAAACCAGGTACCTTTGGCACCACCAGTAAACAAACAAATAAATAATTGGGTGAATTTCTCTGATGGCAGCCAAGTCCTTTCACTCCACCAACAATACTGTTTAGAAACACCAGCCAAACACAATGTATGTATATAAAGAATTCCCTTTTTCTTATGTGACATACTCATGGCAGAATGAAATTGTGCAGTTCTGTTAAAAAGTATTTTTACACTTAGAGCCACTAAAACCTGTATTTTCCTTAGTTTGCTAAAAAACCACCCCACATTATGAATTGTGCTTTCAGATGTAATACTTAATCTGTTACATCTTAGCTTGAGTTTTATTGCCTGATTTCAACAACTACAAACATCTGCAACAACACTGGCTTAAATGAGTGGTGTTCTGGGGGTAGTCTTAGGGCCTGTTTCACTGCAAATTTATTAGTCCACAAGTAGGTATTTTATGTAATATGTTCTGCAAAACTTACAGCCAAGTGGAGAAACCTCGGTTAAAATGAATAAATAAATAATTCTTTTTATGGCACCCTCTGTCTTCAAAGCACAGTTTCCATTAAACCAGGGCTCAATTAAGCAAACCAGGCTCTCTGTGACTAAGCTGAGAATCATTTATGTTATGACATATCTTCCAAAAAAAAAAAAAAAAAAAAAGAAAAACTCAAATTCCCTGGTAATCCTGCTGCTCTTGCTTGATTAAGATACTAGAACTGACAGAAATTTTTCCATGAATGAGGTAGGAGTTCGCTAGCAAACAGGAGAAGAAATGTTAAAAGGAAGGACACTGTGAAAAACATTCTTTTCCCTTCTGCTAACTCTTTATAATCTATTTTTATAGAAAGCATATAGAGAATTTTATATAAGCTCAGGGATATAGCTATTTTTCCACTTCATGTTCCATTCCTGTGGCAAGAGACATGCAGGTTTAAATTAATTCTACATAAACCTGTATTAATTCAGGCTCTGTACCTGAATTTTCCTCAAAGGAGGGATTTGTTGAGATAGCCAGTGACAGCACTGCTCCTAGAAAATTGCTGAGATAGAAAGAAAGAGGTGGGCTCAGGAGTCAATATTCTTCAAGGTCTTCTTCCTACTTCTACCATGAAATTCCCAATACCCTCACTCTGAAGATATCAATGAAGCTTCCAGGGACAAAGCCCCAGATTTTTAACCTTGCATACCTCTAAAAAGAAGAAGAAACCATGACTACTAGACTTGCACTTCCCAGAAGTACACAAATTCACGGACACTTTCTTCTTTGCATTTGAACATAATATATTCAATCTACTTCACACAGATAAGAAATAAAGAGTAGAACCATCAAAGCAAAGCTTGTCACATAACTTGAGGTTTAGGTGAGTCTTGCAAGAGATTCTAGATCAGACAGAAATGGAGGCTTACGAAAATGCAACTGTTCAGACCAAGAGTACCCAAAAATGGAAGCACCAAAGTTTTAGTATCCTTACATGAGGCACAGGCTTGCTTTCCACAAGGAGATTTTTCTTTACTTTGTAACCTGCCTTGGGTTCATTACATTTACAGTTACCTTGGGAACAGGGATAGCAAAAGAACCAGAAAATATTATATTGCTGTTTCATACAGCATTGTCCCCTACTTTAAATCCATAATTTATTTGGCTACAAAAAGTTTGCAAAAAACATTGGTTTAGTAGTTCTGTATTCTGTAACTTTTAAACCTTCTTGTCTTTCTCCTTTTTTCCTTGCTTTATATGTATTTTCACTGAAGTGGAAAACATTGGAACCATGCCAAACTAAGAAAATTATGTAGAGAAACATTTTGAAATACATCACATTTAAATAATCTTAATTTTTTCTTAAATTTAAGTCGTCAAATTTTAATTACCTTGTAATTAAATTTATTCTGTATAGACTTCTAACTTCAAAATCCTACTGTATTAAAAACAACATATAAATTGCTGGCACTGAAGTACCTTTATAATTAACAAAAAGAAATAGGCACTTTTATAGTGCTTCACCTTCTCCTCTGGGAAGAGATGAATTCTGTCCTGAAATAGCTTATTTCCCACCATTCACTTGGAAATGTCTAAATAATTTCAGACACAGCCATCTAACTGCAATCTAACATTGGCTAACTGCATTGCAGCAATGAATTTATTTATTGCTAGCACAACATTCACAACTTGCTCATTACCACTTTGCTGTCCACTTTTACTTTTCATGCTGAAAAAGATCAATTTTGTTTTATCTTAACCAATATATGCCAAAACCATATGGTAAAAATGCAATCAGAAATTGTTCTTTGAACCCCTTAGGGACCTGGTTGATTCCTCAACAGCACATTTTTTTCCAGTCTGTCTCATAAAGCAAAATAAGCAGAACATAAAAACTGTAGCCTTACCTGAGTGCTTGAGGAAGGTAATTCCCATCCCTGTATTACAAATACACAGAAATGGTGCAAATTCTGAATGAGAAAGGATACATTCGTATGGCTCCTGTTCTTGTTCCAATTGCCAGAATTTTCTGAACTGGGTCAAAAGCTAAGGCAGTGGGTAGGTAAGGAAAACCATGACGAACCGTCTGAAACAGAGCAAAGGAGAAAAGTGACTGAACTGCAAGAGAACAGCATCAATGCTTCATGCTTATGTTTTTCTGTATGTTGTAGCATTTTCAATACATTTCAGGAGAAGTATTTAAAAAGATACAGTATTTCGAGTACAGAGGTGAAACTTGTTCATATGAATTTCTAGTTATGCTTTTCACTCAGTAATATTTTAAATGGTTTTATTGCAAGAAAGTATACTGCAAAGTATATGTTATTATACAACTGGTATATATTGCTGAAGTGGTATGCTGAAAGATAACCTTAATATGCAGGGCAGCTGAACTGTAAACTGAAAAAAAAAGACACATAATATGCTTTCAAAACATTCAGCCTCAACAGAACAGCTCCAGCAGAAAGAAATGGAATATGTCCAGGGGAAAAGACCCAATAAACCAATAAACTGAATCGAGTCTATGAGGAAAAAACCCTTAATATCAATTTAAAAAACAAAGACGCCAGAGAAGATGTTCTCAAAATGAGCAGCTGAACCACTCACCCTTTCTTAATCTTTATTTACAATACTATGCTTTTAATTCTAATTTTTGCAGAAATACTTTGGGGAATAAATAAACTGAGCATGATACAACACATCCTTGAAGACTGTCTCAGTATTTTAAGTTACCTTAACCGCGAGGTTATGACCAACATGACTTGCCCAATCTTATGAGGAAGAATCAGATGAGGGAGAACACTAACATAAGAACAAAAGTGAAAATAACAAGACACATTAAAAACCCCAAGACACATAAAAAATACACATAAAAATGAACTGTAATAAATTTTTTTGTGTGGGCCTGCTTTCCTAAAAATGGACACAAAATGCTATTTTTTAGTATAATAATAATAACGGTTTATATTATTTAACAAAATAAAACCTTGAAGTCTAGGACTGACTCTTTTTTTAGTAAGTGGTTGGGATTGGAGAGGAAGTACTTTGAACTGAATGAATTTGAACTTTTTAAGCTGTTTTCCTCTTCCCTGAAATTATCTAGCTCAAGAACTATGTCTGCTGAAGCATTCAGCAGTCCCTATGGAACAACGTCAACAAAAGGGACTCCTTAATTGCAGACCTGTTGAGTAAAAGGCAGCTGATGATTCCACAGCTGTATCACTCCAACTCCTCCATTACAGCTGGAAACACTTGAACTGATAGTCACAAGCAGTTTGGGAACAACCAAATGTATGTTTTTCAGCAAATAACCACTTCCTTAAAAGAGATCTTACTTGTCTTGTATATTAATTACTGCTGATAAGGGAAGTTGTTTAAAGAATGTCTAATTATTAGTTTCTAGGCTGAAAAAAACCCCCAGAAGCATATGCTACTTCAGTAAGCTGTAGAAAAGTAACTCACTTTTAATGTTAATGTAGGCATTTATCAAAGACCCCAGTTCTGTATCTGGTTTGGTTTGTTTTGTGTTTTGGAGTTTTTTAACTTTCTAAAGTATCAGAATTACTCAAATATAAAGTTTTTTTATTCTGCTATCTAAGCTGGGACCAGACTTACACACCCTAGAAGTGGTTTTACCTCTCATGTCACAAAAATAGAAGGAATCATGGATTGTAGTATTTTGTAGTGTGATGAACATGTAGCATTACTAATCTGCTATTATATTTGAAATTTTTGTATTCGGATGAACAAATGTTCTTCCTTATCTGAAAAAAACTTTATTTTCACCAATTATCCTTTTTTAATTATTTATTTTAGAAAGACTCTCTATAATAAAGTTTGAATTCCTATCAGTTCCAGTCACAGTAAGCTTCTCTGATGTTTAGCTATGACTGGAGTTTTCAGTGCTATTTTTAAGATCTAAGAATACAAAGATAAATATTTTTAAAGAGCTATTTGCATCCTTGCCTACATATTTAGGATCTGCATTGTATTTTCAGTATTTCTGCAATCTAGAGTTAGACTTCCCATTTGGAAATTTTAATTGGGTCCTGTATTTGAGATAGAACTCTGTTTTAAAAGAACAGTGATGTACATCTTTTCAGGATCATAGCTCAGTACAATTTTTGAACTCTAGGATTGACTCAAAAGTGCTCTTTCCATTTTGCAGCCATTTTCCAAATGTGAGTATTTAGACTAATTCCAATTAGGAGGCTTTTGTGACTGCAAAATTCTGCCATTTGTAAAATACTTCTAAAAATTTGTTGAAATCTACTGAACATCCAAGTAAATTACACCTTTCAAATAAAATATTTATATTTATTGGGATCCCAAAAGAACAAAACCATTTTGGAAGGAAAATCAAGTTATACATGTTCTTCCTTATCTGAAAAAAGATGTTAGGGCAGAAAAAGATGTCTCTATAACTGAGGGTTTGGCCCAAATTAGTGCAGCCTCAGAAATTATTCTGAAGATTAAACCTATTACAAAAGAATATGGAAAATCTTTAACACTCCAAACTCTCAGGTCCTCAGCTTTGGTCCAACAAAAGCTTTTTTGGTCCTTTCTTTTTCAAAGGCTGTGAGAAAGATTGACATGAAAAGCCAGCACTTGGAGTAGACCTGTCAGTTGTGCTTTGATACAGCCCGAGTGAGCCTGAGTGTAAGGATGAGTAACACTTCTAGAACTGTGGCTGGGCTTCCTTACAGGATTTACCAACACATATGAAAAAGAAGAGAAGGCCACAAAATTAACTTGATCTTAGGGTGACAAAAAAAAAAAAAAAAATTCCTGTTTTATCTGAGTTATGTCCAGTAGGAACAACAGAGAACAAAACTATCAATGGTGCTCAGGAATGCAAAATGAAGTAGTTGGGGTCAACAGCAGGCAAAAGCAGAAGTATAGTTAAAAATCAATCTGTGTGCAAAGAAATATAGGGGGGCCTAACTACCCCAAATACCCCAGGAAAGAAACTGCCAATAAAATAAAAGGGAGAGAGAAAAACCAGACAGCAGATGGAGCCAGGACTGCTTTTCTCCACTTTATCCAGCTTCCTTTTATGTTTCCTTTTTGGGCACGCTGTCTCTGGAGGCAGTCTGTGCTCCCTAGGACACACAGTTTCTGCGCAATATGCAAAACAATTTACTTGAAACAGAACAATTACAAATGCAGATACAATTTCATCATAAATCTGTGTTCAGCATAGTTATTTTCTCTTAAATTCTCTTTTAAATCATTTTAAGCGGTGAATTGGATATATATATCATTAAAGTAATCTTTACACAAACAATTTACCTAAATTAATATAGGAAATTGATTATTTGGGCTTGCTAGTAATCTACCAATGAACATTTTAATATCCTGTACAGAACATAATGGTATTTTTCAGTCTAAGATACCATGATATATTTCATTAGCTGAAAAAAAAAAAAATGCACTGGTACTAATATGCAATATCCAGTATAATTGTTCACAGGGTGCATAATGCAATCCTTCACTGTAAGTTTTCTTAATGTTTCTTCTGTAGCAGTTTATATCAGATTTCAAAGACACCTTTTTAATAAAAGTAATTATAACATTCTCTAAATCGCTGCAGAAAACACAGAACTAGATAAAATTTTAAACTCTATCAACTAATAGAGTTTATAGGCAAAAGTGTTTCTGAAGGTTTGCATAAAGTTAAAATTTGTAACTTTTCTATTAATATTTTATAGATACCCTGTTTCATTTAACATCTGACAACAAAAATGATTTACTTAGGTAAATAATTTTTGAGAATATGTACATTTGCTAAAATTTAACTACGTAGTCTAAACCTGTGGCTCAGTCTACTTCCACATTGTCACCAACACACCACGTGCAAAAAATGTCATTGAAGAATAATTGATTGGATTACAGAATAGAGGATGAAGTGTTGACTGAAACCTCTCCAGCCTCTTGCTCAGCTATGTCGGAAATTAAAAAATGTCAATGATTACAGCATTTCCACCACTTCAATACTATTTTTAGTATTGTGGTGCTCCAAGACTGTAGTGATAAAAATGAGTGCTTATACAAATGAGCTGCCATGTATTACATCACTGCAAGACCATGACATCCCTCATTTATGGATCCCTGTGTCTGTAATCTCTGATTGGAAAGACTGATCCTTTCTCATGAAAAATGGAAAGAGGACAAGGTATCAGCAGGCTTCCAACCAAAGTAAACAACACAGGAGAGATAAATTTTTTATTAGTTAAATTTTCATTTCTTGAAGTAATGCTTTTTGTAAAAATCACAGCTAAGCTGCAATTTTCAAACCCAAGCTATTGATTACATCTAGCTCTCAGCCTCTAATACGAACCAGGGCTTCTGAGCATATTCAAAGAATATTCTAAAAAACTACTTTTTTTTTTTTCCTTACCTAAAGATACCCACAGATAGTTTTTTTTCCTTGGTGTAAAGCTAGAAACACTCATCTGAAAAAAGCCATTTGCAAAAGGGACTCTGGACCTGCAGACTGGGAAAGCTGATTGCTATCCCTGACAAGGTGATAAAATAAAGACTAACAGAGCACACAGACAAAGATTGTTGCAGAAGTCAGCAGAGCTTCTTCAATGGGAAATCATGTCTGACTAGTTCTCTCTAATTCTGTGAAGCTGTCAGCATGCAAGTAAAGGGAATATGAATATACGTAAGTTTTCCAAAAGCCTTCCAATAATATTCCACTGCAATGTTATTAGAGAAACAGAAGTGTCATGGGACTGAAGAAATTTCTTTGTGGACAGAGAGCCAGTTAGATCACAGAAAACAAAGGAGAGAGTTTTATGGATTTTTTACCACGAAGAAAATTCACAAGTAGAGTTCTCCATGCTTGGTCCAGTCTTTAATGACCTATAAAAGATAATGAACCCTGAAGTCTCTGAGATCATAGCTAACAACAAGCTCCTTTGGATAGTGAAATTCAGTACTACCAGTGACCAGCTCCTGAAAGACTTCATTAGAGTGACTTAAGTGGGCAAGAAGTTGATAAATGAGCTTCAGAGTGGATAGATGTAAGATACCTAGAAGAAAAAAAAGAAATCTTAACTAGATCTGCACAATGCTGAAATTGGAACTAGCATTTACAACTCAGCAAAGTAATTTTTGGGCATGGTTGTCATTCCTCTGAAATATTTGGTTTAATGTTCAACAGCAACCCCAAAAAGCCAAGTAATATTGGACATCATGAGGAAGAGCATAAGGAATAACACAGAGGGCATCATTCTGCTGCTACAGAAAGCCTGTGTGAGCCCATTGACTGAGGGCTGTATGTGGGGAGATGTGACTAAGACTTCCACAAACAAGTGAGTGGGTAAGCTAAACATATGTGGCAAAGCCATGGAGGTATTCAAAATAAATTAAAGATTAGTTTAAAATGGTGGGGGAGGGGGAATGGGACAAATTCATTGACATGATTAATAAATGGATTTTAAAAGGACCAGCTAAAGATACTCCCTCCAACATATCAAATCCAGTGATGGTGAATGATGGGAGATTGGAAAGGGAATGGACTGCAGAAAGTGATGTAATTTATTACCCTCCCTAAGTGCCAATTCCGCTGCCACTGTCAGAGACTGGCTGCTGGGAGATATGGACCATGGGTTTGTCTCAGCAGGCCATTTCTTATGAGCTTATTATCCTCGCCAGTAGCAGTGAAACAGAGGGGAAGAAAAAGGAGATCAGTATTGGTGGAGAAAAATACAGTAAAGAAAAAAACATGGAAAATGCGGGCACAAAAGAAAAGTGTTACTAAAATAGGAATATTGGGGTAGGAAGAAAATATATGTATAAGAAAGAAGCAGAATTTCATAATCTTTCCCTACAGAAACTTCTGGTATAGAAGAATAATACTTTTAGTAGGCAAATTTGGTTTGTTGTTTAATTTTTGAAGTATGCAACTTGCTTCGTTATAAAATGTCACTTAATTAGCTATGGTAGAATTTTAAGAAAGTAGCTGTCCTGGACATAAAGCAGACTTCAAATACAGCCTGAATTTTAAAAGTTTAGTTTCACAAATATTACACACTGATATTTATATGAAAAATAAGAGAGATTTTAGAGTATTTGAAATTAACTTAAATGTTATACATTTTTTATACAGTGAACGTTCAAAATATTTTTTTCTGTAACAAAGATCTCTGCAGACACTTCAGAGATGTGTTTTTCCACTGTCATTTTCAGTTCTCTAAGCTAGATGCTAGACTATTAAATAAGGATGGTCCTATTTAGATGTGATTCATATAGATACAAACAGCCAAGCTAAGCAAACCACAGGGGAAAAATAAGGCCTTCTGAATTTCAAAAAACATTCTCCTCATGGTTGTCCTTTGAAATACACTGTAGCGTATCAAAAATACAAAATTAATATAATTTACACAGGAAAATCCACAAATAAATAAAATTACATTGATCCATAAGCTTCATTATCTCCAGCTCAGGTGAGGTTGGAAGGGAACTCTGCAGACTGTCTGCAGAGTCCAATCCCTCCTGCCAAAGCTAAAGGGGTTGAATTTTAATATCGCTTTCTGGATCTATTTAAATCAGTGCAGCTATGGCCAAGCAACTGCTTGGCACTTACACCATCCAGCTACATCCTCCACAGCACTGAGTTACAGCATAATAAGTTACAGGGTAATACAGGAATATTACCACCCCAAGAGAGGCATTATGCCCTTTGGAGAAATCCCAGGTCCAAGGGAGAATGATGTATGCAAAATTCTTTCACCTCTTCTCTTCCTATTCTTTCTAAAAGAACTCTCCCAAGTCCAAAAACAAACAATCAAACAAACAACAACAAAAAAACCCAATACAATAAACCCCAGGCAAATATACAAAAAGGGAAGAAAAAATGAGGCCACAATGAAGGAATTGCACCCCCTGCACAGTAAATATGGCATCATGTACTGCCCACTATTGCCATGTAAACTGGCAAGAAGAAACAGGGCATCAGCATGTGGAAAAATGTCCTGATTGTTCATACAACTATATGTACCCTTGTCTTTAATGTAGAATTATAAGAAACTCCCAACCCTAGACTACTGATTGCAAAGTTCATTTTGGCCTACCTACTGAAGCAAGACTTCAGTCCACCAAATGGAAAACCTTTATAATCAAAGTAATTCAAACAGCAGCTCCATTGATTTTGTCATTGCATCATTTAACTGTATTACTCTAGAACCTGAGACAGGCTGGTTCAGAATATCATCTGCCTGATGGAGATCTGCTTCAGGGGCATGTACAAGAACTGCAAAATCATTCAACTTATCTGATAGCCCTGAAAGAGAAATATTTTTGTCTTCACTATGACTGTGGATACAGAGAATAAGATAATTTTGTAACTTTAATGAGAAATTAAACAAAAAGAAAACTGTTTTTATTAAGTTTACATCAGACCAACATAACAATTACACTAATTAATTTTGCATGACTTCCCATTTTTGGATTTTCTGCAACTTCACTACTTTAGACTAATTATGTTCTGTTATGGCTGATTGTGGTTTCTGCTCCGAAACAAATGCTTCGGTTGCTGCTTTCAAAATATTTTGTTTTTAAAAAAACCCAGCCATGCTGGGGGATTGAGAAAATGTTACTGCTGTGATAAATTTCTTGAAGGGTGGGAAGTTTGGTCTGGGGAATGGCAGGGGAGGAAGCTAGAGAAACAGAGAGTTAAAACCACTTTGATACAAAGATAATCTGTATTATTGGTTTATTCCAGCGAAAATCTGTTTTGCAATGTAAGTTGGCTTTCTTGTATACAAATGGTATTACCAGTTCATTAGCAGCATTTACAATGTTGTTTACTATTTAATACAAATTCATAATTAATCTTCTCCCACCTTCTTTCTGTATACATGCTGTATGCAATTTATAGATATTTTTTTTCTGATGTTGAATTGAGAACTTAATCTGAAAATAACAGCCAGCATCTCACCTCACACAGGGTGAAGGTATATTCCAAATGAAATGCAGATATTTTGTGGCAGGTTTTTACCCTCTCACAGCAGTGAAATCCAGCAGATCCTGCACATCACTGTCCCCCTCTGCGTTGCCTATGAAGGACACAGCTCAGACACCAAGGAAGACAGCACAGCCCAGGATCGGAAGAACCAGATCTCTGTTTACATAACCACAGGCCACTTTTCCTGCCCTTGCCTCATTCAGGGAGCATTTCAAAATATATGCAGGGACAAACAAGGAATAAAGCAGGGATCTGTGGACTCAGTAAAATTAAGTTTCATCCACAGCTACATGGAATGTATCTGTAACACAAGTGATGATGGACAGCTGTAACTGAGAGCACATCTCCACCCTGAAGGGATACAATGGATGGAACAGGATGAACGAAGCAGAGATGAGCATTCATTAATTTATTATTATTTACTATTTTTGTGATGTCCAGTGGATAACACAGAGATCTTCTCACAGGAACTGTTGCAAAGAACACAAACAGAATAGCATTCATCCTCCTCAAATGTTGTATACTGTTCAAAACAAATGTGAGGCAGGACAGGAACAAAATATAAGCAGACACTTCAAGAAAATAAAAATATGCAGTAAAGACTAGATTGCCTCACATATAGACATAACTGGATGCTAGCTGAATAAGGGACCTGACTTCTGAGTGTCTGACCTCACGGCATTCTTACATAACAGACTTCTAAATGAAACAGAAGCAATTATTTTTAATTTGTTGGATTCAAATTCTGAAAAAATTCATGCTACCATACACACATGAATCTCCTTATACACACCAGAGAATTCAGTAAGTCTCCTTCTGAGTCCATGCATTCATTAACCCAAAGCCTTGAATACTGAGGTTGTTTTTTTTCAGTACTATATACAACTTGACTTCAAAGGAACCATAAAGAGTGCACCTCCTCAGACTTTGACCCTAGCTACAGGTGACAGATTGTGTCTAGTACTTTTTTTTATTCATAGTCTTTGCTGGTGATCTGCTAGGAATGGACACAGCACTGCACAAAGATAACATCTCATTACATTTGAGCACACTTGACAGCCATCTGTACCTAATAATATTGCTTTCTCTCCTCTTCACAGATGCACATTACTTGTATTTCTAATCCTACAATCCTCTAATTTTCCCCTATAATGACTCTAATACACATTGTGACAAATTAATATACCCCACAATCTACTTTCATAAGCACTTTTTCTTAGAATAGCCAACAGACCACTATATTCATGTAGTTTAGGAACGTGTATTAGTTCACTCTCTACTGCTTCCTTTTCTCGGTTTATAAAGTGAATATACTAACTTTTCACAGTATTTTCACAGAGACTTCAAGAAGTGTTTTGGGCATAAATCGTACACCAGGGAGTATCAGCTGTCTCAGAACAGGAAGCAGATACGAGTGGATATTCAATCTAAACGAATGAGACTGCGGTCTGTCTTGGATTTAGTCTAGCTCCACTGAGGACAGCTGCACGTTTTACACAGAATATGCATTTCTATCAGGAAAAAAAATATTTCTATTTTTAGCCAAGAACCTCTAAGTAATTTCTTGGTCATTTATTTAAAAAATTAAGTGTAAATATTTTTCTTCCAGAAGTAAGTAGGGGGCAAAGTTGCTTATGCAACTAACTTTTGACGTGACAGCTCCTCAATCACTGTGAGCTAACCAGTCTGAATTTCCTCCATCGCTCCTACAAGAGATTAAAAATTGCTTTTCCCACTGCAATAGTGAGAAAAATTCTCATTAACCACCTGGTGACCCTCAGGTGAGGAATAATATAGCCAGTGTTCCCACTAGAGTTGGAGTTGTTCAGCCTGGAGAAGAGTAGGCTCCAGGGACACCTTGGAGCACCTTCCAGTACCTAAAGGGGGTTAAAATAAAGCTGAAGAGGGACTTTTACCAGGGCATGTAGTGATAGGACAAGAGGAAACAACTTCAATTTGTTTACCCTTATCCTCTTGTCCTAAAAGAGAGTAGATTCAGATTAGATATTGGGAAAAAATTCTTTACTATGAGGGTGGTGAGGCACTGGCACAGGCTGCCCAGAGAAACTGTTGATGTCCCATTCTTAAAAGTGTTCAAGGACAGGCTGGATGGTGCCTTGAGCAGCCTGGTCTAGTGGAAAGTGTCTGTGCCATGGCAGTGGGGTTGGACATGATCTTCCCACATCTATGATCCCATGGATTAAGAAAAAAACACCAAAAAACTCCCAAACCAGCAACCAAAAAAAAACCCCACTTGAAATGGGACACAAAATTAGAGGAAATATCTTAACCTTTAGGTTTCCCTTTGTGAAATCAAGAGTTGAACTCAGCGATCCTCAAGGACCCCTTGGAACTCAGGTAATTTTTTCATGGTTAAAAATGCAAGGTCAACCATAAAAAGCAAAAACAATTAAAAAATACATGAAATAATCTATGCAGTATGAATTTGTTCTCCTCTTGTAGAGATTAATTAAATTATCCTCTTCTGCCATAGTACAGTGGAGCCAAAAATCCATCTGTAGTCATTTGAGACAGAAAGGAAATTCAGAGTCATTCTGGCTATCTAAGGTGGACATATAAACAGAACAACTAACCTAAAGATCACTCTGCAACTGTGCAGAATATGTGCAACAGAATGTGATAACAATGGGAGGCCTAATGGGAAGACATGGGATAAGTTAAATATGATAAAAAGAAAAACAGATGCAAAGCAGGTCAAGCTGGAAACTCAAAACAGTGGACCCTGAACATTTTGGATTTTCTGTGGCATCTATACTGCAGGGATAATATCATTTCCATCTCACAGAAATATTATGAAGGTCAATTCATTAATGTTTATAAAGCTTTCAGAACTACAGTGGTGAGCACTTCTGTTGCAAAAGTCCATGGGGAACTTAATATTCAGGCATGCTTTGAGTTTTAAGTACGCAAAGAAATATTGAAGTACTTTCCTATGAGCAAACACTATTTGTTCTGCTAAATTAAACCTATAGAAGAAATATGGGATCATGTAATTCAAAGTTGTCTGTGCAAACAAAGTTATTTAAGAAATGTGGAACTTTTTGAGTGCTTTATTCAGCAACCTTGAAAGTTTTGAAATAATTTTGAAGATGTAATTGCATGTGTTGGCCATGAAGGGTGTGCAATACTTCATTTAGGATTAATAATGCAAAAATACAGATATTTGCACAAAAAAACCCAAACAAGTGAATCCAGTTATGCTACTATAGGTACCTTAAAATCTTCAAAATTTGTTCAAAAGAAGGTTTTTATGTGCTATGCTCTTTCCCATGGGTAAGTCCTATTTCTAATTAATACAAACACTTAAAAATAAGAATAGATTATGTTCATCTTTAATGAAATTTAATGAAATCACTATAATCTAATTTAGAACTGCCATTTATGATTCTGTAGTTTCAAACAGAATTAGGTTCTGCACCTAACTTCAGATCCAAACTCTGGTATATAGGAAAAAAAAATCCTTCCTCACATTATTTTATTTACCACTTAAGTACTAAATGTACTCTGAGAACTCACAAGTAAAAGCTCGTACTAATTTTAAAACGGGTTTTCAGTAAAATGTAGCAATTTGCAAACATTTTATTTTTTGCTCTCTGTATGACCTTAGCAAGGAAACAAGACAGATTAACCAAACAGCTCAAACTGACTAAAACACTGTGGATAGGTTATAACAAGGATTTTTGCGTTTTTAATACTTCATAACCAAAAATGTGCTCCTGTAGGATTGGGCTTAAATTGCCATTCCAAAATTCATCTTCTCTCTGTTATCACTGAACTATAGTGTCATGTTGCATTTGCAGCTAAAATACCTACTTGGCTGTTGTCAGAAGGACTAAATGTTTATCTTCATAGGTTGATAAAATAAAGTATTATGATCTATAAACTCTGGGAGTTAAAATTTAAGACCACCTGACAGGAAATCCAGAAAATGAAGGTATTCAACTCATTGGCTGTATCTTGAAGGCCTGTTTTTGCCAAACATAAGCAGGATTAGGAAGGCACAATTGCAATTGGCCAGGGGATTCCATATCAGTTTTAACAAAAGCCTAAAACTGTACTGGCCTCCATGGGTTTTGCATAAAGACTGGATAATGAACATAATGAAACTATGACTATACTATCAATACACACAATACAGCAAGAGTTAAAGGATGTTTAATGCATTGCAAGACTACCCAGTAATAACACTGCAGACCAGTTTGGAAAAGAACAGAAATCTCATGCTTTGGGGTTTAAAGGCAGTGCATAACCATTTGGGAAGCAATTCTTTGAGAAGATTAAATTGCCAGCTCTTGGACCTTTTCATGGGTAATCAGTTGCTGTGCACAGCAAAAGAAAATGTGTTAGAGTAGATTAATTGTATACCTGGTAAAGTACAACTGTTACTGTGCCCTTAACTGAGGCCTTGATTTCAAAGTTATTAACCTCATGCTCTACAAAGTCAATTCAACTCTATGATTGTTCTCCAAGAAAACCCTGAGTAGTTCTACATGGGAGACCTATTTTCATGAGGAACAAGTACATCACACACCAACAAAATGTACATCTTCATTCTTATTCAGTTTTTTCCCAACTGTGTCATCCCCTAACAAGCAACCTTCTGAAAAAGCAATAAAAAAAATTTATGTTCTGTCTGCTCAAAGTTCTAGTTAAATGATTTATAACATCCTAACTGTGAGCTTCTCACTTCCTTTATTAATAGCAGATCTTTCCCCAGTGCCATGTTTTAGTTTCTGGATGGTCTGGACAAACACAGGTGAGCCTAAAAATGCTTACCAGAGAAAAAAAACCCAACACATATACAGGGAAAATACAAAGAAGCAAACCCAAGGAAATTAGGTCTATCTCAATTAAAATTAACAAAGACTTCAGCAGCTTATTCTGTTGGATCATGCCTAGTTTTAGGATGATGCTGCTATCTCACACGTTCAATTCAACTAATGTGAACTATAATCAATATTTTCATGATTTGCACTTGGATACCAAATCCCAAGAGCAGCCCCTAGATGCAGCCTAAACTGTACCTCAGCTTCCTGCTGTCACAAAATAGGTAAGACAATATTTCACATTGCTTGAGTACTTTGAAAATGGTGCCACTGATTCATTATTACAGCTACCAACATCTAAATTTATCATGCTTAAAACAGGACATAGCTATTTCATACGTAATAGTTTCAAGAATATTTCATTCTTTCAATAGGGAAGATCACATTAATGATTTAAATATAAATGCCAAAAGTAACTCATTGAGAGCATCTCGATGTAAAATATTCAGTTTACTTCTGTTAAACTCTAATCTGTATTGCAAAAAGACACTGTGGTCATAACCAATCTAAAAATGCCACAAAATGGAGAGCTGGCTTTCAGGTGTGTTACAAATGAAATCAGGAGTGTTATCGTTCAAAACAGCGTTCTGCTAGAGGATTGGATCTGTCTTTTCAGTCAAGCAGACCTCCCACAAACTTCAGAAAGGCAACTTATTTACATAAAAACTGCAGGGAAAGGCCCTTTAATTCTTAAGTATGAGTCAGCTTTTATGTTTCACTTCTAAATGAGAATTTTTATAATCAGAAAAGAAAACCAGTCTGAGGTGCTACTTAGGCCGTTAGCCCAGATGCCTCGACGCTGCAGATCACAAACCAAAACTGCCATCAGCTTTACCCAGTTCTGCGTGCAGCAGGATCACAGATCCTTAAATATGCAGCCCATATAACTTATGTAACCAAGCATGCAAACACCCAGCTGAAATACCAGAAGTGCCGGACAACAAAAGCACGGGGAGGATGGAATTTGGGTTATGTGTGTGTGGTGTACTTTTAATCCGATGCAGACTGAGCGAGGTACAAATTGTGGCTGGCTCTGGCCCTGGAGCAGGCAGGGGGAAGCTGCGCCTGCCCCGCTTCCCTTGCCACAGCGCAGGGCCCTCGCTGCTTCTGGGGCTTCCTTCAAACCCGCTCCTGAAGTGAGGCACAGCTGCTCAAGTGGAGTCCGTGGAATAAACACTGCAGAGTGTCAGGAGCACATGAGCACCGAGTGTTTTGGAAGTTTGCTTTTGGCATACCTTTGTATCTTGGAAAAAGGAATCCGGTATTTTGTGTACCATAGACTTCTGCAGTGACATGCATTCATAAGCTAGTGCTGCTGCAAGCAACCAAAAGGCTTCCTACACAAATATTTACTTTGTTGAGAACATTTTAACCTGAGAGCTAAGACAGGCAAATATTAGCTACTGAAATCTTCTTCAAATGACATATTCCTTTACACATATTCCAAGTAGATCTATCAGGACATAACACTAACTGTCTTCAAGTAATATCAAAGCAAACAAGGGAAATAATGGAGATTAGGAAAAAAAATAATTTCATCTTATGTTGCGTATTTTCACAAATATGCTGTACAAAATAAGAATATATCTCACTAAATACACATCTTGGTCCTTATCACATGACTTAAACACGATAAAACCATGCTGAGTTTTAGCCTTACCTAGAAATCTCTGAATAATGTACCTTGATTGTTTGTGTTATCTTTTTACTGACATGACAAAAAAAGGAAATCACTGTACTGAATACCTGGAGTTTCACAAAATGCTAAATTACTGTGTACCTAAGCAAAAGTAGTCAAATGCAAGCCTGGAAAGCAGGTATGATTCTAATGCACTCACCACTGACAGTCTATTAAACTACAGAATCATTTGAGTCAAAAGGCTGGAAGCTGTTGTGGTTCAGGATAACAAAGAACTAGAAGAAAAAAATTTTGTAGAACCTATCTAAAGGTCTCAGATTCTTTAAGCCATAGGGGCTCATTCTTCTCCCCTTGCACTCCGCAAGAGTTTTGACACCAGCTGTAGCTGCAAGGCAAACAGAACTAGAAACATGGTATGTGAGATCAGGGAAGCCGTGTGTCTCACAAGGACCAGATCTGCACATAAAATGTCTCATAGGCTTGTCTTGGTTGTTTATATTTCTTTCTTCTTTCCAAAACACAAAAAGAAACAATGATGTGCGAGAGCTGACTGTCATCTAAATTTCAGATCAATTTGCATCTGACTGATAAAAGCAAAGTATACTTAATAGGTGGAGTCCATTTACTCCTAGTAATGTAAATTACACTAATTAAAAATTCTGGTTTTGAAGATTCTAATCAAAACAAATAAGCAAACAGAACTTCTAGTGAAGTCACCAGAATTCACATAAAACTGACAGGTAATAGTAGAAGACCATAAACACCTTTCATATTTTGTCTTCATTATGAAAGTATGATTTTCATATTCCAGAGCTGGTCAGAAGTACCAAATAGTTTGTACTGTTTTACCACTGTAAATAGTTTGTACTGTTTTAAGACCACCACTAAAAGCTTTGTTGCAGAAAACAGATACAAACCAAAACACATACAGGGATACCTTATGCTTTCTACTCATAGAAAATTCCCACTTAAGGAAGTGCGGAGCAGATTTGGCAATTCTGGAATTTATGCTGCCCCACTAAGTTTGCTATCATGCAATCAGAAACTTCAGTACTGACGGTAAACAGCCACCCTGAATCTACATCCAGCTCCTCACAAATAATTGAAGTCCTGGGTTCAGCAGTCACTGCACTGTTTTTAATTTCTAGTTTGTGCCTTTTTCTTAAAACAGAGAAGGAAAAGCAGGGAGGATGAGAAGAGTGAGGAGGGGAAGTAGATGTATACAATCTTCAATTTCTAATGACTTGTAAATGTTATCGGTACTAACACCAATTGATCTGCTTTCCTGTCCACAATCCTGTCAGCCGTTTGGGGTCCAAGTGTGAACTCGGAATTCAGCCCTGAGTGCTGAAATCAAGATTTCTACGAATTTACTGACCATCTCTGCAGGAGGAAGAAAAAAGCATCCACTGGATCTCCGTCTTTTCATTCCAAAGTCCTTATACAACCACTGCAGTTCTCAAGTAAAACGCTTATTGGTATCGTATTACTACCCCCCCACACACCCCCCAACCCAGGGTAGCTTTTATTATTCCCATAGAAAATAAAAATACAGCCTTTACCTTACAGATCTGAAAATAATCTGAAGTGAGCGTCTCTTGGATCTCCTCTCTGGGTGTCCCTGCAGCTCCCGCAGTCCCTCCTGGGTGCACGGAGCCACCAGCCCCACTTCCACTGCCACCGCCACTGCTTCCAACAGGGGATGCGGCAGTTAAACCATCCAAAACTTTGCGAAAATTAAATTTCTTCATTTTGGAAAAATCTTTAGGAAGATTTGTGGGGGGAGAAAGGATGTGTCGTAACACATTCAGCTACATGTAGCGACCGAGAAAGTCTTTAATGGTCCTCTGAGTGAGGCAGCACTTTAAGTCTCTTGTGCCAAACAGAATGTCAATATTAGGTATAATTGATCGAAAAATACAAAGGCTTCATTTTGTCAGACGCAAAAGCTACCTGGAATGGTCCTTTCCAAAAATAATTAAATAAATAAATAAATGAATAAAAAATCCACAAGCAGCGGGACTAAGATTTACGTTCAAACAAGGAACAATGGAACAACCGCCATCGGGTTCGCTCGCAAAATCCACATTTAGCAGTGGTCAAAACAGAAAAGTAAATAAAAAATTCAAGCCGGCATCCAAAACAGCGGGATCCATCCCTTTACCTTATCTGCCTAAGATCTGCCTTCGGCACTTGATTATTTCAGCAAAACTACCAAAATGCGTCTACACTCAATTTCCCCTTCCCCTCAAAAACCCCTTTGAGCAAGGGGTATCTCTGCTCCCGAGGTTTCCGCGGAGCGGATTCCCCGTTCCCAGCCGCTGGTGCGACTCCTGTTTCTGGTTCCCTGCCCACCCCAGCAAACGCCGGCAGCCGCTGCCGCACTCGGTGCTCCTCTCTCTCCCCCGGGCTCCCCGGCGCGGTGCGAGAGCCCCTCGCTCTCCTCGCCGCCCCGGCCGCCGCTCCGTGAGGAGCGACGGCAGCGAGCGACCCCCTAAGCCAGTCCTGCCGTCCCGGGCTGACCACCCGTCCCGTCCCTGCGCTGACGGACCCCCGCCCGATCACCGAGCCTGTGCCGCTGCCGTTCTCTCCCCCCGGAACCGCTCCGGCGGGACCGGGCTCCCTCCGGCGCCGGGGGGACGCGGGGCGGGGAGGGGCGGGTGAGGAGCGGAGCGGGGCAGGTGAGCGGGCAGCGGAGGGTGGCGGCGGCGGTGGCCGCTCCTGCCCGCCCGGCGCGCTCGCAGCCGTTCTCCGAGGTACTGAAAGCTCCGCCGGCGTCAGCCGCAGCTCCTCCTCCTCGCCCTTCCTCCTCCTCCTGTCTTTCCCTGCCTCCCGCCCCCGTCCGCCAGGCCCCGCCTGCCGCACCCTCGCGCAGCCGGCTCCCGCCCCCCGCTCCGGCTCGGCTGCGGGGGGGGGAGAGGCGGGGAAACGTCAGCGATTGGCAGGCACGCGCGGGCTCCTATTCCTCACTGCGGCCGCCGCGGGAACGGGACTGGCGAGCAGGGCAGAAGGGGCGGCTCCAGATAGGGAACAAGCGATGTCTGACTGCCCCGCGATCTGCAGCCTCTGATTGGAGCGCTGCGAGGATGGGCACCCGCTCTCACCAATAGGAGCAGAGCTCCTCGGCGCCCCGCCGCCAGCCCGGCAGGATGGGCGGGGCCAGGGGAGCCCCCGCCCCACTGCGGCGAGAGCGGCAGTAGCGGCCGCGGAGCTGCTGAGGGGAGCAGGCGCGGGGCAGCGGGGCTGGCGGGGAGCAGGGTTTGTGGCGATGGGGGAGACTGAAAGTTGGTGTCGCAGCTTCGGCTACGTGCGGGAGGTCGAACAGACCGAGAATTCGGCATAAAGTTGTGTCAGGGGATACTTGGGTTGGATATTATGAAAAGGTTCTTCCCCCCGAGGGTGTTTGGGCACTGGAACAGGCTCCCCAGGGCAGTGGTCACAGCAGCCAGGCTGACAGAGTTCAAGAAGCGTTTGGACAATGCCCTCAGGCACATGGTGTGACTGGGGGATGGTTCTGTGCAGGGCAGGAGATGGACTCAGTGATCCTCGTGGGTTGCTTCCAAGCCAGGATATTGCGTGGTTCTGTGCAAGTGTCCCGCGAGGTGACGGTCTCGGCGGTGGCAGAGGGGTCCTGCCTGAGGAGCCCCCACCTCTGGCCGTGGCACCGAGCGGTCTGTGCGGGTCGGTGCTCAGCCCGCGCACTGACATTGCCTCCTCGGGGGCAAATCCCTTTTTCCTTCCCGGGAGGAGTACAAAGAACCCAAGGGCTGCCCTTCCCGAGGCTCGCTCCGAAGCCGTGCAAATCGCCCGGGACAGCTCTGTGGCCTCTGAAGCGCGATCCGGCACAGGAGGTGTTACACTGCACACAAGCCTCTATAAAAAGGTTATTCAGGTCAGGAACAAATGAGGCAGCGATTAAAAGTGACTCATGGCACAGCGCTGTCAGCGTGGTTGGAAGCCGAGAACTGAATAAAATGGTGTAAGGAATAAGCACATAACACCTCTCCTGTATAGGAATTAATCTGTAACACCTCACCAAAGTGTTGCACCTTCCTCACACTTGAGGTGACCAATGAGTGCATACTGGTCATCTCATTTTTCACATGTTTTAGGGGTGCTTAGTGTAGTTCTGGTACCCACTCTAACCCCTAATTTGGTTTTTATGAATCTTACAGTTCTGTGAAGCAAGATAATAGTTTTTATAGTTTTTATTTCAGCATCTTAAACTGAGATCCATGTTTTGTTTTGTTTTTTTTTTTCACTTTAGCTCATCCATTTGTGTTCACAGGTACTCCCCATCTGCATGATAAAAAGATTGCAGTAAAGTTCAAAGAATAAGTGTAGCTTCACTTAGTGCCCTCATGAAAAATAAAGGGCACATTGCTGATGAAACTGGAAAGGTTGATAGGTTTCTGTAGCCAGGAAAAAAGGGAACAAAACTTCGTGTGGGAAACAAAATATATGAGGACTATGGCAAGGAGACAGAAATTAAACAGGGAATGGAACTGAGTAAGCAAATCTGTAAAGATAAAAGTACAGAGTTTTGAAGAATGAGGAAAAGTCAAAACCCAGTTGAAGCTATTTGAAGAATGTCATGTCCTACTAATACTATGTTCACCAGAGGCAATGCAAGTTTTAAAAAAAAAAGGCTAACAAAACCCAAAAGAAAGATAACGACATGAATTGTAAACAGGAAAGGGAAAGATAAGGTAAAAAATTAAATAATTAGGATGAAGAAAATGTCACAGAGACTTGGAAAAACTCTGTCTGAGAGTCAGGGGGTACTAGAGGAAGAAAATCTGATAACACAATAGTTTTACAGTTCTAGGGAGGACAGAGATAAGACAGTTTGTTTTAAGTCAAGAAAAGGATGAAAATTAGAAGAATGAATGATAACTTTGGAGTTGGAATAAGATGCAGACATTTTTTGAATACCAACAACATTTCTCTTCCAGAGAATCGCTATGGAGAGCTGGGTATTGATGATGAGATACTACCTCAGAGTATCCAAAAGGACGAGCAAGGATCCTCACACTGCCAGTCTGCTGTTAGGAAAACTGACCTGTAGGGAAAAAAACTAAACAAAACAAACTGACCAATAAAATATAATCAGTCCTGTTTATAAACACCTACTGAGAAAAAAAAAAAACTTGTTGTCACTACTGGTGCATGTGAGACATGTATGTCTCTTTTGGAAGTTTTTCTCTAAGCTGGACACAAATCCAGAGGCAGAGAGGGAGTGATGGAAATGAGAGTTGTGGGATGGGGCAGAGGGAGAGAGGACAATGCAGGACACAGGCAAACTCAGTTACAGTTTTGACAGGCACAGAAAGAAGCCCCATGGAATGACCACATTGCTGAGAAGTTTTGTTGTATAACAACAACAACAACAAAAAGGAAACAATTTGCTTTTGAAACAGTAAAAAAACCTATTGCTTCTTTTTTTTTTTTTTTTTTCCAGTGGAGAAAAAAGCAGTAGACACGAGGCATTCTGTTGCTGACTTGTACTGGTTTAGATGGTATTGGTGTTTCATAGGATACTTGTGAGATTGCCACCACGAGTTTTAATAAAAGTTGATAAAATTAGGAAAATATGGAAATGTTTTAGATATTAAATTGATACATAAATGAAGTTAAATAATACATGCCAGTGCATTGTGGGAAATATGTATCTGAATCTGTATTTTAGGTAGTAATAAGAGGGTATTCTCTTCAGTGTCTTTTTTTTGAATAGTATCTTTTACATTTAGTAGTCATCTTGTTCTGCAAGGTCAAACAGAAACCAAATGTTAAAAGGATAACAGTTTACTACAAAGATTTTGCTGAGAAAGAGGATCTTTAACAGTCCACACCATCAAAATTCATATGAACTTTCATTCTGATTTTTGCTTAAGGAAGCTTGTGATTATGTGCAGTGATATAAAAAAGATTGGTCAGAATAAAACCTGGCAAAGGAGAGTAATATTAATTCAGTGTTCTCTCAGTCTGATTCAAGAACTGATGAAGAAAATGAAGAATTGGGAAAGATGTGCTTAGATCAGCTGACCAGAAAGTGATAATATTAGAGATTGGATACGTTTTGTGTATAACTGATAATTAATGTTCCGGTCAGTTCTCTGACTTTCTTGTTTAATTTTTTGTTTATAGCAAATCCTGCTTCAGCCTGTGGACTAGAGTTTCCTGACTTCAAAGCTGAAAACATATTTTAATCTCAGGTTGTATTTTTGGTAGTTTAAAAAAAATACATGCAGAAGTGTGCAATAAGTGATGTTTTCACAGTTGGCACTTTTTTAGTGATTCATGTGAGTCCCTTTGATAATCCATGTGTTAGCAGTTAAAAGCAATGACCCTTGAGAGAAATCACTGTATGCCCACCAGCAGCGGGCTGGACCACAGCCTTGCAACTACACCCTGACAAAGAACTTCTGTGCCTCTAGAGAAACGAAGGAAAAAGGTGTCATCAAATACCAGAAACACATTTATGCCAATGCAGGCAAAACTGTGACTTTGCACAGCTACCTATTCCTCATTACACTGTGGGACATTTGCCAGGGTTGCCCATGTTTCTGTGTAATTCCAGAACATCGAATGGCAGCAAGCATAGTGTTCCTGCCTGCAGAGCTCCACTAAAAATATCCCCAGTTGGTGCTGAATATCTGGTTAGAACAGCTTGCTGAACTCTATCAATTAGCCAGATCTTAATCTATTTAATGTGTTTTATTAAGGCTATATAATGCTAATGTTTTAATCAAAATGTCAAGCAGTACTAAATCAGATTCATTAGGAAGGTCCAAGTCTATCACATCCATGTGGTTACCTTGATCAAACAAACCTGTAATCACATCAAAAATTGAAGTCAGGCCTGCTTGTCAAGTCTTGTTTCCATAAAGCCATGTGGACTTGCTTTCATTACATGCCTACCTTTAACTCCTTATTGATTGAATCACACATAGCATGACTGCTTTAATTCACATAACAACACTGTTTTGTCTAGGATTACCAAGGATGCCAGGTCTGTTATTACCTTGGTCATTCTGCTTGATTCTTGGAATAACATGAGCTTCCCTTTTACTCTTTGAATATTAGCTGTAAAGAGAGCTGCTAAAAATTAACATAAGAAGGCTGGAAGTCTCCTACTCTTTAAGGATCTTTGGATACTCAGGTGCCATAGAGACTGCTGATTGAAAAACAGCAGTGCCATTCTCATCCTACAGAGGTGTCAATGGATAGAAAGATAATTCATCATCCTCATGTAATATTAATACATTATCATTTTTCTTTCTTTTCACAAGAACAGGATGGAAATATTTACCATAAAAATGAGATCTTTTATGCATGCTCTGAAACCAGATTTCTTAATGAAGAAGCTGTGGAATGTGTCTGTACAAAACTGAGAATGTATTTTGTAATAAGGACTCCATTTTGTGCAGTAGGCAAAGTACAGGTGTAAATTAGCCCAGGAGTAGAGTTCCCCATGGATAAATCACCTCAGCTTGAGGTGATCTGTTCTCATTGCTGTTGAAAAGGAAGGTCCTGCATCCATTTGAACTCTTGGGAGGGTTTTGTCCCTTCAGCAATGCATTCATTTGCTAGGAAAGTCAATAGTTTTATTTTGGGTTAATGAGCTGGATTAGCTTTGCACAGAGTCAGACAAGCCCTAGAGCCAGTGCAAAGAAAAGCAGAGCCACTGAGCTGGACAGAAAGATGAGGGTAGCCCCACTTTTGTTAAATGGTGGTTCAGCTCAGGTGTACACTAAAAATTCTTTGTGATGGTGGCCTATTGAGCTGCATTCCAAATACATGTCCTGCTCAGGAAGGGCTGCATATCTCAGTGAAGAGCTGTCCCAAGCCACCTGAACAGCAGCTGGGAGCAAAGACATTGCCCTGTTGTGACAGAGCAATGGGATTTTGCAGAGGGTTCTCCCAAGGCTCTGGGACTCAACCTAGATTTGGTTGCTCTGAAGCAGGGACCCTTTTCTAACAGGTTGTGGGGCCCAAGGTGTTACAGAAGCCACAGAGGAGCTGAAGCCTCGGTGATTGCACAGCAGTAACTTGCTTTTTTACTATAGCAAGTCTGCAAATATCTGGGATGTCAATTGAGATAACTTGGGTTCTAGTCAAGACAATGTGGGCCTTGCCTGGGAGACACAACTGGTCTGAGAGGCTTGATAAATTCTAGGGTATATATGCCATGTACCATGTTGCCAGAGATTTCTTATCCACCTTTATTGTAGCTCTCAGACTGACTTTTTTGTATTCTCTCCGCATCCAACTTGCATTGTATTCCATGCACAGTTTTCTAGTGCTTCCCCTTAATCCTTTTGCCTAACACTTCATTTTATAGATCCCTGTCTGCCATGTAGTTTAGCTCCCTGTTTCCCCTCTTACCCCTTCAATAAGGATTAGATAAAACGGTCTGGCTTTCCCAGGTCCTGCTGTGAGCCAGGCTATTTGAACTCCTAATGACCCGGGCTTGCAATCCAGCCTGTGCACATCCAATGTATCTGAAGGTGTAATGGTTCATTAAAATATTTTTAGTAACTGGCACAGGTTTTCGGAATGCAGAGTTGTTATTTTCATACTCTGAAGTTTTCATTTCCTTGATCAATATATACATTTCTCAGTTTTTTGGTGGATTTTTTTCCATTTTGAACATTTTCATCTTCTCTAGGAGCTGCAAAACAGCAGGAGCTGATGCCTTTTCAAAGTCAGTTGTTAACAGTTCACCAAAGCTTTCCAAAAAGAGACATCTACAGAAATGGAATAGCCACTAGCTTTTCAGTACAAGGGAATGTTTGGGTCCTTGACCAAATGTGTACCTATCCAGGTAACAGATCCACCAAACTGACCAGTCACCCTCCCAAACATGTTTGCAAGAGATCACAGATTTCTCAGTCTTCAAGGATAAGCTTTCAGATAGAGAACTTCAAGCATCAGTTAAGCATGTTAGATAATCTACTGTATTTAAATCCCCTGAGAGGAGAATATCCTTTATTAAAGCAAAATCAGTAAGAGCTTTAGCAAGTCAGGAAGACTGTAATTCACAGTGAATATTCTTTTTGTTGTCAGCTTTGCTACAAATTTGACATTTTATGCCTTTTTCTATTATTGCTCTGAGTGTTTTGCAAATTATCACTGACATTTGAAGTGACAGCCAATGTATTGCAAATTGTTAGCTCACTTTACTAGATTCTGCCCTAACAATGGTCTCAGTTAGGACTGGGCTACTTGTCTTGGTTGCTTTCAAACCCACACAGTCTTAGTTTGAAACATAATCTTTGAATTCATTTAAAAACATAAGGAGTTTGAAAGGAAAAAAAAAAATATGTTCAATGAGTCTGCACTTGCTCTATAGAAAAGCCATCAGCACCGTTTGCATTTTTGGGCAGGTTTCTTCCAATGTTCACAGAAAAGAGACTTCTTATTAGTTGGGAAAAATTTCAGCTGCCTTTCAATATCCTTCAGTTTAAATTATAGGGTAAAAATGTCCATTCACTCAAACTAGTTTGATGAATCATAGGAACCAAAAATGTAAAGTGTCAGTTCACAAAACATCAGATATCACATTTCTGGTCTATTTGTGATAAACCTTCATAGAATAAACTTCTTCCAAGAGCCAGTGACTGCATTTCGTACGGATGGTCCTTAATAGTGTAGATATTTGCACTAAAAAAATAGTTGGAAAGATCAAAGTAGAGAGAGAAAAGAAAAAGAGAGGTAGAATGGAGCCCACATTCCAGTATTTCAATCCTTTTGTTATTAAGAACACTCAGTTTTTTGTCTGCACCTTTCATTTTTAACAATTGATATATTCTGCATATTGCTGTTGACCTGCAAGACCAATACCCTTGTCTTTTTTTGACTAAACAATTCTTCATAATAAACAGCCTAACCAGAAGACTCCAGGGAACAAATGCTGCCTGCAGTCTAACTTCCAAATTTCTTTTGAAGTTTATGAAAAAAATCCTTGCTGCTACTCTGTAGAATCACCCCTGTCTCCCAAACCATCCCCCAAACCTGGACCACATCCTGACCACAGCCAGGTCCTTCAGCACAGGACTGCAAACCACCTAATCAGCTGTCTAAGAATTAATGTCATGTTGAGCTATTCCATGGGTGAATCTAATCACTGAAATGGCCCTTATGGCTTCCTTTCCCCCCTTTAATCTTAATTTAAGAGCAAAGTGAAGGCAGATCTGACCATTCTGTCTCCTCTGCAAGAATTCTATGAAATACTCCATCCTAGTCTTGATACTTTGTTGAAAGGAAGTCTGGCAGAAATGTTAGCAGTGAAAATCCAATCAGTCCTAAAAGTTTAAAAAATGTTTCTTCATGCCAGAAATGACAGCTGTATTATTCCTCAGCCCTTGTTCTCTCTCACAGTCAGAGATTTTCTTTGTGCCAGTGATATATCAAATAGGAATTTGGTGTGTAGTGCCCGTATTGGATTGGATTAAGCTGTCTCAGGGGCTTGGCATCCTTGCTGTCCCATCTGCATCCTTCAGGTAGTGGATATTTGCAGAGTGCTTTTCCAGCTAAGAAGTCAGTGCAGTGCTGATCTACAACACAATGCTGAACACAGTCTGTCCCTCTGCAATCTGTGTGTATGCAATCCTATTAATGGCCATTTCTTCAAACCTGGAGGAAATGAGAATCCACCTCAGGACAGATCTGAGCTTAATTCTTCAGTGTATAATCAGTATTTAAAATTACAGGAATTATTTGTTTACCAATTCAGAAGTTCAAAATAATGTTTATATATTTAAAATATATTGAAGTAAATATCCAAATGTAAATTAAAAAAGGAAATGTCTGCTTTGAAAATATCAGAATTATTTTTACCAAATGTTGCTTGCATTTTATTTCTACTAGAATCATCTTCTAAACCTGACATACTCGTTCAGTTTTCCTATCAACTCAGCCTAGTCCAAAATAGCTGCCACTGACTTCCTGTCCTTTATAGATGTTTGATGCATTTGTCAGTGGAGAATTAGGCACAGCTGTCCTACATCTCAAGTTCTGTGTGATGACCATTGAACCAAAGCACTTTCCCAAGAAACTGCAGGAAGAGTTTTCTGAAATATTTGGTAGAGGCCATGGTCCCCATTGCAAATTCAAGTCTCTCTCAGGCAGACCCCCCACCTCCTTGGTGGAATACACCAGACTGATGGGCTTGCTTATCCCATCTGTGTCATCAAGCCATGCTTTATTACCCCAATCCAGGCAAAGAATTAAAAAAAACCCACATTCTCTCTATTGTTCTACTAAGTGATTAGCAAATAATTGCATAGCCCACTCATGTACGTCACATCATGCTCATCTCTATCCACAAGGAAAATCACTTTTAATCTTTGACTCCAGCGTTAGGGAAGTGTTCAGAGTGATAAATCATATGGTACATTTTGACAGTTTCTTCCTAATAGAATTCAGTTTTCTGTATTTTTGAGAATTATTTTCTCATCTCTGTAAAATAAATAAGACTATAAATCCTGGTCTAAAGGATAACACCAGGAATCTGGCAGTTATTAAATAACACGCATCCAAAACGAAGTATTGTACCTCTAACTCATTTGTCACATATTTTAGTCATTTGTTTCACCTGTTGGCAGGTTTGAAGGTGAGTAGGTATAACGGATACAAACAGTAATTTATTTGGTATTTAAGTTTGCTTAGTGGTGCCTGGGCTGTAGGAGTTTGGGTGATTCATCAAAGGCTCTTGTCCTCCAGACAGCACAGACTCTGTTTCCTTACAAGCCCAGCATTTTTTGAAAAACCAGGAGGAGGTTTGTCTAAGCTTTCCATTCTTGGTTAACATGAACACAACATCCCAGGCCTTGCTTTGCATCTACCACGTGCTCACAGACAAGCTGTGAAACCAAAGTTCTCTTTAATTTTGAATATTAAGATCCCCAGACATTTTATGGATTGTGTGCTGTCTGAAATGCTCAGTTTTGATCAGGTGCACGTTCACATCCTATTCCTCACTCAGCAACATAGCCTATGGAGGATGATTGGCATTCATACTAGAAATGCCTTATGCTTTCCTACCACTATGAATTATTGCTTTCATCTCTGAATTTACATACACTGATGCTTGGACAGATTCTAGACACATTTGGAAGAAAATGTATTTCGAGTGAGTGATGGAACAAAGAATGTTTCTTCTTCACATCAGACTATTCTTTAAAATATATCACTGAGTTAGTGTTTTGATCACTGCATTTAGTTTAGGCTCACCAAAACTTATTCTGTCAAGGTGGATTTGTCTTTCCAAAGATTTTTGCTAAAATCTAATCTGTTCTGCATCCTCAATGTTTTAAGGTTTTTCTATTCTGATATTACTGATGCCACTGTGTTTATTTAGAAGAAAAAAAAGGCTTTCGTTTTTTACAAAGGAAATAGAAAGGGGTACAGTTCCTTACATCCTCTTTGCTCACATAGCTGGGATTTGACTCCTCCATGTAAGAAATGGTTTTGTTTCAGTGTTGCATTGGGGTTTGTGTGACAAGATTTTGGTAACAGAGTGGGGACTACAGGAGCAGCTTCTTTGAGAAGCTGCAAGAAACTTCTCCCATGTTGGACAGGGCCAAAGCCAGGAGATAGAGATTTGGGAATAAAGTTAAGCCTGGGAAGGAGGAAGAGGTGGGGGAAAAGTGTTTTAAAGATTTGTTTTACTTCTCATTATCCTGCTCTGGCTTGATTTGTAATAAATTCAATTAATATGTCCAAATTGAGCCTGTTTTGCCCATGACAGTAATCAGAGAGTGATCTCTCCCCATCCTTATCTCAACTCATGAGCTTTGATTATATTTGCTCTCCCCTGCTCTCTCCAGCTGGGGAGGGGAGTGATAGAGCAGCTTTCGTGGGCACTGGCATCCAGCCAGGGTCAAAAGACCATAAGTGTTAAATTGCACATTTTTCTGTCTCTGCAGTTTGTTCTGGGCTGCAGATGCAGGCAAACACCGTCCTGTTCACCAGTGACAGGACTTAGCACATCAGCATTTACCTGCTCACGAGTCTGGAGCTTCTGGAAGCTGCGGGAAGTATTCTCTCCCTTCACCAACTCATATTCATCTTCTGCTCTGTAGAGTTTCAGAAGGTCTTCCCTCTCCCTTGATTTTGGTTCTGGTATGAAGAATACATAAAAGCTTGAATTCTGGATACCTGTTGTATTTGACAGGCTAATTGACCCATTTTAATTAATTGTCTTTGGCTCACACATAAGAGATCACCTTTCCCATAAGTAGCTTAAGGAATCCACTCATTAATCTTCTTAAGCAGCTATTCTGTTCTCACTTCCTCTAAGGCATTTGCTCGCACAGCCTCCACACTAGACTGATCCAGCAAGGAAATCCCCAAAGGCTCTTCACTGAGCTCCGGGAGAATCCTACCTCACAAAATCATTCTGTAAGAAAGGGGTCATTGTATTTTATTTAGATGCTCTTTTACCTCAGGAAAGGTAGCCAAATTGAGCTGACCTCAACTTGACTTTGAAGTTTTTCCAACTTCTAGGAATTACATAATTACACCTGCAGGTAGGGAAGGCCCTGTAAAACGATCTTTCTGGTACTACATTAAAATCACCTCTGAATACAAAACACCATATTTTCAACCCCTTGCTATCATGCTGAGATGAAAATTTGCATTAATTTTAAGAAAGCTTTGACAATTTCAATTATAAAAACATACTGTATCTCAGTTTTTGCCTGCTGTAACATCACAGATACAGAATTAATGAAACAAGAAGCTCTTGTGCTTTTTTTTCCTGGCTACATCACAAATGTTTTTGGAAATGTCTTGTTTGGGCCATGTTTTCTTCTTCTGCCATACAACCTGCTCTGGTTTGTAAGAGAAAGGTAATAATGCAGTAAAATCTCTGTTCTCACTGGCGTAGTAGAGACAGGAGCTGACAAGCTGATTGCACTTGACAGTTGTAGTTGAGTCAATGAAAAGGACAGGGTGGATTTTAGAATAAGCAATGCGAGGCAGCAAAGCTTTAAAAAAAGACAGGCTGAGAGATTTGGGAAAAAGCTGATTTGGACTAGATACTGCTGTTAGGACAAGGCCATAGGGTTTCACCATTTTTGGGAAGAGAAGAGGGACTAACAGAGAAGGAGGGGAAAAAACATAAGGTGGGGGAGAATGGGAAAAATCAAAATCAGCTTTCTGTTTTGGTCATACTGAATTGAAGTTGACAGCTATTTAGCCCTGAAATTATGTCAGATGAAAGCTGAGATGTTGGTTTGGACAGGAGAGTGACACCAGTCACTACTGTGTTTGTCAGGATCGTGATGCTTGTTGAATCTGTGTGGATGAAATTACCCTCAGGGAATGTGCAGAGGGAAAAAGAGTTTTAGGACCAAGGATATGGAATCACCACAAAACATTTCAGGCATGAAAGCCACTTTGAAGCGTTGGAAAGTTTACGGCATCCTAACCAAATGTGGCTGATCCTGCCAAATGTGGCACAGAAACCAGGATACTGTGCCATCCTTGGAGACAGCACATGCTGAGCTGTATTTGTGGGTGTTCAGTGGATTGTCAGCTGGATAAGGCTCTCTGTCCTTCCCAGTGGTGAGTGCAGAGGAGTCCTTAGCACATCTGTGTCCATCTCTGTGGGGCAGCAAGCTTAGTACAGGGCTGGTTTGACATTATTTATGGGAGTGGCACCAGGCCAACTACACAGGCTTTCAATCAATCTTCCCTTTTCTTTATAAAGAGGAAAAGAACCCCAAACAACCAGACTACTGCTCTGAGTGTCTCAGGGCTGTCATGGGTGACCACTCAGTTGGGCTCTGTGTTGGTGATGACAGGTCAGTCTTGGCCTGACTTCCTCTGCCCTTACACCAGCCATCTCTCCCTTGCCTTGTGCTCCATCCCTTGTACCAAACTGTGTGAGATCACATGTGTAAGTCAGATCAACGTGCTGAAACTATTTGCTTTCTGGCAATGTCAGTTTTCTGCCAGATCAGCTTGTTCACTCATCCCACCCTGCTGTTGCAGAACCTCTACAGCTTAAAACTGATGCAGGGGAACTGCAGGAGCGCATGGCTGGGGCTGGGGAGGCACCCCAAAAAGCATCACTGGAGTTGGTGTCCCTGTCATGAGGGTAGAGAGAAAATGTCCTTGTGAAAATGAAGCGGGCTGTGCTCTAAACCTGAGTTACCAGAATGCAAAGCTCAAGTTTTCTATTGCATTTATATGTATTAACAGTAAAATTACTAATTGCCTTGTCTTGCTGGGTTTTGGTTTTTTGCACATTCCTCTTCGTCTTGCACTAAACAAACACCATTCTGATTCCTCTCCATAGGCAGACTTTACATTGAGGTCTGCATGTAGACACTCTTTTGGATACAAAGTGTGAGCAATCATTTTTAACCTCTGAGATGAACAGATATACTCAGTGGTATTTTGTCACCACCTCTAGCTGAGTTTTTACAATAAATAAATCAAAAAATTTATATACGTTTCTCGAATTGAAGACCAGTCAGTAGGTGGGAGGTGGGACAGATCTGCCCGTGTGACCTGGGGGATAATAGATAAGAGTATTTTGACACTGCATGTTTCTCTCTCATGTACTGTGCTTGCCTCCTCTCACCTTGATTATAAAGTTTAAAAAAAAAATCCAATTCTTTACCACCTACACACCTGCTATTAAAGTCATGATGTGTATTAACAAAAAAACCTTTCCCAGCTGGATGGGAAATTGCTGATAGTGTTGCTATCAACAGAAGCCAGCCCTTCATTGTGCAGCCATCCACCATGATGCCATAAAACCAAAGCCTGCCGGGTTTTACAGTCTTAGAAATTGTTAGTTTCTCGTCCACTCCTCCATCTTTCCTTTGGTTTTTTTGTTTCGCCTCCTCTCTCCCTGGATAAATATAAACTGCCAAGATCATGGGTAGCGCTGACAAAGCATGATGGAGAGGTGACCAAATTACTCTGTCTCGTGTTCCATTATTTTTGGGAATGAGGTGGGAAGGAGTAAGTGGATAACACAGGCAGACCTGCATTCTAGGCTCTAGCTCCAGAGCAGCTGCAATTACTGATGCTCCCTCCTGACCCTCCCTCCCTGGCAAATAGCTATGGATGCAGATGATTCTTAGGGCTAAGCTGTTTTCAGGAAGTAACAAACTCCATTTAACAAGGAGCAGTTCAGAAACAAGTCCCTTGGACCACAGTAGCTTTCAAATTCCAGGAAACTCAGACCTCAGTTCAAACTTCAGTGCTTTCCTGCTCATAACACAGCACTTGACAGCTCTGGTCATACATTTTGACTGGGGTTAGGAGGTGGTATCACAACACAGGTCCTTTTGCCAATCTGAAGTTATGCTGTGAGCCATTCTTTATCTGTGGGAAAGACACCCATTTACATCTTAGTAACTTAGTCCCTCACTATTATTTTTCTCTGATTTCTTCAAGACTTGCAATAGAAAATACTGGCCAAGTGAAATAGAATGACAAAGCTGGTCTCTAGGAGGAGAGGTTTTCTCTGGAATTCAGTCAGTGACAGCTACCGCTTCCTTGTGCTTTCTTTTTGGTGTGAAATTCAGTTGTTGAATATCACATACCTACTTGGGCTGGTAACTAACAGCTGTAGCCCTGAGTGACTCCACATGTGCTGGCAGGATTGCTCCATTCTCAGTAGTCCTTATTTCTGCTGTCTGTGAAACACCACGAAACATGAATGATTGACATGTGGATTAAGTACAGTCTCTAGATAAATTGTAGGTAATTAATTCCCACACCAAAAGGAAACATGTCAAAAACCATTAATGTATAAATAGAAAACACATATCTTAATCAAAACAGAGCCCACAGCTGCTAACAAAAGTAATTGTATTGCTTCTGTGTTCTGAGCCCAAAGGGGACTAAAGCAAATAATTAATGAGACATCTCCTTGTGTCTGGGCGTTGTGTGTCCTTTTCAGCAGTTACTGAATATTTCCTCTGCTTTCATATATCTTCTCCCACCACTTCAACATGAAATAACAATTTTCACTTTGTAATTAAGACCTGTCTTACAAGCATTACAGAGTCTCATCTTCTGCACGGCTGTGGGACCTGTATCACACCTCCTGTCCTCAAAAGGAGCTGATCAGAAACATGAGGTGGGTCACTATCTAGGCAAACAGAGCTGGGACTAGAGAATTTAATGCCTCCACCAACCTTTATGGCATGTGGCCATTTAAAAACAGCTGGGCCTGCAGCACAGGGCTTTTGTTTTAACACACATGGAACTGAGAAAGAAGGAAAGGGTTTTGTCCCTAGGCCCTGGGAGCTCCATGGGGAGCTGAGAGGATGCCCAGCATGTAGTCATTCTCTAGGGGAACCTAGCACCAACCAGGGGACTGCTCCATTACAAGACTTGGCTTGGAAAAGAGAGTAAGCATCTCTTAAGGTGGATGGCCTTTAGCAGTGTAGGGGTAGCTGTGCTAACTGGATATTTCTCCACTAAGCACCATCAATGAAAGAGTTAACAAGTTCCCGAGAGCTGAGGTACCAAAGCCCAGCAGTAATTTGTTTCCACAATCAACTTTGCTTTGGGCTGTTACTGTTATATTTGATTCAGAACAAGAAGCCAGTGGTTTGTGCTCAGCCTGTGTTCAGTTTTTCTGCAGTGACCAATGTAACAAGCTGATTTTAAAATAAGGATGAAAAATTTTCAGTCATGTTTACAGTGCCTGTCCTGACCTATAAGATATCCTGGTTGTGTTTTATCTTTAAATTTATTTAAGTTATTTGTCACTTGGGATTTTTTCTTTCCTCTTCCATTTCACTCTGTTCCTTTGCAGGGTGGTAGTCCATGCTCACCTCCATCCTAAACTGAAACTGTAGTGGAGATCTTGACATTGTATAACAGCTGCTACTATCTAAGTGGAAGAACAGACAGTTGTTGCCACTTACTCACAGGTACAGGGGGACACAGGCTTTTCTCTGTTTCTCCAATTCAATTAAATCTGTGCCTTCTGGTGTGGCTCATCACGTTTGCCTTTGTCCTCCTTCTGAGTTTGGCAACACCTGTCTAAAATCTGGCATCACTGCTGCTGCTTCAGTCAGGTATCACACATCACCTGTGCACCTTTGCAAATGGTCTGACTTGCTCTTTCTTTGCTGTGAAGTCACCTTACAGTCACCAGGCCAGCCTTGGGAGGTACAAGGATCATCCAGGGCCTGGTCTGAGTCTGGAGAATGGGGGCTTCCTGACAATGATTTAGAGGCTGGTAAGCAGAGCTCTCTTCCCTTTTTTAATACTTTTGCATCCCTGTCCCTCTCTAAAGCCTCTGTGTGTGTTCCCTGTGCCCTCCAATGGGCGCAGCCACAGCAGTAACATATTATTAGTTAGGAGTTGTTCTGCTTGGGGACAGAGCAGAAAAACACAGCACGTGGAACCACAGCATGAGTAAACAAAACTGTAATTCCTGAAAATGTGGCTAATTAGAAATGGCCAATGCCATTTTCCCTCATGAAGGGGGGAACCAAGGTCCTATTCTTCTAAGCTCTATAGTCAGGAGATTTACTCATATCAGCATTAAGAAAGCTTTACACTGAGCTTTGGGGTTTTTTAAACAAACAAAATAGACCCAGAGTTGCTGATTCTTTCATTCTTTCATATAATTTTTATCCATTTGGCTTTTGTATGTTTTGAATTGTGCTGATCAAAACATGCTTCAATATTCTCCAGCTACATTACTTGTTTAAAGTCATGACACCTATTAATCCCAATATCTATCTGATAATACATTTTGTGCATTTGTGCCAGCCTCATCTAGCAATTCCCCCTTGACTATGTTCTCATTAACCCTAGGACTCTTTTCTGTGATCTCTTCATTTCTCTGTACTCATGTTTATTCATCCTTTCCTTTATTTGTTAAGGTTGAACTTCAATTAATTGATTTCAGCTCATTCTTCTAGCTTGCACTTTGTCTGTTCTCACCTCCCAGAGCTATGTACATGGTTCCCTCTTTCTGTTCTGCAGGTATGAGCAGGCTCTCAAGCTGAGAGGGGTTGCTTGGGCATGATAGGAGACCTCCTTGATTAACTCTCCACCACTAACACTTATCCTGGGTGTTTGGCTGTTTTTCATCAGGCTTTGTACAAGGCAGAGGTATCGTCAGTTGGCACTCCTGCAGCAGAGACTTGTTTGCAATTTGGCAAAGAAATAGCTTATCTTGTTCCCTTGTCATTCAACATAAAGATAAGAGAGGACTGATAAAATCATAGAATCACAGGATGGTTTTGGTTGGAAGGGACCTTGAAGGTCATCTAGTTCCAGCTCCCCCACCAGAGCTGAGATGCCACCCACCTGGCTGACAGAGCACAAAGTCGTGTAGAATGCAACTGACAGCAAAAACCAGGAGGGGATAGGGAAGTCAAATATTTGCTCCAGATCTCAGGAGAAATGGACAAAACTGTGTTCTTGTGTGACCTCTCCCAAGAAGATGGACTTCTGTCCTCCTTCAGTAGCAAGACCACAGTGAGGTTTGTGAATTTTCTAATACCTGTGTTTTAGCAGATTTGATCCATGTCACCCATTCTACACTTGGATCATGTTTTAGGCTCCTAGAAATGATACTAACAAAGTCCTTGTGGTAATTATGGTGTTTTTAACCACTGGAGCCCATGGTGTTTGTAGATCCAAACCCAGGACACAGGGAACAAACATCTTTCATTGCAGTAATGCCAATATACTGACCATGGCTGGCATTCCAAATGGAGCTCATCTTCAGAGAGCGTCTGGCTTAAATTTACACCCTTTTATCCCTCTCCTGGAACCCTTTCTAGTTGCCTGACAGAGAGCCAAGGAATGAGCTCCTCCCATGCTGGCTGAAAGGAGTCAGGATGCTTGAACAATGCCACCTCCCAGCATGGGAGATCAGGCAGGCGAGTGGGTGACGAGGAGGAGGGAAGAACGCACCTTTGAGCAACAGCCTTCACGACGTTATTTGGATGAGGGTGTTTGTTCACAGCTCCAACGATTTTTCCACCTCCAGCAAACTGCTGACTACCATCTGATGGCAAAATAAACCAAAATTGTGTGCTTCGCCTCTACTGCTTGCTCTAACAGCAAAACATCTGCATAGCTGTGCTCCTGAGCCCTCTGGTAGTTTGGAGTAGAGGATTCAGATCCTTTGTATAAAAAAGGATGTGATGTAATCCACTTTTCATTCAGTGGCTTTCATATATGTGGAGGGTGAGAAAACATGCTTAGAACAGCCGTGGAGTTTAAATGGGTGTGTTGGCTGCAAGACACTGTGTGGCAGGACACACTTCCCTGCATTTGGCACATGCTGGAAGAGCTGGGGTTTGAGAAGCACCATTCAGATTTCAGTAATCCACATACAAGCTCATCTCAGGGAACGATAGACATAGCTGCTGTGGAGAATTTTTTGTCCACTAGGCTTGTTATCCTGTCAAAGGCTATAATTAAATTGGCTTTTCAGATGCACTATAAGCCCCAGTTGTCTGCTATTTATCACCTTATTTTGCTGTAGCTGCTCACACAACAACTATGTTATTAATTCCTTACCTATTTTTTAGCAATTGTTCTTTGTGTTCTAGTTCCCTGTCTTCCATTGCTTATACAGATTGGAAGCTATCTCATTTCTTGGAAGGAAAAGTTGGCTTATATTCTTTCCCAGCAGATAACATTTAGGGTCACACTTTGCTTTCAGTAGTGCTCATAAGTAATCAGCAGCAGTTGTGGTTATTCATCTGGTTACCTAGTTTACATTTAGTGGTGCTACACTGAGTAATAGCCTGTATTTAAGTTTTCTGTGTCTTCACATTGAACTTCATAGATTTGTTTTGTGATTTGGCTTTTTGCTTCCTTCCTGCTATCAGAAAAGGCTGACTAAGGTATTATGCTTTTTGATAGAAAATAGGCAAGAGTTTCAGTCTTCATACAACCACAATAAACCAAAATGCTCTGTGTGCCTTTCCTGTAGTAATTGAAGGGTATCCACCTGCTTTATTAACATGAACTTTGTAGTAGAAGGATTTCACTCTTGCTATCTCTTAGAAACAGCAAACTGAGGTTCAGAAAGGGTGTGGATTGCTCCAAGTTCATTGAGAACCACAAGCTGTGATTGAAATCTCTAATGCCTGCCTTGAATAGCTACACTGGAGCATGTGTAGTACAAAAGCTGCTCAGAAACAGCTTCCTCTGCTCTGTAAGACACTGATAACTCCATGGAGCCCTCATGTTCCTGCATGCTCTCTCTTCCTGCAATAGCCAGATACACACTTTGGGTGAAATGCTCCCCAAATTTCTCCTGGTTGTTTCTGCCACCCACAGGAAAAAATATATGGGTCTGGTCCCCCACTTTCTGGATGCAGCTTGTATCCTGATAACCCTAAAATCCTTTCCTAGAAAGACTTCTGCCAGGATATAAGGAGGAGGGGGTTCTAGAGGTAGGGAGAATATTGTCAACCAGGACAATAGGCTCTTAGGAGTAGAAAAGTCTTACTTTTTCAGCCTACTTTGCCCAAGCTGTGACAAGTTACATTGTGCTAATGAAAGAGGAAGCCTGAGTTTTTGGAATTGGTGGGGGACAGCAAGTCTTGGAGAAAGAAGCAGCTAACCTCTTTTCTCAGCATCAGTCTCTCCAGGGGTTTCTCCTACTTCTTCCATCCAAGCCTATCTTTTTTTCTCCCTCCTTTTCCCAAAACCCTAAACCCTGGAGTAGTAAAATTAAGTTTTGTCAAAGTCACTGAAGCATTGAGCTGTTCCTGAGCTATAACCTCTCTGTGCATTTCCTATTTTCCATGCTCCAGTATCTGAGGTAAAAGCTTCCTTTCTCAAAGAAGGAAGGTTCTATCAAATACAATTCCAGGCTGGAGGGGGAAGAGTGAATAAACGTTCAAAATTTATATTCTTAAATGTAATGAATTTTAAAGACAATCTTGTGTTTTGAGACCTGACATGTGCTTTTTTATCATTTGGAGCTGGCAAAAGTACAAGTGTCTGGGGAAGTTTTAAAACCTGTTTACATTATAAACAGAGTACATTGCTCCCATTCCCCACTCCAGATCAGCTATACTGGGTTTTTAAAAAGAGCCTATCAGAAACATCAGCTCCCCTCCTTCAGGGGTAGCAAGATCTTCTCTAAAATGATCGTGTTTGCCCTCTAGAAAATTCAGCTTCACAGGTGGAATCAGGCCCTGACAGAAGGGCACACTGACGTGGAGGAACAGCAAGAGGGATAAACAGCTCCGGGCTGCCCTTACTCGTGCAGGGATGCAGGTGCTCGAGTGCGAGACACTTGGGCGACGCGCTGGGAGAGGAAGCTGGCTCTCTGCCTGAGCATGGCAGCAGCTGAGATATTAATTCCATGCTGCTGCGAGTTCCCTCAAAATGAAAATAAGGCAGTTGTAAAAAGAAGTGGAGACCCAGGGTTAACTGTGATATCCTGCAGGAGAAGATAATATTGAAGCGTTGTCAAGCGCTTTCACACGCCCCGGTCGTTTCATCTTTGTGTCCGACACAATGGCCGGGAAGGGAGCACAGCACTTAAGGCTCAGAAAGGAGAGCAGATAGGGCAGAAGTAGCTAAAGGGCTTGGAAGGTCAGAGAAGAGAAGGAAAAACATTTCCATGTTTCTCACAGCAACCTGAGCAATAATCCTGGAACATGGACACAGCTGCAGCTGGCAAAAAAGATGCAAAACCAACAATAAAATCCTCCTGGGATTAGGAAACAGTGAGGAGCTAGACTGAAAACCAGACGCGTTTCAGAATAAATTCAGTGTTTCAAAAGCAATGATGTGAAAGGCACATGAGCCACAGTAATAAAATGTGATATGAGCTGTTACCGTAAACAGGGAGGAATAATTGACAGGGAACTAAAACAGATCTGCACAGCATGCATAGCCCAGGGCTCTGCAAGCCTATGGCTGAATGAGAGGAAGAGGAGTGGCGTGGGGAGAAGTCAGAGGGAGACTGACAAATCACAGCCAAAAAATAAATAAACCACACAACAGCCCATGATCCCTGAGACTGAAGATTCAGCTGGAATGTGTCTTGTGGTGGATCAGCAGAAAGAATCGTAGGCAAAAAACAGACTCAGTCTTAGCCCAAACTAGAAGTATTGGTATTTTTAGATATAAAAATAATGCAATGAAAACCAAATGTCTTTGGGGCTGGAGAAGAGAGACAGTGTTTGTGAATTGGTTGGCCAATTTGTTTCATCCTTTGGGCATGTTTGCTATCAAAAACCTGCAGCTTAGGAGAAAGTGGCCAGTTTGGATGTGGAGGGGAGAAAATCCATGGCTGGGATCTGAGACACAGCACCACAAGCAAAAGCTCTTTGGAAAACAGTCTGGTGTGGTGATGGAGTAGCCAAAGATGCAGGATAAACAGCATGGAGGGCAGAAAGCTGCAGCTGAGCAAAGGCTTTCCAGAATATCTGGCAGGTTATGACATTCTTCTGACACATACCATAGAGACATGAAAGGATGTGCACAGACACAAATGTACGCATGCTATGTGTGTGTGTGTATGTTTATGGACTTCAAAACCACCTGAGAATAACTGTGAGTGGCATTTGTTCCCACAGAGGAGGATGTTGCTATTTCACAGTTCAACAGAGGGGTGCTGCACAGCCTTTTTCATGGAAACCATATCCCAGAAATGCTCAGTGAGTTAAATAATACAGGGACTGCTTTAAATAATAAATAGTAGTGTACAAACAAAGGATGTTGAGAGACTGCAGGAAAAGAACGCCAGTGATGTTTGCAGCTGATAGTAGAAAAAGATGGAGGGGCAGATGGGCGCTTGGGACTAACCATTGGATAAGAAGGGAGCATTTCTTTGTACCCCACAGCATGTGGGGAGCTGGCTGCAGCAAGGGGCATAGTCATGCTTCCTGGGGTGCCTACACCACTAACACTGGATGGTTAGCAGCAATCCCTGCTCAAGGCAGCAGAAATCTAGGGGGGGTTTTCCCATTGTCACCCCTACAGCCACAGACAAATGCACACAGTTGGGTGGGGAAGTATCACTTAGTCCCATTCCATTCCTGTTTGTGATGTTTTCTCCCCCTTTTGCTCTTACAATGCCCATTGCTGCAATTTCTCAAGCAATCTCCACAGAGGGGTCTTGTAACCATTTCTCTGTACCTTGCAAAAACAGTTTATTGCTTAATTGGGATTAAGTGCTGCTTCTGAATAACAAAAATGTTTTTTCCATACATGTGAAGAGAAGTGTGTCAGCCTTTGATCATCAGTAGCTCTCCCCTACCTAATATATAATTGGCTATGGCAATGTCATTTCCTTGTATCTTGTGAGTATTAGGAAAGATGGGCAGATCAAGAACAAGAATTGAAATGAAACTCTGATGATGAATACAAACTCCTACCATTACAGCAAATTCATGCCATGTCATAAGCCAACTGAAAATGTCTGAGCATTCATTATTTGGTCATTTGCCTTCTCTGCATGCTCAGAAAACAAGAATAGGGGGAAGAACAACAAAGCCAGTGATGTCCAGAGGAAAAAAGTAGAGGAAAGGACTTCCTGCTTCACTAAACCGTGGGATTCAACACTTTCTTGGTTCTCCAAAGGCTGAGAGGCAAGAGCATCACCTCAAAGAGTGCTTAGAGCTCTGTAGACTCAATCTTGTGTGTTTGGACAGATGTTTTGATTTGTTTTGCTGAGATCTTTAGGACAAGAGGCAGATCTTTCCTACATGCTGTGTGTCTCTCACTCTGAATGCCTTTGTTTCGTGGACATTGTAGAGGAACCTACAATCATGGTACATCTAAGCCAGTCTGCTTGACATTGTGGGAAACTGCTCTGTGAGTCTGTTCATAGCCCTGTCATAGATTTAAAAAAATGTTCTATAGATTTCCTCAGGCTTTGGATCAGATTCTGCAGAATATGCTCAACACTGATTTTGCGTTAAGCTATTACTTCTATATGCTGAAATTCATCATTTTCAGAGAGGGACAGCTATACAAGAAAGATACCCCTGGCATTTTTGTTTTCTTCCAATGACATGAAGATGCAGTGTAGTACATATATTAATTTTGTTCAAGGTACCTGTTTAAAGGAGGAGAAATAAGAGAATAAGCAAAATTGTCCTTCCCACGTCATTATCAGCCATGGTGTGATTAGGAACAGAAGGATCATTAGTTGAACAGCAGACATGAGAGTCTGGCACCCTCACAGAGTTGGATGACCGTCTGTGATGGCTTGAAGGGAAAAAAGCTTTTCTTGTTAAGCAACTTCTTCGTAAGTAAAAGATGTGCCAATATCCATCTCCATTATTCCCCTGCATATTGCACTGTGAGCACCTGGAGGTATTTCAGACTCAGCATTTCAGTTTGGATTACCTGAGTGCTTTTGATGTGACTTTCCTGGTTATGCCTCATCTCCTGCTTTGGCTTGCAGAGTGGAGCAGCCTTAAAGCTGCTAACAGTGATTCAGTCCACAGGTCCAAACCAGAGCTGGTCTGAACCAGCCCCCCCACCCCAAATGGTTTCACTGCACAGGTCTGCTCTGATGCACCTTCACCTCTTGCTTATGGAAACGTGCCTGAGATACCATTACCACAACTACTCCAAGTTAGCCCTTTGTTCATCTTTCTGTTTTAACAGCAGAGATCTGTTTATCCACTGAGCAGCAGCCATGAGGTGCAGCAAGGTCTCACATGGCATTGACGTCTCTGCCAGGGCAAAGATGATCTTCCTACCAGGAAAGCATTTGTTCTCATTTGGGAGTCCTATGGGCATTACTGGTCAGCCAAGTCTGTCTTGGTTAATTAATCCCTGACCCATCATTTTGTGCTTTCAGGTAGCCCCAGTAGTTTTTTTTACTGAGACCTGATGCTTAGGGAGGTGATTATGCAGCATCCTCCCTTCCCAAGGTAACTTCACAGCCATTGCAGTGCCAGAAGTAATGTGATATGACCTCAGATATCTAGCTGAGTGATTCCTGTGCAACAGGGGATAATGAAATTCAGGTGTCTGTCTGCAGTGCTTGCGAGCAGCTGCCTGAAGCAGCCCAGGCGGCTGTTTGGAAACAGCGCATGCAGCCAACAATCAGGTGGCTGCTCTGGCAAGAGGTGTCACCGATGGGTGTTGCTGTCTCATCTCTGGGTTTGGTGGCTGCCCTGCACACCCCCAAGAAGAGAGAGAGACAAAGCTTGATGCAGTGACAGGCGCTCCCAAACACTGCCATCCGACGTGGCACGGGACAGGGAGCTGCCCTGAATGAGACTTGGTGGCCACCAGCACTCACCAGGGCTGCCTGCACAGTTTGTCTGGGCAAATACAAGGTTTCAAACAGGTATAAATCCACTACTTGCCTAATGAGCTGGGCTAATAATCAACTGTTCCCTGTTCAAATCCTTTCTTCTTCCTACCTGGAACTTGTGTATGATTGTTCTTAGCAGCACTATTTTACAAATCTAGCTTAGCTAGATGATGACAGATCTATCTACTTACTGCCAGAAAGTGCTGCCCTTGTGAGTATTTATAGATCACAGCCAAAGTCAGTTCTTGATCTTCTCTGGACCGAACTTGAAGTTGTCATGAAAAATACTGACTGAGCTCTCTTTTTTGACAATTACTTGGACATCTACGAGCCAGTCTTTAATTTCACCAATGCAGTCCTGGCTACACTGATTTTTTAATTGTCTTTTTTTTTAAATGAGAAGGACACATGCAACTGTCAAATAGATGTCTCTTACTTCCAGTGATCTATAAAGATAACTTTAATCAGATAAATAAAAAAATCTCATTTTTATAAGAGGTTTCATTGATTGCTTTTAAGAAAATAGGTTCCAGCATTTGCTGGCATTGAGTATGCTCCCATTCATTAATGCTTTATTCACCTCCCATATGTGCTTAGCAATAATTTTGCCTGGGACTAGTGACAGACTGATTTGACTTAGGAAATCCAGGTATGGGCTCAGAGTTTGAAGGGGTTGCCATGCTGCTGGCTGGCACATGATCAGCATGACACCAGGCATGCATTACCACTGCACAGGTGCCCAGCCTGCCTGCGGGGGGACCAGACAGGCTTGCAACCAAATCTTCTGCACATGCAAGGGAGCAGTGCCCAGAATGTCCCACCCATTTCTGGGGACAACCCTGGGTCATGCTGTTTAACCAGCAGTCATTTCTCTGGCCCTTTGTAGCTTCCCCTGTCTTTCAATATGTTCTACAAATACTCCCAGTGTTTCAGGAAGCTCCTCAGACACTTCTTTCAATATTCTTGGTCACAGTTTTCTGGTAGTACTTCTGTGCGCTGCTGTGATGGCTGCAACAATCTACCCATTGCTGCTGATGAGATAGAAAGTATTTCTTCCTTCCTGTGAAATAAGCACATCCTATTTCTTTCCAAATACACAACGTAAATATTCAATGAATATTTCTTCTGTTTGTGTTATCACAATTGGCAATTCTGCCACCTTTAACATTGTAGCTACAGGGGCTGACAAAGGGAAGAGATGTTACTGAACCTGATGAGTGGCATTTTTGTTAGAAAGAGAATGGATGTGAAATGCCAACAAAAAAAGTTAAAGTATGAAATCACAAGGCGGCTGTAACCAATCAAAATACCAGGTTCTAAAATGCTTTCCACACTCCCTTCCATCCCTTGGGATCTAGGGGCAAAAAAGAACTACTTTAATACTACTATTTCCATGCAGAAGATTGTTTGATATGGCAATACAGATAGCATGAGGATTTGATGGTCCAAGAGGTCCCTATGAATCTTATCCTCCTGTATGATTGCAAGGATTTTGTTAGGTCTTAGTATACTTAAATAATGCCTTCTTGCCCTTAATCTTTAAACCCAGGATTTTTTCATTAATGTTTTATCTTCTTCCATCAGCTGTCTCTTTCCTAGCTGGTGACTTGTTTGCACAGCTACGAGACTTTCTGTTATTCTCATTTGTTACATATAATAAGGTTTGCAATAATCACTGTTGCTTGTCACTTTCACTTCTTGTCTTTACCAAGATGGATTTGAGACCAGAAAGCCTCTCAAAGAATGACAGGTTGTGGGTTTGGGAGGAATCTAATAGTTTTTTTCAAACACTTATTTTTATGCTAAAATTTTTCCTTGTAACAATTATTTGACTGTAGCTGGCCTCTAGAAATTGTCCTTGGAAAGAACCAAATAGAGTCCTGCAGGCTCAGAAGTGGTCTGTCTGCACCCAGAGGAGTCTGTCAGGTGCTTCCACAGAGGGAACCAGCTCTCTGAGGGACTTGTTTTTACCCATCCTGAAAGAAAAGATATCCATTATTGCCTGCAAGTATAAGATTGTTTCCATAGTACTGGCTCCAAACCTGTAAGATCCAACTCCTTTGCTGGGACTTTGGTGTCCAGCCAAGCCCCAGCTACCAGGGTGGGCTGCCAGGTCTTGCAGTCCTGAGAAGCTGGGGACCCAACAGCCACTTCCAAGTCTGGAAGTGCCAGTGGAGGGCTGGGAGGTGAGGCAGGGCACGCAGAGGGGTCATTTCTCACCGGGGTACAGCGCCCAGGGATGTCAGCAGCTCTGTGCAGAGCAGCACAGCACTGTTTGGGGGTTAATATGTGGCTTGCAAGGCAAGACAACCTGGGCACCCTGATGAAGAGTAGACAGGCTGTAATTGAGTCCCTTTCAGTTTATATCTTGCTGGCAGCTTAGCTTCAGGAGTGCCAGAAAAGAAACCCTGCGCACTGAAGAAAGAACAGCTCCGGGCAGGCAGAGGCATTTTCCATACATGACCTACGGTGAATTGCTGCTTTATGTTCGAGCTTCAACACTTCATTAGCAGCAGGGTTATTGGCTGCTCCTCCCTCCAAAAAACCACAGAGGCAGCACTAAGTGCTGGAGTGAAAGAGGAGTAAGCACTTTTCAATTAGCCACCAACTTTATGAGACGTGAGACTGCGGCAGCAGCGCAGAAGGTGCCGGGGTCCCCGGGCTGGGCTGCAGCCCAAGGGCAGCCACAGGCACGGGGGACTCAGCCTCTCCACTTGTTCCTTAAACCTGCTGCTCATTTACAGCCATAAATGTCACGTTTGGCTGCAGTGGCATAAATAACAGGTGACATTTTAACAATATTGTCAGCACCATGCGGGGCGTCTTCTCACATTGATGAGTTATGTGAGGCCAATGCGAGTTTTGTGGGGTTTGTTAGTTCTCCTCTTTTGAGGCAATTGCCTATTTGCTCCTGAAAACAAATGTTAAATTAAAAACCACTCATATGCATTGCAAATAGCTTCTCAGGAGGATTTCTGGTGTTGTAAAATGGCAGAGCTATAACTCTGAGTGACTGACTATTGGAGGATGAGAGATGGCTATGAAGAGAAGCATCCTCCATGCACATGTCATGAGCAATGGGATGGAAATTGCTCCTGATAATTTAGTATTCTGAACATGGCAACTTGGCTTTAACAACAGGTTTTGCTGTAAAAACACATTCTCTTTGTGGGTATCTGCCTCTCAGTGTCCTGGGCCTTTCACGTACCTGGAACAATCCATTAGAGTAAAATGGAATATATACATATACATGCATGATATAGCAAAATCTTCTCTTGCTGCCAATCCTTTGATTATTTCTAAATGACACAAGTGAGTGATTTATCACAGAAATACATGGGAAGTCACAGTCTGATTAAAAGAGGGGAAAAAAACCCATCACCTCACAAATACAAATAATAAAAGTCTGGAAGTCTGCACTTTGATCCAAATCATCTTGAGAATTTCAAGCCATTTAACAATATTTTACAAGCTGTTTCAAGCCACACAAAGACTTAACCCCGCTGCCAGCCAGCAGCAGCAGCATGACAGCATGGTGGCAGGGAGGGAGCACTCCACTGTCCCTCATTTTCCTACGGCTCTTCTTTCTGCCTCCACATCAATGTGCTCAAATGTTCCTTAAAACCCCCTGAGTTGGCTCCATTACTCCCTCCCTGTCACCCACACTTGGTGCCAGAGAAGGGATCTGCTGAACTCTCATCATTGAGAAAAAACCAGCCTGGAGAAGAAGAATCCCCAATGGCTCCCAGTGGCCTGGGTGCATCTGTCCCCATGCCTTTCTCTTTGACCTGCAAGAGGTGTGGAGCACCAGGGGTTGTGCACCTGCAGTCCTGCAGCTCTTATGTGATGTGATTTCTGCAGCAGCTTTACCTCAACACCCCCTCCTGCACTGAGTGCAGTGCAGGGTCCACGCCCTGCTGCTGCTGCCTTGGTCACCCTGCAGAGTGGAGCGGGCTGTGCTCCCACACTGGCAGCACTGCTCGCATCGGGATGCATCCAAACTGTGTGTCCAGCTGCCTACTTTGCTGGGGTGTGCATTTCAAAGGATATTTAGAGCTTGGATCTGTGACAGTTTGGACTCATGGCTGATCTGACACCTACACCTATTTTTATTTTTAATTATCTGCTGAAACCCTGGTTTTCTTCTTAAAGCATTTCTGCCACGCTGCAAAATCCCCAGTCTGGTTATGGGCGTGCATTGCCAACAGAGGAGACAGAAACTTCTTATGCTGAGGCCAGAGGCTTATTGCTAACATTAAATTTGGGACTTCCGACTGCAGAATCAGTTTCACCCAACCTAACAATGTACCTGAAGTATCTTCTCCATTTTGGGGCTCTCCAGTGAGGAAATGCATTAATACAGAGTTCAGCAGCAGGTCTCCAAGATGGTTAGGGAAGGGCAGTGAGTGACACATGGGGAGAAGCTGAGTGAACCGGGTTTGTTCAGATGGAAGAGAAGGTACGGGGAGATCTTAATGCTGTCTGCAGTGGGAAGGCACAGAGAAGATGGAGCCAGATTTTTCTTGGAGATGCACTGTAGCAGAGACAACAAGCGTGAGGTGGGATGCGAGCAATTTCGAAAATTGTGGTATGGGAAAAACTCCTTTGTCCTTATAAGGGTCATCAAAGATTGAAAGAGAGTCCAGAAAAATTAGGAAATCTCTCTTCTTGGAACTATTCATGACTCTGCTGGACAAAGCCATAAATAACCTGCTTTAATTGGGCCTGCTGTAGTGGGGCCTTGGGCTGGATGGCCTCTGGAGCACCTTCCTGACTTCAATTAGTTTGGGATTTGGTGAATATCATTTATTGAGCTATGCTGTTCCTCTAAAATGAAAAAATACCTCTTTGATGAGAAGATAATATGCTTGTTATAAACCCTGTCCCCTGGGATCTCTCAGAACTGGACAACTGAAGTATTAAATATATGCACCACCATTCAGAGCTGGTATTACATTGCCAGCACTTCACAGTTAATTATTTTTTGCTTTCAAAGGAGGAAAAGTAATTTAAAAAATAGTTTAATATCGGTCTCACACCAAAGGTGTTTCTTACTGCTTTTCTTCTATAAACCATCAGTAGCATTAATTAAAATTTTCATTTCTTTTCCAGTTCCTTTTCTACTGTGAAGACTGGACCTTTAATAAGTAGCTGCCACCTCAGCAGTGGGTCCTTTCAGAATTAGGGCTGGAATTTGTCAAGGAGGTACACATGTGGGATCTTGAGGAGGGGGGCATGGTGGTGTCAGAATTACAAAGGCTCTGCAATCAGCAGAGAAAACCAGACCTAATTGTAAGTCATGATCCATAGTCCCAGGAGCACTCCAGCACTCAAAGCTAGCTCTCAAAGGATCTGCCCAGCTCCCACGAAGGCAAGACTGGAAAGGACAGAGCCTTAATGTATTTAGTCTGTCCTCCTAGAGGACTGTTCCCTATCTGCCCCCTAATTCCAGGACCTGGCAGTGCTGCTGGGCTCCCAGGTCCGAGTCCTCCCAACTCCCAGCTCACTGCTCCTCAGCAAGGAAGAGCGGTGACCTCAGCACAAACTACTCCCCTAGACTGCCCTGAGTTTGGAGACTAAAAATGGAAAATCAGGGAAGCAGGATGCTGAAGTGATGGGACTCTTGTGGAGTCTGTCACCCTATAGTGCTAATATATCCCTTCGAGGATGCTGTAACTTAGAGCACAGCAGCACATATTCCAAGATTTGGGCATATCAAGCTATTACAGGGTACTGCTGTGCACTTTGCTCCTCTCTAAGTAATTGCCAGATTTCTGGACCCCTTTACTACTCTGAATATTGATCAGTCCTCAGGAACAGCACCAGGCTCAGCAGTGATTCCTCTGGAGCATTCTCTCTCCAGTGGAAGTGATGAACTTTTCTTCCCACCTTTGCTTCCAATCTCATCCTTCATTCATTTGTGAGCATTTGATGTGGAAGATGGTTGGAGAAAGTGTGGGATAGCAGCAGAATTTTCCTTCTTTGTGTATCTGGTGAGGACATTTCAGGGCACTGAAATGAGTGGGAAACTGCAGCTCTCTGCCGAAGAACTTCCACTCACACTGTCTGCAATGGTCCCAAGAGATCATTAATTCTATTTATTCCAGTTTCCACTATCTGACGAGCATGGAAATCGCATCCTGTACAGAAATTGGACACACTTGTTTCCTGCTGCTGCTCTGGTACCTGGGCAGTGAGTCTGTGCTGCACTGCCAAGAGCATCATCACTGGCTCGCTTCTGCTCCCTACTCCAACTCCAGACTTTGCAGGCCAAGAGTGGCACAAACAGACATGCTCTGACTGCCTTCTGAGGATGCCCATTCATCAAGCAGTGAGCACAAGAAACTAAAATGTGTGTATTTCTATGCAGAACAGGTGAACCCCTTTGGCCAGCAAGTACTAGAAACCCCATGCACTTTACCACCAAATCCCAGTAAAACACTTAGACTCCAGATGTCACACAGATTCCAGCACCATCAAGTCACAGGCACAAAGCTGGAACACTGGGCCCAACAGCTTTGTGCAAGGTCTAAAATCATGTAAGTCTTGAGTTAACTTAATTGTACACAAATATTTGAGATAAGACAACCTCATCTAAGGGCACTGTACGCCACACCTCGCCTCTCATGCAGAGGAGAACATCTTAGAGACAAGTAATTTTTTTATTTCTGGTACAAGTACTTCAGTAATCTCTCTAAATAAATGTATATTCATGCAAACACAGGCACATGTATTACATTCTCACCTTGAGTGTTTTTCCAGGTATTTGTCATTCACACAGCTCTACAGAATAATGCTGTGAGGTCAAACAAAATGAGATATGGTATTTTCAATTTGGCCTACTCAAAGATATCCTCTTTGTGTAGGATATACAGAAAGAGTTACTCGTTAAGCTTTCAAGGTTGTGGTGCTTGCTGTCAATATCTTGCATTTCCCAGCAGGGCCTTCTGTGTGGCAAGTTCTCTACATGGTTTACTTACAAGAAAAACAGAAGCCGTGGCAGACTGGGACATCCTGCAGGCCCAATGGGGCAGACCAATGGATTTAATCTTACAGGCACCAGAAACCAGAATGTATTTTTAGTTTGTCTGATGTTGCAGTTCCATATGACATGGAAACTGAAGGGGTTTGTCAGACTTGTGTCATCCTTTCTAAACCATCCTTCAGGCGAATGGGCTCAGAGGCATCTCACACCTGGGTTTGCTGCTGTTTTTTCTCCTGCTTGTTTCATTGCAAGACTACTTGTTAATCTTCAAATTATGTTTGACATTTCACTGAAAATAGTCTAGGTTATAAACATCTCAGGTGTCAATGTCTGAGTGCATTTGCCTACCATTCTGGTTTGCATCTCTTTCTTACTCTGCCCGTTCAGCAGCTGTATCCTTGGTGATGACTCTGTTTGAACCTGGAACCTGATTTAGACACAGGTTTGGGTTTAACCAGTTAGAGCTGCCTGGCAGGTGGACATTCAAATCCAAATGAGAAAAATTTACTCCAAAAGGTCTGGCAAGGAGCCAGGGAAGTGGTGGCCATGAGCACACAGCTATTGAGAAGTCACAGGGAACCGAGGCTCAGTCTCAGAGCAGGTGAAGTCACTTGATGAACCGTGCTCCTTATGTGATTCTGGATTTCAGAATGGCTATGTCCAGCAAAGCATTCCCTATCACCTTTGGGCAGAAGAACAGCTAAATCCAGGCAGATGAGGACTAGTCTTCACATGGGAGATCTTTACCACTCCATCTCACCCTGATGTTAATAAAATGGTTTGGGTCATCTTGTTCCAACCCCCCTGCCATGGGCAGGGACACCTTCCACTAGGCCAGGCTGCTCCAAGCCCCATCCAACCTGGTCTTGAACACTTCCAGAGATGGGGCATCCACAGCTTCTCTGGGCAACCTGTGCCAGTGCCTCACCAGCATGACAGTGAAGAATCTCTTCCTAATATCAACTCAAAACCTGGCCTCTTTCAGCTGCAGAGACAGGCAGCCTGCAGAAGGCTGAACACTGTTCAGCAATAAGTATCTGATCCAGCAATAACTCTGTGGCCAACATTCTCAAGAGCACACCAACTTACGTAATTTTTTATAGGATTTAAATGAAAACAGTAATTCATCAGAAATATGTGAGGAAATGAGTCTCCATCTGACAGACATCCTCCCCATACTAAGAGACACAGAAGCAATTATCTTCACACCTTTTCCTATGCAAGTGGATTCGTGTTATGCCTCCATCTCAGAAGATATTCAAATGTGACTTGGGATTAATTAAATCTCAAGACACCTAGAGGGCAAGTCAGAAGCATGTGCATTTTCTACACCAGACATTTTAAAGTGTGGAAAAAGGAATATTTTACCAGCAAGTCCTTTTGGTCTTGATGGGGGAGAGGAACTGAATACCAGCTTTGGAATTTCAGGGCAGAAGGGCAGAAGACCCCAAAACCCCAAACCCCAAACCATGAAAATGTAAGTGCATTTAATTGCAGCTACCACCTGATGCAGCTGATGGTCTCTGGTGTCCAGCAGCAGCTGAAGGGCTGAGAGCTTCCACTGGTGCTGCACATTGTACAGGTGACAGTTTCAGGTTACCTATTATTAACAGCAGATGCGTTTTGGTGACACATCTGGTGATGGAAGCAATTAAGAGTCTCAGCTCCTGTAAAGAAGCTCAAGGTTGTCCCACTCTCCTTCCCCGTCTTGTTCCCGCCATTTGGGCAAGGAAAGATGTGAAGGGTCCTCCACCTCCATGCAGGAGGCACCTGCTACTGATCTTTCCATCATACATGAGCTCACATGTCAGAGTATCAGTCTCTGGAAATAAATTCATCTCAGAGCAAAGCCCCAGTGCCCCTTGACTCCAGCTCAACACCTTTCTTGAGCTTTCCCACTGTATCAGCTCTCAGATCCCCAGTAAAACATCACTTTAATGCAGCTCCTAATTGCTAGATACTGTTCCCTAAAGGATTAGAAACTGGTGAAAGTTTTAGTAGAATGCTAAGAAGTTAAGAGGAAGAAAAAAGCCAACACTGTCCCCAAGGAAAAGCTCAAGAAAAGATGAGATGGCCAACATGTCACTGTGCCTCAGCCAGAGCAGAGGAGCTGTCCATCTCCCTGCTACCACCCTGCCTAGGAAAGCAGGCAGCCCAGCAAACCCTGATGGAAAAACTGTACCATAATCTGTGTAACCAAATCATGTGCTACCACATTGCCTGGGGAAAAGAGCTCAGTGACACAGAAGCATTGGGGCTCGGTTCATGTGCTGTGCCTTCCCACCCAGCATGGTTTGTTCCTGTGCCCGAGCCTTTGCTGCTCTTAAATTAAGTTCCAGAGCCATTTCACAACCCACAGCAGCTGTGGGACTCCTGCTGCTGCCCCTGCTCTCTGTATTAAGGGACCTGTCTCTCTGTAGAAACACTTCTGACACTGATCTCTCTGCTCCCCATCCCTTTTCAACCCCCAACTCCGACTCGCTGGAGACAGGATGGGATCCAATGGTGCTCTGCCAAGTTATGGGGCTACCTGACAGCCACAATGAGGGAGCACATTATATTTTAGAGCTCTGCCTAATCAATTTCCAGCCCCCACCCCTACATCCAGTACAGGGTGGGGACATCTCAATTTTCTTATTCTCCCAATGAGGGGAAGCTGCGGCACAGCAAACTTCCACGATTCATTCCTGGGCATTATGAGAAGGCACATAGAGAGGAAGCTAATGCTGAGTGTCCCCCTTCCCTTGCAAAGTAAAATATAGGGATGAAAAAGGCATCTCATGAGCAGGACTTATCCTCAGCAGCATCCCTCTCCAGCGCGCTGTGCTCGGAGGACAATTAAATTACACTGCCGTTTCCCTTTCATCATGATCCGATTTACAGGGGAATTAATAGGGGCAGAGGAAGAGGCCTGCATGAAGCCAAAGCCAGGGCAACTGGCAGCTCTGAGCCTTCTTGAAAAACAGGAAGCTTGCCAGGATGTCTTTATTAGAGAGGAGAAGGGGGAGAGAGGAAAGGGCTGCTGCAGGAATGAAAGGCAGATACAGACGTCAGTCTTGTTTACAGCAGGGATTTTGCACTGGTGCAGCTAAACCCTCCAGTTCAAAATCCACCCATAGGCATCTGCCACCAGCACAGCTGGAAAAAAATCACAGCTGAGACTTCTTAGCAGCTGCATGAAGAAGAAAGTCGGCCATACAAGAAGGGGGTTTGTCGTGCTTGATCACGTGGCTCCAGAGGTCACACTTCTGAGTGGAGATTCCCCATCTTTCCCTGAGGAACTGCTCCTCCCCTGAGCTCACAGGACCGACATCCCATGGAGCAGCCTGCAGCAACCCTGTCTGTACCTGACAGTGCCACCCTGATGGTGACCAAGCCTGTCACCCAAGTGGGACAGCAGGTGTCACAGAGACACACTTACTTGAATACATAATAAAATCTCAGCTTCTCACAAGTTGTTTGGCCAGGCTGTGAGTGTGCTGCTCTGCAGATGGAGACAGGGAGCTGGCTCTTGAAGAGCCACTTCACATCCAGGCTGGTTATGGCTTGGATGCCCTATGCTGCAAGCTCAGCCATCGCTGCTGCTGCCAGCTGTGCTCCAGAAGCACTTTGGCAGCTTTGGGACAGCACAGAGCCACAGCAATTAAACGACGGGGCCAGTGAGCTCTGTGCAGGGTGCACATGAGGGTGCTTTTGAAACAATTCCCTGTGTAAAGCCAGATGAACTCCAAAGGCAACTGGTTTGGTGGCACTCCTGCTGCTCCAGAGCAACCCATGTACCTCCGTGCCACACTGCCTCACACCTGGGAGCAGTGCTGCGCGGTGGCACTGGGAACGGCCTCTGCTAACTGGGAACTGGGGTGTACAGGAGCTGGTGGGAACAAGAGAAACAGGGAAGAATGTTTCCAGGTCCATGCTCCCACTCCGCAGAGCCCCTGCAGCACCTTTGCTCTCTGTGCTCTTTTATGTTCCATGTTATTGAGATTTTTCTGCTTACCTGAGTAGCTGAGCCCTTGGATGAACTTGCAGTGTCCAGACTGTGGAAAGGGAGAGGAGACATGGTGCCCCTGGGAAGCCATATCTCAGGTAGTTATATTGACCGCATCCTTAAATTTACATCTCCAGTGCCTCTGGCACTGGAAAGGCACGGTGATATTTTCTGCATCTAATCCTTTTTGAAGGTTGACTTATGATAAAACTTTTGAGATGTGCTGGAATCCCTCAGCTCATGTTAACTCCCCTCTGCACGAGGGACAGTCTCTCCGGATGACAGATCACGTAACAGATGAGGGATGTCATTGTCATTTCTCTCCAGAGCTGGAGAAAAGCAACTCAGGTCATTGGAGAGTTTCTGAAGAAGCTTCCTGTATATGGACTTCTCCTTGACATCAGGGGAATGGAGGTGTTGGAGAAGCAGAAATGGATCAAAAACACTTCTGGAGTCTGGAGATTCCTGGGCAGAAAGAAAATGGTTCCAGAAGTCATAGCAGGTAAATCACAGCTGTACCAAGGTGTAACTGCCTCTCAGGAGCACAAATAGAGGAAATGTCAATTCTTAATTTCAGAAATAAAATGGTGAAAGGAGGGAAATAAGCAGAGAGCTAAAAGTTACTCACATTCAAAAGAAGCCAAGGATCTAAAATTGCACAGTGAGTGAGTGAGTTCAGTGCTGGTTCTGTGTGTGTGTTACATGCTGGTGAGGAGATGGCAGAGTCTGTGTGTACCTGATGAATTATCTAGCTGTTAATTCCTAATGCCCATCTCCTCCCACCCTGTTTTCCCCTGGGGCTGCCTCTCAGGAAGTCATGGTTCTGATACAGCTTTGTCAGTGGGACCAGGGGGCTGAGTTAGCTCGGGGGTCTGAGGTCAGACGCTCATTGAAAGGGGGGGCTTATTATGCAAATAATACCCTGCTGCTTTGTTTTAATTACTGTTGCTTGAATTACAACATTAGCTCCGAGTGGCAGGGCCACTGCTGTGTTGTCACTGTCACCCCTGGTCCCCCAACAGCCACCCAGCCCAGCTCCTTGACCCTGATCTTGGCTACACCTCATGGACCTGCCCTTTTTCCACTGCCAATACAGTGCCAGCAGCCAGTTTTGTCTAAAATGTAAAGGGCAATCTCTACTGCCAGTAACAATCAAGCAATGACTAATGACAATTCGGTGCCTGAATGGTGTGTGTTGGTGAAACATCACTTCTGCTGGGGTTTTACTCAGGCAGTGGTGGCATGAGGACTGTGGGAGACACTGGACATGTGGCATCCCAACCAGTGATCCTCCAAAAGCAAGGGGAAGTGTGCTAGGAAAGGGAGGAGGAGCTGGCGAAACCAATGTCACTGATTTCGAAGATGAATGATTCTCTTTATACTCTGAAAGTGACTGAATAAAATGACTGGCATCATCACTGAGCTAAACAGGATTTTCTACTTGTGTTGGATTATTTTAGATGACAGTTTGATTAGCCTGATTGGTGTTGATTTGTCCCTAAGAAATGTATTACTTTAATTTAGCCTTATATTAAAAAATTACTTTGAATTACGATACCATTTATTAAAGTTGATTTGTTTTCTCCCAACAGATGTGTTAGCTTTGCCCAGCACTAGAAGCTTAATTTTTGGAGTGGAGTTCACAGTGCTGGTTCCAGCTGTGGGCAGAGCTGTCCTCCCTGTGAGCACTTGCTCACAAACCACCTGGACTTGCAGGGACTCCAATCATCCCATCCACTTAGTAAAGGAGACAGCAGATAACCCATCATACCCTGCAGAGCTACAGTCACCTGAGGGACAGTTCACACTGCTCTATTTCACACATTCCAGATAAAACCCTGGGGTTATGAGAAGCACTGCTTTTCCTAATATTATTAAGGCAAAGGAGCTCCTAGGAGAGGAAGGAGGAGGAAAGATTACTGAATCCTTGCTGAAAGCAAGGTGAGATCTTATGGCCTGGGAATGCAGCCAGCATTAAACCCCGCTGCACCAAGGTATATAATTAACAATACATTTTTCCACCTCCACTTCCCAGTTGTGAACAGTGCTTGTACTCACTGAAACCTTCCTGGTGAGCTCCTGTCGGCACTCAGCCTTCCACGACACCGGGACAGAAATCACCCCTCATCTTCAGCCACACGTTCTGGAGCCTCTTTCTGACAGAAGGGCACCTGGAGACCCAAACAAGCATTTTGAGAACACCCATGCAAGGTTTTGTGCAGGTTGTATCAGGATCAAGGCATCTCTTGGGATGCTGTTGTAGTCTTTGGCTAGTATGGGGCACGCAAGCTGTGGCTCTGCTCGCCTGCCCCATAATCTGGAGATGGTCAAGCATTGCAGCAAGTGCAATAAAACACAGACTGACCTCCTCCTCAGGTAGAAAGCAATTTGAGAAGGAACACCTCGTTTAGTCCACCTGGGAATTGCTGAAGGATGTATTCAGGAAATTTCAAGATTGACCCTGGCAACAGCAAAAGCCCAGGTTATTCAATCCTGTGGCTGTACAGTGTCAGCCATGGCCCCAGCTCCTTTGGTTGCCTCTCACAGCTCAAATGCACTGGGAGCACTCCCTTATAACCATCAGCTTCTCAGTCCTGCCAGGTGAGGGAAATGTTTCCAAGATTTCATTTAATACCTGTATTTAATCCATTAGTTCTCCCTGCAGACCTCCCAAAGGCTGGGCTGTGATTAAGGAGGAGATAAGTGCCCTGTTTATTGCTCTCCTGGTACTTCTTCACTTTCCTCTGCACTTTCACAGTTTTCATCCTACAGTCATGCAGTGCCTTGGAAATGTGCATGGGAGCCCCCTGCTCTGTCCCCTTGGGATGGGTTGGAGAGTCCACCCACACTGCAGCAATACAGCTCCTGCTTTCCTCTGAGGCCCTCTGAGATTCTGTGATTTTATGGAGTTACAGTCCTTGGTGTGAGGAAAAGTTATCAGCAAAACTGACTGTCAGTCACCTGCAACCACTTTTTCTCCTTGATTCCTTGCCATTAAGCTGCAGGCTTGAGTATAATTTGTTTTGTTATCTCAGTTTAAAGGGAAAATTCACTATTTTTCATATTTTTCCTTTTCAAAATACAAGAGGAAAGCAGCAGGAAGTGGCCAGGCCAGGAAGGAAGGAAAGTAACCATCTCCAGCAGACCATATTCTATGTTGAGTTCTTTCTGGCAATATGCTCCATGAATCCTGCAGCATGGCCATGATTCCTGTAAAACCCAGAGAGGACAAGCATGAGTATTGAATCACAAGAGCTCTCTCTGTGCTTCTGCAGCTGTCACTGCTACAGCACAGGCTGCATTGGTCTCAAGGAACACTTGGCTTCTTCTAGTGCTAAAAAGTGCTGGATTTTCTGTGCAGATCAATCCATTGGCAGCTGTGAGGTCAGAATGGTTCCCATTTCTGCTTCACTGTTACATCCCCAGGAGCCAAAGGGTCTTGCATATGGGACAGAGAAAGGTTCTGGTTTACTGTCCCCTTCTACTCAACAAACATAAATAATCCCTCAGTAATGCAGAGTTCATTTCCCTCCCAATATGGACTTCCAGTCTTGATGCTTTTTATTACAGACCTAGGCATAAAGCAGTTTTTATGTTCACTGCAGCCTTGGAGTGCCCTACGCACTTTCTGCAAACAGGGAGCTGTTCATCTCCTGTTCACTGGCTTTGACCACCAGAACAAATGCACTGCTGCCCACAGTATTCATCTGGCTTGTCTTCCATGTTTCTAATGGCTTGACTCACACCTTTCCTGGGACAGACACCATTAGCATGTGAATTAGAAATGCCTCAAGGAGGTCTTTAGTTTGTGGTAGCACCTGCATGCATCAAAAAGGTGCTCGAGCCTGCCGCATGAGAAGCAAAAAATGCAAATTAAAGAAAAATAACCCCAACACTGGAAGAGCTGAAAATCTGGCATTTTGACATATGTTCAGCTGTAAGAACCCATGTCTGCTGTCTGTGGACATCAGCACTTTTAGTCCACACTTCAGGCAGCTGCAATGATGTGACTGTCTAGTTAACAAAAACTCCAGTTGCTCTTGGCAGTAGCTTCTACCTAAACCATACAGAAGTCCTTGTCTATGAACATTCCCAAAGGGGGACATGTCTGAGGAGGGCTGGGCAGCCCCCTACAGGCCTTTATGTTTGTTTCTCATACACAGACATAAGAGCACAAATTCTGGTGAAATATTTGAGGAACATGATATTTTCTAATGTCACAACTGAGCTCAGTTTCACAACTAATTGCTGTGAGGTATTTTTGCACTAAACCTCTCAGCATGGGGAAAGCAGGAGTCAGATCATTCAAACAGACCTGCAAGTTCCTGCTGAAGCTGGTTGCTAACTTGGGACCTTCCTGGTGCCTTTATATAACTTACAAGAGGTTGGCACACTTGGAGAATATTACCCTTCCTAATGGGCTCAGAGGCAAGGGAATACACATGGGTAAATGCTCCATAAGCCAAGTCCTTCTTCATCACATTGTATTTTTCTTTGCTTGGATAAGGCACCCATGTGGCCTGGGAGAGTATGCCAGAGTGAAATTTCTCTCATGATGCACCATTTTCTTAAGGACCAATTTCCCTCTATCTCCATTTCCCTCTACTCTTCGGTGTTGTACTGGGAATAGTTTTCATCTCCTGACATCACCAGAAGGGCTGAGAGATGCTGAAAGCATACATCTGGGAAGAAAGCACAGTGTGGCAATGGAAGAATAATTGTGGTGACAGGGCAGGGAGAGCAGATATGTCTCTCTACCAAGATTTTACAGCATCATTTACATTAAAAAAAAAAAAAAAAAGTTTATTTCTTGTTAGAAGAAGCAGGGAAACATGAGAAATTCAGAAACTCAAAATATTCCCAAGGAACAAAAAGGGTTAAAAACCAAAAATCGAACCCACTCCTACCAAATCACTTCTAGTTCAAGCAGCAAAGAATGCGTGACCAGCCTGGGACTGATGCCTGTTTCCTACACACTGCAGGAATTTCAGGGGCCTGAGCCCAGCCGGAGCTCACTTCTGGAGAAAACACAAACCTGCCATTCATTAAACCTCTCTGCTGGGATGTGGTACAGTCATGGCCGAGACCTGCATGGTGCACCTGGAATGAGAGAGCCACATGTCCCAGGAGTGGACATGGCACAAGCTGGAGCTAATTGGTGGTGGTGATTGTAAAGGGCTTGCAGCTAACTTTAAATTGACACCTGTGTGTAATTGCAGATGGATTGAATTTAGGACAGCCCATCAGCACTCACTGATGGGAGGACAACCACCAGCACCATTGCAAAGAGCAGGTACTGATAACCCAACCAAAACGACCCAAGCAATCATTGCCTCACGTGGGCCAGGGCTGGTTCAGAGACTGCACCCTAAAGCACAGACAGGTCAGCCGGTCACAGACATTAGTGGTGTCTGATACACTCGTCCCCCCACAATGCATGTCATGAGAAAACAGCAAAAGCATGGACTGTGCTACAGAGCACGGCAAATTTGGCATCGGCTCAGGCAGATTTCTATTGTCAGAAGTGCAGAAAATAAATGCTTAAGACTAGGAGGATCTCTTTACCAGGAGGAACAGAGCCAGGCTTCTCAGCTCTATGCACAATTTTAGCTCACTGCAAAATTACCGCTGCTCACCCTCCTTCTTCCAGCAAGTAACAGGATGGCAGAGGCTGGCGATACAGATTCCAGGTGAAAAATAAGCACAAGCAGTCTGTCAGGGCTTTAATCACATCTATATGAGATGTGATTTTTCCTCCTTGCCAGATGTACCTTTTTTTGTACACAGACATTAACGCTCGTGAAACAGCACTTGATCAGCCTTCATTTCCTGGCTGGATCCCTGCCCATTTCTCTGGCTGAGCAGCCCAAGGTTTCCTCCTGCTGCCTGGCCAGCCCCGGGCAGGGCTGGCGCAGTGGTGGCTGTGACAGCCGGGGCGAGCGCACGCCGGGGCTCTAACGCACTGCAGTGGAGCCGCTTCCGATGCGGCTGCCTCAGCCTCCTCTCTGCCACCCCTGCCTGCTTCATTAGCATCACACCGTTCAAAGGCATGGAAATTAAATTATATTTAGGTCACAAACATATTTTAAGCAAAAATACCTATTATATTGAAAGCATCTTCTTCAGAGACTGTCTGCTGCTTCAGGATGGTTGCACTAGTACTCACTGTCCTTAATGTTTTTTAATGAGATACCAGGTGCTTCCAAAGTCTGGTTTTTGTTTGAATATATATTAGGCTCATTCTCTCTCTCAATCTAAATGCTGGTAAATAAGAAACTGCTTTGTGGCAGCTCGTTTAGGTATCCCAACCAGGCAAAAGCCTAGATTTCCCTGGATATCTTTGAAAGAGAGAGAAAACAGCTCTGCCACAGGGACAGGACTATAGTCCTGAAGAGTCTGGAGCTGCCAGTGCTCTGCTCTCTGCTTGCTAGCAGGCAGGCAGGAAGCAGGCAGCTTTCCAAGAGCACCAGAACTCGGACATTGCTCCCCACACATTGGGCTGCCACTTCTTTTAGCAGCGGCCTTTCCATGACTCTCTGTGCATTCACATCTTAAACAGATTCAAGCATCTGGCCACACCTCCTATCAAGGTTGTATGAGAGATGATCTCCTTGGACTTTGCAAATATTGATCATTATTCTGGAAGCAGCTCAGCAGAAAGAAGCTGCTCTTCAGCCCCAGCTCCTCTGCTGCTGGAGGAGACTTGTCTCACAGTCAATACACTTTAAACTGGAGCATATTGTGATGTTTAGGGATCCTTGGCTGTCCACACTTAGATCAATATTCCCAAGCCTCCTGTGAACAAGCCTGGGGCATAGTTACCTAGCCCAAGGCTTCTAGTGGGATAGAGCAGCACCAGTCCTGGACAGCCCAGAGCAATAACCTGGAGCACTGTGTGACACGTCCCTGCTCCAAAGGACAGGGCCCAAAGCCTCCCTCATTTAGGGTGACACACACCAGAGGAACAGGGCTGCTGCTGCTTTGCCCCCACAGTCTGCCCCTGGACAGCCCGCTGGCTCGCCCTGCTGCTGACATGTCCTTCCACCTCATCATAACCTTTCCATTTCCATGAAGGCTTTGTCTTGCATTTGATTCCTGAGACAATTTTCTCTCTCCTCCTAGGGAGGCTCAGTGGGAGACAGAGACCTAAGCACAGCAGGCTGCTTCCCCTGCCAGGCCCTCTTAAACTTCACAGCATGTCCTGGCGCTGCAGGCATCACTGAGGGACAGCTCCTCAGATGTCTCAGGAAGCAGGCGATGCTATTTTTCTGCCCTCTAGGATTCCTCCACGGGATCTTCAAATCCCTTGACTCTCACAGAGTAAGTCTGTTTAATCCAAGTCTGAAGGAGGCAGCAGCACAGGAAGAGTTGGATGGAGGAAGCCAATTTTTGGAAGCTTATTAGAAAAGATTGTAATGCTTCTGTTCTTCAGGGTTGACAGTGCACATTCCCACCATCAACAGCTTAGATTTGCTCTGGCCTGCTCTGCACTGGGCCAGGGAGCACATAACTCCACTGCAGTTTTCTTGACCTGCAGTGGTAGCAGGAACAAAGGCAGCTCACATCCAGCTGGGAGAGGCACCTCTGACCATTGGGAAGAGGAGCATGAGCAGCCTAAGAAACGCAGTTCTCTTTCCAGAGAGAGCTCCAGTGCCCTGCCCTCATGTATGTCCCTAGAACCATAGAATACTCTGAGTTGGAAGGAACCCACAAGAATCATCCCAGTCCAGCTCCCGGTCCTGCACAGGACATCCCCAAGAATCACACCGTAGTTGTCCAATGCTTCTGGAACTCTCAGGTATCACTCATCGGATAAAATGCACTTTAGGCCGGAAGCAGATGCAGAAACTGGTTTGAATGGAGTTAGACAGAACATCCACCCAGGAAGGCTTGACAGCGTTATTGGGTTAGCGTTAATGCAGCACATGTGGTCCAGCAGGCGGGGGAAATGGCTGGGCCTTCCTCAGAATTGATGGCTTTATCCCTTGCATTAGCACCAACCTGCTGGCAGTGCCTGGCTTTGCTTGCAGAGGCTGTTTTTCCCTCCTGCCATGCATGCAGAGCTCTGTTCAGCTGCAGGAAGAGAAAGAGGGCACTATCAACTGTGTGTTCTGTTCATTCAAGGCAGGCTTGTCATGACAGGGAAGCAGCAGTGTATGGTTGACTTTCAAGAGCCCAACTGGCTGGAACAGAGCAGAGCAGCCATCCTTTCTAATGCCAGGAACTGCTGGAGAGGGCAGGAAACAATGATGGCATCTCCTCATGCACCTTTGACCTTTCCAGTCCTCCCAAGGGCTGCATGTGGTGGATGAAAGCTGGAAGGCAAACCCCACAACCACCACTCTGATTTCCCCACATGCAGGACATGCCTTGCTGAATGACAAAAATTTCAACTGCTGCACAAACCACAATTAAATGTGTTTATTATGAAAACCACTACTTTATAGATTTTTGTGCTGGGTATTTCCTCACCTCATCTTTACAAAACCTACAGCTTGATTTTACAAACTGAAAACTCAGTATACGGCCCTGGTGAGTTCAGAGCAGTTTTCTGTATTCAGGATTAGTTCTCAGTTTCTGCTTTCGGCTCCTTGTAAATCTACCTACTTTTCTCCACTGATAATATTGAATTCAGCCAGATTAAATCTAGACAGAATGGGTACAGCACATTTTTTTCTGCTAGCTGATCACTGAATCTGACTTATCAGCTCTGTGACTTGATATCTAGAAGCTTGATACAAAATCTTGGAAGCCTGTCTACACAAGAACACCATTTTAACCAGCAGTACGATGTCTGCAAGTCCTCTACCATCAGCCTATGCTTCCCTTGAGGAAGGAAGAAAGAAATGGAAGTGCTGATCAAAAGCAGCCTCTGTTTTTTACATAGCACTGGTGTAATGAAACATCCATCCTGGAAGTGCAGGAGATTCCAGGAGGCATTCAAGGAACCTCTGTTAAGGAGAAACAATGTGCTGTGGGATTTCAAATGGTCCTCTCAAAGGAGACCTCAAATTGTTTTTTTTTCCTTGAATCCAATACATCAAAATGATAAGCAAACACTATTCCCAACTAGGCACAAGATAAACTGAAACATGACAAAGGGGAGAAGTTTCTGTTTATTTATTCCTCTTTAAAATGACTTAAAAGAAAATTCAAAACACTATTTAAAAAAGAGGGGATTCAGAGTATTGAGAAGCTGAAAATCAAACCACAAAGGAGGCATTACAAGGTTAGCAGAACATAGAAAGCATAGTTAGTATAAAACAGATTTACAGTCTCAGTGAGCAGCAAATTTGTACTGCCCATATAAGTGGAACAGCACATAATGCTGCCCCTACTCTCTGGAACACAGAACTCTTTTATAATTTTGTTTTATTGTAGTACTGTGTAGGAAAACACAACAATTTTAAAAAAGCAACATTTTCAATTGAAAGAGAAAAACATTAAAAACATTATATTGCTCTATAGGCACTGATAAATGTCTTTCTGTGGTAAAAGAGTGTGCCAAGCAGAATTCAAAATTGTGTAATTCCTCTTAAAATCATATAGCCCTGGTGAGACTGCAAATAAAACTTAGTTATGCTACTTCTCTGGCACTGCCTGACAGCAGCTCTGCCCACTGTGAACTGCCTGCATGTCTTCATGGACAGGGCTATGCAGAAGCAACAGGCAGCAGTATTGGAAAATGAAGGTTTCTCCTGGCAAGTAAGAGCACTGACAGCTCAGATCCATGGAGGGCATTTGTTACACTGACAAGAAGTGACTGACTGCATGTGCTTGCCAAGGCTTTTGCTCTGCCTGTTTCAAGTTACACCTGACCCTGAGGTGCTGAGTCCCAGTAGGGAGCGAACAGGAGCAAGAAAAGGTTGCTGCCTACAGGTCTGCTTAGAAAGAGCCACTCTGGTGGCCAGTGGCTGCTGGCAGAGGCTCAGCTACAAGCCCTGTCTGAGCTTGCCATCAGCAGACAAATATTCCATCTCCTCGCCCCTCACTGAGCACAGGCAGCTGTATGTTACATATGCCCTCCTCTGCAGAGTGATCTGCTCAGACTATGGAGCCCTTATGTCCCCTGAGAACAGGGATGAGGACTTCACTGGGATCTGCAACAAAAATCAAGTTAAAGCCATTGGGAGAAAGAGTTGCTGGGGCCTTGGAGAAGGTTAAAGCAGTGCCTGTGCAGGGCACCCTGAAGCAGATTTTTACCGTGCAAGCATCCTCACTTCTGAGACTCGTCCTCCCCTATGTATTTTGGCACATGCAGCTCTGCTGCTCCCCTGCTCTGGCGAGCAGGATGCCTGAGAGAAGCAGTGCTGAGCTGCAGTGACCCTGCCTATGCACAGGGGAGGGATGATGCACTCCAGTCTTCTGTTCTGCTAAAGAGTGTCTGCCTTAAAAAGTCACCTTTTAAAAAATGCCATGGCAGGGACCAGTTAATCAAACATGTCCTCGAACATGCGCTGCCCCATGGCTATGTAAACCTCTTTTTCCTCTGGCGTCATCTGGGCCACCAGCTCGGGACGCTGGCTCACTTGGCTGTAAGAATGTGGGCGTCCAGCCACTGTGACAGTGGGGTCTTCTGCCACCACCTCAAACTCTTCGTCCTCCTCCTCCTCCTCCAGCCCGTATGTTGTGGTGGCTGTGGCTGCAGGGCGGGGAGGGGACTCCTCCTCCGACTCGCTGGTCTCGCTCTCGGAGTCACTGGCGTTGCCGCCGGAGAGAGGAGCGGCGCCGCTGACGGTGACGGTGGAAGCGGAAGGTGTCTTCTTCTCGTGGATGAGCAGGGCACGCATCACCTCCTCGTTGTCATCCAGGGCTGCCCGGCTCTCCTCACGCTCCTGGAATGCATCCAGATCCCGGCCCCCTGCAAAGGGACACGAGGGAATGAGCATTTCCTCGCAGAGAGCTGTGTGATGGCCCTGAAAGCTTTCTTAACCTTCATTAATTACTGCCACTGAGCTCAGTTGGCAAAGTCACACCCTTTCTCTATGCCAACTCCTCCTCTCCCTTAATATTCAGAGAAAGCCTCATAATGGCAGAGCAAGAACTGACATCTCCTAGGAGCTGGGAGGCCTAGAGTCACTGTGGCTCCCAGCTGGAAGCCTTCACCAGGAGCACACTGCAGGTGAAGACAACAAATGCACAATGGGCAGGCACCTGGAAAAGACTTCCCCAGGGAGGTGTCCAACTCTGGCACTACAGTGGAGCAGAAAGCAAAGCAATCGTTAAAATACAGACCCCAAGCCCAGGCCCTATCCTGCTGAGCTCCCTGCCTGTAAGGATTAACACAGAGAAGAAATTGATCCAGGCAGACAAAGAATATGTGGAAATCATGTGTTATAAAACAACATTTAGAGCAGCCATGCCTGGTGAGCTCAGACATGCACCTACACCAGGGAGAAAGGGGGAATGCTCCTTACAGGAAGATGGTGATGGCATGGAGCAGATGCAGCTGACAACTTGCAGCCCAGCTGTGCAGCACAGCACTAACCAGTGCCTGCTCTCCAAGCTGAAACACAGCCCAGACAAGCCCTGTGGCTCCCTACCTGTGCCTCTTATTTGAAGGGAACTGCAGTGTCCCAGCTGACACACCTGGCCTGTGCTCCTCTTTCAGAAAATTTGGGTGAACAACAGCTGGGAGCCTGGCTGCCTCTGGTAGGCAGGATGTCTGCAGTTCATGGATTCTAAAGGTAAAATTCTGCTCAAAAAGTAGCATCCCACAGAAAACCTCTCCTAATCCTACCTTTGGTGATAGGGCTGTGAGTACACCTAGCACCAAAAGAACTACAGGCAGTATTGGGAAAAAAACCCCCAAAACCCACCACAAAACAAAAAAAAAAAACAGAACAAAAAATTAAATATGGAGGAAAAAAAAAATAAGGCCTAAAAAGTAGGACAGGCTCCCTGTGGCAAACTTTCTGTCTTACACCAAAAGATGCTGCCTGTGAACAATTGCTGGAGCTGAGGGGTTGGCATTCTGCCTTCATACAGGCAGCCACTTGTCCACTCCTCCAAGACACAGATCCTCATGAATTCAGCACGACATCCAGGCAGGCAGCTCCCAAGTCTTTCCCCTCTCCAGTCAGATATGTGCTGGTTACATTTTTCAACTTGAGATTAAAAAATAATGTGAAGGCATTTAGCACTAAAAGCCAGGGCAGTTTGTGGTCACTCCTTTCCTGTGGTAAGATAAAGGCCAAAAGAACCATACCTAATTTCACCAGAATTCTGTTTTCATTGTAAATAAAGCTGTAGTAAGGGGTGATGGCTACAACTAGTAATACTAGAACACTGCCAAATTCCTGAAAGGAAGGAAGAATAAAGGCATCGTGTTGGCAGTCGTGTGCTCAGCTCACTGCTTGTGACTGTGGAGCAGAAGAGGCTGTAGGAGAGCATCTCTGTGAAATAATATCATAGCTCATCACACTGAGAGCTGTGAAACGACAACAGCCAGAGTTAGCTCCACAAAGGCTGACTTTGTGGCTCAGAGAGGCTGTCTCTTGCTTGCAAGAACTGTTTCTGCCAGATCCAAGCAGTGAATCTTTTCTGTCAATGGTCCCAAGTTTCTGTCCTTCCTGTTTATGTGTTGCAGAAGCAATTTCAGGCTATTTCCACAAGATCCCTCTTTGATCTCCATAGCTGAGGAAGTTAAGCAGTGATGCCACCATCCTGTAAGGAGATACTCCAGCTCCATGTCCCTCAGTGACTTCTTGAGAAACACTTACGCTGTGTATATTAAAAGTTGTCTCAAGGAGTTGATTTAAAACTACAGGTGAATTGAATGTCTAGCAGAAAAATGGGGTGAGAACTCACCATGGCTGGTGAGTAACAACATTTGCTACAGACTGCAGGAGCAGGTTCTTCAATCATCTCATTTTGCTTAATCTATTTGAAAAAATGTTTTGGGATCCATAATACACTTGAAAGGCATTACATGTGAAAAGTTCTTTAGGTATCTTGTGACCATTATATCATATCTATTTCCTTCACTTCTGCTACACCTAAGTCCACTCCTCTCCTGAACATGGCACAAGTTCCAGGGTCACATACTCACACATATGACTCCCTTTTGCCATATTTTCTTCCTAGGGCATCATCAGTTTCGGTCCATAATCCTAAAATTACTCTATCTATTAACTCACTCTTCTAAAAATCATAAAAGGTCTCCATTTTCAGTTTTGGCATGGAATCTTAAACACCACACATACCAAAGCAGAATGTTTCTACTAATGGTTATAAGATTTTGACCATTGGTCTGTGGATAACCTGACCCCAAGATGAATGAAAATAATAATGAGAAACAAACAGAAGGGAATAAGACTCACCTGTCATGGTGACAGACCTTCCTACTGTACTCCCAGAAGCTGTATTTCTGGGTATTCTTCATACGTAACAAGTTTTGAGAAACAATTATCAAGAAGCCTGGGAGCATATAAACAGGGCTGGTAGATTTAGTAGACTTCAGGGTCACTGAACATTAATAAATGTTATATTTCAGCAGTGACCTATTAGGGAAGACAGCTTTCTAGATGAAACTGAAAGACCTTCATCTAGAAGTAATAAGCTCTCAAGGTGGAAGACATAACAGTTAATTAACATTTTAGAAGCCCCCCCAAAATTTCATGGACAGCTCAGCTTTACTGACCTAGATTTCAATCCTGGGTCTAAGGAATTTTTACATCTGCCTACACACAGGTGCTTTGCACAGCAGAGGGGAGCAGACACTCCAGTGTTGGGAGCAGCAGCTGTACACACACACAGCAGAACGTGGTTTTGACAGCACCCTAAAGGCCTTGTATAAGCCCAGCAGTACTTCTGCTCTGTGAATTTCTTACCATCTTTGATTTCATCAGGGTCATAAGCCCCCTGCACCGTGCTCTCCCGCAGCCAAATGGGTCTCTCTCTGGCTGGCTTTCCTTCACTTGCAGACCGGTTCAGATCCTCCTGGTCCTCCATGCTGATGACGACATTCTGGGTATACAAGTCCTCATATGATGGTCCCTTCGTGGTCCATGCTTCCCGATGGTGTCCACCTGCAAGGCCAGCTGCTGCCCCTGAACCAGCACCAGCTGCACGCTCCTTGCTACATGAAAGTTAAAGAGAGAAAAACAGAACTCAGAACAAGCCCCTCCTTAGACAAAAACACTTAAATGATGATCAGTTATCTCATGATCTGCACTGAGAACTTTCATTCTCAGTTCTAACATGTGCTGCCAGAAATTTCTGTGCCAGCTTGCTGGTTTAGGAAACTTGTGGATCTCTAGTGGGAAACCCTACATAGGGCCATGGCAACATCCACCACAGACACTGAAAAGAAGAGGCAGCACTAGAGATGCAAATGCACTTAGGTTAAAACAAGCATAACATCCCAGAATTCCCTGAAATAAAAGCCACAGCAGCAAAACACAGTCAAACAGTAGTTTGGTATTTGGAAAAGCCTCTTTTTGGCCTTCACACAGCAGCCAAATACTGAATTAAAAAAGCACTGAAGTTTAACCAAGGTAGATAGTAGGCCCAGGGACTCAGCATGCTCAGAGCTGTGAACTGTTATTAATCACAGGACTTCTGAAGGAGTTAACTCACCAGGAAAAACACAATTTAAACCTTTGCTTGAATTTTGAATGACAATGCACTTGAAAAGTGCATTACACAGGAGATCTGTACTGTCCACAGACGCAGCCTTGGGAGGACTGGGGAGCTCAGGCAGAGTAGAAATAAGAGAGAGCACCTTCAAACCAGAGGACTAGGACTGGACAAAAGGCTTTGTGTGCTGATGGAGTGCAGGAGGAGATAGAAGAACTGAATTCACTGTGGAAAAAGGGGAGAAATGAAGGTGCTGACCCATGTGAAGGGTATGGCAGTCAAGCCCAGCCCTACTTTGCTCTCTGCACATTTCCCTGCAGGGCTGCTTCTAGCTCAGGAGACTGATGGAGAAAAACATTCCTGCTTGGATCTGATCAAAACAGGATATCAGGTGAAATATTTTCTGCACACTGATGATGGCAATGAGCCTAAAATACACCCTGGCCTGTGCTGCTACGTATGCAGAGTGGGGAAAGCCAAACGTGACTGTTCCTCTACTTCAGAATGAGATTTCATCTTTTCAGAGAAACAAATCCACTGCAGATCATACCTGTCCTCAGCCATATAATTCCAGTCACCCGATTGCCAGGGGTAACTACAGCTTTTCATGAGGAACAGCCCTGCCTTGACTCCTTCTCTTGTCCAGATTAAATCCATCAGGGATACTCCAGGAAGCCAGCTGAGCTGACAGTTGTCATCAGTGAGCATGGTTCAGTTGCTGCTGTCTACCCAGTGACCTTTTCTCCAACCAAGAAGCTTAAAATAAAGTTACACTTAGAGAAGACCTGACTAATATGAGGGTTTTTGTAGTTCAGCAAGGACATTACCACTGTTTGATGAACTAATTCTGCTGGCTTTTTAGGGATAAACAGTGAGGGGAAATTACACAGGTAGGTGAACATTGCTCTTCCCCAAATAAAAAATATTGGTGTGTTCAGCCACAGTGTTGATCGGAGCTACTCACAGGCTCTCAGTAGTGGAATGGCTGGGATCTGTTAACAAAATACTTCACAGCATCTTGTGTTAGCATGTCTCGTGTCCTTAGCAATCCTGCAGCCAGCTCTATTAGCAGAGCTTCACAGCAGCCTTGAATTTTGGGGCAGAAGGCTCATGCGCATGTATTGCTTATGTAACCTGAGGAACCACACAGAGACCTTCTCCCCAGCGTGTTATTTCAAGTGTTGGTACCTTTCAGCTCTCCAAGACAGGCGTGTGTTCTGTGAAAAGCACCACTCTGCTTCCCACATAATAGAAATCTCTGACTAGCGTTTCCCTGACGATTTTATGTAATCCACTTTCCTCACAGGATGCACAATGCAGCTCTCCCCCAAGCTCTCCCTCCCCATGACTACAGCGTGACACTAAACTCTCAGTAGTGCCAGGAACTACATAATAATACTTTTGCATAGAAGCCTCTGTGAGTGTGCCTGAAATTGACTTTTTTGCCTACACAGAACCATTTAGCAGCAAAACACTTATTCCATGACGTCAGGAACATTTCAAAAATGAAAGTAACACTTCTAAGAGACACCTACAGTACTAATTACTTCACGTGACCTACTGCAATGTCCTACACTGAGCTGGAGCCATCTAGACACTTCCTGTCTAATTTTGGACCCCAGTGAGCTTTGCAAGTGTGCTTCAATTGATGTCTCTTTATCTTCAGTGACACTGTTGGTAGGTGTGAGCACCACCCCAAGACGACCTGAGCAGGGGAATACTTCACTCTGCAAGAAGAGAACTTACTGTTGAGCAAGCTGTTCCAAAGTACAGGATTAGACACCATGGACCAGGCACCAACAGAAGGCCAGGTGTGGGAGCTGCCTTACAGGCAGCACAGAGCAGATGAAGGGATCTCTTAAATCTCTCTTTCTCTCTTAGATCCAAGAACTACTTTTTCCCCACCTTGCTCTAGACTTCACATGGCCACCCTGCAGGCAGGAACTGTGGCAGCTCAGTGGCCCAGATGTGGCTACATTTAGTCTGTTTTATTCACCTCGATGGAAATCCCTTAATGAGTGGTTTAGCTGCCTTTAAAGGCAACATAAATAGCCCTTGACACAGCTGAGGTATGGCCCACAGAAACCACACTGTGCAGAGGGCAAACAACTTGAAATTTTCATCTCAATCCTGCCCAGACTATTAAGAAAGGTCTTGGATAATGGGGATAACTCTCTTTTTTTGCCACATTTGAGATAAAACAAAACACATTTTCATTGTGCTGCTCTCGAGAGTTTCAACTTCAAAACAGACAACCCATGGTTCTTGACAGCACGACCACAGGAAATTAATTCTGTGAAGATTTTTTGTTAATTAAAATCATGCTATTTTGACACAAGGAAATAGAAGGGTTATTAAAATCCGTAATTTTTTCAAAAACTACAGAGAAGGGCTTAAGTAAAACAGGTTTATTTTGAAACCTGTGGGGCTAATTCATGCTCTCCCACGATTAAGAAAATTAACAGCCTCTCAGGAAAGCATAAATGAAGATCTACCCAGTTTCCCAGGGCAGGTGAATGACAGCTATGCAGTGCCAGTGGGGCCACTTAGAGCTGTAACTCTCCTGAAAACACGTGGAGTTGCCCAAGTTACTGCACAGAGAAGATGCAGGCATTGTGTGACCTTTTCGGTTTGCTTCAGAATCACCAAATGTCAATTTTGTTAATGATTTCAGACACTCAAGACTCCATAAAAACAGAGAGGGATAAATAACCCAGGGTTTGGCACTTAAAAAAAAAATCTCACAGCAGTGCTTTCATGGAATTAACTGCTTTGAATTAATAAGAGTTAATAAATAATTAAATCACTGTATGTGCTGAAGCAAGTTGTGTTCAAGTAAGCATTTAGAAAGCTGCCTATTTATTTTATTTATTTATTTCATTCCTTGCACAGAGTAATTAATCATTTACAATGTTTTTTAAGTATTTAAGAGTCAAGTAAGTGGGTGCTGCTATTTAATCATGGGACTGCACCAGGCCTCTGCTGTGATAATTTCCTGTACACAAAAAGGGAAGACTAAAAAATTACTCTCTTTTTGGTAGGGTTATCCCAGTTCTACTACTTAAACTACTGAAAAGGGATTTTAAAGCAAAGTCTAGTGATTCAGCTTGGGTATAAAGGCTTCAAAGAATTCCCCATATCACCAAAGACATGTTGAGTAACCTTGGAAAAATCTTTTCTGCTCTTTATATTGCTTCTGTTTTTCTATCAGAATGATGAGGAAAAATAGCTACCTTCTTGGCTAGAAAAAGACTATGAATAGACAAAGAATTTTTATTATATTAATTAGAAGCTGTCTAGCATGAATATATGAGGAACATTCTTTCTCAAGGTTAGCCTGAGAGAAAAAAAAAAGAGTATCTTGCTTGCTCTCCTATTAACTAAAGCCAAGCACCCCAAGGCACTGTGGGAATGCTTCCCCTCATGGTACAGTTCTTTTCCTCCGTGTGTATAATTAATTTTTTTTTTAAAATACAGAGAAGTGCATCACATTTCACCACAGCTGACAAAACTGACAGCTCCCCACATCTTTTTGCATTATTTAAACATCATCTGTTTTTGTAAAGCTAGGAATGTTCTGAAAGAAAGTGTCATTTCCCATGGGTAAGAACATTTTAAGGACTTTTTGATTCTAACATGGTCTTCTCCTGAAAAGAAGAGGTGTGTAACAAGTTGGACAAATTCAGAAGAAAAAAACTGCTTATTACAAGTAATGTCTTCAAACTAGAATGCGTAATATGAGGATTTGAAATGCAAGGTGTGGATTGCAGATAGCTTTGTTTCAAAAGCTGGGTAGAAGCAAAAGGAACAGATGACAGATAAGCATTTGAGACAGAAGACAGCACAGGTGGCACCTTCAGAGCTTTGTCAATCAGCTGTAATTTTAATTATTGGGCCAAGGGCTTGGTGTGCCTGCCAACATGGCAAGTAGCAGGCAATTCAAGCATCCTACCTCATAGAAAAATACATGCAGTGAGCTGACCAAAAGAACAGTTATTTGCCTTGTTTAGTAAAAAGTGGTTACAGCCCTCTGTCTCCTTGTAAACCACACATCCCTGGGGCAATCTGTCACTTGTTTGCATAGTTGGTGCTGTACAAGTAAGTGCTGCACAAGGTTTGGGAAAGGCCCACAGAGCAGAGGAACACTCTACAAGGAAGCAGTGCAGTGAAGAAAGACCAGGTGTGCTCCCACCTCTGCTTCAGGGCAGGAATCTCTGTGGGTTCTGGCTCCAGGATTTCATAGGCTAAGTTAACGTCTTCCGTCTCACGAAGCAGCGCGTAGATGGGCTCGATCTGCTCGTTAAACCTCGCAACGAGTGTCCTTGCATCCTTTTTGGGCATTGCTGACTCATCTTCTTCCACCTCGGTCTCGCAGAATGTACAGCGGAAAGTTCCTAAAACGAGAGAAGTTGCTCAGCATTGGAAGGAAAGCAGCAGGCCCGGCTCCTCATGCAGCCTTCCCAACAGCAGTGCCTTGCTGTTCCCTTAGCTGGATGCTAAGGAGACTTTCTGCCCTGAAAATCCCTTCCCACACATGGTGTACCTGGTTATTATTCAAGCAGACAACAAAGGAAGTATTTTGATACCATCCAGGGATACCCAGCTGGGTACAGTTTCTCGCTCTGAAAAGCCCAGATGGGCTGCAATACCTCTACTGAGACATCTCCTAATCTCCCTCCCTCCTTGCTGCACATTTTAAATGTCAGCTATGACTGGGCTGTGATAAAAAGCTACACAGTATCCTCCAAGGACTTCAAATATCTTCTGTTTCAGGTGCCTGTGACGCTATCTCCCAGGCCACACCAACAGGCAGATTTCACAATAAAACAGTGCAGTTTTACACTGCACCAACCAGCCTGCAGTAACTGCTAATCTAACCGTTGTCACTTTGCAGCTACTGCAAAAAAAAGAGATGGCTTCCCCTTCTGTTTCAAGGCCAAACCAGGCAAAAAAGTCATTACTGCAGAGCAGCCAATGCAAAAACTTATCCCACCCAACTCCCATACTAGCTTCTTAAAATTACGAATGGTAAGATAAGAATCATGTGAACAGCAGTTAAAAATAAGTTTGTTTTGCAGACCTCGGCAGGATCTATAAAAACAGGTCAGACTGAAATGGCTACATGGCAAAGCAACTACAAAAAACCCACTGAACTCCTGCAAGGCAGCTTTTGGGTTTCATCACTCCATCTGTGAGCAGGGCCCTTGGGGTGGTACATGCACAGTGGGACCTTTCCATCTGGTCTGCTAGGAGGGAGCAGAACACTGCAATGGCTTCGTCTTGCAAGTGCTGGACTGAGAACATACCCCTGCCACCTCAAAATATGACATCCAGAGTGATGCTCACAGGCTTCTTGATTTCTCTTGCCCCATGGGTGGTATTTTTTATTTATCCATTCCGTGACACCCACGCACATCTAGCCTCACCTCTCAATACCCCAGTGAAGCAATGACAAGATCTTTTTACCAATAAGAAGCCTGAGGATAGGTCCTGCCACGGAAATTATAATCTTACGTATAAAAATCAGAATTAGAATCCATATTGAATTCTGCTAAGCCACCAATGCTATGGACAAACACAGTCAAAAGAACACGGCTTGCCCAGGGCACTTGGGCATGATGTAATGACACAGGCTGGCAAGCCAGGGCTTCTGGTATCTTGGTTTGCTGCTTACACAGATTTGCTGGTGTTGTCATTTCATTTTTCAGCAGAACTCCTTCCCTGCCTGTAATACAGCGATAAAAACAGACCTAACTTCTTCAGCGCTGGTTGTGAGGGCTAGACAATGCTCGCACTCCTCTCAGCAAACACAAAAAGTACTGTTTATGACAGAAGGGAGATCTGTTGCCTCTCACCAGTCTGCAGAGATGCAGTTTTGTACCCTGGCACCATCTGAAGCAGTTTTTGCTCATTGTTACTCAGAAATTAATGCATGCTGTGTATGTGGCCTGTAATATGGACACATTTCCTGCGATAATTCCTCTCTTTAGAAAATTTGTCTTATTGGCATGCAAAAGCCAGAGCAGCCAACAACAGCACTATGCAAAGTAAAAGACAAGTGGATAAAGTCCTGTTCTCTCCTATCCAAGCATGAAACACTTTGCTTATTTTTTTCCAGGCTGTAAAAACTGTCCTCACTGATTCAAAACTGCTCATTATATAAACTGTCAGACCAGCAAAAACTGAACCCAACATTTGGTCTCCTTATCCCACATCTGAGGCTATCGGTGTGACATAAGTTGAATCAATTAAAAATAATTAGCACATCTCCATTCCCATAATAGACCACGGGAACAAACACAGGTTAATGAAGAACGCTCCCCTCTTTTTACACGCCCCCCAAGTCCTGTTACATGTTCCTGAGACAGCTCAGACTTTTCACACTTCCATCTGTGAACCCCATGAGTATCTGCAAAAGATTAAGATCATAGGGAGAATGGTTCCAATTCAGAGTACCAAAAAATCAGAAAGTAAATACAGCTCTAATGAAACAGAACTCCTAAAGCTATCAAGGATTTGCTGCAACTTCCACCCCTCAGGGTTCATAATAAGCAAAAAAATTTAATAGATGAATTATGTAAAGAATTTGGGAATGAGTGAAATGACAAGCTTCCTCCATTAATATGCTGGGGTTTTTTTCAAGGTGATGCAGCATTTCACAAGAGGCATATGTGATTAGAGGACTGGGAAGCTGCTTTGCCATGGCAGATGGCATTTACAAGTTGCAAACCTCTTTCGTTAGTTTTTAAGAGGTCAGAAAATGTCACCAAAGCTTTTATGACATGGCACATCACATCAGCAGTGACACATGTTCCTTTCAGATATGAATTGCATGTGACAAACATGAAGTGGAGGCCATCCAAAGGCTGAAAACGGCAATGTTTCCACTCCAACGATGTATTTTTTCCTTCAGCCCTTACACAACAGTTTTTCAATTCCAAAATGCTGCATGAACCAGGACTAACAGATATCCTGGAGCAAACAGACATGAGTCTTTTCTGCATCTTGGAAATGCTAACAGAGAGCACATACATCCCCTTTTTTGAACACATGCTCAGCCACTCAACAGACCTCTCTGGCTGCATGTTAAAAACCAGCCATCTGAAAGAGATCTCTTCATATGCTCCCGGACTCTGGGGGACAGATATGCTGGTAATCTGGCTCCCCAAGGCTTACTAAGATTAAAGCAGCTGAAGCTCTGAAGTATGGGGCCAGAATATTTAGAGATAATTCCTAATGACTTGATTTCACTTGAGAGAAGAAAAAGGTCAACCACCCACACATATTGAAGGCAGGATGTCCAAGTGTGCAAGCAGCATCTGCTACATCTAACACTTTTAACTGGCTATAGACTCCTGAGTCTGAGCCCAGGCCCTGCTTACACCCTTGTCAAAGGGTTCAAGCCTCACCTCCAGCCCAACAAGGGGTCTTCCACTCTGTCCTTTGGGATGCTGCCCAAGACTCTCACTACTCTCCTAGAAAACTATTTGATTTTCAACCTCAACTTATTCCCATTCATCTCAAACCTATGATTGTTTTGCCAACAACAGTACCTCATCTCATCGGGTTTCCATCTTGCTGTTAAGCCTTCAGGTGTATTTACAAACTGCCGTCTTATTCATCCCTCAGTCTTCATTTTGCAAGGCCATGTATTCTTCTTTACCTTTGAAAACTAGCCACCCATTCTTTTGACCTTGCTAACAGCCTCGCTGGCCCTTTCTCCAGTTTGCTCTCATCTTTCTGCTGTGAAGATGGAAGTAGAGACAAGTGTCCAGATGAACTCTCCCAAAAGCTCAAAAGGCATGAAAAGGCATTAGTGCTTCTCTGATAGCCACTGAGACCTTTTAAGATCACATTGTGAGAGACCATGAAAGTGATGCCTCAATTATCGCAAGACCCAGCAATGTTCCCAGATCTTTCTTCTCCTTTGTATCTTTCCTTCTCCTTTGTAGTTTCCAGTTGATGAACTCCATGTTTATAGCAGACACTTGCATTAGATGGTAGGTGCATGACAGTACTTCATAGTATAATCTTTCAGCTCCTTTATATTCCTCCAGCTTTCACCCTCATCCAATTCTTTTTTCTTGACTGCATCACAAAACATTAAGCTAATTTATTTTCAAAATCTCCCACAACCTTCTTTTAGAAGTAGCATTATTACCATTACATGGTGAGTGAGCTGAGGCACAGATGGCATCATTTCAGAAGTATCTGCTGATTTGAGCAGTACTTGATTTGAGATGCTTTTCTGAAACTTCTTTTTCAGAACAGAACATGCCGTATTCTTCTTTCAGGATTGGGCATGTCCAATGAGTAAGATACAGTGGCTAACGACAGCCTCTGAAAAGCTTAAAATGACTAGTTCAACATCACACAAACTCAGATGGCCTGGAGGATCAGATCATGTTCTTGTGGCTTCTACAGCCACTTTCTTCAAGTAATTCCCTGACTCTTACACTGCATTTTTCCTTCTTCTGCAGCAAGCCAGACAAAAAGTGCGTTCTGTAAGCATAACTCCTCTCTCTCATTGAGCAAAGCATATTTTGGCAGAGAGGGGAATTATGACACAAAAAAAAAGTTATAGGATGCACAGGCAGCTTCAGTTCAGCACTCCTTAACCCCGAGTGCTTCACCTGATGTTAAAATGAGAGTGGTAAAGACCCTGAGGAAAGGACAGGAGTTTCCTAGGTCCCTACCACCAGAAAGGCAGACAAATGCCTCCCACCATGGGAGGCTGTGCCAGCAGCCACATGGTTCATCTGCAGACCTGGAGCCCTCAGTTCCGCACAGGACTCTGCCACTTTAGTCGCCAAAGGCAAGGTGACAACCTGCTAGTGCTACAGGGGAGCAGGATGCTGTGCCAGCCTGCTTCCTGAAACAAAGGGAGGATGAGAAGGAAACACCTTGGGTGCTGCTCTAGCTTCTTGAAAGAGAGGTGCTTTGTGGGAACCTGCCATTCCACCTGCTAGCCCCACACCTAAAGTTTCCTATCCAGCTCTTCCTATCTGCTTCCCATCCCAGTTCTGGGCTTTTCCTTCACTGACGGTCCTGTTCTCCTTGCTGTCCTACTTTTTCAGCCTGGGCTTCACTCACTTCTCAGACTTCTCTGTTCACTCTTCTTTTCCTGGACTTCTTTTTCCAATTTCAGCCTCTCCTCATTCCTGTGCCTCTCTGCCCCACACTCTTACATCAACTAATTCCGCCTCTTGATTTGAGGCCTGGTCATCAAACTAATTTCCTGTTTCAAGCCAGATGGAAGATCTTTCCACAGCACCACCCGTCATTCAGAACAATACTACACAGGCAAAAGAATATACATTTTTCTGGATTCTCCTTCCATTTTCTCATCAGCCCATTCTTCAATACAGCCAAACTGTTTTTAATTAAATTTTCCTAAGCAATTTAAACATAGTCAGATGCATAGAATGGGAAAAACTCAGTATACGGTGTTTGACAAAGTTTTGAACAGAACAAACATCACAGAACAATTCCTATGCCTTCCCTCCACCAACAAGCCAATTTCATGAAATGAAATATAATGAAAATACTTAGCAACCTAAGTAATAGGCAGCGCTGTCAGTATAAATTATAATTAAGTTCCTTTAATTTATCATTGATCTTTAAGATTTAGAGGACTGTTTACAGCAGCACCTAAAGGTATATCTCTGCTGAATCATTAAAGACACAAATAGTAGGCCAAGTGGCTACAAGAGACCTGGATCATCAGTTACCATAACATACTCTACATTAGCTATAAGGATACTCAACCTACAAGAAGTGTCAACCTGAGTAGTTAAATGAAAGCAAAGAGAGTTTTAATGACCTTAATCTGGTAACAGAGCTAATTGTTAAAACAGTTGATTGTTAACTGGCTTAATCATAATGCAGATTAGACTGTGGCAACTGCTGTCCTTTAGTGACTCCCAAACTTAAACAGACTTCTCAGCCCTCATCAAACTGTTCTCACCTTCTCAAAAAGAACGCAATCCAGTGTGTCTGAGTGGGAAATGCAGTCCTGCCACACAGAAAGATGAGTTTGCTGTTAATTTCATCAGGCAGCCTTCTCTGGCCCCATCCCTCTTTTCTCACTTACTGGAAATCCATAGTACCTAGTACATTTCTATTCACATGTGAGTTCCAAAAATGCAGTGGGGCTTTAGGAAAAAACCAAGAGAAATCCGCCAATAAAAGCTGTCTCCTGAACACCACAGCAATACTTGCAAGTAATTCAGTGTTTCTACACATGCAATAAAAGAGCCAGTTATGAGCACAGTGTGTTACATAAAATGTAATGCCACATCTCGTCTTTCTGAGACAGGTTTCATGGTCCACTGAATCTTAAGCTCCTGGGGCTACTCCACAGCCCAGGGCTGATTGCAGTACTCTCTCTTGAAATGTGACACAGAAAGTTTAACTTCTTATATTAGTCCTGTTTGGGATAGCCCAGAACAGACCCTGTTGTCAAAATGCATGGCATGAAAACAAACACTGGGCCACGTGTAGAAAACGTCAGCATTTTGGGAAGATTTGCTGACTCACTTTGTAATAAAACATCCAGTTTTGCTATTGAAATCCAAAATGCATCAGGTTTCACCCAATTTGCTTTGTAATTTCTATAAAGAAGAAATGGGACATCACAATTGAGATGAGTAGCCTTGGTCAGAGATGGTGACAGGGCAAATCCAGAACACGTGGGTGATACCTGAAAGCACAGAATGGAAAAGTTCATGGGCAGTGCTGTCCAGAGAAGCTCAGTGCAGTGGCTGCAGCTTGGAGCCAAGCACAGCACCCCTCAAACAGCACTGCACCCAAATCACCATGCTCGCTGTGTGAGGCCCGAGTAGATGCAGACTGCTAAATACTGATCCTGCCCCCAAAACTGACAGCTCTCCTAGTAACAGCCTCACGAATTACAGCATCTTCTCCATGCCCCTATTCTTTTCCTGAAGACCTAATACCAGGTACATACAATTACCATTATGGACAGGAGGCACAGCAACAACCAATGCTACACACTGTTGGACACATTCTATTGTCAGATCCTAGACAGAAATTTGCTAAAACATCTTTTCTATCACAGTTCTGCTTCAGATGAATGAGGAACCATGTGGAGTGCACATTAGAAAATGTCAAGCGTGGTACTTTAGCTAAAAATGTGGCTAGGAACAAATAATGTAACTAATACTATTATCTGAAGAAAGATTTTCATTTCTTTATTAGTTTTTCCACAATATCTGAATTATTAAGAAAGTTGTGCAATCTACTGTTTACAAATGGGATCAAGACTCCACAATGAAGTAAAAACCCCTCCTTTTAACTCTATGTGCCCCAAATCTTGATCCAGCTTTTCTCAAGTCTGTACATATTCTAGTATAAATCCTACTGAGTCAACAGCTATGAGACTGATCCTTCTCAGTATCAGACCATAAGGTTTTAAGATAGGTTTCTGTGAATTAGGGAATGAGCAATGACTGTTCACCTCCCAACAGCTTGTCTTCACTGACCTGCTGTTCAATATGAAATGAGACTGTATAGTGGACACAGGAGAGTAAAATCCAGGTTCCTGAAACAGCATTCAACTCCCCAGCCTAGAGGTTTGGGAAGGAGCCAGGAACTCCTACCTTCCAAATCAACCTTTGAAAATGGGTGATTGAAAAGGGCTTATTCTATGAATTTAATAAGTGGAAAACCCAGTGTTTCACCATACAATTCAACACCATTTCATAATAAATGCATACTAAGATACAGCTCTGACTTTTGAGTACCTATTTTGAGCCTTAATAATGCTTCTTAAACATTTTAATATTAAACATGTTTAATACAGATTCAGAGTATTGAATTGCCCACCAGGTATTAAACAGAGAGTAAACATTTCATTTGGGATAAATGTCAATCAGTTTCGTTTCAAAAATACTCGTAATATAGATGTAGCAGCCACCTCATTTAAGGGCACTCATGCAGTAGCACTATTTCTGATTTCGATGAGGTATTTCTGCCAGAAACGTGTTCAGAAGATTTCAAAACAGCAACTCACTAACATATGAAAAATGATCAATTTGTTTAAAAAATAAAACCAAGATGGTAACTTAAAACAACAACAACAACAACAACAAAAGGGATAAAGGCATACTTTTCAACACACAGCAGGAATAGCAAAAGATGAAAGAAACATATTTTATAATTGCCATTAAACAGTGTCTCACTATAATCAGAAGGAAATTTCACTTAGCCAATGCATATGTTCATGTATTATTTATTCTTCCAGAGAGCAGTGTGTAAATGTATAAAAATTGAGGGGCTAGCAGTCCTGGAAACAGAAGGTCCCTCTGTTAAGCTGCAGAGCGGATTTTACTCCGGCAGTTACATGATCCTAGCCATAATTTGGAAGAATGGTGGTGCTAGAATGTTATTACAGATGGCTAAGAATAGTGTCCAGCACTCATTCCGGACCCTCTCAGCACAAAATGAACCCTGCTGTTAACAATAGAAGGAGGAATTGCCAAGATAAGACACCCCTGGCAACACCTTCAAATACATAAGGCCAGTGTTTTTCTTCCTTGAAAATCACAAGTGGACAGGAAAACAGAAGATTTCAGAGGCTTCTTCTAGATTGCCCTGTTTCAGGCAATGGCAAATGTTAAATACTTTTCCCATGCCTGAGATCCACTTGTTAAACTACACCAGCACTTCTATTTTCTGAGAGAGATCTTTTCTTCCATGTTCACTGCCACTACCAAATCCCTTTATTATCATACAACACATTCCCTGAGCAGAGAGATCCAGAACTCTGGCATACCTACTATGCTACTTATAGTCCAAAAGGGCTTCAAATTCCACTGCTCAGAAATGGCAATAACTTAAATCCTTTACTTTCAAATTCTCCTCAGAGAATTCAGAATCAGAGTTCATGTGTAAAATCTCCCACATCAGCACCCAGAGCCACCAACAGAGAACAATACAGATTAACAGAAAAAATGTAATATGTCATTTTTTGCCTTATTATAATAGATTTTAGTTAAAAAGAAGGGCACCCAAGGGAATACACAGTGGATGCTGAGACTTTGCATTTCATACAAATCTGCTCATGTATACACCAGAAATCTATTTAAGAACAAAGAACAAGAACAAAATCCTTAAACCATGGTCCCATGGCAGTATTTGAAAGGCTAACGGGGCCAATATCAGAAGTGTGCGTTTCTATACCAGTGCTTGGGATGGCAGCAGCTGGAAATAGGAAGAGAGAGGAATTAAAGCAGGACTCCAAGCCAGCATGTTGTTTCCAGCCTTAGTTTCAAGAACATCACATAATGGAATGGGCCAGCACCAAGAGAACAAGCTGCTCTTAAGTCCCCTTTTCACTTTTTGTTTTCCAAGAGGTTTTGGAGGCCCTTCACAACAAACAAAGCAGGTTTTTCCGATGTTGGTTACTTAAGAATAAAGACAGACTATTACCAGAACAGATACCACACTACCCTCCTTCTCCCAGGTGTGAAATAATTTATGGGCAATATTGACCAAATGTTTGCTGGTGGAAGAGATCATGCTCCTAGCTTGCAGCTTTTGAAGGTGCCCCAGCACTGCAAAAATATACATCAGTATGTGATAAGAATGAATGCTGCTTTTCAGCTGACTTTCTGCTGGTAATGTGAAGGACGATGCAAGGCAGCATTTTCTACTCAACTAACTTGGATTCTCAGCCATACATAAGGTAACAGGTTTCCTTAAGAAACTTCTGCACACACCCTTTCCCTGAAGTGTCATCTTTTAACTGCTGCCTTACATGGCATTTTTGTCAATCTATTCATCCATTCTGTATTTCTCACATTTTAGCACATGAAGCCTCACTTCTTACCTGCCATCAAGGAAACAGAAATATCCATCAATTCTTTTTTGTTCCTTCAGATTTTCTTCTGGATAGTCAAGCCACCCACTGTTCTCTTTTCTCCTTAATGTTATGCCTTTTAGAAACTCCTTTGTGCAGAAGTTCTTTGTTCTTTACTCCCAAAGGAAATACCTTTTCCCTGCTCCCTGTGAAAACTACATGCCACATGAAACCAGTCCCAGTAGTGCTCCATGAAGGGCCACCTCTCCTGGCTGGGCAAGGATTACAGCCAAGCCAGCTCCCACCTGCAGGACCACCTGCACATAACCTGGGCCTCAGGCCAGAGCTGGCAGAACAGAGTGAAGAGAAGTCCAAAGAAGGGTGATGGAAAAGCTTCCTCCAAAGACAGCACTTAGTGCTTAACCACCCTTCCTCCCTCTGTCCATGCAGAGCCATTAAGAGTAATGGGAGCATCCCTGAAAGCTTGGGCAGTGCTTCCCAGAGGCTGCCAGGGAGGACCCCATTTTCTCATTAAATGTAAGGGAGAATAAATGCAAAGAGAGGCTCCTCAGGACCGAGCTGAGCTCCAAATTGCAGGATGGTGCCAGAATTGCCACGGACAGAAATAAGCTGGCAGTTTCTAAGTGAAAGAACGGCACAGATGCCAGGAGTGAACCTGGAGCATAAAGGGAAACTAACACAGACTAGGACTACAAAAATGTTGAAAAAAGAAATTAGGAGGGAATAACAGGGCACCAGGTGAAACATGCAGGAGAAATTGCTGAGGCTGCTCAATGCTGGCCTGGACTGAGGTCTGGGTACCTCTCTCCCACACTGCCTCAGGGAAAGAAAGACTAGAGGAGGTGTATTTTTTACCTTCTCTGTCCTTTTCTTTTGACTCATGCAGTGGGAACCACATGGGCCCACACAGGTGAGAGGGACTAAAACAACAGCGTGGCCTGGTGAAACAGTCACAAGTGCCACAGGCTTGTGTTAATAAACAGAATTTCTGCTAACAACACTTCAAAGACCAAATTCCCAGCACTCTCACTTCTACCACCTGCTTGGAAAGAAGGTGCTTTTTTTCAATTACTGTTCTTCTTAGAGGAGAAATATCTCTAGCGCTAAGGGCAATTTCTGCCTTCTGTACTGCAGTCTCTCATCACGGGTTTCATGGTAAAACTGAGTAATGCTCACCCATGGAGCCAGGCGCCTCCGCACTGCAGGGCTTGTACAAAACCTCACCTTACCAGCATCCAAGCACTTAAAATGATTTAAAGAGCAAGCCACCCCACGTGCACACAACTTCCTCTAAACCATCCTCTCACTCCAGCAACATGCATACCAAATGCAGCAGTTTGGAAGGGCAAGGGCAATGAAATAAATAGGTTCCTGAGATTATTTCACTTAGTAAAAAAAATAAATAACAAAGGACATTTCAGGTGCTACAGATGCCAAATAATAAGAGCCTGACCTTTCTGCAGCAGCACACAGGAGAATTGATCAGAAACAAAGCCAGTGAGACTAGTTTTCCAGTTCAGTCTGACTTATGCACAACAAGAAATACTCCAATTAAAAAAAATATTTTAATTCTTATCACTTTCTACACCGAGCAAGAGAAAATTACTTGTTAGTATCAGGAATATTTTAACACGGTTCCTGATCTACAGATTGCTGCTGTTGCAGATAACCCATCAGTGATCTGCCATCTCACTGATGGAACTGTTCAAGACAGAGGCTGATGAAGCCCACAGTAATGCCAGACAAAGCAACAGAAAGTCTGACACCTCCAAATTTTAAGTACAGACGCACCACCTGTCTTTAGCCATTCTATCTTATTTTTAACATATCAAATTAGACCACCTGAAAAATAAAAGCACAAGCAGTTGAATTCAGCCTTGCCTTGACTTAACACTCCCTGTTACATACAGACAGAGCCCTCAGACTATGGTATAACCTAAAACAGCACTACATTCTTAATAGAAAGTATAAAAGGAGAACAGATTAAAAATGTGAAGAAATAGCAAGTTGAACCCAATTTTTTTTTTAACTTTATATTTGTGGAGAATATGCTATTTAAGATAGACTGTACACACTTGACTTAGATAAAAAATACTCAGTATATCACCTTCCAAAACAAAGCACAAGTTTTCCAAAAATTACATCCCAGCAAAATGTATCTTTGAACATCAGCTTGGGTGGACTCTGAAGGGAGATGCCATGACATAGCCTGGACAACAGAAGCTGAATACACAAAATAAGAAATTTGGTTTAACACGTGTTAGTAGCTTAACAAAACAGACTGACAGGTTATCTAAGTGGATTAAGTGATTAAAAATTAGCATTATTTTTTATTACAAAACAATAATCAAGAATGTACTTCCTGTTTTATTTCTTAATGTGACCCATCACTGCTAATTCTTAAACCATTTCATTAACCTCTTTAGTGAAAAAGAAGGTAACAGGGATAAACTACCCTTCAGATTGCTAAAGCATCAGAAGTGATACTGCCTTTTAGCTCAGTGGGTATAGTCAGCTTTTGCCTTGTCTGTTTTGTGAGTGTAGAGCTTTAACATTTGTGAAGTGCTTTTGAGCACAGCATGTGTCCTTTCCTCTGACACTGATCACAAATCCAAAACAGGTGCATTCATGGATAATTACCAGCAACAGATATAGTGCTTGTAAGGGTCCTATAAGCCTCTTCAATCTTTTTATTTCAGATGATCTACAATTCTAGTAAAACAAATGCAAGAAGAAAGTGACCAAGTTTTCTCAGTTGCTTTTCAGAAGCAAAGCATAACTGCAGATATATAAAAGTGTTAGTACATTAAAAAACCAAAACCAAATCCTGAAAACATTGCTGTTTTGCTTATTAGTCTTTTCTCCATCAGAAACTTTCCGTATCTTCAAAATAAGTGCTTTTCCAACAATTTATTTTACAGAGCTGTTTTCCTGTTCTTTCTTCCCTTTTTAAAGGGAAGCAGTGGCTTCACTGATCATGTGCCACAACAGCTTCTGATTAATTCTGATAGACAACCAGCAGTTAGCTGGCACATCATCATCATCACCCTAGGATGAACAATAATCTGCCTCACCATCTGCTCTCAAATTTATTTTTAACCAGCCCCTGCTCCCTTCAGTGCAGAGAGCATGGCAGGAAGGGCAGCCTTCCCCTGGAAGTGCTGTGCTGGGAGGTGCTGTCAGGGGCCAAGTCCAGTCACACACCCCTGAGCACCACCATGGATGGGAAACAGATGGAGAAATGCAGCATCCCAGGAAGGAAAAAGGGCTTCTGCACCAGAGGGGCTGGCAAATGCTTGTTCTCCTCCAGCAGACAGGGAACACCTGCTGGTTTTTCAGTTCCATTGGCAAGTTAGATAAGGTTAAATGAACATGCCAAGGTGGTATGAGAACTAGGGGGAAACAGACGGAGAAATGCAGCATCCCAGGAAGGAAAAAGGGCTTCTGCACCAGAGGGGCTGGCAAATGCTTGTTCTCCTCCAGCAGACAGGAAACACCTGCTGGTTTTTCAGTTCCATGGGCAAGTTAAATGAACACGCCAAGGTGGTATGAGAACTAGGAGAAAGTGATGGATGTGGACCAGTTACTGATGGGAATATGCATGCCTACTTTTTCTGATGTCTACCCAAAATTTCAACAGAAGAGATTTTTTTGATCACTTCACCTCTGAAAGTTAAAACTATGCAGCATTCACAGAGAGACACTGGCCTAAGTGAGCTGTGCTGCTGTGCCAGTTAGTGTATGACAGCCCTGGTACAGCACAGACTAGATTCAAGAATTTCCTTTGAGAAGGAGCACCGAGATGTTACATCTCATGGGCAAGGAAGCTGAGGGGTGGGAGAAAGACAGGCTTGATGAAGGCACAGGGGAGTGAGGAGGTTCATTTTGTAACTGCATGGCCCTGCTCATCGCCTTCAGGCACAGTCCAGAAAGTGGCAATTACAGGGTCACTGTGGCTGTGCCACTGCTCACAAGTGTTGCTGTCACCAGCAAACTTCCCAGAGACAACGTCATATGTGGGAGCTGATATGATGTAGTAGAGAAAAGAAGGAAATCAGCTGGAACCTAAAGCTTTGTACAGCTGGTAAAACAAGTTACACAACTGTGATACACCATCAGCGAGATCTGACGATGATTCCCCCAGAGAAAACAGGGAACTGCTGACAACAGGCTCTGGAGTATGAAGAACCATCAAAATATCAGAAGGACAAACGTAAAGAGTAAAAAGATCAGATCTGAGGAAGAATGGAAACATAGATGGACCTTAGCATGTCTCCAGTCCAGCCACTTGCACAAATGAGGGCAATCAGACCTGACTGCTCACTTTATCTACTGATGTCTTGAAAACTCCCAAGGGTGGAGACTGCACAACATCTCTGGGAAGTCTTGCTTGAAGTGAAAAGGTTATATATTAGTTTAGACCCTCTTGTCCTCCAACCTGGCATCACTCTGAATATCCTGGCTTTGTCTTCCTGGAGATCTCGTAATTATGAAATAATTATGAAATGCTGAAGAACAGATATTCGGTGTGATGCAAACTAATGCTGGACTGTCCTGAAAAACATCCTCACCAGGGAGAAAGGCTACAGGTGAAATGACAATAACAAGGATGCACAACTGAAAAATAGTCTCAATATTCTCAGTGAGTAGGCATCAGTAATTTGGTGGGAATGAAGCAAGGCCTTCATCACAGTATTTCCTAGTGAGTGTCAGGTAACTAAATTTTGTGAATTTAGCTCACAATTTAAAGAGTAGGGCTTATCAATGTTCAGGAGACAGGACTGCCATTCCAAATGTAGAAATGCTTGGAATAAGTATAAAGAAATTCGGTAGAGATTGGTAGAAAATATAGCACTTGGGTTAGGGAAAAAAAAAAAAAAAAAAAAAAAAAAAAAAGAAGGGGGCTGACCAGAAGGGGGTAATTGTTTTGGCAGCACACTGCAAAGAACCTCAGGTTTATAACAGAGGACAAAACCAGGAACCAAACTTGTTGTGATGCAAGAAAAGTAAGAGAAAATCTGGCTGCTGTGTGTATTAATAACCATGTCGTGCATGACTATGACTGTTACTCTCCACAGTATGTTACCCTGCTTTATTCTCCCCTATGAATATCTCCTCCTGATAAACCAGGTGCAGCTTCAGATTCCATACTTACAGTTAGGGACCAACTGCAAAAATTCCAAATGAACAAAATGACACAGCTTAATACATGTTTCATTAGGGAAAAATTGGAAAGTCAGACTTGTTTAGTTTTAAGAAGGTGGTGGTAGAGAACTGGTGGTAGAGAATTTTGGGTATTACAGTAATGAAAACAGTGACAAACTGTTCTTTCATTTCACACATACATAAAAAGATTACTCACAGCTTTAGTTTGGGGTAAAAAACCCCTTTAGGTGAGGGTATTATGAGAAACTGAGGATGAGAAGCCTGGAATATGCCAGCCATGAAGGTTAAATTTACCCTGCTTCAGAGAAGGATGATGACACGGCTATCTCTTCTAGCCCTGCACTGTATCTGAAAATAATCTTCAGCATATTCTGAAATGCAGATACTTTTACTGTATACTCACTCCTGATTTTGTATCTACTTTTCAAAGCAGAAACATGTTTTTAAAGCCACAAACAAAATTAACAACCAAGTATGAAAAACTGAAACAGAACTTCCCTCCCACCACTGAGGGCTGTTTAATAAATAGAATTTTTAACAACATCTTTCCTTGGAAAATTTGATTCTGCATCAGCATTCTGGTTCACAAATGCTGTATCTCTTGTTTCAGGCTTTCTCCTCTACATTTTAATCAACAGATTGCCAGTTTTAGACTATGTTTTTCTACTGTGTTTATGCTGGAAGCCAGTGAGCCAGGGTCACAGTAATCGAAAGGCACCAGAAAGCACACCTCTCTGAAGGCCTGTACGATTACCCATTCTCCCTTGCCTTCTTGTTAGTTCCAATAACTGATATTTTAATCAATATTCCACAGAGCCTGAATGCCTTTCTTGCTGGGACTTGCAAACACTTGCACCAGTGCCTTACACATGGACTGACAGACCATCTGCTAACCTGTTCAAGTGAAAGTCCCAGCTGTGTGTTTTACTTTAGCAGGTTATTTTACGTCTGACTTGGCACTGAACATCTCTTGATGCTCTTGTCCTGTTTTCCCAGTCTCCAACACATTCAGGCTGAAAGAAGAGTAAAAAATTGCAGGTTGATTCCTATGACAAATTCTCAATCCTCACATTTCTCTTGCTCCTAGCACACTCCCTTACAAGGTATGCTGTGAGGCACACACTCTCCCTCTGGGAGACTGGATAGAGTCATCCTGCTAATTTCAAAGCTGGAAGGGAGCTTAACCCAACTTGAATTCATTTAAGCAATGACCACTAAAAAACCCCAAACCAGTGCCAAGCTTGATCCTTCACACTTTAAAATGTTTTCAGGGATCAAGACAACGAAGTACACATGAGGAATTTTACTTTATACTTGAAACACTGTACAGAATCTGAGCCATGATATTTGTGATCTGTTTGCTGCTAGTGGTTTTAGTGAATCAAAATATAAAGCACAGCTGAATAATAACAATGACTAGCACAGAAACTATCCTAAGGGATAGAGGTTGGTGTCACAAACAAGGGGTTTTATTAATTAATAGCTTTCTTGAAGAAAACAAAACCCTGTTATTTTTGTAGCACAGCTCACTATTCTCTTCTGGATTGTTCTACAGAGAAGTTACACACCAGACCATATGTGAGCTTAGCTTTAGCTTGTGCCAGTTTAACAGGCGTTCCAGAGTCACAGAATGAAACTGGCATTCCTGCGGTGCACATGACAGGCAGAAAGAACTTCCACTGAACTTAGGACACAAAACCAGACAAGAACATGGGGCTACTGGTCTGCAGGGCTCCCTTCACTGGCAGCAGACAGAAAGATGCTCTGTTTACAGTTTTCTTCTGCCTCAAGTGTCCATGTCTGCTCTGTAAATGCCTAAAATTAGGAAGATTAATACCTTGTCTAGTTTCAGTACCCATGCTTGGGAAGACTCTCTCTCCCTCTCTCCCATTTACTGAACTGTATTAGTGGAACATTTTCTAATGTTCTGCAAGTAATTTTTTTTTTAAACAAAAACATTGTTGTCGCTAATTTTGGCTTCTCTCCAAAGTCTTCAAAAGAATGTAAGAGTTACGTGCATCAGTTTCCTGAGCTACATTTTCCTTTTACTTTAGCAGAATTAACTAATGAATAGTGCCACTCTAAATACCGTATTTTGAAGCACAAGCAGATGAAAGGTTCTAAAGTTTCAGACAGTGGCATCAGAAAGAAAATAACAATATCCCAGCCTTTCAGGTTTCCTTTGAGGATGATAATTTAGAAGTCTGAACTCAGAGTCTCTTTCTGGGTTTGTCACCAAGTTATTTCCAATTAGGAACACATCATACACCTACCCATGCAATTTATTTACATTTATATATACTTTCACAAGACCTCACTGTAACACTGTCAATTATTGCCATCAGAGAAAAACATTACTGACACAATTATTAGTTCTTTCTAATTAATGAATTTAGCTGCTAAGAGTGCCAGCATATTTTAACATTATACATGAAAAAGCAGCTTACTGCAAGCATTCACTATCTGATGCATCATACAAGACAGAAAACTCATTTGCAGAAATACAGTATCTTGAATTTCTTCTGAGAAGGGCATATGCAGATTGTGTCAAATGCTTATGTACAGAAGAAAGTTGAAAATCTATCTTAACAATGCTAATTTTCTGACTTTTTGGTATCTTCTTAAACCCAAGGCAGAAAACTCTGTTTAGATATTTCATGTTCATCACTGCAGTAACTTCTAGAGTCCAATGACAATAGACTTTCTACTCTGCCTTGCATCCTGAATAAATTTTTACATGTATACATTTTTGAAAAAAATCTAAGAAACAGCACTGAAAACTTCTCTATTCCTATATTAAACACACTTTTTTGCAGAGCTAGTTTCCATCAAAAAATTATCTTCCCACACAGATAAGCATCTTTCCTTACCTACACAATCCAAGATCCAATCACTTTTGCTGGTTTTAACAAAAACAAAAAGCTCCAACTTCCCTAAATATTTCCAAAATAATTTTGCCTCACTCACAACCACCTGAGGAATGAAGCAATTTGTTCTGTTCCATTTGAACACACAGGGATGTTTTGCCTTAGGAGCTATGACGAAGGAAGGTAACAGAAGATAAAAACAAAACCAAAACCTCAAACCACATAACCTTGCTCAGCTGCAACCTGCGGCGTTAAGAAGAGAAGAGCTTTCAATGGGAAGCAGGCACAAAAGCAAACACTTGTTATCACTGTAATCCCAAACTGGAATAGTGTCAATTCTCCTTGGGCAGAAGATGTAGAACAGCACTACAAAGTTAGTGGCATCCTCTTCTGTGTGCTTCAAGGACTACCTTCAGCTAGTTCATCAGGTAAGAGTCACAGCAATTCTTTTTATCTGATGCACATCCAAAGGGATGCACAGAAACACATGAGACAGGTTAAAGATGCCAGAGAAATCTCAATTTCACAACAGCGTATTCAGTGTGTATAAGGAGTTTATTTCAGGGTCAAGGAAAGCCAGACAAAGATTCCAGTGAAAGGAAGAAGAAACATTCAGATTTTTGACAAAAGCAGTCAGCAGGAGATCAAGGTGCTTTATTAAAATCCATGCAAGTCTTCTCATGAGCAGAAAACACTGCCTTTCAAATCTATAAACACACCAAGAATCTGATTTAACCCTCAAACAACAAAATCATAATGCTCTGGATTAAAAAAATAAGGATTACAAAAAAAAAAACTTCCATAATAAGATCCTGACATGGGCAAGGGACTGGAAAAGTGGAAATCTGAAGCTCCAGATCACTTTTTTGATTACACAACCCATCAGAAAAACAAACTTTTGAGCAAACTATAAGAATATTTACTTATAAATTATACAAGTAGTACTGTAATAATATTCTCTGTATTATAAAGCATACACAAAAACAGAATTAGGAAAAATATAAAGATAAACAGTTTTAGAAGATTTTTATTGATGTTACAAAAAATATTTTCTCAGTATTCCTCCCACCTTGATGGAATGTTTTGCATGCATCCCGCTTTGGAGACTGCTGCAGATGGCCTTTTCTCCTCCTTCCTACTTCCAAAGACATTATCTAATCTCTTGCAGCTCAGTGAGGAATAGCGTTTACCTTGAGTTAATGCAGAGAAAAATAACAACTGTGATGTCAGAGATCCAGTGACTGGAATTCAGGACTGGGGAAGGGTGGAGGACAGCTGAGACTCAACCCATTTTGTTAGGGGTTATGCTCCATAACACATTCAGGAAAACTGGATATTGGTGGAGGCTAAAGCATGGAAGAGAATTTACCCATAAGGAGGGAACTGATCCAGAAGTATGAATTATAAGAGGAAAAAAAAAGTGAGCCAAATTTTAAGTTTTAGAGAAGGATAATGAGATAAGATAAAGGATAATGAGAAAAACAGGAAGCAATCTGTTTTGGTTGGGAGAAGAGTCATCTTCAACTGTTCTAGATGCTTATCAGCAAACTAAAGAAACATCGTCCAGATAAACTAATCACAAAATGATTGCACACCTGGTGGAGAACACCACTTTTAGAAAAAAAATCATTGCTCACTGTTAGCCTTAGAGGGCATTTCAAGAGTCTATCCTGGTTCACTTCAATTTCCTACTTTCTCCTAAAGATTTTTAATGTAGACTCTTAGGTCCATATGCTACGTACTAACAAGACAAAATTGGAAAACGTGGCAAATCCTTGGTAGAATACACAACTGGAATGAAAAACTGTCTTTATGAATTACACAAATTGTCATTAGTCAACAAGATGCTGTTTAGTGAAGTCCAAAGCATCCATTTATTTTTCCACTATTTTTTCCATTCCTGCACTTTACTTTCTATACTGTTCAGATGATGGCTGTGAGCCTTAAAAAAGCACCTTTGGATTGGCAGAATAGGCATCAAAACATTATCTTCTATCACCATTCAGACTCTGCAACACTGGGGCACCTACCAAGACTGATGCAAACAATCCAAATGAGTGCCTATGCCTGCAACTATATCACACAGGATATTCTCAAACAAAGTAACTTCTGACTAAGAGATCAATTCCAAGTTTTAACTGCTGTAACCTAAAAGGTGTATCACAAACTATATTAAAGGATTGTGCATCATAGCTGGCAGCAGATCTTAAATCAAGAGTCATCACAAGTTGAGGAATCAATGTTTTGACACCATGAAATTTTACAGCATACCTGTAAGCAAACACTCCATTGCATTAAAGAAAGCGATTTATATAGCCTTAATAAAAAAATCAGTTTTAATATGAATACATATTGAAAATGTTTTATTGCACAAATTCTGATGCAGGCAGTGATCTGAGAAGAAAACAAACAACAACTACACAAATTAATTCTCAGATTTCCAAACCCGATTTCCTGTCTTTCAGCATTCAGTAGCTTACAGGGTCTTAATGCTCTTTCAAAACTGATTATAAACAAACATATGGACATTAATTGCAAATCTTTGAGCCCTCACGGGGAGTTTCAAAGAGCAGGCCTGCTGTGCTGTTTACTTGCATTTGCTTTCCCTCTCCTTAAGCACGCACTCATCCTTGGTGCCACAAATGCCTCCATCAGAGCAAGCAGAACTGGCTCAACTCCAAGGCAAATTGTCATCTTGCTAATAGAAATGCACCAGAAATGACAGAAGTGAGCTAATAAATTAAAATTCAAATAAAAAGGGGTTAAGAAAAGCAAGCTCTTATTCCTTTCTTTTAGAGGCACAAGAGCAGCAGTGCTCCAATGATCTTGAATCTGAGATACAACTCATTACCTGTACTCTGAAGAGAGAGAAGCAGGGTATAAGTGATTCATTTAACAAGGTAACAAAGCCTCTTTCAATCCAAGAGAGCAGTGAAAGACAGAAGAACCTCAGAAATTTGTAAACATTTGTTTACAATTTTGCCATCTATGTTAAATGTAAACATAAAATTTCAGAACAGCGCTGAAGACCAGCAGAGACTCATTGGTATTCATGAGGCATTAGTCCTACTTACATGGGATACAGAAGTTCAGAGCTGCACAGAATTGGAGTCCTGCAAAAAATATTTGGTAGCAAAAGTTCTGCTTTAAAGACTGTCAGTTTAACCAGGCAAATCAAGCAAGCATGAGGAAGAAGTGTTATACATTTCCCATTTGGAAGACAGAGAACCTAAGTAATAAGTGATAAAGCCAAGTAAGGATGTTATAGAGGGGCAATCTCTGGAGCTCGTGCCCAGTTTATGCTGTGATATCTAAACAGTCACCCAAGGAGCATTTAGGAGGAGCTAAAAGCTGCATGCTGATGGGCACAGGTCAAACCCAAGCTCAGTCACATCTTCTCACAACTGTAGCTGTTTTTCCTTCACTACTGTAACCACTGCAGTCTTGGGAACACAAAAGGCGGCAGATCCTTAACACTCCAATTCCTGAATGAGTGCAACAGGTTCAGACGATGACCAGGATGTTTTGGAAGCAAATACTAAACTGCTGAGAAGCACAGCAGCCTTCCTTGCCTGAAAGCAGCAAGTTCCTGTCAGCTTTACAAGTTACTACTTTCGTGGGTCATTAACTTCCAGCTCCAGGCAGATTAAGATGAATCACCAAAGCATTAACCAGTGGCAAGATCCTTGGCCGAGAGGGAGGACCACAGACAGGACTGAGGAACTCAATCCTCAACAAAAACATTCCAGCCTACACACGCGATGTTCAGTTATCACATAAAAATATTTGGACGATAGTAAGCAGCTCAACTGTGTCTTGAGAACACACAGATTTCCTTGAGTTAAATTCTTTGAAATACAAAAAAGGATCAAGTCAAGCATAGAAGCAGCCCAAAGTTTTAGCTGATAAAACATCACATACAGCAGGCGAGAATTACTGCCTCTTCCTTCATCAGCTTCTCTGACATTTTTAAGATTTTTACACCAATATTTTTACAGACACACAGATCAGCCAATTTAATTACAGGTCTTATTGTCTTCTCATATAAAAAGAATGTTCAGATGAGTTTTGTTTGTTTTTAAAATTGATGTGTTCTTTTCCCAACAGCAATCATATATTCATGTGATCTTGCTCACAGAGCAGGAAGAACCACTGAGACTGCCATCTCTCCATTTCAGCTTGAGTGAAGATTCACAAATCACCTAATCTTTTGTCTTTTATGGTCAAGTTACATCCTTGTCCTCAATGCTTTTTAGGCTTCAGGGTAGATAAACAAACCCCTTTTTAATCCGTTTCAGCAGCTCAGTGCAATTATTATGGAAATTAAAAAGGTATCTCTTCTTTCAGCTCCACTGAATTACATTCAGAAGTTGCTAAACTCTTTGCCACTTAAAACTACAGTATTCAAGTATTCCCATAATCATGGACACTAGGAGTTTATATACTCCAGTCATGCAGTAAAACTACTAAAAGGCATTTATCTACTTGTCAACAGGATTGTTTTCAGAAGGAGAGTAGTTTAACTCTTTTCCCCAGCCTGAAGTCAGCAAACTGGATCATACTGTTTCAGACTAACAGCAAAAGGAATCCAGAAAAGACAGCCTGCCTTAGCTCCACCTGTAAGCATAATCAAAGAACCTAATTATTAGCCAGTTGTGTTAATTTGTGTTAAGTCCCCAAGAAGAAACAAGAAAGTAAGAATAGAACTATTAAACAGCCCAAGAGGAAGAAAATTTTTGACTGTGAAGAGAGAAAATGCTTCCGTGATGCAATTTTAGACTGGCATTTTCAGAACAGATTTGTATTATTGAGCTTTCTCCTTTTCCGTCAAAGCAGCTGCCTGTTCCCTTCTGACACCAAGATTTCTTTTCATCAATGAAGACAGGATGCTGTGTTCTGATGAAATGCCCTTCCTGGCCATCCCTGGTAGAGAGAATTAAAAGCCTTGCCAATCCTTTTGAAGTGCAAATCCTCACCAAGTAGGTTTCATGCCTCTTGTTATTGTTGCCTCTCTGAGGAGAGCACAGTTGAGGTGGAACACTGAACACTGGACTGTTTACTTATCTTCTAAAGTGCATCTCGCCTTGCACTTGAGATCCCATGATCTCTGTCTGCACTTCCACTCTCCTCTTTCTGCATTCCCAAATCTCACACTGTTCAAGCAAAAAAACCTTGATAACTCTAGATTGCAAAAAAGCTTGTTCCTCAAGTGGCAGAATCGCTTACCTGCACATGGGTTGACAGATCTTCTTTCTTCAAGCTCCATGCCTGACCTGCAGTGTGCTCTGGAAGACACATATCAGTACAGGATGGGCACACTTGAACCTCCAGCTTGTACCCGGACAGCACTTTGGGAGAAAACACGCCCAGCTGCATCACTCTGATCTTAAACTGAAAGCCAAAAAGACATCAGCTTTTTTCTGGCTAAGAACCAAGTACAGCTATACAAAGACAGTCCAGGGGCCCAGTCAGCAGTTTAAAATACATTTCTCTAGAGCACTGTAAAGGATACAAGTTAATAAGCTCTGCCAGGAGGCCACAGCAGGTTATCAGTGGAGAATGAGGCATGCAAGGTGCTCTAAGGGCAAAGCAGTGCTGTAACTCAGCTGTGAAATAGCAACTTGATCACAGATTGCAATGTGTATATGCAACTGCCCCATATGTATTTATTTATTGACCATAATTTAGGCAGTAAACTCAAGAAAATTTAAGATATCAACCAAATTTCCTTCAGCATTTCACAACGACATTAACCTATACTTCATGCTACAGTTTCCCCTTCCTGATGAGCTGGATTTGCAATTAGAGAAGGGGAACAATTTAACCTTTAATGTTTAAAAAAAAAAAAAAAAAAAAAGCAGCACCTTAAGAACAACTTCATATTATCTAGAGGAACACTACGTTGCTCATTCATCTCAGTGTGCAGATCATTTTTAGCTCAACTAAATTAGAATTACTGCAACACATTTTTTAAGCAAAGACGTTTCTCTTGAAAAGGTAAATTAAACATTCAAAAATTGGTCTGCATGAGACACATCAAATTATTGTTAATTCAGAAGTGTCAGATTATTTAATATGTATTCACTATAAACTGGAAGAGAGGAATCCTTTCCTCCTCTCCGGAAGCTACTTCTGCTGCAGCTCATATGCACAACCTCAACAGCTCTGAGCTGACAGAGTTCTTCCTTTGGTCCTACTGTGGATAAATTAAGCCAGACACTAAGCCAAGAAAACACAACTGGACAGTGATTATCCAAAGGAAGCCCAGTGGGAACCACAGACAGGTGTTTCTTCTTTCAGTCAAGAAGACTACACCAAAATACCAACTGAGCCAACATACTATACCCTTGAATTGCATCCAATAGCAGAGAGACTGCAATACAAGTTACAGGATTCTCCGTGAGCTCTTGAGCTGACTTACCCATGAGATGCCCATGCCTAAACCAGTAACACCCTTCGCAGACAATATTACCAAGGATGCAGTTTCAAAAGAGCAAGTCACTAGAATAAAAGAAAGGAATGCTGCAGTTCAGCTTTCATCACTATAAATGGCTTAGTAATACAGATTTCACAGAGATCTTGCTGCAATCTATTTCAGTTTGCAAAGCTAAGAGAAGTTAAAGTGATAACCTTTACTTGAAGGGCAATTACTTCTTGTAATGCCCTTCACAGATAAAACAAAAAAAAAGGCATCAATATTGTAAGTCAGGGCATGCATTTATCAGATAGGTTTTTTAATCTAAGAGCCACAAGCATTCCAGCCCGAGGTCAGTGTGGAATACAGGGAAGTGATCAGCTAGCATTCTAGGGGCAGCAGCTTATCCTCTTGGCTGCTGTTCTGCACAGCAGAGGTTCCAACCCTTCCCTCACCTATTTCCCCACCAAGCTGAGAGATCCATGGTTAGTCCAGCTGGTTATTTTCCAGACAGGGTGCCCAACCTACAGGGAATGGATTCAAGTTACAGATGCAACCTTTAAGTCACTCTACAGAGTATTCTTACTTTGAGGAAAGCATGCATTAATTCTGATACGTTTTTCTCAGTTTTCCTTTCTCTGTGGCTCCAAGCCTTATCAAACTGAAGCAGAGTGAAGCTGACAGGAATACTCTTGGAGATTTTGCCAGGAATTTGAAAAGAAATAGAAAAACTAAACAGAGCATGGACACTTTCCTTCTGCTGGTGTTTGCCAAAAGCTCTCAGTGGCAGCACAGACAAACAAAATGTGCTTGTAGAGTCAAGGAAAAACACACTGATGGGTTTTTATGCACTTGGAAAGCTAACAATGATAACAAAACCACACAACTTCACAGAACTTGAAGTTGTTCAAAGCAGAACTGTTCTGAATCCTTTCTTTTTCAAGGGAAGTTTTAGTATGCCTGTTTACATTAAGACTTGCCAAGTCTTCATTTTGGCTGGTTAAAAGCTGTAAATTGTTGTAGTAGTAGCATCACCTAGCACATACATGGCACTACATGGCAGACAAAGCTATCCAGAATGTCTGAAAATCATTGAACTCAAAGGACAAGAAACAACAGCATAAAGCTCAAACAGGACTGGCTACATTGTGTGAATATATAGAATAAATACCTCCATGTGATTTATTTTTTTTCCTAATGGCTGGAAGGGACAGAATACAAAAAGAGATGTACTAGAAACGGACACAAGAGCTCCCCAAGAAAGGGTAAGGCAAAAAAAGCAGGGAAAAGGGGAAGCATAATAAAAAATTAACAAAATAGATAGGACAGGCTCAAAAGTAATTTGAATCAGATGAGGAAGTTTTGAAGCTAATGCAGAACTTGCCTGAGGAAGTGGGAATTCAAAAGAAGATGAGAAGACAGATGTGCTCTGAGCAGCTCACTGGGGATGAAGTGAGGAGCTGAGCACTCAGGAGAAAAGGCAGTAGCTCCAGAAGTCAGCACACAAGACCAAAGCAAAAAAATGAAAGGCTAGTCAAGCTTCTGATCTCAGAAAAGGGGCCCAAACCATACAAGTGTTCAGCTGCACACAGGCTGCCTGAATGTGATATTAAGTGCCTTGTGACAGGTACACAAAACCAGTCTCTGAATGTGTTACGTGCAATTCTGTTAGGAAGTACACAAAGGACCTGTGAGAGGCTGTCAGTAAAACAAGTGGGTTAAAATGACATTCAAGGTGTTGTCTTTCCTTCTATAAAACTGATATTGTTACCTTCAATTTTTTCTTCCCAAATTAAATTTCTTATCAGTACACAGAATAAGAAAGGCATACAGATACATGGTATGTTACCATTACATTTATAGGAACAGCTAGACATCCTCACAAAATCATTCACCAAACCAAGAGCAAACGGTGGGAGGATGAAGAGCAGACAAGCAATTAACTGCTGTGAATTCAAAAAGCAACAAAATACTTCGGTGATTACAATTGTGATTAAGAACATCCCAACCAGCATCACCTTTCTGCTTCACATTACCCACTTGTCTTGCATGCTTTTCTTTCCACTACTATTCACACCATACCTAACTGAATACTATGGTGAGGACACAATGTATAGATGGATGTGAGAGATCAGCTGTCCTTACAACATACTGGTAACATCAAGATTTTTCTTCACAGTAACAGAAGTGAAAGAAACACAAGACTGGGTAAAAATTATATTGCAAAGGTGGAAGAGAGCAGTGGAAAAACTACTTCATTTAGCCTTACACTTTTCAACATCAAATTCACTTGCTGCACTGGTGAGTATCCTAACTCAGTTTGGTATTTAGAATACCTAAGAAAATCCAGGGCTGAATACCAGTGTGATGCACTGCAGAATCTCATTTCTGCCACTCCTTCAGTTCCACCTCACTCTCCCTTTTGCAGTTTCTAGTCACATACATTCTTTCAAACTGACCTTGAATTTGACAGAACTCCAACGCTACACTAGATTTACAAATATGATTAAGGTATGAGAATAGGATACATTAGAGACCTTCTCCAGCCAGATCCAATTAATCACGCTACAGAAACACACATCCATGAACATAATTTCCTGTGTTGTGACATTCCGTAGATTAAGCAGGCCAAGCCTATCTGTAGAGAGCAAAGACAGAGCCCTCTGCTGGGTGAGAAATGCAGCTCCTCCAGCACTCCACTGAACGCACGTGGGCGGATCCATTTCTCCAAACATCCAGTCCACAAAATGGTATCGAGTTGTTTAGGTTGATCTGCGATTCAAGGGATTGGCCTGCAGAACCCAAATTTCTGCAGTTTCTACATTAAAAGCACAGAGAAGAACATGCTTTCCATAGGTTTAATGTAACATCTTATCTCTAGGTGAAACAGGAAAACCCAGTGTTCCCTTATGCCAGTGTCCACCGTTAGCCCAGGTCTGGCAGTAGACTGAGCTCAGCAGTGTTATTCACATCACACATCTCACAGACGGCTTTTCTTACTGCTCCTCAACTAAACTCTTTCCTTGTACAGCCCTGCCTCAAGAGACAGCCCTTATCTTGTTCAGGGAAATGGCTGAAACTTTCCACCTCATGAGAGTTCATCACAGCAGCAGCTGCAAACTATTGCTCATGTGCAGAATGAGGAGTGATGAAATACCAGAGCACAGTCAGACAGCAGATGATGGCACAAGGGAAAGGCAAGGACCAAGTGTTCATACCAGGATATTCCAGGAAAACAACCATCTTTTTTGTTTCTCAGTCACCCTATCTGAAAAACAAAGCTAGAAGTAACAGTTTTCATTCATCAGCATTATTGTTTTCCCACCTGTAGATTACAAAACACTCAGAGAAGTGGCTGCTTAGCCTGTAACAATGCAGTCTGCACCAATTTCCATAGATAGGCAAACTCTTCAATCAGAAAGCACTTCTAAGGTTTGCTACAAGTTTCCATTGCAAACTTTTACACAATAAAATCATGCTGTGTTCATACTGTTTGCCTCTAAAACCAGGGGTTACTGATACAGCTTCTTTGGAGGCACCACTGAGGAGAAAGTGTGACAGCTAAAGATCCATTCGAGCTCCTCAGGTAGAAGAGATGGGGCTAAAACTCCTGACCTGGGCATGCCATGCTCAGAGTTAACAGGCACTCACTCACTGGTCATCCAACCAAGCAACTTCTTCAACACAGCATGCATTTCTTTTCACTTTTTGGAAGATCTTCTTCTGAGTTGAAGCAGCAGAAAAACTCCAGTTTTTGGCATCATCTTGACTTTCACTGTCTCACATCCTATCCCTGAACTCCCTTCAAGTACCAGTAAAGAGCTGTGCAACATTTGACAGCAAGAGAAAGTCGCTGGAATTTTTTGGGTTGAGACATTTAATGGCAGAAAAAGGGATGGAGAAAAAAATCTTACAGTGTTTGTAAAAAGCGGGAACACACTCTCAAAATAACACTTCTACTACTTAAAATCTACATTTAAAATTACTGTAGTGGCAAACATGCTACTCTGTTCAAAATATTTTTTCCAAGTTAACTGAACAGCAGCCAAAGCACATCTGTACCTACATGTCCTGAAAATACACCCTTCTCATTATCAATTATTTTCTCTCAGCAGACTCATGTCTACCCTCCAAAACCATCAATAATCACATTTTCTGATGAAAAATAAACACTTCAGTTTATTTCAACATTATTCAGAGATGGAATAAAGAACAGAGCCAAAAGAGAGCTACTTGACCTGTAAGAAACAAAGGTCTGCTAAATCCAAGCAGTAGACACAGATGCTGTGGTAAAAATTAAAGAGCTCTACAGACCCAAATTATGAACAGGCTCTTCATAAGCACTCTTGATTCACAAATTCCAGTATAATGACCACAGTAATGGAGAAGTTCTGGAAATCTCTTCACCCATGCTAATAAGGAAGTGTAAGAGCAACTCTTCCAATTCTACAACAATTGCTCAGAGTTTGCATTTGAGTTGTGTAGACAGGCAAGAGGAAAACAAAACAGAAGAAAACACAGGCCATCTAAATCACACCCCTCTCTGAATGACAAGGACAAAAGGCAGGCAGTGAAAGAGGGTATCTTTTAACAAAAAGCTCTCAGCTTAAGCTCAGCCTGATCCAGACTGGGGTAGAGAATGCCTTCCATGTCCTACCTGCTCCATGGATTAACAAATTTTGGCCCTGCAGGCCTTTTAATTCACAAAGTTTTATCAACGTAGCTGCAGTCTAAGAGCAGCTCAGGTCAGCTGTGACTGAAGCTATGTGGCTTTTAGCTAACCTTCAGCAGTTGTACTGCCACAACTTTCCATGACTGGGAGAGGTTTATCTTTAGCACTAACAGGAGCTAAAGACATTCTTGGAAAAGCATGGCTCTTCACTGTCTAATAAACCTTGTTTCTCTGCATGCCTTGACTTCATGAGCTTCCTCTGTGAAAGACCTAGGGTCTCTCAGGTCTTTTCTAATACAGAATTCAGAGCAGTAGGAAACATGGAGACAACACATTCCACTGCAATATAAAGCAGACATAAAACAGTAATATTGTGCACTAGCTAGATGAAGCTATCATTGACTCAAAAACAATATAAGGAGAAACAGAATATATGTAAATTCTAGGCAGATATGTTCTTACTGAAAGTAAGTGGAGGTAAACTGACAGTCTTGTTACTTGCACAAATACTGACAGAACTCCTGGGAATTGCTGAGAAAACAGCACACAGCCTTTTCCTCCATCAGAACACAAAACACACCATGTGCCAGTGAATGATTTCACACTGTGGACACAGCCAGTGCCTGTACTGCAGGCAGACCCTTGGTCGACCTTATCAGTTCCTGGAGCACAGGCCTTGGTATCAAAGCCAAATCCCAGCATTATTTTCAGCACCTCCTTGACAGGCAGTTCTCTGCTCTCAGAACTCACTGCCCACACAGGCTGGGAGGCAATGGCCACAGGCCTTTGCTAAGTGCTACAGGTCCCCTTGGGATCAGTGTCACACACTCCCCACTGCGTGTGCTCTCTGCACAGGTTCTCTACTCTCTCCTTACCAATGCAAACGGTAAAAGCACCATTTCCCTTCAGCCAACACACACAACCGTAGACACCACAGATGATCATTAAATGTGGAGGGCATGTAGAGTTCCTACACTCAGTGGTGAGCACAGAAATTCTGTGCTGGCACTGCTGGCTTGGTGCTCTACAAGGAAGCAATTTCTACTCAGCGAGCTGCACTGGATTTCATCAACAACTGTTACTTGACTTAGTGGATTCTGCTTCTCTAGTACTAATTAACATCTTCAGGGTTGCTCAAGTAAAAGGTGCTTCACAGCTTTTTAGCTTTGGAGGCAGGAAAAAGGGAAAATAATAGGCTGAACATTTCTTAGGTGTTTGCACTTGGCAGATTAAACATCAGTAACCCTAGATTAAAAACTTCAGTGGTGCTAAGCAGTCAAATTTTCTGTTTCTCATTATGTTAGCTGACACAAAACATCATACTTCAATGTATCCGAGAGCTTTCTTAACTTTTGTCCTCTTACTTTTCTGAAAAAGTAAAATCAGGACACAGAATTCCAAAGAAAAAAATTAAAAAGTAAATTAACACCTAACCTCCCTGCCTTCCCCCCAGAATAATCCCAGATTAGCAAAACAGAGTCTCATCAGGTGCAGGTGTTCTTCCTTTTATTCCCTGGCACAGAAGCAGAAAGTAAACAATGACACCCAAGAAAGACTCTCATTTCATATGCATGAGACAGATACACACTTCCACTGAGACTTATACATGAATAAGAATCTTGTTTACTCCCAACCACAGACAAGACCGTAATTAATTTCTTTTAACTTTCGTGAGGCTGCCTTGCACGAGGAAGCAAGGTTGTGCAGTATAATGCACTAGGCTAGAGAATATTAAACAGTAACTACTCACTTCTTGCATGACCAACTAAAATCAATTCTACACATGCCCTCTCTGCAGACTATCTGGAAGTCTTACAGTTTACTGGCAAGAGGTCATACTGAAAAGCCATCAGCTTCCAACAACAACAGATTGTCTTATTTACCCTTGAGGGTGACTTCAGTAAGACTTCCATTTCTCTGCTGCTTGTCACTCAACAGCATTTCACCAAGATTCCTCTTTGCCTGTATAAATCTAATACACTACTTTAGTATTTAGCTCAAACATTTACCACCTGCAGAAACAGAGTGCCCTCTAGCTCTGGCCAGATTCAAAGAGAATTTTCCTAAGGCTCTGTCTCCTTGAAGTCCAGCACTTACAGGCACAGGAGACTGCAACAGCACTCTGGTAGCGGTACCCTTACCTGTCCTGGGGTCAAACAGCTGGTTGGCCTCCAAATCTGTGAAAGTGCTGAAGCAGATGGGGCATTTAAAAGAGGCGCGGTTGGTGGAGTCTCTCTCGTCGGTCTCGATCCTGCGGCGCATGTGGTCCAGCTTGTACTTGACCACGTTGACAAGCAGGCGGTAGTTGATGAAGTAATAATTATGGCGCGTGGTCTTGCCGTCAGGAGCTGTCTCGACCCTCATCCTGCATTTGATGAACTTGTCACCCTTGAGGGTGTTGAGGACAGCCCTCAGCTGCTTCCTGTCAAATTTCAGGAGCTCCAGCATGTCCTCCTCCTTCACACAGGGGTTCCTGATGAGGATGTCCAGAGCCAAAGCATGCTCGATGCCATAAAAGCCACGCACCACATATTTGGCAAGGCGCTTGAGAGCTGCTGGGACCTCAGTGAGGACGTCTGGATCAGTCATAGCAGGTCCAGATCATGAGCTTCATGTATACTGCAAGGAAAAAAAGGCAAATGGAATCTTAGCTAGTCTTCTAACTTCCAAAGTTCTTATTTATATTACTTAGAGGTAAGAAAAGGATGAGGTGTTTCCCACTTCCCTTTTCTAAGCCTTGTACTGTCTCCTTAGGTGACAATAATGCTACAGAAGTAGGAAAAAATTCGAAGCAAAACAATGTAAAACTTTTTTAAAAGCACGCAAGAAATAAGTACCAAAACATACAGCAGATTTCATTTGTATTCAGTCACAGCCAACACAGCTTGAGTAAGAAAGCTGTCCTCCAGAAGACAGCTTTGGGATAGCTGAGACCTGTAAACTGGGAAAAGCAGAAAATGGCTACAAGAAGAAAGGTCCTAAGACAGCCCAAGAGTGGAGTCTGAGGGCCTCAGCTGAGATCACTTGATGCCATTGTAAGCAGCCCTGTCTGATTTAACACCTCAGCCATCCCTGGGCAGAGATGCACTATGAGGACAGCTTGCTGTACAGGCTGGTATGCATTCCAGCAAAAGCTCCCAGCTGCACCATGAGAACAGACCCTTGCTCATAAACAGTCCTCAGTCAGCTATCTGCAGCATGAAAACCATTAACACTACCAACTCCTACAGCACAAACTGCTTCAGCCTTGTTCTTACAGGAGCAAAGAGGTCCTTACAGAGGACTGAACCTACATTTAAAGTCCCACATTTAAGCCTTAAAAGCCCATGAATATTTTGAAAGCAAAATAAATGAAGCAGAAGTCAAGACATACCATGTATGAAGTGATTATGTGTTTAAAAAATAAGAAAGTATTCCATGAAGTATCCTTTGAGTTACTTACCACCATGTCACATGCACAGGCTGCATGTGACAAGACAATAATTTCTAAGTACTCTATTTTCACTTCACTTTTCTTCACCACAACAGATGGCAGAAATGGTCATGACTATGACATACAGGGCAACATACATAAAATCACATGCAAGGAATTCCTCACACTGTCATCCCTGCCATATTTAGCTCACAGAAAACACTAGTTGGGAAGGGATTCCAGGGAAAAAGAAAGTATTAGAGGTAGTTTTGAGATAGCTATTCAGAAGGTTGCACTTCCAGCTAACATCAAATAAGACTCTGAACTATCTTTTTCAGTACGAGTTTTCTAGGCTAGTTTAGGACACGAGTAACCATTTCTTCAGCAAAAGGTTTCTACCACTAAAGAACACCCTCCTCACCCTAATCTCTGTTTTTTTTCTTACTATGCAATTTGTATCTGTGAACTAATATATTAATTTGTAAAACTTTGCCAGTCCTAATTTTCACTTCCATTAGATGTTTCACAGACTGTATATATATCTCCCCAGTATTCAAGCCTATCAAATAAAGCAAAAAGCGACAGCAGAAGAAAGGATCTGGATGAGTATCCTATTTTTTTCATCACTGTCATAAAACCACTGACAGGCCTTCTCACACACACCATCACACAACTTTTGTCCACTCCCCACTCTGACATCCCTCTGAGATCACCAACTCTGCATGTAACCAAGCAGCTGCTGACTCACTTCCATCAGCTAAGACTTTTCAAAGACCTGTGATCATTTATTACAGTAGTCTTCTTGGATTTTTTTTTTCTTATGATAAACAGTGTCCTTTCAAAAAAGTGTAGCATTACCCACTGAAGCTTTACTCCTCTTCCACCCCTGCCCTCTGCTGCCACTGAAGAGAGATGCTTCTCTCAAGGGTTATGGCCAGTACCACTGCAAAGCAATTAGGCTGTGGAATGTGAAGCTTCACAGTAACTCAATTAAGATCATCCTGTCTTTTCTGCCTGTTGGATAAGAAAAACACCACCTTCGTGGTTTTCTTTCAGAACACTTCCCTGCTTGAGCTTTTCTTTTCCTCTAACTTAAGAGTCAAATGGTATTTGCAGTGCTGAAATTGAAATTAACTGAATGACATTTGTTGACTGCTGGTGTGCAGGCTGAGAATAGCTCCCAGCAAACAATGCCTGGATGTCCAGCTACAGCTTCCCTTTAAGGAAATTCAATTAAAACACATCTATCACACCACGAATTTACCATGAAACAAGTACTTCTAGAGTCAGCCAGGTTTCTCTTGCATGCCAGAGACACAGTGATTCATCTCACACAAAGGAGAGCTTTATAGAGCTTTGCATTGAAGGTATAAGTGTTAGCAATAAATTATGCCCCACCAAGGGTTAGCCATGCAGTATTTTGGAATCTCCAAGTCAGACCAAAACTAAATACTGTCACAGGATATTGTCACAGAATATCAACACCATTCTGTCGGTATTTTTTCAGTCTTTCAGCCACTTAAAGACAAATCTTGGTTTTGACTGTATCTGTCAGCAACATACTGACACTATAAAACAATGCCAATGCAGAAGCTGAAGGAAAGCCTTGATTTATTCAAACTGATTAAATCTTATTCAGAGCTAAAGCACAGTAAAGAATAAATGTAAAGATCAATTTTAAATAAAACCTGGCATCCCAGGAGAGTTAAAGTCAAATCTTTAAAGTCAAAAGCTTGTTAAGTGCTCATCTGAAGAGCAGACAACTTTCTTTCCTTAACAATCCACTTTCCCTAAAACTTCCTTGCAGAAAAACTTGGTGACGCAGCTTGCAGGGGCACAGTGACCTTCAGATATCAGTTGAAATAAAAAAGGAGAAAAGTGCTTTTAAATAAGCACATCTCACTGAACACCTCATCTGAGAGCTGAAGGAAAGCACTTTCTCTGCATTGATAAGACAGCTGCCGATTTCTACAGATACTTCCAAAACAGGTTTAAAGTATAATTTCCTGAATAACGCACTCAAACAGCTTAAAAAGAGACCTACAAGGGACCAATAAATAAAACCAACTCTAAGAGTTTTCAGTAACATTCAGAGATTTAATATTTCTTAGTGTCAATCACTAGAAAATATTCTTTTTCATCTAGTGGGAGTAGGAGTTTTAACAGTTTCTTCTAATTCTGCTGGAGATTTTGAGTGATGTCAAAATCTTCTGTGTCCTCAGGTAACAGAGGGCATCTTGACTGTGTTACTGTTTTCTTCTAGGTGGGGATAGATGGAAATACAGTATGGAAAGCATTCTGGAAACACCAGAAACCATTCTTTTTTGTTATCCTCCACTCTAAAAAGTGGATTAACACTAAGTTCTAAACAGTTCTAAATCCTGCAGAAGACAGTCTTTGGGTGAAACAAACAACTGACTAGTGCCATCTTTAAAAGGCAAAAAAACCAAAAAAAACAAAAACAAAACACTGCCAGATCTCACCAGTCCAAGCTGGTGTCTGGTCCATGAAGAACCCAAGGCTTTTAATCCCTAAACTGCAAATTCTTACCATCTTTCACCAAGCAAAAAAGACACTGATTCAGCTCACAAAATTCAAACCCAGGGGACTTTACCACTGCATCCTTTAGCAATGACTTCACCTTCCCCTGAAGCAGTAAGTCAAACCTGAATTAATTACATGTGCAAAGAAATATGGTAACACCTTTAACAAGGTTTTAATGGAAGTGCATCTGTTTCATAATAATGTCTGAACTGACCTTAATAATTTATGAACATCAAGGAACATTTTCAGGGAAAAAAAATACAATGGCCAAGGTACTGAGCTATGCCAGTAAGCACCTACAGCATCAATAATAAGGCACACTGGACAGCATCATATTCAGAAATAGCCAAAAGAAGAATTTCCAAATTTAAACATGGACTTTATTAAAAGAGACAGTTGGTGGGGGATTGTTCTGGGTAATCACATTAATACAATTCAGTATTATGGGCATAGGAGGCAAGCAGACCTGTCTGTGTTAACACAGTAGGACAGCAAACCTAAACACACAACTTTTGGGTTTTTTTAATTGCTGTAACTGAAAGAATTAATATTGATGTGTCTATAAAAGGCAGCACTGGAAAAAGAGACTTACAGTTACACAACGCAATCAGATGTGCTGGGTGAAGAAAATAAGGGTACCTTCTGCAAGATTGTACCTAAGGCTTAGTAAAAGGTATGAGGCCTTCAGCATAACCAGAGACACCAGCAATGATGTCAGGGGGAGAACAAGTGACTGAAAAAAACCCTTTGGTATGATGGGATCAGAGACTACACAGAAGCCAGAAACTGATTTGAGCAAACACCTTCACTTTCAGGTTCTTCCTGATGCAACATCAAAACAACTGAACTCTTCTTCTCCACATACAACAATTTCAAGAGTTTTCAATTCCAATGAACTCTAACAGGAATTGTGCTAACGAACTTCGATCTGTTTTTCTTCCTGCTTTTCCTGACTAAAAGTGAGACAAAAAGTGCTAGAAGGGTGATAACCTAGAAGCCACAATGTAGATGAAAATAGTACTAGAAAATACGAAAACATCCATCACCCAGTGAATCAGTATGAATTTTTATCCAACACTGAAAATGCAGACCATCCTGTTTCAACACATAACTTTTCAGACTTACATTAGTTTTACCCAGAAAATTCAATGGTCTCACTATTAATATATTTGACAGAGGATCTTTAAAAGCAGGATCTTAAAAAAGGAAGCAGATTGCCCTTCAGATTCATATGGATATACAAAGCTTTTGTAACACCACAGATCTTTGTTGGGGGAAAACCTGGAGTTGCAGCTTTGGCTGTGAACCTATCAGACACACCATTAACACTTGCACAGGTGTTTCCTATTTTTCCCCACATTTACTTAATTAGTGCTCTTTCCCACTTCATCTTTGAAACCAGCTTTTGCTGATTTGCTTAGAAAATGCTTCTGCAAGCTTCTGACACAAGATTTTTAAGAAAGGGGACAAAAAAGTTATTTGCTTATACCACTGACATAGTTTCTTCAGGTAAAATCAAAATCAGGTTATAATAAGAGAATCCCCTCCCCTGTGAATGTGGCAGGTACAACAGGCTTCCTGGAGCCAGTGCACGCCATATCCTGCTCCAGCTGTCACTTGCAAACACCAGATGCCAGTTTTGTAGTCTCTCACTCTAAGCAGATTTAAAATTCTCCTTTTTAGAAGATGATGAGGTTCAGCTAAGAGAAGCAATCCTGAATCTTCCTGAGAACAGAAATAGAAGGCATAAGTTTCAGAACTACAGTGGGAAAACATGCTGTCAGGGTTTTCCATGTCTGTACAGCGTCACCTCAGACACTATTCATCCTTTCCAGAATGAGGCACAGAATCTTCCTCTTTCAAGTCCTGTTTTCACTTGCATTTCTCCGTAGTGAGCCCAGAACTGCCTTTATCCCACATCAGTTGCGAAATAAAATCTTCTGACATTTTATCAAGAGCTTACTGAGTTTCATTCCCTGGAGAGTTCATGAACACTGCTGCTCAGCCTTTCTCCTGCACTACATCTTGATGAGAAATAAGTGTATTTTCATTGCCAGACCGGCCTTGAAGTATGAGGGCAGAAAAGAACAATTGGCTTTCACTGAAATCCCATCTTCTTGTTGGCTTTCCATAAACTGAAACCAGAAGGCCACAGGTATCAAAGGGTTTTCTTCACTCAGGATGAGAAGTTGTGCTGCAGCTGCACACAGAAGGGCTGAGGGACCTGGCTGAAATGAGGATGTTTTCCCCTAATTTCACAAGTAAAAACGCACTGAGCCAGATGTAATAAGGTCACAAAGTTTGACCACACCAGGCAGAAACTGAACAATGCAGACTCAGGATGTAATTCTCCATCACTTTTATAATCTTAATCCAGCATAAACAATAGCAAGGTGTCAGGAAATTAAAGGACCACCTGTGTGCATGTACACAAATTTCCTGTTGCAGCTTACGTCAAATTACACCTTCCCTCCCCTAAGGAAGTCTTTCTTTTCCTTCCTTGCCTTTAGCCACAAGCCACACCCTTCTGTCCTAATTCTGGCAGTTCACTATTCATACAGCAACAAGAATCAATTTATAAAAGTGAAAAACTAACATGCCAAAATAAAAAGTGGGACATTTCAGAGAGGTCAAAGGGGAAAAGTTCAAGAACTGAATCATTTAGGTTACCAGACTAGAGCCAACACAAAACAGAGAAAAACATGCATGGCTAAGGATGTAGGTGAGTGGGGAGCTTTCCCCATATGGTGGCAAATTAATCTGACTGTAATGCAATGATATTAGAAAATTTTAATTATGGATACCAGAAACTCTTACAATTTACACTCTGATCTGAACCTAAAATATGTGTTATTTCGGAGACATGTAAGCATCAGCCCTCACATAATGTAGCTGTAAGGTTTGGGGGGCTTCTTCAAAGAAGAAAGATCCCAAAAAAAGCCTTCCCTTTCTTCTTAAAGGGAAGAAAGTAAGATAATTTCTCTCACATATCAAGCCTAGGAAGTCATGATTACACCAAAGCACAGCGAGTTTAACTCCAGCATTCCTTTCTGTTTCTGGCAGAGAAAAAGCAGTAATTGCTTTTCACATTATGGATTCAATAAGACTTGGAACACCACACTTTTCATCATGATAGATGATGTGAGCAATATTGCCTTTTGGGAATTCCAGAAAAGACAACGAAAAATTATGGAAGTATTGGGCTCAGTACTGTTTTAGCACATTAGAGTGCAAGTAAGTGAGTATATACCGTGGATACAAGCAATAAAGAAACAAAGAAACTAAGTAACAAGACACCAGATTAGCTTTAATTAACACAGTTTCTTGTTCAGAAGAATCCCCTAAAGCATCCTGTGAGAAAGTGAGCTGTATGTCACAGGAAGTGGAAGGCAGGAATGCAATTCCCATCAAGCCTCACTCCTGCCTGAAAGCATGTGCTCCTCTCCCAGGCACACGGCTCTGCCCTCACAACACCATCCCGTGCAACAAACTGATTGCTTAAAGGTAGAAAATTTTCTTTTTTCCCCTTTTTGCTATGTTTTTCAACAGTTCAGTGAGCTGGTGGTGAACCCTGATGAGCAACAGAACCAGCATATAAGAGAGGAGGCCACTGCACTGGAAAAGATGAAAGAAAAAACTCCACCTTTTGTGGATAAAAAATATTAAGCCACCTAGACTTCCAGAAAATGCATCTTAGCTGTGCACAGCTGAACACTCTTTCCAAAATGCTGATCTTCCCTGCTCATTGTGAGCCTCTTGGAATGGCACAAGCCTAATAGCTGGACCAATTTAACAGCAGCTCGGTGCCACTATGAGATGTGAGCCTGCTTCTCGGGGAGCCAGCACACTCCTGAGGCCAGAAGAAATGTAATACACAAAAAATAAAAATTTAAAAAATAATAAAAAAAAGACAAAAAATCCAACAAAACAAAACCCAAAAAAAACTCCCATAAAACAACGAAAAAGAAGAAAGAAAAAACCGAACAAACCTTGCTGACCTGCGAAACTGAAAGCTGCCTGGTTGGCTCAAACCTGGCAAAGAGGAATGAGCTCGCTTTGCAGTCAGCTCCTCCTCAGATGCCCATGACCCTGCACGTTCCTCCGGGTCACAGAGGACACAGACCTCCCTACAACAGCACAGCGAGCTTTAAGGCCAGGCACAGGGGAGAATCCCAGCTTCCCACTCCCTGCCCATTCCGTGTGCTGAGGTTTCAACATCGAACTGTGTGGGATTCTGCAGGGTAAGAGGAGGTAAGGAAAACCTCTTTAAAAAAAAAAAAAAAAAAAGAAAAGAAAAAACAAAACAAAGAAGCCTTAACAAACACCGCAGGAGGAACGGCAAACGGTGCGAAGGAGCCGAGGCGAGGAAGGGGCCCAGACGGGCACAACGTGCGGGGAGCACGGGCCCCGCGGGCCGCTCTGCGGCATCCAACGCCGGGCCGGGGGCCTCCGCGGGCCGCAGGCACCACCCCGCTCCCCGGGGCCGGCACTGACCTGGCGCCGCTTCCAGCTCTTCCCGGCTCCGGGCGGCGCTTCCAGCGGCCCCGCCACCCGCGTCACCGCCGCGCGCGCCTCTGCCCTCGCCGCCGGCGCGTGCGCCGCGCCGCCCCCTCCCTGCCCGCGCGCCGAGCGACAGGGAAACCAGCCAATCGCCTGCCCGTACAGGACAGCGACTTCCCGCCCTCACCGGGGATAAGCCAATCAGAAGTGAGAACCGCGCTGGCCCCTCAAGCAGGCATCCAATAGGTTGGGAGGAGCAGCAAGAACACGCGTCGCGATTGGCGGGTGCCCCGGTGGGCGGGCGTTGTTGCTAAGCAGGGTAAAGATGGCGGCTCTGGACAGGGTCAAGGTGCTGGTGCTGGGTGACTCCGGTGAGTCCGTGTCCCCAGGCCCTGTGTCCTGGGGCCGCTCCTTGGCCCTCTGCTCCTCGCCTCTTTCCCCGTTACCCGCTGAGGGGCCGGGACCGCCCGCGTTCCCTCAGTGCTGCTCCCGGCATCGCCCCCTGTAAGCCTGGCACCGCCTCGCAGGAGTTGTTCTCTCTCTGTGCACTTGCAGGTGTCGGGAAATCGTCGCTCGTTCACCTCTTGTGCCACAACCAGGTGCTGGGAAACCCGTCCTGGACAGTGGGCTGCTCCGTGGATGTGCGAGTAGGTGACGTGCACGGCCCCTCGGTGGCCCTGAGCCTGACGTGTAAGGGAAGGGCCTCGACTTTTTATTTTAATTACTTACCGCCCCGGAAAGAGGTGTACTTTGATCATGTGTTTTGCTGAGGGCTTCATCTTCTGATGCAAGTAGCGTCAAATGTGAGCCAAGCACTTGTGTAAGCAAGTTTTGGCCTTCCAAGGCTGTCACGGTCAGACAAGACATTTGTCACCCGTAGCTCTGCTCCCTGCTGCAGGGGCCACCGGCGTGTTACAAGTTACACGGTGTCCAGTTCCTTGAGAAACAGGCAAGGAACAGCCAAACTGTCAGCCAAACACAGTGGGGAAAAACAGTTCACTCATTTAGCTTGTGGGAACACAGGAAAACTCTGTGTGATGCTCATGTGTTAGAAAAACAGATTAAAATGTAGGGCCTGGCATGCTTCAGTGCTGGGTGAGGAAATTGACAGGAGAAATTTATTGTTGAGACCTGGGCACCAGGAATGCAGAATTTGTAAATCGCAAAGACGCGTTACAGAGAGCAGAGCTGAAGAAGAAACTAACAAAGACAATTAATAAGACTGTCCCTACCTGGGAATAAGATAATAAAAAAGGCTGGAAAAGTGGGCTACTTATCATGAGAAGTGAAAAATCAATAACCCATAAAAGATTGAATACTAATTAGTGAAGAGAACTGCATCACTTGTAAGCCAGTGAGCACTAATTCCTTTGTTTGCCAAAATGTATAAACAATTGTAAGTTTTGGTGAAGAGCTACTCATGCACCTCACTGCTGAATAAAGTAGTGTTGATTTTCTAACCTAACTGGGTTAGAGAGTTTATTTCCTGGTTTTTGGTGACAGTTGTGACCGTGGCGTTGCTTCTCCTCCTGACTGCTTGCTGCAGGACCTGCTGTAGGAAGAATGAGGATGCTCATCCAGCAGTTCTTTGGCCCAGCCTCCAGCCCTCATTGATAAATGCTTTTTTCCTTCATCACTCTTGGCTGCATTCTCCTTGAAATGCATTGCCCTAGGTTAGGAATGTGTTTCCAGAATCTGAGGAGAGGAACATGGCAGTCCTGTTTGATTGTGGAGCAAAACTACTCAGCAGATCCGGGGGCAGAAGTTGTTGATTAATTCAGTTGAGATGTCAGAGTTTGGGTAGGAAAAAGATGAGGTCAGTTGCAATCCAGGTCTGTCACCTGTGTTAATATTCTTGCAGTGCTGCCGTTTGGGTTTTAACAACTATAAGAAGTCAAGACCTTAATTTTTCCATTTGCTTTAGCAAAACACTGTGTCTGAGCACATCATGAGATGTTGGGTTTGTTAACACTGAGATGCTCCCTGTTTACTCACCAGGCTCCCTCCCACATGAGATGGTGATCTCCATCTCTGTGGTGGCTGCTACTTGACTCATTCCATCTCTCTTCCACTTGAGAGGTTTGAAATGGTGTCAGCCTGAGGATTTCCAATTTTCTATCCAAGTGCAATAATCCTTCCAGCTGAAAGTGTAAGTGCCGTGTGGATTAACTCCTGTGACACGGTGATGTGGTGATGTGTGATGTGAATTTTTCATCAGATCCATGACTACAAAGAAGGAACCCCAGAAGAGAAGACCTATTACATTGAGCTGTGGGATGTTGGAGGTTCTGTGGGCAGTGCCACCAGTGTGAAAAGCACACGAGCTGTGTTCTATAATTTGCTGAATGGTAAGTTTGCTTGGTGTAAATATGGTTTTACTGGTGTTTCTGTTAGGAGCTGTCCCTTGGGCCAGAGTTTCAGGCAGCCTGCCTGAGGGCTGCATTGTTCTGCTTTCTGATTTATACAGGAACAAACCTGATACCATTTGTAGGCAGAATTTCATGGATGCAGTTGTGAACAGCTGATATTTCAGGCAAACCTGGGCAGATGAGCTCTATCAGTCTTTCCTTTCAGTCTTGTGCAGCTGGCACAGCAGGGAGGCTTTGAAGGTGCAGTGGTTGCCTTCACCTTTCCAGGTCTGATATACTGCAGAAATATGATTTATATTTTTTAAGACTTTTTTATGAGTTATATTTTCTTGTCTGTTCGGTTGTAAAACCTACAGCAGAAAAATGATTATTTCAATTTTTATGAACTTTGATAGTTACCTCCTACCCTGGCAAATTTGAACTGTGTCCCATAAAATTGCCATATGCTGGTAACCATCTTGCCTCTGCTCATTTAGCTTACCAACTTATTTTTAAGAGTTGAATCTTGCAACTTGCTGCATATGTAGGAAGTAGTATTTTGTGCCTTCTGTTGAGATATTGTCTTAAAGGCCTAGTAGTTCATCTGTGTCTCTGACAAGAGCAAATAAGAGATTATAAACATAACAGTGCAGTATTTCAATTGTTACTTTTTGTCATCCCAGGATAGTTCACTAAAAATAGATGTGTATCAGACTAACAACTGCATCTGAAAATCTGGCTCAAGTGTTCTGTTTGATTCTCTTTGCTTATTCCCACTCATTTGAAGACTTTTCAATAACATGTTAAGCCACACAATAAACATTTTTGGCCTGTGACCAACTAATTATTTCTTCCTCCTTTCTCAGGGGGAAAACTGTGTTAGGTACCTCTTGCTTATACTGTTAACCAGATTTGTGTGTATGAGAATTGAGTTGTGCCCTCAAGGCAAGCCTCTTTGGTATATGAAAAAAAATTGATTTCTTTTTGATACCAAATCTACAGTGTGCCAGGAAGTGTGGGTCAGACTTGGAAATACCTTAGAACAGGCCATTAGGAAATGAAGTCTTGGACTTGTGCATTTGAATTATAATTGATGACATTAAAATAGAGTTATTTATCTCCACTGCCCAAAAGATACTAATTAGACCGCTTGCATATGAAGAGTGTTGACTTTGGTAGTTAACCTTGGGTCTTGTTTCTTTCATTAGATTAATTTCTCCATTAGAGCTTGTCTCACAAATTGCCTCTGCTTGACCTGATTTAAGAAGAAAAGATGAATGCATTCCTTCTGCCTGACTGCTTGTGCTTTCTGGGCTTGCAGTGGTCTGAAAGCCAGTCAGTGTTTGGTTGTGGCAGCAGCTGAGCAGGCTGCTGGGTTGTTGACCAGGCTGGTACACTTTGGTTTTGGATTATCCACAGATCTTCTTTGCCTCTCCACTTGGTGTGGTGTGATAGCTGAGGACAGTGACTGGGCAGTAAGGCTGTGGCTTGCAGACCTTGTGGGGGGAGCATTTCTTTGAGTAGTCTTTGGTCCTGCCTGCTCTTTTTGGATGTTGCCAGTCTTTTCCTGCTGCTGCAGCGAACTGTGCAGGTTTTAGGTGAAGCAGATAAGGAAACTGACCAAAGACATGACAGAGGGGAGGGTGTGTGGAGGTGGAGAGTGTTTCTCACAGGCTGTGCAGCAGTGCCTCTGGACCTGTTGCTGTAGGCCAAGTTATGTTGTATCAGGCATTTTCTCTCTACACTGGGAGTGGACACGCAGCAGAGTTGCCTTTTTATACTGTTACTGAGATAAATGCTTTGAAATATGTGATATGCTGGGAACTCTCGTGGGAGAGTCTGTGCACAGTCATGTGGGGTAGTGGAAAATGTTTGTGGAAATGTGGTTTGTTCATGGTGTGTGCAGTGGGTGGCACCTCTGGAAGTTATGGTGAAAGACTAAATTAGTGAGTTTTTTCCACCTGTAGGCTGTGAAGTATTTTGAGAATGAATCCTAGTGCAGATAAGGGGTATCATTCCATTTTGTCCTTGAATTGATGATAGTTTGAAGTCTGGAGGAAGTGGGAACATTCCACATATTGCAGAAGGTGTGAATAAATAGAAGAAATTTGCTAGCAGGAGTTGGTAATTGAGTTAGGAACTGTGGTTATCAGAAGTGGGTGTCTGTTAATAGCACAGCTAGGAAGCTTGACTCTGTCTCAGAATTTACATTTTGAAGGCTCATGGAAATGAAAAATGCTAGAAACTTAAGTACAATAAATCTTATTAATTCATGCTTTTACCAGCTATTTAGTAGACTATGAAATTTTGTCAGTGTCTGTTTCCCCTTTGGATATGTCCCCAAATATATAGCATTAATTCGTGAAAATGCAGGAAAGGCAGTAGTTCTCTCTGAACTCTTTTGAAACAAAGAAAAAGCCTTCAGACTTTATAGATGGTGTGATAAAAAATAATTACGTTTACCAGAGAAAGGCTAAATTTTCTGCTGCAGTTATACAGAATTTCAGTATCATGAGAAGTAGACAGAATCAGTGAATGCCTGCAAGCCTTTTGCAGATTAAAGCCTGAGATGGCTGTTTGTTTCCTGCTTTCATGTGATTTTTCTCTTAGCTCTTAGCCAGTTCTTGATAAGCAGCTTTAAAAAAACCTGTTGCATCCTGATATTTTCAGCCTTACTTATTCACTGTAGCTGACTGGTTATACATCCCTTCATTCTCAGATATCTGGGAACCTGTGGGTGTCATTTTGGTAAGATAAGGAAGAGAATATGTATCTTTAAATGGCATCTTGCTGTCTTGTCTTTCACTCTAGGGATAATTTTAGTGCATGACTTGACCAACAAGAAATCATCTCAGAATTTGTATCGCTGGTCTTTGGAAGCACTCAACAGAGATGTTGCTCCAACAGGAGTTCTTGTGACAAATGGGTGAGTGAAAAACAAACATGCAGAGCTCAGACATGGTAATTCCAAGCAGTTGTAGAAGTTTTTGTTCATTTCTAAGGCCACTTGGTCTCCACAGGAAAGTAGATGTGGTTAAACTCAAAAGAAAGAAAGAAGGAAAGAAATTGGGAATATCAAAGAAAGTTGACTGTTGATTTTTCTTTTTCTTTTATACTGCCAGACAATATCAGGCAATTCTGACAGCTGATTCCCAAACTGGGTGGCTCTAAGGGAAAAGATGTTTATGATCCTTTATTTGTCTAAGGTCTCTGTGAGAGCGGGTCCAGTCCAGTTACACGATTTCTTTGTCTGTACTGAGAGATGCCATTGTACAGGAAATGTCATGGGATAATGTGTCTGGGCAAAGAGGCATTCCCTCCATGCACCAATACTGAGGAAGTTCACTTCATATATTTTTGGTTTGGGTGATGGGGGAATTATTTTAGAAGCATGGCTAAAAGAGCTTAGAAAACTCTGCTTAAACAGCATGTTCATAATTAATTCTCCAACACCTTGTCAAGGATTTCCTCCTGCACCTCTTTGCTCCTGTCATCCATCTAGTCAAGGAGGTTTTAAAATCATTGCTAAACCTCACACGTGAGCAGGAAGGCAATAATGAGGAGTAGCTTCTTGAAGGAAAAATATTAATTGTTTATCTGTCTGTTGTAGTACACAGAACAGTTCTGTAGAAATGTAGGAGATGGGAAAGAGGATTTACATTGTATAAACTGCAAAATTCTCCAGTATCTCTACAGATAGGTTCTTCACAATTGTTTTAATTTTCAGAAATTTAACTTCTGTCAAGGACAGATGTTCAGCCACTAGCAGTTCCTTGCTCAAGTTGTTGCTGTTGGTTGTAAAATTACTTGCTAGAAAGCTTGGTTTAGGTAAAAATGACAGACAAGTGATTGTCCTAGCTAAGGAGAGTGATTGAAGCTTGGATTCCTATGTAGTGACTTAGGTGCAGAAGCCCTTCCTTAATTTAAAGATACTGCACATTTTAACTTAGATAAATGGACCACTATAAATAAATTATTGGTTTTTGAGAGGCACAGCTGAGATGATGTTGTACTTGTGCCCACTTAGATGGCCATTGTCTCATTCAGGATTGTCTTTCTTTCTCTCATCAGTGACTATGACCATGAACAGTTTGGTGATAACCAGATCCCACTGCTGGTAATAGGAACTAAACTGGATCAGATCCCAGAAACGAAGAGGAATGAAGTTTTGACCAGAACAGCATTTTTGGCTGAGGATTTCAATGCTGAAGAGATAAATTTGGTTAGTATCCTTGTCATCTTTGTTGTTTTTCTTTTGTAAAGGAGTGAGTCCAATTTTTAGTAAGTAAAGACGTAACAAAAATTTGGCTTTTGGAGATTTTTCCGGTAATGCCAGTCATTCACGTTTCTGTTGGCTTTGCCCCTTGCTTGATGAAACAGATATCTTTGTTTCACTATAGGGGGATATAAGGGGTGTTAAATAAGGTCCCTTAAGCTTTGAATTGTTGGCTGGAGTTAAATTTTCTTTTTCTTGTTGATAGCTCTGACACAGACTGTCTTTGAATTAAACATGAAGATGACTTTATATAGATCTATGGGTATAAAAATATACATGTGCTGTGTGAATGCTTGTATTCACACTCCCAGTCTCAGGTGTAGCCTGTACAAATCCTTGCCTGACTGTATAGCTGGTGGTGGAAGGAAGGTGTGGAGCATATTGGGGGTTGCTTGGAATTCTGCAGTTGATTCACAGAGCAGTTGGTCTTTTCTCTGAAGTGACTGTGGAGCAGAAATCAGCAGATCCATTGTTTTCCTTTGCTGATGGTATGTGTCAGGGGGAAAGGGTATGTTCCATTTCCTTGTGTTTGGCTTCCTTGCACTGATTTCCTTGTGCTTGGTTTGTTGTCTTTTGGGTGTTCTAGGACTGCACCAATCCTCGTTACCTGGCTGCAGGTTCATCCAACGCTGTCAAACTAAGCAGGTTTTTTGATAAGGTAAGTCAATTAAACGATGTTTTATTGTCCTGTGCATCAAATACTGGCATTTGAGCATGAGCAACAGTTTAAGCTGCTCCTTTCACATTCCACTCTCTGAGGTAGTTCAAGTCAGGTGTGGGGAGGCCAAAGATTGATCTGGTTTTGGAACCCTACAGGAGATAGCTGATTTGCATGAAGATTTAGTTCCTGATCTGCATAGAGCAGTGACAAAGAACTCACAAATGTGCAAAGACACTCTGCTTTACGCTTTTGAAGTCTGGCAAGCCAGAGGGGTTGTAGCATTCTAATGTGGGGAGATACAAGACTGGTTATTTCTATTGATCCTAGTTAAAGCAACTGTTAGGAATTAATAAATTAATTAAGAATATTATTCTCCCTTCCTTAAAAAGAGACCATAAAGGTCCACTCTGCAATGAGAGAAGGAGTGCTCTGTTTTAAGCATCCTCTGGGCAAAGATGGCATAGTGGGGCTACTGTGCAGTAGTAGGAGCCAATATCCCTGCAGAGGGAATGGGAGTAACTGAGTCTGAAGCAGGAGACACACAAACCATCACCTCCATTACCCAGGAGGGCTGTGTTGAAGTTGAGGATGACTAGACAGCTTAGACAGCTTGTCTAAGAATGGCTGTAGGTGGCAACTGCTGTGTGTGCTAGAGCATTGCACTAAAGCAGTAGGCCTGGAGCAGAGATGTGGGGTCAGACCTTGTCCCAGTTAGCCATGAGTTTCAGTGCTCATGTGTGAAGTGTTGATTGCAATCCGAGGTTATGCATGTGCTGTGCAAGCTAAGATCATTCTCTGTTGTTCCAGGTCATAGAGAAGAGATACTTCTTAAGAGATGGCAATCAGGTTTGTTACTTTTCTTCCTCTTTTGTTTCATTTCTCCCCGTGTAATGTGAACTGCTGACATAGTCCTCTTTAAAACACAAGCTTTGTGCAACCTAAATGACAATCTGTGCTGGTAATTTAATTCTTGTATCTGTGGGAGCACAGCTGTTAAGGCTAGACAGAAGAATGGCTGACTTTTGTCAGCTGAAGTATTTGTCTGTAAAGCGATTGGCAGTGAAATACTTAAGTATGCTAATGTAGTGGAAGTTGGAAGAATGAGGTAAAATGGGCAAATATGATTTCTTTCAGCTCTGTCAGCTTCAGGCTGCTTCATTGCAGATTAAGGCCATAGATGATATCCTGAAGGTCAATGAAAGGGTTTTTTTGTACAGCTGGAACGAGATTTTATGTTTAATACAGGTAGTTTCCAGAGACTCAGTGGAGCCACTAGGAAAATTGCAGTATGATATCAGCTTGTTATTAATTCCTAAAGGACTGAATTAACTGTTTTCAGCCAGTAGTACTTGGGGAAGTACTAGCAAAATGAATTCTGATTTAAGCAGGCCACTTCAGCTTTTGTGCCCCCCACCTTCCCACATGCAGTCTGCCATGCGGGGAGTAGTGAAGTTGCATTTACCTTATGTAAAGGTGCTGCAAATTACCATGAAAAGCATCTCTGAAGTACAGTCACACCTGTACATTGTTAGAGGTAGCTGTGCTGAAAGCCCCTGGGGTGTGGGGGGGAAATAGTCACAGCTTACAAAATGCTTCCTTTCTTTGAGCACTTTTGTAGTGCCTTTTGAAAATAAATTTGCTTTTGCCTCTTTCAGTTCTGCATGATGCCTTTTTTTATTCCCCTCTCCTCCACACATTCTAGTGAAAGGAAGTTTCTCTTTCATGGGAATAATATCTTAATGCAGAAACCTGCTTGTGTGCTGGTTGTCTTTGATGCATGATGTAAGATTTTTATTTTTATCATTTGATCCAATTTAGTGGCTAACCAGGGATTAACTGTACATTCCTTTTGGCTGTGTGCCAAAGATTGCAGCCTGCTGATGACTATCTACTTCCCTGACAGGAGCTCAAAAGCTCAAAACAAATCTTAAACAGCAAACAGTCATGTTTAAAGAGGCAAAATCCAAATTGGAAATGGAGACTTCAGTACAACCTCTTAATGTTATCATTTGAAGTTGTCTACTTAATGTAACTCTTACCAATGTGTTTGTGGGTTTTCTACAATAGGTCGCTACGATCATTCGTGTTTTGAGGTATTTCTGTTAAAAACTTCTTCAGGATGAAAAGAATGATAAGTTTCAAATTGTTCATAGCCACGACTTCAATCAGATATGTGATAAATAAATAATTATTGCTCTTAATTAGTGACTTTGATGTAAAAAATGCTAATGCAGATAACTTTTTACCTATGGTGTTCAGGTACTTTTTAGTTATAATGATTGCATTTTTCCTCTTTAAATTCCTGAAGCAGTTTTCATGAGGTGAACCTTTGTACAGAATCTGCCTGATTTTATCCTTAGAGATGATTGCTTTTCAGAGATGAATAAACCAGTACCTTAGTGAACACCTTGCATAATTGAATTTTGGGCCTGAAAACCCCAAGTAAATTTAATCTGTGGAGTTTTTATGGGACTTTTATTTTGGGAAAGCTCTTCAGCTCTCTGCTTACCAGTGAAATGTGTAACCTGAGCAATCTGCTGTGAATTGTAGGTGATGTTTTTGTCCCATACATGCCCATGTTCTTCTGGCATGATTTGTAGGGCTTGGTTGACCTCCTCCATTTTAACAGACTGTATTTCCTATGAATTTGTGGAACTGTTTTGGGTGGGTGTGTCTACAGAGTCTACTGTTTCTGCTCGCTTGTAGTAAGTAAGGTAAAAGTTACTCTGGCCTGTAATCAAATAGTTTTATGATGCCAGTAGGGCAGATATGCAGTATTAGAAAGCAGCACATCACCTTTTGGGGATTCACAGGTGCATTGGATTGAAAATCTGTCTGAAATGCTGTTAAGACCAGAGAAGCTTCTGATGGTTTCTGATGATTTTCTTTGTAAACATCCATTGTCACTGTGTAAGCAGTGTGTGCAGATGGGCTGCAAAAGCAGGAGTGCTAATCCTTTGTATTTTTGCAACCATTTCTATCCCAGTGATTTTCTTAAAGCTTTCAGCCATTGATAAAACTGTACTTTCAGCTGCCACTGAAGTGCTGCTGCCCGGGTTTGAAGGCATAAAGCTTCCACAGCTCTTTGATAGGACTTGGTTTATATTGTTTTATAGTTTTAAAGATGAATGGAGGAGAAATTCTTGTATGCACTTGAATCTGCTTTGAACTCTGTCTTTGAAATCTGTCATTAACTGTGTTAGGATTGAGGCTTTCAATTTCCCTTGCCAAAAAGTCTTAAGGAGCCCCAAAGAACAGATGAGCCATAGTGGAGTTGTGCAGTGTTTAATTAGAGGTGCTCCTCTAGCAGGCAGCTGAAGCACTGTGGCCCTGACGCTGGAGATGGCGTGGAAGATGCTGCAGTTGGCTTGGTAACAGTGTGGGCTAGAGGGAGCTCCTGCTGATTCTGACATGACAACTTGTCTTCCCTGCCTCTAGATTCCTGGCTTCTCTGAAAGGAAGAGGTTTGGAGGAGGAACACTGAAGAGCCTTCATTATGACTGAGCACTGAAGTCTTCCTTCATTATGACTGAGCACTGAAGAAGTGGAAGACAACTTTTCTGAGTTCCTAAAGACATTCCTGTTCCCATAGGATGCTCAAAGACAGTAATGCTTCTGTCAAGCAGAGTAAAATGATATTACAGCTGGCTAGCCTGCTGAAGCTTCTGTTGTTGGAAAAGACTTGGGAAAGGTTTTCCAAAAACATAATCGGGAGCCTAGATTATTGCTTAGGATTACAGACCATCTGGATCTATGGGAACATCTGGGGAAAGTGTGCAATAAGTTGAATGCCTCTCACTGCTGTGGGAAACTTCATCATACACAGCACGTATATGTGACATCCTTGTATTCATTTGGAAAACTTATGGACACTCTTTGCAATGGTTTGCATTCATTTTACCTCTAAAGGAAAGATGACATTGAGTGGGCCTCTCATGTACAATAAAGTGACCAAAAGAAGTGAGCAAAACATAACAATGGGTAAGGAGTGGTCTGGAAAATAAGGGAATACCTTCATTAAATGAATGGAGTGTTGTTTCACCTAGAGCACACTGTTCATCCCTATTCAAAAGGGATAAAAGCAGTAGGCAAGATATGAAAAAAAGATTTGAAGCCTTAAAAAGAAAATCTTTAGTAGAAAACAACTGGTGTTAGTTCTGCTGCTTAAATTAAAATTGTTTACTTTGGAGAGGGCAAAGTAAATCAGGTTCTCCTGTTTATCTTTTCATAATTGATTGTGGTCTTGTTTTTTATATTAAATTAAAAGGCAATTCATGGAAAACTGATGGAAAAAGTATGTTTTTATACAGTGCTTGTTTGGGACAAATGTGACATGGTCCTACTGAACCTGAGGACTTAGTGGATTCAGAAAACATGGAATGTAAGAACACCCTCTGAATTAGAATGGATAGAAATTTAGAAGGGATATAAAGCTGTGTAAAAAGTAGGAACTGAGCATGATTGGGAGGAGAGTTCTGTGGTAGAGATGTTTCCTTTACATAGTTAGCACTAAGGATAAAGGAGACTTGATCTGCTTTGATCTCCTGTACAGGGTCTTGTTTCCCTAAGTAGCCCAAGCTTTGCACGATTTCTCACCTTGCTAGAATTCCACGGAGTGGTAAAAGCCTGATTTATGGCAGTTCCTTCTTTCCACACCTTCCTCACAGTCACCTCTAATGGTTAAGCCTCTGGCAAAGGCTAACTAAGAGCTGGAGTTAGATATAAATAGAGATTAATAATAAATGGGGATAGAAGAAAGTAAAATGCTGGTGTGAAATTGACAGGGAGCAGAGTTCTGCAGTCTCTGGATTACCTCTGCCTGCAGCTCTTCTGGCAGCTGCTTGGAAATAAATGGAAACCTGCCTACTGCCGCTAATCAGACACAAAAGTGACAGCTGGGGGCACCAGTCAAACTTATTAAAAAGACTGATGCTTTGCTTTTCCTTAGGCCATTTCCAGAAAGGTCTGGGAGCAGTTGTAAACATGAGTGCAGTAAGTTTTTAGGTGCTTGTGTGAAATAGGTTGTTAGTTTACAGTTAGTTTACAATCAGAAGAAACAAGGTACCAGAATATTCATAATGAAGAACACGTGTCTGAGCTGTGCAGCTTGTGACAGTGCCAGTGACTGTCTCTGATCCTTTGACAATGAAAGTTGGAATTGTTTTCTCAAGGTCAGGTGCAGTCTTAGGGTAACCAGATCTGGGCTCCCTCGGGTTCCTAAGGCACTGCAGACCAGAACAAGCAAGCTGTAGTGCTGTTTTGTCCTTCACCCTGTGGCATCTCTGGAGTGGCCAAACCCCTGGCTGCAGCTCACCTGGCTGTGTGTTTTAAAGTAGGCCTCTAACCCAGAATAAGTATCTTGTTTGTTTAGATCTCAGCAGGTAACCACAATTAGGTATATTTTTTCCTTCTTAGGACAAGGTGATGTGCAATGGAGTTGTGCATGTGGGTGATGTTACATTGTTTTTTTCAGAAAGTTCCAGCTTCTTGTCAGAACCAGGAGTGTGTGAGTAGCTGGAGTTAGTTACGTTGCTTTTCCACCTTACCTGTTTCAGCTGTCCAAAAATGGTTCACTTGCAAGCTTAGGGGTGTGACACCAGACAACTTTTCTATATCACACTTGTTTTATGTGTTTTACATTCCTTTTCTCTGCACACACACACCTCTTCCATGCCCTGTGACCCTTCTGTTTGTCTTGCCTCTGTCTGCCTATACCTCATTCCCTGTTCCCACAAATACCATCCCTCTTTCTCTCCCCATTTGCACCATTTGTCTGACCCCTCTGTTTCACAAGAAGTCACAAAGAATCCTCTTTGTGCTTCCTGCTCGGCTCTCTGGTTTCCGCTTTTTTCCCATTTTCCTCTCTGTTTCTCTGTGCCGTGCATTGTCTCTTTTGCTGCACCACTGAAATTCTCTTTCTCTGTTTTCCTTCATCTCTGGTCCTGTCTGTCTCTGGTTTGTATTACATGCACACACTTTTCACATCAGAACATTGTTACCCAGTCCCTTTAAATTCAAGATACTCAATGTCTCTGTGTTCTTTCCAAGGCAGAAATATGTGCCCAGGTGCTGTGTTCCAGAGGTGTCAGTGGAGGTGGCTCGTGCAGGTACATGTGAGATGCGTTGGATCTCCCATGCACACGCAGGTGAAATGTAGAGCAAATAAACCATGAGCCTTCCCTGTTCCCAAGGGGCTTGGCAGAGCTTTCTGGTTGATCTATGACCACTTCGATGACTGGGGGGGATACTCAGAATGAATATGAGTATGTTCTTAACATGGAAAATTTAGCAAGGATGCCACTGGCTTTTTAAGCATGTGAAACCTATCCAGTAACAGGATTTTGGGTGCAAAATACCTTAATACAAATTTTTGTTATTGATTATATTTGCAGAGGCAGCTGCCTTTGTCACAAATGAGAGATGAACTGCTGTGTCGTAGCCTGCAGTCAGTATCAGTCACTACGGCGAAGTCAGGCTTTGGGTTCTCATTTCGCAGTGGATAACAAGGTGACAGTATTCGCTGATGGAAAACCTGCTTCTGCTTTTCAGCAAAGGGAGCTTAATCCTTCTATTTCTTTTGTTAGTCAGTTCCTCTTGTTAGAAGTCGTGTTTCTGTCTCACTGTCCTTAGGAGGATGCTGGTTACTTTGATTCCTTTGTAGGGTTGAGCAAGTGCGTGGCTTAGTGCACTAGTTTGCCTCGACAAAAAGCCATTATCATTATTGATGAACCTGTCACTTGCTGGCAAGTTACCAGGAAGTGTGCAGAGGTAAAGCTTTCCTTAGGGTGTGCTTTGCTGCAGCACTCTGTGTTAGGTCCTCAGACACACAGGAATTTTATGAAAAAAAAACCATCACATAGTTTTCAGGTGGAAGAGGGGAAGAAAAATAAAAGCAGTTCCAATTTTTAATTTCAAGTAGCAATGGCAAAGCTCTCTCATCTAGTGAGGGCCTGTGACATGTAGCCAAAAGTATTATTCTTAGTATTTATTATCCACTTGTGCTACTGTTTTTATTCTGACATCTGATCAGTAAGTGTGGAAAATATATTTCTTTATGGTACAAGAGGACACAAAGGAGAAATTAGGAAGTGTCTCTGTCACTAACAGTGGCCATGTGAGCAGCATAAGGTATTTCCAGTTGTGCAGGCAAAGCTGCAATGAACAGCAGTAGTCAGGACCTGACTGAATGGATCTTGAAATGAGATGCAGCTCCCTAACAGTGAGAGTGATGATTTCTGAGACAGTTACTGGGGGAAAAAAGTGGATTTGTCAATGTTTAAGAGTTTTTCAGAGTAGCATTAGTTGCTTTGGGAAAGGCATGCTTTAGCACAGCTCTGAGGACAAGTCCCCAGCATGCTTGTAAGGAAGGTGGTTTAGATGTTCAGAGCTCTCTGTGGCAGCAAAGAGACTGTGAAATCTAACTTTGGCAGTTCAGCTGTTTAGCCAACACCTGCTGCAAATACCATTAAACACAGAAATGTGTTTTCTTTTTCCTACTTTGGCATTGTATTGCTGAGCTTGTTGTGCCCCTTGGCTTTACTGGTGCACAGAAATGCTGGTTCCATACCTACTGGAATTGCACAGGGAGGTTTATTCTCATCATCCCACCATGGACTTCTCTCAAAAAGATGTTGAGCACAAGACAAGCTCATAAATAAAATCACGTGCTCTTTCTTGACTAGATTAAAATGAAGTCTGGACTGTGTGAGCAAACCAACTTAAAATTCAATCATATTTTTGAATAGAAGGAGCACGAAGGGAAATAGTGGGTGATTAACCCATGCACATCTACGTCCCCTTTGACCCAAAAGTTAATGTTTACACAGTGGGAATGCACTGCTGCCTGTGGGTTAAAGATTGTTTAAAGGACAAGGATGCCCAGTAGCTGTGAAGGCTATGACCGTGGTCAGAGCTTCTATCTTTCTGTCTGATACCATGTGCTTTTCCTGAGGCTTGTTCTGCTGTGGCTTACATGGGTTTGATGGACTGTCCTACCCTTGCTGAATAAAAGGTCAGATTGCAAATTCATTGGCTGTCCAAAATTAGCACCAGAGTGGGGAAGGACAGAACAAAGCAATGTGCCTAAATTTTCTGCTGACTTCTAAGAGTGGTGGTTGTAGCTTGCAGGCAGAAACATCACAGCAATGTGAGCAGGTGGCTTCTCCAGCTTCTATTCATGCAGCATCTGCTTTTTGGCAACAAGGAGTGCGTGCTTTCTGCTGCAGACAACTTTTATGATCTTTCCTGCACAAATAAATGGTAATAATTAACCTGTCTGGCATCTCCTGCTGAACAGTCCCAGAAAAATGACAAGGACATATTTCATAAGAGCCACACTACAGGAAAGTATGTGTTATTAAAAAGAGCCTTTTTTAACACAGTGCTGTTGGCAGTGATAAAAAAATAAAAGTATAAACATTATTGCTTTATTTTGCTATATTGTGATGAAAGATTCAAAAATGAGATTAATTCTCCTGGTACTAAGTAGTACACTATCAGATAAACAAAGGTGGTCTAAAGAGCTCCTGTCCAATTTAGCAGCGTGTAAAGGGTTAACAAGCAAAGAACAGATGCGAGTTGGGGAAGCTGGGATCACAGAGACAGGAGTGAATAAGGGTATTTGTTAATATGTACACCACAGATGCAGTTTAGCTGATGAAGACAGGAGGAGAAGTTGGTCAGTTTAGAAGCAGGGTGCATCACTGCGAAAAGCAACAGGTTGTTGCAACAGGAGGGGCACAAATACATCAGAAGGGATCTGCCTCAGTCACCCGTGACGTCTTTTGCTCACAAGAGAGAAGAGCTTGGCCCTTGGGACTGGACAATGCCTTGCTGCAGGAAGCAGTGGTGAGCTGTGATCCAATAATAGTTCACACCATGGCCCCACTACCTGAATCAGCAGGAAACAAAATGCCTTTTAATGCATATGCTGTGAATTCAAATAGTTTCTAGTCCCCTTTTTCTGTTAGATCAAATACAAGCTGCTTCAACTTCTCATTGAAAGGAAATATTTTCCATTCTCCTCCTCATCTTTCATTCATCACCAGGATGTTGAACACTAGCTGCTAAATTTTCAAGCAAGTCCCTTGGTATTTTCTTGCTGCCTCTCTGAAGTAGATGAGCTCTTTGAACACCTCTTCAGATGCCTCTGAGAACAGTTCACAAGTAATAAGCTGCTGGTATGCAGGTACCATCCAGCTGTACATGCATCATGTAGCAAATACAGTGGTATGGATGTCTTTTGCTTTTTGACATTTCTTTTGGGTCTTGTTATGTCTTTCAGCTGGAATCTCCTTGGAGTAAAAGCCAGATAAAGACATGCACTGGATAACGTAATGAACCCAGAAAAGTAGCTGAGAAAACACTGAATGATTTCAATAGTCATTCTTCAAGCTTAATTCATTGTGTTTATGCCCCATGTTTATGGTCCTGATTTAGGGCAAGTCTGGGAGGAAGTCACCCTAGGACCTTTATGCAATAACAATTCATCGTGTTTCCATGTTTCATAGTTACATGACAATGAATACAGTTGCTAAAATATTAATAAAGTACATCTATACTTCAAGTTACATAAAATTTATAGTCAAGGCTTATACTGCAACTAACTAAAGGAGTTGTTTAGGCTAAATATCTCATCCAATCCCCTGCTCAAGCAGGGTCAGCTGGAGCAGATTGCCCAGGACCATATCCAGATGGATTTTGAATGTCTTCAGTGGTGGAGAATGCACAACCTCTCTGTGCAATCTGTTCCAGTGTCTGACCACCACTTTATGTTCATATTTATGGCCAAGAAAGAAAGTCCACAGAGCTCAGTCCACAGTCAGCCTCACCTCCATCCTTCAGAGGGGATGCTTCAAGGCAACTAATCCTGGGAAACATTTTCACACACATGAAGAGCATGAAGATGATTTGGAGTAATCAGCATGGATTTATTATTTCCCTCTTGAATGGTATGGGCTAGAACAGAAACATAACACGTGTTAAGATTTTTTTGCCATATTTCATATAATTCGGGGATCAATAAATTAAGTGGTGTTTCAACAGAATCTGACTAAATAACATTTTTCATGGAATGGAATGGAATGGTTAGGCAGGGCAAACTAATCAGTTTTAAAACATTACATGGCCATCAAGTGAGTAAAGTGACAACACCTTGTCTGTTTTTAGGGAACAAAAACAACCAGGAAACAGGCCTACAGATAATTAAAAAGCAACACCTTTATTTTTACCTGTCCCATGAGAAGAAACAAGAGAATGGAGCCTGTAAGGAGATGTGAGCAAGGTGAAATGTAGGCTCTCAAAGGGAAATGTAAGCTAAAATGTGAAGTTCTCTCTCCTGCTGTGTGTCTCAGTAAAAGAGGATCTTGGAAACCCCTGAAACTCTGCAACTGCAGTTCGCTAAACTGTAGTCAAATGTGTAATTCTTCACTGTCAGAAAATAAGTGAGGTGAACTTTTTACTCTTAAATCTTGTCTGGTAGAAAAGGAGTCTCAAGGGTAGGTGACAGGTGCCAGGTACTTCATTTCTTTGGCAATGATGAATCGCTGCTCAGGGTGAGCTAACATATTCACAGTCTCTGCCTTGTCCTGGAGAATTCCTCTCTGCTGGAGCAATTTTTTTATGGCAAAGCTGGAGAGACCAGGGTATGGAGAGAGCATTTCTGGTGTGCAGAAACAGAGACTCAAAGAAGACTTATTACTTGGAGATTACTCAGTCTATATTCTTCTGGAGCCAAGGAAAAGTCTCTCTCCCTGTCTCCCATCCAGAACCACTGTCTCTTCATACAGCCCATCTTCTCCCTCAGGGCAGCCAGCCCATTTTGCCAGCTCCCAAAAGCAGCAGCTCTCAGTGGCTGGAATATGTTATGCAGAGTGGTGTGAGGAGTTACCAGTTTTCAGAGAAGCAAAGGTGACTCAAGACCTGCCCCTCTTGCATCCCAAGCTCAGTGAATGCTGTGGGGGTCACAGGGGCTGGCAACTGCTTTGGGGAGGGAAGGCTTTCAGGATGCTCTAGGAGAGGAAGAGACATTAATTCAGGATCACATTCAAATTTCAGTAGGTGCCTCCTAGAAATTTCCTCCTGGTAGGACTATAAGCAGAGCAGGTGATGGAAATGGGAAAAATGCTGCTTTTTTCTTTTTCTTTTTCTTTTTCAAGGGGGGTTGAGAATTCAAAGTAAAGAAAAAAAAATCAAATAAAATCAATTGTGTTTTTTCCCCTGCAACTTCTGGAGTGCAGAGCTGCTTTCATTAGTATTCTGTAGCTAAATGCTTGCTGCCACTTCTTCCCCAGCAACAGCTTTCTTGAAGAATATTAATATTTCAGAATTTGTGAGTTTCCCTTACTAGCTCTAATCACAGGAATACAAAATCCTTCCCTGCTTTTGGCCCCAAAATGCTGTGTAATGTTGCCACACAGTGTTTCACAAACATCACTACCTTCACCACGATGAAGATGTGATCTCTTCTATCCCCAATGTAACACAGCTCAGAAGAATTAATGAACAAATATTTACTACACATTTAGAGGGTTATGTCTGAAAATTGCTAGAGGTACAATTTACAAAAGAAGCTTATAAAACAGTTGCAAAATGGCTTTTCTTGGTTCTAAACAACTTGTTCTTTCCCCCTCCCCATATGTGGGAGCTATAACCCCTTTTTTAACATCTAAGGGGGAACAGGGGCCATGAGGAAACCCAGTCCCCCTCACCCCCTGTTTATTCAGATCGATCCTGGGGTTGGTTCTGCAAAGAAGGGCGTTTGGTTAAACACACACCGGGCTGAGCAAACAGGTTGAAAATTCCCTTGGACTTTCTCACTCCCAGCACTGTCAGCCTGCCTCCAGCCCAGCTCAGTTGATCAGCGAGCAGGCTTTGCTTGCCAGGCTGCTTTGGCCAGATACCTGCTTGGGGTTTGTGTCTGCTCCAGGAGGAGGATAACCAGGAGGAGATGACAGGCCTGCAGGTAAGAGGTCGGGTTCCTGGAACCCACCAGTGCTGGCGGTAAACACCCTTTCTCTGCTCACACTAACTTTTTGGGGCTCTGTTTCATTTGATTGTGCCACTTTTTTGTGTGTCAAGGTGTGTTTTTGAAGCTTTCTTGGGATGAAGTATTTTGCTGTGTTTCATCTACAAATAAGCATTTCTCTCCCTCTTCACCTTCTTTGGAAATCATTTTTGGTCAGGACCTCTTCATGGTGGGAGTTGTCCTTTCCTGGTGGGAGTTGTCCTTTCCCCACCCTTGGCATGCGCCCCTCCTCCCGTCCTGGCTGCCAGGGGGTGTTTCCCCCTCAGCCTATGAAATCTGGCTGGCAACATCTGCCCAGATGTTGCAACCCTGGCCCCCATCTTTCCCGGCAGCCCCAGGGAGCGGTTCCATTCAGGGCTGTTTCTCAGTACCCTTGCAGGGCACCCTGGAGCAGCAAGGCTCCGGCCATGCCCTCCCCTCCAAGCCCCAGCAGGGCAGCTGGCAGGAGCTTTCCCTGCACCATTTGCCAGAGCACGGGAGAGCTCTGGGAGAAGGGTGTGATAGCGGGGTTTGTGGCTCAAGCGTAGGAACATGAGAGTTGCAGCCCTGAATCTCATCAGCACCTCACCACTGTCGTGGGGGGCCAGCTGCCCCAGGGCCAGTGGGGTGCATGGGCTGCTGCAGCATGCAGGAGTGGCAAGGCCTCACCCCAGGACATGGTGAGTCTCAAGAACTTGTGTAGGAACGTCATATTTCTCCCTGGACTTTTGGGATGTTATTGTTACTAAGCCTGTTCCTAGTTCTGGAGACACATGTGTGTGCTCCTTCACCACCTTCTGTAATGCTCATTATTTTACACAGTGCTCTTACAGTCTCATTCACCTCTGAGGAGTCCTGTCTCCTCAAACAGTAAGATTTCACCGTGCTTCTTCCCTGCCTGTCCATGACACTTCCCACCTCTCACTGTCCTCTTTCAGCAGCAGGGCAGCCTTGTCCCTGTACCATTCCAGATGAGGATCCAGCTGGTTCATATCATGGCTGTGACTGCATCTTCCATGTCCATCTTTGACTCATCCTAGCACCCCTAATGCCTTGCTGGCCATTGTGGCTGTGGCTGCAGGCTGAGCGTGGGCCTGCCCGGAGCTGCTCATGGGAACAGGCTGCTCTGCCAGCAGCTCCTCTCTGGGACGTCACACGTGTCCCTACCCCGTCATCACCTCACCTGCTTCACCTTCTCTTGGCACCTCTCCTCCAAAGCTGTTGGTTTGCCCTTCCTCTCCACTCCCCTGGCATCCACCCCTCTCTTCTGTTGTCTGCAGAGTGTCATGTCCAGCCTAGAGCTGAGCAGCTCCTTTCAAGAAAGGTCTGGCTTGGGACCATCTGCAGCACTTTTGGAGCATAGGGATGTTGAAATGTCAGGGGAGGTGGCAGTTTCTTCTGGAGATATTGGCCCTGCATCACCAGGGCAGACTCTGGTTTGTGTGCTTTGGCTTCAGCCTGCAAGGAGGCTGTGGAGCCCCACACAGAAGGTGAGAGACCTGCTCTGCTCGTTGCCCCAAATGCTCATGTCAGTGTTTCTGCATTTGTGTTAAACACTCCAGGGCTGACTGGACTGAGCTGATAAAAAGTGTCATGCTTCTTGTTGAGAGATGAATGTTGTTTCCCTGTGTCCTGCAGCAGGAGCTGATAGAGAAATATATTATGCAGTGTTTGAAGAAGGGTCTTAATTATTTTCAGAGTATGTGTTCAGACTTCAAATGTGTTTTTGCCATGCCTGCTGTCTAATCTGGAGAACAAAAGGTTATGGTTTATAGGTCAGAGCACGACACCCATTGCAAGCACTCTGCTTTACATCCCAGTTATTCCAATCAATGAGCTATGCTGAATTTTTTATGCTGTGCTGGGCTTTTATCTCTCTCATTTTATCGAAAAACTACAAAACAAAAACCAAAGTGGAGTCAGATGAATACCTAAGGTCCTGTTGGCATAAAAATCTACAGGATCTTGAACAAAATAACAACACTAGTTAAAAGCAGCACTGAAAACAAAGAGCCACAGAGACTATTTTGTGTAACAGAGAAACCTGCTGCTCAATTACAACAGTGCCCATCAACCTACCCAACCTGGAGACTTCAATAACTTCTCTAGGAACTGTAGAGGCCAGGCAGAGACCTAGAGGGAAGTGCTCTGGTACTCAAATCATGGTGTCACTTCGTGGAGAGGGGTTGGGTTCCATTTTCACAGATTTTTCAGCCCAGGAATGATGCTCTGCTGCTGGGCAGGCAGAAGGAGGTCATTTCCCTTGGCTTGGGGGCACCTTGTGCAACAGAAACTGGGAAGTGGGAGGTGGGTCTGGAGAGTTGGAAGGGAGAAAGGCAATGATGTGCCTGGCCCTTTCACTGCTACTCCCACCCAACCTGTATCAGCAGGGTCCCTGCACGGTGCCCCAGAGCCCTGGCGCATGACAATTCCAAGGCATGCAGGGAGCACATGTGGCAAAGCTTTTTGGGAGCCCAGATAATGTTTGACGCCAGTTCCCTGTGGGCGTGTAGAGGAGAGAAGCCTCTCTGAGGTATGCCACAGGGAATAAGAAAAGCCACATCCAATCTCTAGGCAAAACTCTAGGAGCCACACTCGGCAGTCCTGCCAATGTCTTTTTTTCAGCCCTCGACGCAGTTACCTGAGAATTTTTTTTTTTTTTTTTTTCTTGGCAAGAAAGAATTTATTTGACCAAACAATGATGCAGCAGCTTCTTCTGCCACTCTCGAGGCAGCGGGGCAGTGCCACCCCCTGCAGCCCCCGGTGCAGCTGGGGAAGGCAGCAGCTCTGCATCCAGCCCATGGAAAATGCCCCTGCCCCGCTGCACTTGGGCACAGAGCAGCTCCTGCCACGAGATGCTTGCTGCCGAGTTGGTTTTCTTTCTTTCCTCTGACCCAGCGAGCAGAGGGAAAGGGACTTCTGGATATGTGGATGGGCAGTTCAGATGTGCAGGTCTCCAGCTTTTTAGGCTGAAGGACAAGGGATGGATTTGTCACAGCAGAATCTCTGTGCCTCCCTTCCCCCTGACCCCAGCAGTGTGGCACGGGGCTGCCGGGAGCACACGATGCTTGCCAGGTACACAAACCCTCCGAAGAGCCACTGCCTGTCCCCTCCCAGCCCTCCATCAGCATTCAGCAGAGCCTGTCGAATCCTGCTGGCTACGTTTCCAGAAAATCAGCTTGTTCCCTCTTGGTCCTCTTCTCTCTTTCCTCCTCTTTTCACCAGGGCTGCCCCGAAGGCAAATGCTCGCACAACCTCCGTGTTCCCGGTAAAGGAGGATGCAGTGTGGAAGGCTCAGTTCATTCTGGAACTGCTGCAGTCCCATCAGATATTGCTGCATTTCCGTTTAAAAGAAGGGAGGGGGGAAGGAAAACGGCGCGGGGGGGGGAATGTTCCAATACAATATATTTGCCAAGGCTGCTTAGGTGACCTACTGCTTTGCATATCAATATGCTTCTTGCAGAACCCAGCGGAGAGCAGCTCCTAGCGATGTATATTCATTTACAAGACGAGAGAAATATCCTCTCTGAACCGCAGGAGACCAGGATGTTTTCAGGTTCAGGCTGAGCAGGGCTTCCAGCCAGCCTGGGCCCCCTGGGAATGGTCTTCTCTTACAGGTGGCTGAAAGGAGCCTGAGGAAAAGACATGATTTCTCAGGAGGTTTCAGGCTTGCTCTCTGAGTGTCTACTACACTGGGAAAATTATAAGGGGGCTGCAAATTGCCCAAGGTTGAGCACCCCTGGGGGGAATAATCCAGGTGCTGTAATACTATATATAAAATAAACCAGGTTATAGGGGCGTCTGTCCACTTGAATCTCAGACCTGTGCCTCCCGGGGGTCATACCACGCTGAGAATGGTCCCTGTGCCTGGCAGGGCTGCTCAGTGCTGCTGACAGCCGGGATGTGTGACAGCCAAGCCTCAGGGCCCCTGGGCTTTGCCATCCTGCCTGAAGGCCGATGAGCAGCCCCGATACTCTTGCAGTTGTTAGAGGGCAGCATTAATATTTAACTCCTTCCCCAGGCCACGCGGCTGAACCGCCAGTCGCTGCCAAAAAACACCTCTGCGTTCATGCAGAGTTCAACAGAGCTGCTTTGTGGCTTCCTGTATCATCTGAAGGGACTGTATTTACATTTCTGACAGTGCAAAGCTAAGGTCTCTGTTATTCCTGCTTCCCTTATGTGTCTCAGGCTTGCTTTTCCCAGGGCTGCAAAGCTGGGATCTGCATCCATTCTATCCTGTGGCTTTTAGCCACGCTCAGACCATGACAGCTGTAGACAGGGCAGGTATGGGAGGACATGTAGGTCTGCTCCATCTGTGGGTCTCTTGGGAATTCACTGCTCTAGAGACCCAGACAATCACCCAGTAATGGATTAATTCTTGCTTACTGCCATGGTGGACGCTTCATGCCCAACAGGACAACGCTTATTTAGGGCAGATCAGTGACACAGTTTAACTTGGCTGTGTTTCCCTTCATCCCTCATCCCATCTACATCCTGAACTTTTCTTTAAGCATGGGGATTTATCACAAGGCACGCCAAGCAAATGATTCCCAGTTTCATTCTCTAAGAATCTGAGACCAGTGAACAAATTTGCAAGGCAGTCTGGAGATTTTGGAGCACCCATGACTGAAGCAAAGTCAGATTGAGCGTGAATGGTGCTAGCACACATCCATAATGTTGGTGCACAGTTCTTCCTATCCATCACCCTGTTGTCCTTGAGTCTGGCAGTATATGTGATATTGGGTTATTTCTCAAGTACCTTGATGGAGCAGAATGCAGTCAAAATAGACATGCAGTCTTAGGAGAGTAATTCCTGTCTGTGCTTCCCAGCCCACTACTCAGTTAGCTAATGAAGTAAATCCAGGAGCTCTGAAAATGGTCTGTGGCAACATGCAAGGAAACCACTTGAGAAAGTCTTAATGCATACAAAGAGCCTGGAAAAATGCATGGGAAAGCAATGGGTGGGTTGTTTGGAGAGGTTTTGATTGTGTTTTCAAAACAGTGATGAGCTGTGCCCTTTATTTTACAGTACATGTCAGGATTTGGAAATGAACATGCTTCTGAGGATCCACGCTGTCCAGGAGCTTTACCAGAAGGACAGGTACTGAGGGTTTTTTAAGTGCTTTATCAAAATGCACTCTTGAGTGAATATCTAATCCTTTGGCTTCTTTTCATCTTAACATGTTTCCTTTCTCTCTGTCACCATGAAAATCTCCAGGAGCTTTCCTTATACAAGACTGGAATAATAAGATGCTGACAGAAGTCAGAAATAAAGATTTCCATCAATACTTTCTATTTTAAAGTTATTTGTGAGCTTCCAAGTTTCACCTTGAGTGTTAAGACCTGCCTAAATTACCTCTGCTCAGCAACAGGGCTTTTTTTTTTCCTGAAGGAGTCTGCAATACAAGTGGCTCAGCCACACTGAGAAGGAAGCCACCAGCTCTGGATCAAACCAGAGCAGAAGTCTGAAGACTGGCAGAGAGATATGCTCATGCAGGAGAGGCATACAGGAGATTTCAGAACTTCTGTAGGAATGGGGTTCGATGAAGCTGACGTACGAATCTTTGGCAGGGGAGAAGCTTCTTTGTAGGGAGGGGACATGAACACCTGTAGTAATAAGCTGACAGATTCATTTTTAAAAGTAACTTCTGAACATGTTTGATGAAAATAAATTATATATGGGTCATTCTGTTTTAAGGGAAGGAATTGCAACCCATGCAGCACTACCCTCTTGGTGCCCAAAGGTGAGAATGAGACCCTGAAGAATTAAACCTCTCTCACCTCCTTTTGTGCTGGTCTCCTTTACACCAGCACACACTCTGAGGGTGCGTGTGGCTTCCCTTGGATCTCCTCTAATCTTGGGACTTGGATGGCAGCACATCTGCTATGAAGACAGAGGGTTGGGGTGTTCAGCCTGGAGAAGAGAAGACTCCTGGGAGATTTTATAGCACCTTCCAGTACCTAAATGGGTCTACAAGGGATCTGCAGGGAGGCTTTTCACAAGGGCAGGTAGTGGACAGGACAAGGGAGAATGGCTTGAACCCAAAAGAAGGCAGGCTTATATTAGATATTAAGAAGAAATTCTTTGCTATGAGAATGGTGCAACACTGGAACAGATTGCCCAGAGAAGCTGTGGATAGCCCATCCCTGGAAATGTTCTAGATCAGGTTGGATGGGGCTTTAAACAACCAGGTCAAGTGGGAAATGACCCTGTCCATGGCAGGTTTGTTTAAGGTCCCTTTCAATCCAAATTATTCTAGGATTTTGTGACTTGGTGGTGCTAAGCCAATTACATCCCTTGATGCTCCTCTTCCCCGTCTATGCAAAGAGGCCAGTAGAATTAAGGTCAAATGGAGACTTTTTCAACTTTTTCCTTTCCTGAGTTTCCTGGATTTCCCCAGTTCTGATATTCTGTATGCTGTGTGCCAGTGAGGACACTAACACACAACACAGGGGCACACTAAATGCAAATGTCCCCTAAGTCTGCAGGGCAGCCCACGGTGTGCTCACAAGAAAGACAAACTGCTGTGCTGGTTCAGGCTGGTAGTTTGGCTGATGCAGTGTCTTGTTACTGAGGCTGGCTAGAAAAAAATGTGAGATAAAGAAACTTAAAACTGGAAGATCAATAATAGTGGCTGCTGGTCTAAAAAGGCAGTGGGATGTGTGGATGTGCTCTTTGAGGATTTCCACAGCAGCACCACTTTCCTCCTGGCTGAGGTGGTCTCATCTGGACAGAGTGTGGACTCTGTATCAAAAGAGTTAATAGAAAAATCTGAAAACAAGTTAGACAAAAAAGATTTTCAGTCCCAGGAGTGGATCCTTTCTCCGATGCAGTATTTATAAGACTGGCATCTGCAGTAGTGCTGGCTAAGATAAAAATTCCAAGGGTTATTGATCCTCCTGCTTCACTGCACACCCGTATTGACAAGATGGAAGTGGAAGGCTGGAAGCTACATGAACTCAGAGAGCTGTAGCTCTCCCCTCTGCCCACCTCTCAGGGCAGGGTTTGATACTCTATGGATGGCTGGTCTGCTCAGCAGCAGGATACAGGATGCTATTCCTTGCAGGAGGGAGATGGGATAACAAATGGTGTGTGACTGTCCCACTGGGGTGTTTCCTGCAGCTCTCGGATGTCTTTGCTTCTTGCTGATCTCGAACAAATAGATGGTGGCCTACTTAGATCAAAATGCTTAGTTTCTGTTCTCTGAAAAGGAGGAATCTGTCCTCCAGTTATGAACTCATAAGGGTTGCTAAAACCTGTGCTATATGTACCCACGGCTCTGAAAAGGGGGAAATGCCCCCTTCATACTCCAAAGGAGGGCTCTCACTGTGCAGAAACCCTGCAGGTCACTGATGCTTTTGGGCAGCAAGCAGCACTGTCAGGAGGAAGCAGTACGACACCAAAACGCCTGCTCTGGGCACCGGTTCCATAGGCAGAGGGCAGGAGGAGAAGGGGGAATTCAGTGCATCCACCTTCTGTGTCTTTATTAGCCTTTTGGAAAGGCAGCCAGACATGGTGCTCTGGGGTAACCCCTCTGAACACTGTCTGAGAAAAGTGTGTGCTCATTACCAGTGTACTTTTCAGTCTGTACTCACTGGGAATTATTTCCTTTTCCCTGATAATCCTGTTTCTGGCCCTGTGCAGCACTGCCCCTTGCAGCTTACTCTATTGCTGCCCCAGTGTCTGTGCTGATTCCCTAGGGCACTTTTGTGGCATGTGGGAAGGTATAGGTTGGATATTAGGAAAAAAATTTTTCACCAAAAGAATAATAAAGTACTGGAATGCCCTTCCCAGAGAGGTGGTAGAATCACCATCTCTGGATGTGTTTAAAAAAAGGCTGGATGGCACTTGATGCTATAGTCTAGATTCTGAGTTGAGGTGTTAGGTTGGACTTGATGATCTTAGAGGTCTCTTCCAACCTCATTATTCTGTGATTCTGTGATTCTGTGCAATGGTGTTTGGGGTCTGGCTGGTGCCTCAGAGCAAGAACACAGCAGTACTGGAGCTGAAGCACTGCCTCAGGAGAGCACAGCACCCTACAGCATCAGGCTGCTGGGTGCCCAGGTCAGTGCCCTGCTGGAGGCTTCAGAGCCAAGTTCCATGCCATTGCCTCTCACTCCTTCTTTTTCCTTCTCCTCCCACGCAGAACAACCCCCAGGTGTGCCCGTACGGCCTGTACGCGGAACAGCTCTCGGGCTCTGCCTTCACCTGTCCCCGGCCCACCAACAGGAGAAGGTACCGTGACCCCTGGCTCTGGGGGGATGTGGCACTCGGGGTGAGCACTGGGGAGTGCTGGTGGAGAGGCTGCCTCAGTGCCACCAGTGCTTTCTGTAAGCCTAGAAAGGTAAAAGATTCCTGCTGTGCACTGGGAAAGGGCCAAGGACAGGAGACCACAGGTGAGGGAGAGAAAAGGCTTTGGTGGGGCAAGTGGGTTAAAAAAATGCTGAAAAAGGAGTGATTGGGGTGGCAAACAAAGTGGTTTTCTGAGCAAGATGAGGAAGGAGGTGGATGGACCACAGAGTCCTGAATGGGTTATGTGTGCTGCTGAAACAACCTCGGGGTTTCAGCCCTGCTGCTTCTATGGAAAGATCACCCTGGCACTGGCACTGGTAAGCAATTGATGTTGCACAGTGTCAAAGCCAAGCCTCTGAGAAAGATTCTTTCCTCCTAAGGGATGTTCCTGCACAGTGGTTGGGGCCAGTGAGCTGCTAGCTCAGTCTGTTCCTATTTTGGGGCTGTCCAGGGCCTCAGAAAAGTGCCAGGCACCCAGCATGGTCTTTGACACCTCAGCAGTGCTGGAACAGCTTGTTCCAGCCAGCAGCAAGCTTCCCAGAGCTCTGTCCTGGTTGTCATGCTCCAGCCATAACCAGATTGCAGAAGATGGGTTTCTCTTTTTGCTTCTCCCACTGTGGCTCTTCTGTCCCTTTTGCTGCTTGTTCAAATGAAAGGCAAATGCATCATCTGAGATGCCACTGCTCTCCAGGCTGGTGCCAGCTCTCAGTGTGTGTGGGAAAGGGATGAATCATTGTTTGCTGCACGAATTTGTCCTTGATGGAATTTTTCAAGCTCTCAAGGGAGAGCTCCCTCCTCCCCTTGGGAAAGGGATGAATCATTGTTTGCTGCACGAATTTGTCCTTGGAATTTTTCAAGCTCTCAAGAGAGACCTCCCTCCTCCCCCACCCCAACTTGCCCAAACTGCAACCACCAGTGTTAACACACCAAAAGCATTGGCTGCCCTGCCTAGCTGAGGCTTTTCTGATCACCTCTGCTCTCTCACCTGACCGAAAGCCCAGCTTCAGGCTTGGCTGCAGCATGCAGGGTGTGTGGATGCTGGAGTGACAGTGCTGGCAGGGCCCACAGCCACAGCAGGCAGCAAGGAAGGAGAGCGATGGTCCCAGGCAGTGACAGAGGCATGGGAGACTTCCTACAGCAGAAGGAAGCATCACATAAAACTCTGGGCTTTGCTGCATGGGCATGGCAAACCAAGCAAAGGATGCTACTTTTTGTAATTCATCCAAATTCAGATACAGGCTATCTCCAGAGAGCTCCTCTGTTCTTTGCATTGAACACTGCTCATCCCTGTCTTGTCTGAGCTGCTTTATAGCTGTGTTTAAACAAGCTTCTTTTTCCAGCTGTGAGACTGCTGTATTTCAGCAACAGAAAAAGCTGTATCTTTATTTTTTCATATGCAGATGTGTGAAGGTAGGCATCAGTAATTACATGTAAATACACATATAGACATTTACCTATATAAAGCAGGACATGTTTGTATTTAGAGCCCATAATAAAAGCCATCTCTCTGGAAACCTCTGGCTGTGAGCTGTTGTTTGCTATGTAATTTTAATATTACTAATTTGATATTTAATAAACATTTTGTTCCAGTTGCCACCCATGTAAATGTTATTCTAGGAGCTCAATCAGCCAGCAGCTACCCAGAGGGTTTAACCTCTTCCCCAGGCTAATCCAGGTGTTTTCCTTGTTTGTAGCTGGCTGTATCGAATCCTACCTTCAGTCTGCCACAAACCCTTCAAACCTCTCGAGGAGGGCCACTTGACACACGACTGGGATGAAATTGAGCCTGACCCCAACCAGGTAACCATGCTGGAAGGAGCTCTGGTCCTGCCAGGAGGATATTGCCGATTGGGGGCTACGTACAAATCATGAATGGGACGGGACTGCTAGGAACGTGCCTTGAGCCGCTTTATTTTCCAGCATCAGTCACATGGTTATGACAACTGGGAAGATGCCATCAGCTCACATCCCAGGCAGCAGACCAAGAACTTAATGTTACAACTTACTTTAAAAGTTTTTTGACCAATCACACAAAGCAAAAGCATATTGACAGTAGTTCCATCACTATAAGCACACATAGCTTCAGTTAAAACAATGCTTGCTTATTTTGAATACAACACCTAGTTGTAAGCCTTCAAACACAATGCACAGAGCTCTGTTATTAAGCTTAGAACTTCCTAATATCTTGCTAGACATACTTTTCTGCAGCTTAGGGAGTTATTCTAGACAAGCTTAACACACAGACCATTGTTCCATTTGTCCTTACTTTTCTACTTTTTACATAATTTTCCTGCTGACTTATTTTATGGCTACTGCTTAACTCTATTCACAGTTCTGCTGTTTCTGAGGCCTGCCTTTTGCAGCTTTACCAAAACTTTCTGATTTTACAGATTCCCACAGAGGACAGTCAAATGTCAAACTAACCAGAAGTGCAAAGGCACAGAGCTGCGAGAAGTCTGAGGGAGCCACAGGTTCCTGGGGGTCTGACCAATTCAAAAGCAGAGCCTTGTCTTCCACCTGTTCATTGTTCCTCACCACGGTCACCCAAGGAAGGACAGCCCTCGAAGCTTGTTGCTTCACATCTCGACAGATCCTTGTGCTGCTTCCCAGCACGGCTACAGTGCCACAGGGTTAGATCTGTGCTACCTGGCATCTCCCCTGGGGGCTCCTGCTGGCCACCTTTTAATCTGCTCTCTCTTCTCCTTCAGCATCCCCCATCAAACTCTCATGCCTCAGCTCAGCCAGCAGAGCAGCTGAGTGTCTCTGGCATCCATCCTGTCCTTCCCTGTGCTTTTGGAGAGGCTGCTGGCTGCCAGCCCATTTCTCTGCAGCTCTCATGGGAAATCTCGCTTCATTCTGGAGAGTCACACAGAGAGATGGCATTTGTCTTCCTCTGTTACAGCCTTGCCATTGTCTTTAATCATGATTTCTTCCCTGCCAGCCCCAGAACATTTGGTTTTGCTAATCTGTTGCCATTCTCCTCTCACCATCATCTCATGGTCATTGGTTTTCACTTCTCTCAGGTTTTGCCCTTTGATGCATCATGATTAGCTAATTTCCAGCCTCCCGGCAGCCTCACCATTTGTCTAAATAATTTCCTGGATCTGCTGGAATATGTTTTCCAGCCACTGACCAGGGAGCAGTGACAGGCTCATATTTACATGCCTTTGGCACTCCTTCCCAGATAAAGCTCCAATGACTTCTGTTATCACCTCATCCATCCTTGATGTCCTTTTGCACCCCACATCTACCTTTATGATTATTTATCATTACAGTAATTCCAAGATGCCCAGCTCTCAAGCATGTGAAACCATTTCCATGTAGTACTTTTTTTGTCTAAGGAAACAGCAGCAAAGCTCCTGCCTACTCCCTCTCTTGCCACTTTCAATGGCAACCCCCAAACCCAAAAGAGTAATTTCCTGGCAGTAAGTGGGAGCCACCTTCCTGCTTTCCATCTTATCCTCTCTGAAGCAAAGTCAGAGACAAGGTTCAGTTTGCTGGACAACACCTACTTTTCCCTGAGATGCTTTGTGTTTCCCCCAGGTACTTAAGGAGCTCCAGCAATCCTCATCCCTCTAAAAAGATGGCCATATGGAGGCACCTCATGCAAAGCCATTGAAGTCAATGGGAAAAATGACACTCTAAAATTACCCAAGGACAATGGCAGAATTATAAAAGATGACAAAACTGAAAAGGAGTCAAATGTGATGAAAAAATATGGGGTGGCATCTGAGCAAGAAATGCTGAAACAGAAGAAAGCTCTCCAGACTGGAACAGAGATGACAAAGGGAAGCTATGATTGAGAGGCAGGGAAAAAACAAATAGCAATAACAAATGTCACAGTAAACAAACAAACAAAACCAAACCAGCCAACCAAACAAACAAAAAAGCTCCAGACAAACATAAACTGTGGAATGTCTTGTGAGAGGGTTCAGGCGGATTCAAATCCAACAAATATTTTGGACTCCTCTGGCACCTTCTGCCTGAGGACCTTGATAGGCTTTGCAAGAAGTAATTAGTGCTGCTCATGGCTCCTGCTCATGCAGGCAGAGCTATTTCCGCTTTGGATGTGGGGAAAATGATGTGGAGCAAACAAAAACGTCATGTTTGGGCCACAGAAGGACTGAATCATTTAGCATGGAGCACAGGACCATAACCATTTGACTGTGGAAAGCTGCTTATCTGAATTTCTTTGCTCTCAAAAGTGTTGTTATTAATAGACACAGATTTTAAATAGGATTTTTTTGACCTTGGCACTACACAGGCCTGCCAATTACTTTACAAAATGATGATTTAAAATTTTTAAAGTCCCCCAAATAATTTTTTTAATTAAAAAAAAGAAACAACACAGCAACAAAAACACTTGTAAACCAGATGATCAAGGCAATGAGGAAAGAGAGGAAAGAGACAGCTCAGCAAGGAGAAGCAGGGGGAGGACAGAGGTCTACTTTCTTTTTAATTACCACCATTTGTGTTCCGATCACTGCCATCTCCTTCTTGTTTTTTGTTTGCTGCAATCTAGCTGCGATGGAAACCTTTTGAGATTCCAAAAGCCCCTCAGAATAAGATGGACTTTGTGAGCGTAAGTTGGGGAACCAGGGCATCTGGGCATCCTCCATCTCTGTTTCCCCTCAGGGGGTGGCAGGGCACACAAGATGCTCAGAACTGGGGTAATATTGGCAGTTTTGAAACCACTGGGCTTGCAGAGCACCTGTGGGAGGGGAATGCTGAGCATCTATGGGAGGGGAGATGATTGCAGATTCCAAGCAACTGGCAGTGGGCTTGATTTTCTTCATTGACTTTCAAGGAACTCTTAAAGAAAGAATAAAGACCCAACCCTCAGTTTTCCCCAGACCCTTGGCTGGAAAACACTAGCTCACATGGATTTTAAGAAACCCTTATTATATCAAAAAGAATCCAACATATTTGACAAAGGGCCACACAGAGGAAGGCTGGTAGCAGTGTGGGAAGTGAGAGAGAAGGTGAGAGCCAGCAAGAGGGTGGGGTGAGGGGAGGAAAGAGGGCTGCCCCTGCTCCCCTGCCTTCTGCTCACTCCTGGTGCTTTGTGTTTGCCTGCAGGGACTGCACACCTTGTGTGGAGCCGGTGAGCCCAGAGGACGCAATGGCATCGCTGTCCATATTTTTGTCTGCAACACCTCCATGACTGACAGGTCAGTGCCATGACTGACAGGTCAGTACCTGCTGTGCTGGTGGCTCAGGCTGCTCCAGGCTGTCTGTCTGCCACCAACTGGAGTCCAGCTCCCAGCATCCCTCTGTGTCCTGTGCTCCTGTGTGCACAGGCAAACGTGTTCTCCGTGTCCACAGTGGGTTGTGCTCTGAGGGCAAACACCGGAGGAGTGCCTGAGGAACCACCAAGAGAAGTGGGCAGCTGGACATGGGGGTGCAGCAAGAGGAGATGTCTTGGATTTACGTCCTCTAGCTGCTCCTCAGAATTCAACACACATGCAGCAGGCATTGCTGCTCCCTGCAGTGGCCCAGGGGGGAAATCAGCCGCACTCCCCAGCTTACAATAGCTGATGTGCCCATGAGTACAAAGGCAGGGATCTGGCAGATGTCAGAGAACATCCTGCTTCCAGGCTGGGCCATTTACTTAAGAGTTGGACTTGATCCTTGTGGGTCCCTTCCAAGTCAGAATATTCTGTGAATTTGTGCAACTCTGCCATGTCAGTCTCCCAGCTCAAAACTCCCCAGCTGTGGTTGTGATGTGCACAAATGCATGGGGCTTATAGTACCTTAACCTTACTGTTTCCCTTTTTCTTTAGATGCCTTTATAATTCCGATGGAGACTTCCTGATTGGTGAGTTGATGCTTTGGCTTCTTTTCTCCTCCAGGTGGTTCTGCCTGGGCTACCACCTGCCTGCCTTTTTGTTCTTCCAGAGCATGGGGCTCTACAGCCAAGATGTGGAGGAGAGGGTTGGCTTCACCCCCATACCATGCAGATTTGGTGCTCTGCACCAGCTCGGCGAGTTGCACGCTCCTATGCCAGACCTCAATTCTTTGAGCAGTGACCCAGCTTCCTCTTCATGGTGCTCAGGGTTCACTTCCCAGTGCTCCCCAGACTGGTATTAGACATATCACAGGCAGAGGTTTTCTGGAAATCATAAACCTCAGGATTTCAGAGCAGCTTACAGTTAGATGCCTTTGTTGCTTTAGCCCAATATTATTTGGCACAGCAGCTTAGCTCCCATGCTGTGCCAGCCTCAGGCAACCAGACTGCCACAGTGAGTGTGGAGGTTGACACAAAAAGTCCACACATGCTGAAAAATATTCTGAGTGGTATCAGAAGGCAGATATTTGCTTGTATCTTTCTTGAGTAAGGAACAGGAATGCCTTCGGGACACCAACAGGAACATTTGTTCCATCAAATAGCTATTAAATTGTTCTCACTCACCTCCCTCACTACTGTGAAGTAAAAGTGCCAGGGCAGGTTTTGTAAATCTACTAGTTTTTCAAGTCAAAATGTGAGCTCTCCTGTGCCAGAACAGTCATGGAAAACAATGCAGATGTTAGCAGAGTATTGCTTCTACCCTCAGGAAGCAGTTATTCCCAGACCCTCTCACACTGCCACAGTCCTGATAAAGATGGGTATGTGCACTGTTTCATATGAAGATTGTGAGACAGAGAGGTATGGACCCAAATGTATCAAATCCCATTTATTTGGATTGTGGTGCAAACTTTACACTGAGGGGCCATGAAGTTTTGGCTCATACAAGTTTTGGCTCATACCTTCTGTGTCATGGGGAAGATGGAGCTGGTCAGGAAGCTTCACCCCAGGGCTCTCTGCTGCAAGAGTCTGCATGGGAGCCCAGACTCACTGTGTAGCTGTGCCAAAAAGGGCCAATTGCTCTTCCTTGGAGCCTGGGTGCTCTGACAGGGAGAGAGAAGGTGGCAGTCACCACACTACTTCAGCTCCTCTGCCTGCATTTTGTTTCCACAGTGCCCCAGCAAGGAAAACTGCTCATCACAACTGAGTTTGGGAAGATGCTAGTGGAGCCCAATGAAATCTGTGTCATCCAGGTAAGGGCTGAATGCACCTTGCCTGTGGCTCAGAGCCAGAGGCTGGAGCAAGCCAACTCCTGCACTCAGCTGCTCATGGTTTGTCAGCAAAGTCCTGGGAGGATCCTAGTATCTTTCTTTATTTTCCAGCAAGGAATGCGTTTCAGTGTGGAGGTGTTTGGAGAGACCAGAGGCTACATCCTGGAGGTGTATGGGGCACACTTTGAGCTGCCTGACCTGGGACCCATTGGTAATGACCTCCTGTTACACACCTACAGTGAATTTCATAGGGACAGGCATGAATTACAAGCCCAAATCCATCAGATCCTCCCATGCACATCTCCTTCACAAAGAAGCTTTTTGTTCCAGCACTGTTATTCCTCAGAAGAGCCCAAAAAAATGTGACAGATTAGTTGTCCAAAGATTCCCCTGGATTCCATTTATCTCCCACCCTCTTTTCTATTGTTTTCTTTTCAGTTCTGGTCAGCATGTCCCCATCTGCTGGCTCTGGAGCTGTTCCTGCCAGAAGAAACCCAAGAGGCCATCACCACTGATGCCTTGTACTTACAGCATAAACTGGAGTGATAGGAGAGAATTTTCCTGGTAAAAGGAAGGGCAGATTTCAGAGGCAACTGAAAATGAGATATTCCTGAAGGCCCATTTTAGATTTAAACAAGTGGTTTTTCCCCCCTGCTTCAGTTAACAGAGTAACCTTGGAGCTCCAGAGTGCTTTACTGTCAGAAACTGCTTCCTCTGGAGAATTAGAAACCAATGAAATGAGTGGCACTGGAGGGCTTGGATCAGCAAGACATTCACATCTCCGTGTGGTGCTGCTGGGGAGGATCTGCTTTCACTGAGTGCAGGTCTAGCTCTCAGAAATCACAGATCCTCTGTGCCAGATGCCTCCTGCTCTGTGCAGAGTCACAGATCACGAAGGCGCAGCCTCTTGCTGCCATGACAAAGATATTGTGAGGGGACACAGCAGCTGAAGGCCTGCTGCCCACATCGTGATTACCCAGTCAGCTTTCTGGCAGTGCTCAGCTCAGGTTATGTCACCTTCCTCATCCCTTGGGTACTTGCCTCCAAATTTATCTTGCTGAGAAAAACACCTCCTGGTTGCTTCTACTAAGATTGTCCCAGGGAAGGGAAGTGAAACTCCTTTTGTAACAGCTAAAATAACTACAAAACCAGTGCCAACTGTTCTCCACTTTCAGACTGGTGTTTTGGGGTTGGTTGTTTTGTTTTACGTTGGATTGGGGTTTTTTCCCCACTAGATATTTTTAGCTCTCAGCGTGACCTGGAGGACTGGCCGTGCTTCAAGGAAATTAACAGGTATTATCATTCAGTAACAAGCCTGGTGTGGCACATCTGCCTTCAGGAGCATTTGTATCTCACTGACATGGTGGAAGTGAAGCTGGTCCTCCTTTCCGTGGAGAACCAACCCAATCTGCAGCTGTTCAGTGGAACCCCACTTGAGCATCTCTTCTGTGCGACATTCTGGGCACATCATTTTCCACATGGAGCTTACAGTGACTTTTCAACAGCTTGCCTTTTAGCCAGCTGCAGCTTTCTGCCATCCCCCACTTACCATACCCTGTGCCTGCTCACTTGATTATTGATATGGTTTGTAATAAGTTTTCCTGTTAGCTGGTTTTTCAGACACAGTTAGACTTTCTTTGGGATTTTGGTTTGGTGGTTTTTGGTGGGTTTTTTTTTGTCTCCAGAAGGCAGGAATCTATTATAAGGCTTACTTTCTGGAGAAAAGACTGCACTTGACTGTAAAACTTTTCAGGAGGTGGTAATTACAAGAGCTCCTCTTCTCACCATCTACCCGCCTTCTCCTCAGAGACCAAGATCCTTTGTATTTCAGTCTTGCTTTATTTTAACTTCACCTTTCACTTGAAAAAAGTGACAGCTGGAGAAAAGCAGTGACTGTTAAACCTTAGCAGCAGGTAGTAATGTCTGCATTTTTATCCAAGAAATTCAAAACCACTTTGTAACAATAATACTAACAAGGAGAAGAATGCTCCAGCACCATATGGTGCTTTGCACTTTGAAAATGCACTATTCACATTAAACAACCCCTCAATATGCCCTGAGTCTGTAGGTATCACTATTTTATTGCTCTCTTTGTTAGCATTCAGAAATGTATTTGGCCCCCTCGTGACATGCCTTGTAACTTCTGCATGGCTAAGCATCCTGTCAGCAGGATGTCCAGGAACAGAGAGCAATTCATCCTCCATTTTTCACTTAATTCCTGGTTGTTACATGCCTTTAACTGAGGATGACGTACTAATCTTGTTCCGAAGGCAACTGGTGGGACCTCTCTTAGTCACAAAGGGAGCACGGACTTGAATGCTAGGATGAATTACAATCACCTACTCATAGGAGCACGAGAAGAACATGACTATTTCAGGTTTCATGGTGGCCAAGAAGCAGTTGGGTCATTCATAACACAGAAGGACACCCACAAAGCCAGGAAATTGCACCAGCCTCTCACTTCCCTAGCAGATTGCCCAAAGAGCTTTGTCACCTCTCCTTCTTTCCCAGGAGCCAATGGCCTGGCCAACCCACGTGACTTCTTGGTGCCCGTGGCGTGGTACGAGGACCGCCAAGTGCCAGGGGGCTACACAGTGATCAGCAAGTACCAGGGCAAGCTGTTTGCAGCCCAGCAGGTGAGGATGGCCTGGGATATGCAGCTCAGTAGCATGGATGTCATCTCACAAAGTCCTACTCACTTTTGTGGAGCAGAACTGAGCCCTTGTCTTCTTGGGTCATTCATTTTCCCAGATGAAGATCCTCAGTCTGGGAAAAAAGTGTTTGTGAAGACTTGGTTGTCCAAAAATTCAACAGTGGTCTTAGCCTCCATATGTTTATAGTGACAACGTAGAAATGAGGAACTGGTGCTACTGTGAAAATCCAGAATTTCCTTACCAGAGAGCTGGTGTTGCAGCTGGCCTTGTCCAAACACTGCCTGAGCACTCAAAGGCTCCTAAAGACCAAACCCCAGAGGCTCACCAGGCATAAATGCTGAGGAAAACCTCATCCTCACAACACTGGGCTGTGCTTAAAGAGCTGCCAGTGTACCTCTAACCAGTACTAAACCCACTTTTCACTTGGGGAAGAGCAGCATGCTGCACATGTGCAGCATGTTGGAAGGCTGTATGTGGTAATCCTCTGTCTCTTTGCTTTGCTAGGATTACTCCCCCTACAATGTTGTAGCTTGGCATGGGAACTACACGCCGTACAAATACCACCTGGAAAAATTCATGGTCATTAATGCTGTTGCTTTTGACCACGCGGTAAGTTCTGGAACTGGGCAAGGCAAAGCAAAATTTTGTGGCCACTGTACCACCCAAAACCACCCTGAGCTCTAGGGGCTCTGAGCATCTTAGAAAATATGTTGCACTCTAAGAAACAGTGTGAAATCTTTTGTGCCACTTTCCCTGGGTCCAAACCAAGATTTCATAGGAGAAGATGTCCTCTTTTGTGGTACAAACGCATAACTGGAGGTTGATCAGCTTCTTAAACAGCTCTGTGCAGCTTAGCATAGAATTTCTGTGCCCTGGAGGAGGAATGAATACTGTTGCCAACATACACCATGCAACTCAGCAAAAACCCCGTTGCTTCAAATTTTTGCATTGATTTATTTCTTGCTATTGGACAGGCTCCTTCCTCTGGTTCCTCTGAGTCCAGCACTGAATTTCATTTTGAAGAGCTGGCAGCTTTTATTGTAATAATTTCTAGATTTTATGGAAAATAACTAAGGCCAAAAATAATGTAAGCAACTCATCTGAAAAGGAAACCAGTCCAGTGGGAGAGATGCCCACAGCAATGCAAGTGGGTGTGCAAGGGAGACTGGAGCATTTGTAGTGAGAAAACCAACAGAAAGTATTGTTTAAAACTCCAGAAAAATCTGCCAGGAGAAGGACAGGTTTGGGATCAAAGCCCAGAAAATAATTTTACTGGACTAGAGATTTCAACAAGCCACAATTTCTCTGCAATTTCTTCTCCATTTGTAAACTAACAGGACCATGAGGGTAAATGCCTCTAGCAGGATGTTCCTGTCCTCTGTAACTGGTTAGGGAAAAGGTGTAGTTTTGTGGTAGGAGTGTTGGAGGCTGCTCCTGGAATTGCAGTACCTCATCTTGCAGGGTTGTCCACCCTCCTCGTCTATGCTGCCAGCTACAAGGGCCAGGATGGGAAGGATTGTCGAAGCTGCTCAAAGGAAGAACCATCCAGACCTATTTCTTGTCCTCCCTGTACAGCATGGAATTGAGTGCTGTCCCCCAGGGTCCCACATCTCATCCACACTATCAGGTGCGGGTGACAGAAGTGTTTAGGCAAGGGAGAGGCTGTATCAGTCCGCTTTACCACCCGGGTAACCTGAGCAGACAGCTCTGGGCCCTGCTCCATTTCATGCTTTTTTGCTTTACTTTTTTCCAGGATCCTTCCATCTTCACTGTCCTGACAGCCAAGACCACCCGTGCTGGAGTGGCACTCGCTGACTTTGTCATATTCCCCCCGCGATGGGGGGTAGCTAACAACACCTTCCGCCCTCCATACTACCACCGTACGTCTGCGCTTCCCTGGCTGTGCTTGAGCCCGGGACTGCAGGAAAGAAACAAGTCTCCATTTGTTTGAGAGCATGTGCAGGGAAGCAGCAGTCTGGTTTGTTGTCCTTGGCTCAGTTAGTCAGCTTCTTGGAGTCAGTCAGTCCTCCCTGGAAAATGGACAAATCCAGAGATGTTCCTATTTAAAGCACCTCATGAAAATTTAGAGGTGATGGGCTCATTGCTTCTGCATAGATGGATGTGTCTGTACTCGAGGGGCTCCCAGAGAGCCTGGGTGCATATTGAACTTTGCATTGTACAAATGAGTCAGATATTGTCCTATCACCCAGCCATGAATCACTTAATATCTCATTAGAGTACATATATAAAGAACAGGAGAAAGGGAAATATCATATTACAAGTGGTGAGAAGCCCAGAGGGGTGTAGAGCTGGCACTTGTATGGTGAGATCAGAGTTACAGCAAAGGAGGGAATTGGCTCTCCACAGCCCTTCTTCACCACCTGCACAGTGATGGAGGTATTGCTCACATTTAAGAAGCCAGTGATGAGGAATTGGCTTCTCAGGCAGGGAGCTGGTTGATATTTTTGGATTTGGTTGCCATCTGCAGATCTGGTTTCTTTTTAGCAGTTTTTTGGCTTCATCTGGCAGAGCATGGCAACATGTTGCATTGAATGGATGCTAGAAATCCAGTTCCCAACATGGGACTGCCCTTCCAGGGAGAGGATGAGACATCCTGCTCTGTGAGATTGAGAGGGAAAGCTTGGCCATCCTGCAGCCCTTACATCAACAGCTAACAGGCTCCATCCCAGAAGATATCAAGTGACCAAGCTGTGGTCACTTTGAAGTGCTGAGAGAAGTTCTGCACACTTACTAACCACAGTTTAACAGCCAATTCCTTCTGCCACTTAAATTATTTCCAAGCACCTTGGAGGCCAGCAGAATTAGGGGCACTGCAAACATAGCAGGCAGCTCTGCAGTCATCTGAGCAAATCCCACAGGCAAAGTCCTGCCCTGTCATTCTGCTTTCATTTGCAATAATGAGGATGACAGGAAAACACATCTCCTGACTGGCTGGGATAGTGCCAAGACACTTTTTCTAGACCCTAGGAGGTGAGACACACTGCTGGTTAACTACAATGAAGCTGCTGCTCATCAGCAGAGCTGTGCTAATTTTACACGGATGCATTGTGAGCCACAACAAATATGAAGTTGTTCAACTTTGCTTCTTCTGTGCTAGAAGACAAAAAGAGCTCTCCTTCTCTTGTCCACATTGTGACGATCTAAGAGCACCCATGAGGACAGCTGTGGCTGCCATAGCTACTCGCTTGACCACAGCACCTCAGCCATAAGCTGGAGCACTAAATTCATGCTGAGCATGTTGGTTGTCTGCTCTGTCCCAGCCATGGAGGGGAAGAGCTTGAGTGAGTAAGGCAGACATTGTGATTGTCAACTATCAAAACACTGCACACGTTAACTCCTTCTGCAATTAGTGCTGTGACGAGAATGTTGTTGCATTAAGAGAGGTATCGCAGGACTGAGCAACTCTGGGGTAGAAGTACCATGCTGATTCCAACGAGTTCAGTTCTGCTGAACTCCCTTCTCTCCAAGTATTTCACCAGAGGCTTATTTTGTATGCCAGAAATCCTTTGTTGCCTCCTCTCCTCCGGTGCAGTGGAAAGCCTGTGTTCAGAGAATTTTGATGCACTCAAGAGTTATGGTTTTCATATTTCATTAACTTTGCTCCAAGTACAGCAATGGTGTTTCAAAAATATTCCTCTTAGACACCATAATAATTCCACATACAAAGGGGGCTGTACAGCTTGTAAATACTGACTTCTGGCTACATTTACATCCTTAGAGGCTGTGAATTATTCCTAAGTACTTTTGAACTTAGACTGAAAATATCTTATATACTTTTTATACCATGGGCATATATTACTTCTCTCTGAGAGAGTGCTTATGTGATTCTCATGATGGTGGGTCCTTAATACCTACTGGCCACTAAGAGATTTTAACTTCACAACATCCTGCTTGTAGACAACACTATTTAATTAACAGGGAAGGGAGGCACACCTAAGTTGTTTGGATTCATATATGAAATTTGCAAGCAAAAAAGAGACTAGATTCTGCTCATCTCCTAAGTTCCAGGCTGGTTTCCTACTTACCTGCCCAGTCTTCTTAAGAGATATTAAAATTCCTGTTGCAGACAAATTGGCTATCCAACTCTCAGGGTCTGTACTGCAATTTAAATGTGCCAAGTGCAGTACATGAGCAGGCTCAATGAAAATCTTGTAACAATCCAGTCCTACATGAGACACTGACAACTTGGAATGAAAATTAATGTATGTTTGTATACATATATAGGCCAACCCTGCTTTGAGCTAAATTAGTTTTGCTGTTAAACATTTCAGAGCCTGGATTGTACTTAACAAAGACTGAACTAGTGGTTAAAAAGGTCTATATATAAAATAGCTAGGGAAGCATGTCCTGGTTTTGCAAAAACCAACTGCTGAGCAGAAAGTTGCCATATTGTTTAGTCACATCAGGTGTAGGAAAGCTGAAAGCTTCAATGACAGGAGTTAAAGTACTTTCTTACAGGGAGCATAACTCAGTAAGTACTCAATGATTAGATATAACTATCCTTGCCTAACTTAGTGGTATGTTACTCAAGTGGTTTCAGAGGGTCTACTGAAAGTATTCTTCCTCAGGGAAGGACAGAATTTGGCTCTTTGTCTTTGGGAATACAGTGGCTGTAGAGAAATAGGCAGATAATGCATGAATTAAAAGCATACGCTAGTGAAGTGGCTGACTGCACTAGAGGTGGTAGAAGAGTATCAAAATAATTTCCTGCTTATAACCTGGGACAGCAGAGCAAGCTCTCTCATGAGGCTGTTGATCAGGTATATTGTGTCTGTAACACCGGGATGATTATACAGAACTTCCTTTCCAATGCTTCACAGTCCCTAATCCAAGTCTGTAAAATCAGTTTACACCATGCAGTCCATATGCAGGTGTATTACTAACACAGCTCGAGATGGTAGGAAAAGCACAGGTCTATCAACATCATTTAGGGATTGATGGAACCCCCTTCATTAAGGTGATTTCTAGTGAATGTCCTTCATCAGGGAGCTCTGTTTCTGAATCCAGGTAGTAAAGTCCTGTACAACTTTACAAGCATTGCCTGTAGGATCCCTGATGTCCCCTAGCATGATACCCTGTCTAGGAACTTCCACTCCACCCTCTGCTTGGCCCAGCTTAGCTCATGGGTTTCAAGGAGCTCACAGCCTGTCTGTGATCCCTCCCAACCACCCTTCTTTGCAGCCTCTTCTCTTTGCCTCCTGCAGGGAACTGTATGAGCGAGTTCATGGGGCTCATCAAAGGCCACTATGAAGCAAAGGAGGAAGGTTTCCAGCCGGGAGGCGGCAGCTTGCACAGCATGATGACCCCTCACGGGCCAGATGCTGACTGCTTCGAGAAGGCAAGCAAAGCCAAGCTGGAGCCGGAGCGGGTCGCAGACGGGACCATGGTAAGGAGCCAAGGGAGCTCGTAAGAGTTGGGGTAGAGCATGGCATACTTTTAAACTAAAGCCTAGTTCTGTCACTTCTTGCTGGCAAGTTGGAAAAGTACTTGGACCCAACTGCTGCAGCGTTCAGCTCCCTTATCAGTGAGCACTGCTCAGCTCCCAGGAGCTCCCCTGGAGACATCCAATGCCAGCCAGCTTTGATCATCAGCCCACATAAACTGCTGCCTGAGCAGGAAGCTGGGAATTTCATTTTTGTCTTAGCCTATGGGCAAAGAAGCAAACACCCTGACTGTCCTCTTGTCTCTACCCCTTAAAATCTACTGATGATCATCAACAGACCTTGAACTAGAGCATTTGGAACAACCTGGCTTTTCTAGGCAGGCAAGGAGTCCAAAGTCACTCCTGAGACCTGACTAATTCCAGCATTGCATTGCCAGATCTGAAGAGCATTCTCCCCGAGTCGGTCAGGCTGAAGAGAGAGCCTGGAAATACTGGACCATATATACAAATCCTGTTTGTGGTAGAGAAGACACCTTGCCTGGATTAAAATTTTTCCTTTTACCCTAACCTACCTTTCCTCTTCCCAATAGGCCTTCATGTTTGAATCATCCCTCAGCCTTGCTGTTACGAAATGGGGCCTCCAGACCTCAAATCGCCTAGATAAAAACTACTACAAGTGCTGGGAACCTCTGAAAAGCCATTTCAACCCTAAATGCAAGTAAAGGGAAGTGCTTTCTGCATGCAACATGAGTGAAGGCAGGGAAATCCAGCATACCTGCACGTGATGGCACACTCAACTCGGGCAGTGCAGAGTGCTCCAGCACAGACCAGCACTTCCACCAGCTACTGAGCCATGAAAACGATCATCCCTAAGTAAGCTGGGAAATGCAGTAAAACCCATCATTATTCTTAACTTTCAAGTATCCAATTAAAGCTTTCCTGGTGACATGTTGAAGCTGAAATACTTGTGTGGCTCTCACCACATGGACCTGGTGTGAAAGCTGCACCTTGTGTGGACATGAGGTGCCAGCTAGCTCCCATTCACAGGGCCTCCTGAAAATACAGTGTGTCTCTCCGAGGGAGGAGCTAGGGACTGACAAAGCATTGTATGCTGTAGGTTTGGGAAGAGCTGAAGGCTCTACCAGGCCTAAGCCCACCATCAGAGCAAGCCACTTCAACCTGCTCATCCATGGAGGGCTGCCAAGGAAAGACTTGGTTGTCAGAAAAGTAGACCACAAATGAAAAAAGGTGGCAGAATCCAAAGCACTTCACTGCTAAGTGAGGGAGGGTTTCTATTCCACACTCTGGCCATCCTGCAATATTGACTTGTTTGTCAGCACTTGACAAATTCTCTCCCTAGTTCTGTGCTAATCTGCAGCATAGCAAACGTGAAAGGGCTACTCTGGCCAATCAAAGCATTTGTTCTAGGAAAGGTACCTGGAAAAAAACTCAACTGCAGACACCATGGGGGACCTCAACATTGATTGGAGTATGCAAGCCTCATCCCCAGCTGGTGAATTCCACAAGGTGGACGGAGCAAGCAAAGCCCCAAGTAAAGTGGGAACCACGAGCACAGCCCAGGCACCCCACACTTCAGGTCTGTACTTTAGCACATACCCACGTGGAAGTTTCTAAACTTGGTGCCACCAGATCTATGTTTCTTACTTCCCAAGAAAAGCAATTTTCCCAAAGAGAAGGAAATGTAGACCTGTGACACACAGTTACCAGTCAGTTACATCCATCATCAGTTTTGGATCTGCACCAGGTCCTTGGGGAAAAAAAAGGCATCAGCTTTGAGCAAAGTATTATAAAATCTACACGGAGACGTTTACTCTAAAATAGCCAGTTCAGAAAAGGACATTTGGAAGAATCAATTTGCCAGAGAACTGATTTAATTAGACTGATCCATGGATAAATGAGGTCTAAATGCTTCACATTTAGGCAGAGGGAAAGAACTTGTTTTCTGTTTGGGACCTAAATTATCATACAGTGACCTACAGGTTTGAATTTCTCTCATACAGACACATCACCAAAGCATATATGGGTGGTAACACATCAGCCAAGGGTAAAATTCCACAAGGCACATTCACTTTCCTACCTCCACCCCAGATATCTGAAGGGAAACTTCTTTCCTTCCTCACTGCACCCAGCACCAGTGCCTCAAACATCAACCCCACCTCCAGCAGCATGGCATGCTCATTCCTAGCAAGAAAACAGCTTGGAGAGTTCTGGAAATAACAAGAGAGAAAAGTAGGGCAGCCTTTCCCCAAGCACCATGCTCAAATCTGCAGGGATATAGCATCAGAGACTCAGGGCTGGAAAGGAAAGGGCTATGGCATGTGCCACGAGCATCAATCCAACGTTGCTCTAAAAGACCAGAGGCACTGAGCTCATCCACAACCCATCCTGAAGCATTTGCTCAGCTGGCCTGAAACAAATACAGCTGCAAGGGAGAATTTACATGTGTGGCAACTCAAGTTCCAATTAGCTGAGGAAATGGGTCCTGAGAGATCAAATTAGTTTGTGGCAGCAAGAATAGCTAATTTAGCATGCTCAGACAAGCAATTATTTCTTTCCCTAAATACCACTCTCTCCATGCACTGATGCCTCTTTGCACTGGTCCACAGCTCTATCTTGTAATATCATTTGTGACAGTCTTTTAGGAGCTATTCTGCAGAGAATAATATGGGTTTGCTTCAGTTAAACTAGCAGAACAAGCTGCAGAAACTGGTGCAAAATGGTTACTGGGAGCACATATGGGATTGCAAAACCTAGCACTGACCACAGCATTAGTGCTGAGCTCCACAGTCTGAATGTTTCATGGCCCACACAAGAAGAGCTGCAATAGGAAACACTTTAAAAAATTAATTTTTAAAAAAACAAAAAACAAAACAAACAACAAAAAAACCCTAAACCAAAACCAAAAAAAACCCCCAACAACAACAAAAAACCCCACCCCAAAACAAAACCCCCAAAAAACCAAAAAAAAAAAATCCCCCAAGCAAGAAACCCACCATCAAAAAGAACCCACACAGTGAGAATGATTTTATTGTGAGGGTGACTGAGCAGGGGCACAGGTTGCTCAGGGAAGTTATGGAGTCTTCATCTCTAGAGATACTCAAAAGCCACCTGTACATACGTGGTCCTGGACAACCCACTTTAGACAGCCCTACTCGAGCAGAGGGTAGGATCCAGATGACCTCCAGAGGTACCTTCCAACCTCAGTCACTTAGTGATTATGTGGAAAAGCTCATCAACTCACTCTGCTGGAGTGTGACCGCAAATGGCCCACATTTACATCTTCATCATGCAGGAAAAGAAAGGATGCAGTAGACCTGGTTTTGCTGACTTCACATTGGCTGCTTTCCCAGCAGGCAAAGGGAAGTTTTCAACTTTTGTATCAGACTGAGCTTCTGGCATGAACCTCAGTGCGTGGGAAGAAATCAGTCACACAATCTTTGAAGAATGAGGGTTGTTTGGATCATGATGGCACCTACTGGCCATGTAAAAATTCAAGTATGCATCAAAAATCTTTTCTTTGTACTCATACCTCAGTACACTGGCAGTAACAATTCCAGAGTCCTCTGTATCGGTTGATCTGGGCAGGAAGAACTTTTGTTCTTGTAAGAATAAACAGAAAAGGCATCTTTGCAGGCATAAGATTCAGTTATGCTTGGTAGTGGATTTTTTTTTTTGGAACATAGCCCCCTTACAGGGATGAATTCTCCCATACTGCAAGATAGTCAATGTCAAAGTAAAACTCCTTATCTTACACTTCTTGTCTCTTTTTCACAGGAACCATAGAATTAGTGGAAATTCTGGTTATGTACAGCATGACAATATTGAACTCACTGTTTCCAAATCTCTTACTAATAAAAAATATAAGTTTATTACAATAGACAAACACATAGTTTAGGCCTGTAGTTCATCAAGGAAAAGAAAAATTAACTCAACTTATTGACAACAGTCAGGCAGACTCCTACGTTCTTAAAAATGTATCATACAACTTGCCTATTATCCAGTTTGGGCAAACCACACAGCCAAGGTAACACCAAGAAGAAACATCTGGAAGGCAAGCAGTAGTTGCTTTAGGAAACTGCTTTCGTCTTGCTTAGCATTTTAGCGTGCTAGTAATTTTAAACTTCAACCTTCCTGAACAACAGCAACTTCCATGGTTTAAAAAGATCCTCAGTATGTATACCAAAAGAGTACAGTAGCTGAGTTCCAGACACCCTCTCTGTATCCATCTGGTTTAGATACAAAGATCCTACAGTTTTGCACTTCCCATGATTTTTAAAGATGCAAGACAACCAACAAGCAATTAAGATTTATTTTTGTGACAGAGAAATGTCATCACATAATGCATCTTATTTTATTTATATCCCAAGAACATCACTGCAATTCCAGGGACTTAGAAGAATACACTGAACGGCGATTGCTTGTATTTACCTTCCTGGATACGCTTCTCTTTACGATCCTGTGGAAGAAAGAGAACATTTATCATTTTCCTGCTAGAGGACTTTCAATCAGCCTGGGATAACAGAACAGCAGTTTAGTATTTCAGCATGTACTACATGAAGGTAGCACCATATAGGATTTTAAGGGTTTTTTCCACCCTAAATGATTCTTTGGGCACAAGCTGTTTAAAAGTAAAAGATAACAAGGCACTTAGCTTCACCTACTGAAGACCTGCTCAGATTGACCTCATGTCCAGGTACTCTCACAGGCCAGCAGACACCAATTCCTGTAAGGCACTTTTCACCAAACTAGTTGTGTCTCATCATTTGTACCTTAGTTTCTATCTCCTCCTTCTGGCTGAATAGCCCAGCTTAGAGATCTAATTATGGAGAAACTTCTTAGTAACTTGCCTACAAGTGCCTGTGCTCTCTTCCTACCCATTTGTACCTCACTCTGCAGTCACGGACCTTTCTGACAGGTATCATTACAGTACACAGGCACTGTAGATAATGGCCAGATTCCTTCTGCTGGATAAAACCAGAAGATTTACTTATAACCTGGTAATTTATCTCTTGCTTTCCCAGACACACAGCAAATATTCCTCAGAGAAAAGACTATGACTACCGTGCCTTATGTACTACCAGAAAAACAAGAAGAATCCCCAAACATCACTAAAGGAATCACAATAAAGGAAAGTGAATTATCCTGGACACTAATTAAAGGCTTCAGCATGGCAAAATACTGCAGAGGTACTGAAGTCTCAAGAACATTTATATCAAGACGATCAGCATGTTTCCTACAACCTGAATTTTCAATTCGTTCTAGCAAACAACATTTCCTACAAATATTCTGTTAATTTATGTTAGTGCTTCGTGGTTTATGATTTGATCTAAAATGCTACTTCTGTGCAAAAGAGGGAAATAAAAGTGGTTTACAACAGCCACAAATTCTCTACTAAAAACAGCCACTGTCTGCCTGTTAGCATTTTTATGTATGTATATAGCTGTGTTTTTTCATAATGATCCTTAGATTCTGACACTCATAGTTCAGGAGTTAGAATGGAAGCAAGATAAACCTTGCAAATTATTAGTGTCCAGCTGAGATCAGACACTGCAATTGGCATAATAACTGCTCCCCCTTTGCTTCACTAAATTAGAAAAATGATCAAGTAACTGCACAGAGGTATTGCTAGGTCTGCCATCCATAAGCTTCCTGTGTATTCTTAGTTCAAAAAACATAGTTAATGCGTGGCATGAGTAATTTAGGATTAATTTTCACTCAGTGCTACAGAAAAACTTTGTGACTGCAAAACAGGCTGACAAGGCAAACTGTGACTGGCCATGTCCCCAAGGGTACAATAAAGGGCTCTCAGAAAAAGACGCTGCAACCAGTAACAGGCTTTGAGACAGCAGGCTCGCTACAGCCTTCCTCCCCTCACTACTTCAATGGTATTAATCATTCCTAGGCGCATGAGGATCCCACAAACTGAGACTCCAAGCAGATCTACATTTTACAAGCTGGTGTTTGTGGTGTTCGCTGACGTTCAGCGTTCTCGGTCGACTTACCCTGTCAGCTTTTAACACAAATATCCAGAAGAGGAGGGGGCCTAACCCATAAACAGCTCCTAGAAAGGACGTCGTGGGTGTCGGGCGGAAAGTAGGGTAGACATTCTGCGACTTCGCATAGGCCCAGCGGATCAAGGCGGGATTTTCCTGGGGTGCAAAGACAACAGCGGTGAGGCCCGCAGGGCCCTGCAGTGACCCCTGCACCCGGGGACGGAGGCCAAGGCACACCGGGAAGGGCACCAAGGTCACGGGGAGGGCGGGCAGCATCCCGCCGCCCCGGCCCCGGGCCCAAGCACAGGCGCGGGCCCCGCTCCGGGACGCCGCCGGGTGAGGCGGGCGAGCCCCGCGCTCCCCCCGCCGCCCCCTCGGCCCTCGGTCCCCACTCACGATGACGGCGGGCGCGCTGGGGTCGTTGAGCTGCAGCAGGTACTGCCGCTTGAGCCGGGAGCGGATCGCCAGGCGCTCGGCCTCGGCGCGGCGCTTCTCCGGCGATGTGTCGTAGGTGGCGGGGTCGAGCTCGGCGGGCAGCGAGACGAAGCGGTTCGGCCTGTACAGCTTGGCCGCCCATGGAGGCGGTGCCCACGCCATCTTGGAGAGCCGGCCCTGCCGGCGGCGGGGGCGGTGCCGGCCCGGCCCCGCCCGCTGCGGGGGAGCGACCTCCCCTCACAGAGCCGCGGCCGCGGGTTGGTCTGGGCTGCCGGGGCGGTAAAGCTCATCCTCTGCAAGCCCGCTGCCATGAGCAGGGACGCCTTCCCCTAGACCAGGTTTGTCAGAGCCCCATCCAGCCTGGCCTTGAACACCTCCAATGGATGGGGCATCCACAGCTTCTCTGGGGAGCCTGTGCCAGTGCCTTACCACACTCAGGGTAAAGGATTTTTTTCTGTAATATCTAACCTAAACCTACTCTTTCAATTTGAACCCATTCCCCCTCCTCCTGTCACTGCATTCTCTTGTAAATAACCTTTCCTATCTTTACTGTGAGTTCCCTTCCAGGTACTGGCAGACCACAATTAGGTCACCTCAAAGCCTTCTCTTTTCCAGGCTGAACAAACCCAATTCTCTCAGCCTTTCCTCGTGGGAGAGGTGCTCCCTCCCTGTGATCATCTTGTTGGTCTCCTCTGGACTTGCTCCAACAGGTCCATGTCCTTCCTGTGCTAGGGGCCCTGGAGCTGGATGCAGTTCCAGGTGGGGTCTCGCAGAGGACAGGGGCAGAATCCCCTCCCTTGTCCTCTGGATGCAGCCCAGGACATGTTTGGCTTTCTGGGCTGTAAGTGCCCGTGGCCAGAGCATGTCCAGCCTCTCCCCCAGCAGCACCCCCAAGTCCTCCTGGTCAGAGCTGCTCTCGATCTGTTCATCCCCCATCCCGTGTTGATGCTGGAGTTGCTCTGACTCAGGTGCAGCACCTTGGTCTTTTTAAACCTCATGAGATTCCCAGGTACCCACTTCTCCAGCCTGTCTTGGCCTTACCCGACCTCACCTGCTGTGGCTCAGGGCATGTCAGGGGAAGGTTTTGCTCTCACAGTAACAACAGTCCCAGCAGGTCAATTTTTCTTGTGCCCTGCAATTAAAATGGCCTTCAGGATGAGTCACAGGTCAGGAGTATTGACCTCTTTGAGCCTGCTGGGACAAGGAGGTGCCATTGCTGTGGGGGTGTTTACTGCCCTTTTGAACAGCATTTCTGTGTTTTAGAAAGTGTAGTTAATGTATGTCAAACTGCTGAAAATAAGTCTCTTAAAATTACAGGATCATGGAATCACAGAATATTCTGTGCTGGAAGTGACCCAAAAGGATTGAGTCCAATTTAGCCCTGCACAGGACCATCCCCCCACACCATCTGCCTAAGAGCATTGTCCAAGCACTTCCTGAACTCTGTCAGGCTTGGTGCTGTGATCACTTCCCTGGGGAGCCTGTTCCAGTGCCCAACCACCCTCTGAGTGAAAGAACCTTTTCCTAATATCCAATCTAAACCTCCCCATGGTCAACTTTAGGCCATTCCCTTGGGTCCTGTCACTGTTTGCCAGAGAGAAGAGATCAGTACCTGTCCCTCCACTTCCCCTCATGAGGAAGGACTGCAGCTAATTTACACTGTCAGTGCTACAGAGAGCTTTGTTATAGCTATGTTTGAACATTAATTCATTTTTGAACTGAATAAAAAATTCCTACATCTGAACTGTATTCCGTGTTACACAAGAGATATGTTGCAAGAAGACTGGTACATGCAAAATCCCACAGTTACTGGCTTTCAGCTTCAAATTGTCCCTTTGATTCTTTAGCCAAGGCTGAGCTGAGTGGACAAGCTGCCAGGTAACATCCAAGATTCTCAAGAGGGGACTCACCACCTTGACAGATACTATTGACAGGTTCAGGATTCACCCTCTGCTTGGTGAACACTGGGCAAAGAAAACAGGGGTTTGACCTTGCACTGCTTTTGGCCAGCGTGTGCCCAGGTGGCCGAGAAGGCCAGTGGCATCCTGGCCTGGATCAGCAATGGTGTGGCCAGCAGGAGAAGGGCAGGGATTGTCCTCCTGTACTTGGCACTGGTGAGGCCACACCTCGAGTGCTGTGAGCAGTTCTGGGGCCCTCACTACAAGAAAGACATTGAAGTGCTGGAGCGTGTCCAAAGGAGGGCAGTGGGGCTGGTGAAGGGTCTGGAGCACAAGTCCTGTGAGGAGCAGCTGGGGTTGTTTGGCCTGGAGAAAAGGAGGCTCAGGGGAGACGTTATTGCTCTCAGTAACTGTGTGAAAGGAGGTTGTGGCCAGATGTGGAGTTGGTCTCTGGTCCCATACAGCAAGTGATTGAACAAGAGAAAATGGCCTCAGGTTGTGCCAGGGGAGGTTTAGATTTGATATTAAGAAAAATTTTTCACCAAAAAGGATTATCCAGCACTGGAATAGGCTGCTTCAGGAAGCAGTGAACCTTCTCCATAGATATTCAAAAGACATGGTGTGTGGGGACACTGTCTACTGATGGACTTGGCAGTACTGGGTTAATCATTGGACCTGATGATCTTAGAGTTATTTTGCAACCTTAATGATTCTTAGGCTTTGTCTTTAAGAGGTTTTTGTCTTGTTGGTATTAAGTACTTTGGTCTCCAGTGATGTAAAGAAAGACAATGCAAGTTGTCTTTATGGTAACAAAGTAGCCAGTAAACAAGTTTACTGATGTGTTTTCTTCTTCTAGTCTACAAAACAGTGATAGCTATGCTGATTGGGACCCAGTAAGTTAATGGCTGTGCATATCTAGTTATGGCTTGATTCAGACTGTGGTAACTGCAGACTCAGGTAATGTTGGATGAGGGATTACAATTTCCTCCTAAGCATACACAAAATAATACTGCTGACTTATTTAAGATACTGTGCTTTGGCACTGCAATAATAGAGCACAAGCTCTTCCTCACATCCTACAATTTCACTCTTTTTCCTAAGCACTTGGAAAATAAACTACCTCCTTTTGGTCTGGACAGCTAATTAGGAGTTGTGACTTGCTTTCAGCAGGATGAAATACAAGCTGGATGTTTCTGCAGTTTGTGTACCTTGAGCATCCCCACCATAACACGCAGCATTAGATGCATTTCCCTCTCTCAAGTACAAGCCTATAGTCCTCTCAGAAATCTCTCCAGCTTTTGCACCCTCATTTTCTTCACAAACATGTCTGCAAATCCAAGTGAAAAACAAGCTGCTTCATTCACAGTCAGCTCCCAGGGAAGTACTTAATATGCCCTGTTGCTTTTTCTCCCAGGGCTTTCAGCTTGAGTCAGTGGCTCCTATAGCATGGAAAAATATACTCCCTTTACTTTCCGTTTTGTGACCATTGGATTTAGTGAGCTCCATGATTTGTGTCTCTTCGTAACCGGCATGTAGAGAGCTGCTTTAGCAGCACGGTACCTATACCAGCAGCACTGCCATGTGGCACTCCTGTGGTACTTTCATCTCTGAGTGTTCCCAAAGACTTGGCAGCCTGTGTATCCCAGCCTCTGCATGGCTTGCTGCTTTTAAAGCTGCTTCTCCCTGCTCTCTCTTATTTCTTAATAAAATGACACGTGCAGCCTTGAAACAGATTGATTCCTGGCAGAAGCAGGACTGCAGATTGGATTAGCAAACTGGGAAGGATTAGCTGCTCTGTGGGAAATAGTGGGGTTTTTTTCCCTCTTTGCTGCATCACAGAGTGGAACAGAAGACTCCTGTTCCTGCAAATCTTCCAAAGGACTTCAAAACAGCCAGATGCCTTTGCCCCTTTGCACCGACTCCTGAGGCCTCTCTGTAGTGGTGTGTGATGGTTCCTGTGGGCAGGAGCAGAGATGGTCTTGTGGTGAAGTCACTTGGTAAAGACAGCGGGTTCAGCTCCAGCCCTGTGCAGAATCTTTGTGATCTTATCAGTGCAGGTCCAAGCTGTGCCTCTCCCCAGAGCTCGTAGCTGTGAGTGTGCATGCTTGGCATGCAAACAGTGCTGGAATTAATTCTACTGGGAAAAAACCAGAAGGTACAAAGCAACATTTCCATTAACGATGTAATGTACTGTATTAGAAAACCGAGCAGCCAGCTGCTATGCTGAAAACACCTTTGCATTTCATCTCTAGCCGCTAACTCATCCTCCTTCCCAAAGGATCAAAATCCTTACAGGAAGTCTTTTCTGAGAGATGGCACCTGTTTCATGGAGTAAGAAAATAACTAAATCCCTTCCAGAGAAAAATATTCTCTGACACTGAAGCATTTCAATTTGTTGTTTTCACTCTTCCAGGGGTGAATTTGTGCACTTTCTTTGTTTTGTAACAGCCATGTTTCTAACTTTAAAACACATCCTTCAGCAAAAGCCTGAGTCACCAATAGTCAGTGTTTTACCCTTGCATAAAGCAATGCAGAACAAAGACAGAAACACTGCAGACAAAGCACTTGACTGAAATCAGTGATTGTTTTTTCTCCTGCTGACAGGAACTGCTGCACCCAGGCAGAAATGCTGCGGTGACAAACTGTCCTCCTGTGCAGACCTCCTGCATCATCTGCTCCTCCTGGACCACCCTATGGCAGCCGCTGAGCACAGTCTTGCTGCTACTGCAAACCACCTCTGAAACAAAAGATTTTGCAAGAATGAACAAGACACTTCTTGTCCCTGTTTTGTCAGCCAGATCTTGAAGCTCCTTTGACTCTCCTCCTGACTGCTAGTGTTGACCTAAGGCAAGCAGCAGGAATATAAAATAGGCTCTAGTAAGGGTGGGGCCAGTCTCAGTAGGGTAGCATAGGCTTGAATTAGAATATGCTGGTCATAAAACCACATCCTCGTGGGCTCACACACCAAGGCTTAACAGGTAAGACCCCAAGTGGTTTTTCTTCTTTTTAATTAGGATTGATGTTTATTGAATGTTCAAGGTTGGCAGTATTAAGTGAAATTGACAATTCTCCTACGAAAATGCCTTCGCAGTTTTCATCGTCTGTTTTCTTTGACATCAGCAGTAACCAAAATGGAAAGAGCAGTCAAGAAAATTAATCTTTGTCCAGAACCCTATGGAGGGTTGGCCTTGACTGTCTGCCAGACATCTACCCAGCTGCTTTCTCACTCCTCTCCTTGAAAGGGCTGGGGGAGAAAATGACATAGAAAATCTCATGGCTTGATAAAAGTACGGTTGTTAAGAAAAGAAAATGCTGCACATGAAAGCAAAGTAAAAAGAGGAATTCATTCACTACAACCCATCAGCAGACAGATGTCCAGCTGTTTTTTGGGAAGCAAGCCCTCAATAGGCATAGCAGCTGCTTGGGAAGACAGATGGCATCATCACAAATGTCTTCCCATCATTCTCCTTTCCTTCAAGTTTTATTTCTAAGGAGGACATCATATGGCATGGGATATCCCTTTGGTTATGTGAGTCAGCTGCCCCAGTTATTCCCCCTCCCAGTCTCTTGCCCATCTCCAGCCTACAGGCCTTCAAAGTTGTTGGTGGGGTGTTGGAGAGAAAGTCCTGACACTGTGCTAGCACTGCCCAGCAATACCCAAACCCGTGTGCTCTTTTAACAACAGATGAAAGGCACAGACCCTATAGGCTGCTGTGCAGAAAGCTGAGTCCATCCCAACCAAACCCAGTACAAAGGCAGTTTGAAAGCTGTCTGACACCGCTGAATTTCAGACTATTCTCACACAAGGTAGCCTGAAATCAGACACACTTCTATGACACTCTTTGATTGAAGCTGCAAATAACTTCCACCTAGAGTTTAAAGTAATCCAAGATACCTTCAGTTTAGAACTGTGTGATTTTGCTAGTGGCTTTTCAGTCATGCCCTGAAATACACAGACTGGATTTTTTGACTGTGTACTCAAAGTCACTCTTTTCAGTGTGACCAGACTAAGTGATTCTGTGCTTCAAGTAAATGAGAGAAAAATGAACCTAAATGACATACCTGTCTACCTACCTCCAAGGTGACCATGAATGATGTTTTCAGAAGAGACAGGTTAAATATGCTGTCAACTCCAAAGTACTGGTGCCTGTCAGACTTCTGCTGAGTGCTTGCAGTTGCCCTATTTGAATCTGTTGTCAGACTGGGTCAACATGTTGCTGGGCTCTGTTGTGAATTCCCACTGACCTTTTGCAAAGAAAGCAAGCTGGAAAATGGGGGAAGCTGACAAAATCACTCATGTCACAAGAAGATTCCTGAACAGAGTCCCCTTACTTCTAATTCCCATCTGTAATGGCCAAGAAGGGTCATTTGGCTCCTGTTCCTGTTCTATACAAGAGAATAAATACTGCTAAGTGTGCTGCTGCCCTTCTTTTAAAGGGACATCAATATCAAGCATTCAGGTGCATGGATATATCCATGGTAAAAGCCAAATGGACACAGAAGGGGAGCAGTGTAAGAAGCACTGGGATCCAGCACAGTTTATCTGAACTCAGAACAAGTGCATCTAACTGCAGCATATAGCTATATTAATAAATTTTCCAGATACATGTAATTCATTCTGTGTTAAGAACTGAAGTCCCCAGTACCTTTATTTTATAGTTGTTTAAAGGAAGCCTAGCATGCAAAAGAAGGAGTTAAGATGGTTAGGGGAATTATGAATTGTTAGTACAGCCAACAGGCCACCCATAAATGTGTATCAAATGTTGAGCTCAGCAGGAGTTAGTTACAAAACTAGGACATTTAATGAGTCATGAAGTGCCAGGAATAATGAGACATGGCATTAAACAAACCATTCTTGCCTCTCCTTGGCTTGTCCAGAGATGATGGCAAGAAGCCCTCTGCTGTTTCAGCTTTTCCTGTCAAAAGAAAACTTTGCACTCACACTGAATTATAGCCGTGGCTGAGCTGCCTCAGCCAGGGAGCTGGTGCCGCCTGGGCGGCCCTGGTGAGGGAGGGATAAGCTGGCAGCCAGCAGCCCTTCTCCACTCCTTTGCAAGTCATTGATTGTAGCATTTAATAGTGTTATATTCCTAGCTCTCCCTCTGCTTCCAGCTCCTCACACAAGAAACTATTAATAGTTATGTATCAATGAAGAGTGGGAGAGAAAGAGGTCTCAGAGTAGGGTGGGAATTTGAAACATACCCTGCATGTCTGAGGGTAAGTCCTGTTGTTGGTTAAGTGTTAGAAGTACTTAGCCAGTTGAGGGCTAACACTGTTCCTAGACTTCCCCTCACAATGGCTGTCAGGACCTGGAATACTCCAGCGAGCTGTCATTGCTCCAACCACCCTCCACCTGGCCCAGGTGCAGCATAAAGCTGAGATCCTTGCCTTAGAGCTGGCCTGAACTATGTGAGATGTATGTTGTTTCTAGGCTTGGTTCAAGTTCCTAGCTTGACCTCAGGCCTTCCTTATTACTTTGGCTTTGCCTGGACAACACTGGACTGCAGCTGGTTATGGTTATTGCCACTGGACCTGTCCTCATCACCTTGTCTGGCTCCCAGCTCAGCCCAGTCTTGCCACTCCTGGACTGCAGTGTCACTCATGGAGCAGTGCTCAACCTCATGGCTGTGGAGTTTGTATGTGGTGCCAAGGGTGAACTCAGATGGCTGCAGTAAAAATTCACAAAGCAGCTGATAACAGGAGTCAGTGAGAAGAAAATCAAAGGTTGCAGGAAATGGCTCATGCAGCATAAGGGGTGGCATCTTTTCTGGCCTGCTGCTCCTGACATAGACCATCACCAGAAGCTGATCCTTCTTTTTTCCCCAATTTCTCTGTTTTGATCTGCCCACAAAAGAAATTATAAATCTGCCTCATTCAGTTTGGGTATCAGAAAAGTAACAGTGCCTACTGTGAGCTCTGCCTGTTTCTCTCTGACATGATGGGGAGAGTCCTCTTAACTCAAAATACATCTGAGAGGTGAGCCATCCCTTAGAAATTAATTTTTTCTTCATGGGTTTTGAAAAGAGTTCAACATAGCCCAGATACTTTCCAGCTCCCTGAGTATCAGAGTGCCATGGCTTGTGTAGCTTGGAGCAAAATGTTACATAGCCTTTCTTGCACATGGAGGATGCTCCTGTAAGTTCTTCTCAGACCCACGGGTGAAATACTAGACTTGCTGACAGCAAAGGAGAGCCCAATGAAAAATGGCTTTTGCCCACAAAGCTTTCAGATTGCCTGCAATGTCTTACTTGAAGTTACCTGATGGGTTTAGCTGGACTTTCTTTCACAAACAGAATCAGAGTGTAAAGAAAAGCCTGCTGTGTAAAGACCCAACCAGGAGGGGCCAGGGAAACTTTAATCCCCAGCAGACATGGCCACCCCTGCTTGTCAAGACAGAAATACAGTGCCTCAACGGTTGGTTTGGAGTTAGGGAGGGTTAGTTAGTTTGCCTGCCAAGGTAGAGTCCACTCAAGAACATTATCTTGGAGGACGCCTCACTTTGTGGTATCATCAGGTCCAAAACTTATCTACAACCTGAAATTAATTTTTATCTCAAAAAAGAAGTAGGACTTTACAGACAATGATTATTTTAGAAGTCACAAATTTCTCCTTTGTACAGGAAGATACTCCAACCCTGTGTGGGGAGAAAAACCTGCCTGAAATCTGTGATAGATGAGCCTTGAAGGAGAAGCAGCTCTGTTGAACTGCTATGTAGAAAAAGATACTTACTTTGTTTTGTTTTATATCTTTTGTTAGAAATATGGAGCTTAAATTTTAAATCAAGTATCTGGGAACACACTATGAAGCAGACCATCAGTATGAATAAAATATGTTAGTAGGAACATGTTGAATTTAGTGTGACTGTTTGGCAGTCTCTGTATTGCAGTGGGGAAGGACTTAGTTGTGGCAATGCAGAGTGGTTTTTTTCTTTGCTCAAGGAGAAGACAGAATACAAATGAGGCTGTTGCTGCAGAATGCCAGCTAGTGGGAAGGATACAGCATGTCCAGACTGGGTATTTCAGTGTTTAAAAAAAATTATGGCAATACTAGAACTTTAAACTTCTGACCCATAGAGACAGAAAGGCAGAAGAGCGATGTCCCTGGATTACTGTTACCATTGTGTAAATCAGGAACATTCACTAAACAAGAAATATGCCTTTGCATTGCAGAACCCTGTATCCATCAGGTTTCACCTGCCCTTTTGGGGAGACGGGGTAAGGCAGCTGCCTAGGTTAAAAATTGCTTCCTAAATTAATGTTTCCATACTTGTCTAGATAATCTCTTAGCAGAGGGGTTTGTTCTTTGTGTAAACCCCTTCTATTTACATAATTCTCTAATTCAACTAGTGTAATTGTGATTTCAGTCCTTAAAGGGAAGATTTCTACTCGTGGTGTGACCCTTGCAGGACTCTTTAGACTCAGTGCTTTTCCTGCTCTCCTACTGCCCCCCACTCCATCCCCTTACATGCATCTGCTTCCTTCCTACTCACTTGCATATGTTTTAGCCCTACCCAATTCTGTTCTTTCACACTCTCAGCACTGCTGAGGGGCTCTTTACTCCCTCAACCTACTTTGACTTGCTCTGCCTCCTTCACTTGCTGCTCAGTATTTTCCCTGCTCTCTACTGGACATATCTCGCTCACTTTCATCCAAAAATCTTCAAAAGTAGATCCAGTTGTGGTGGCAGCCCTTGCAAAATGCTTGATAGATGGCAGCTGACGACTTTTTGGTACTCTGCTCCCTGATGCTTCTCATCTTCTTTGTACACAGCACATTGGGAGCAGAGCTTCCTTCCTACTCACTTGCATATGTTTTAGCCCTACCCAATTCTGTTCTTTCACACTCTCAGCACTGCTGAGGGGCTCTTTACTCCCTCAACCTACTTTGACTTGCTCTGCCTCCTTCACTTGCTGCTCAGTATTTTCCCTGCTCTCTACTGGACATATCTCGCTCACTTTCATCCAAAAATCTTCAAAAGTAGATCCAGTTGTGGTGGCAGCCCTTGCAAAATGCTTGATAGATGGCAGCTGACGACTTTTTGGTACTCTGCTCCCTGATGCTTCTCATCTTCTTTGAATCAAGCAATGTGTACACAGCACATTGGGAGCAGGAGCATTCAAAGTTCTTCCTCCTTTGCTTTGAATTATTTCAGAAGCTTTCTGGGCCTGAAGCTAAGGGAAGTGCAAGCAGCCATCATACTGCTTGCTGGTTCTCCTCAGCACAGGGGGGCTGATCAAACTCAGTTTCTACAACCAGCCTTTTAGTTTTACTGACCAGTATCACGGTGAAGGCTATGGAGAAGGGCCCATCCATCTCTGTACTAATGCTTTTCATGGTGAATCCTTCCTTTCTTTGCATGCAGTGTATGTCAGGAGAGAGTTTGTTGTGGTTCAGGTGCAGGCATGGTATCCCCACCTTCTGTTGCTGTGTTGGTCTTGCTGCAAGCTCCAGGGAGGCAGCCCTTTCTTGTTCCCAACACAGTCCACCAGTCCCTGCAGTGACCAGAGCTGCCCACAGCACAAAGTCACAAACTGAATGACTCCAAGGGAAATTGCAAAGCCTGGTGCTGGTATGTCTGTATCAGTCTCACAGCTGGCTGAGATGCCTCTTCTTCTGGACCAATTAATAGGAAGGTTGCATTTCTCTGTAATTTCCCTGAGGACTGAACACATCTCAGCAACTGAAAGAAAAAGGGTGGTGACTCACCTCTCAACCTGCTTAATTCTTTCCAGGATAGTGCTTCTCATGAAGAATTGAGACTGTCTGGGATATACTCATGAGACAAACTAATATGCTAAAATCTGTCTCAAATCCAAATGAAAATTTGAAATATGATAAAACACTTGCAGCACAACAGTCATCAAAATTAAAGTGGTTTTTTTTTTTTTTTTTTTTTACAGTTATATAACTTCTCCCCAGCACAGAGCAAGACTCCATTTCCCATCCCCTTGCTTTGCCTTGTGGGGCTGAGTTGACTTGTTTTACTTCATTGTAGAAAGAACTTGAACAAAGCAGGAACTGAGCCCCTAATCTTAAAAATCTCCTGCATATTTTTTAAGATCAGTGAAATTATTAAGCTTTGGTTTCCTTGTTCTTAGACATAATTTTTGCAGAGGCATCACAGAAGTGAGATCTGCTCCTGACAGCAATGCTGCCTTTTTTTTCCAGGCAATGATGGAAAAGGTCTTTCTGACCTGCAGAGCAGTCTCAGAGCAGAGTTACCACTGGCTGCATCGTCCCACCTCTGACATTTGTCAGGTAGTTGACAACTTCAGTTGACAGCTTATGGATTTTTATACTATTTTCTTGCAGCACAACCTCTTCCAAATACCAGCATCTTTCTCTTCTCTGAGTGGACCTATATAGCATCTGGCACCAGCTTTGTCTGGATTTTTGACTCTGTTTGGGACAAATTATTCTGAATTGCCTATCATGTAGCATACTGCTCACACAGACTTTTTGATGTGCTGTGCATGGTGCACAGGAAGACAACTGCAAGATGTGACACCGTGGAGGGAGAAGCTGTCACTCACTGCATTATCTTGACCTTGTTCAGAAGCAAAGGTGCAAAAGTATTTCTTGGTCCCAGAGTCTAGACAGTCACAGGTTTGATCAGACTGAATTTTAACAGTTTCCTACAGAGAGTACTGCTGTGCTCATGGCCCTAGGGTGACCTTGGGGCACAGCATGCAGAGGCATGTCCCTAGGTGTTTAGGGCTGACCATATTAGCATTGGCTTGTCCTTGCCTAATACCTTATTCTTGGAAAGAAGGAAAAGTCAGGATTGGGTGTCCCTTGGACAGAGCATTAGCTGATCAGAGCATAGATATTTCAAAGTGACTTATTCTGATAAAGATTACTTTATTGCTTGAGAGTTGCTTCTTGTTTGTGCTCTGTGGCCGTGAAAGGCCAGAATGTGATGAGGAAAAGGTGATCTTTAGTTTAGGACAGGAGAAGTGAATGAACAACCCAACAGCTGGAACTGCATTTTGGGACATTGCTTGGCACCCTCCTGCCCTTATGGCTTGACCCTGTCTCAGGATTTCAAATCTTTGGATCCAGTCCAGGATTTCTGAAGAAGTCATCAGTCTTTCCCAGCAGTAAGAGGTAGTGCAGAGAGCATAGTGGGTTAATGATGATGGTGATAAAAATACCAATAAAAATAGTCTGACAAAATTTCCCTCAACAACCATTTTCACATATTTGCTGTTTTGATGCAACATTTCTGGGGTTTTTGACAGAAACAGAAGCACTTTCTCATCCTTCCATTAAAAAACATTGTTTGTTTATTTTTCACCTCCTTTTCTCCTCTTTATACCAGTTGCTAAGGGAAACAGAGAAGTAAACAAGAGGGGGAAACTGAGAGGGATGAAGGAAAAGAAAACAATTCAGGTTGTTATTTTTAATAATTTTTTTCAACTAAATCCAGCTATATCATCATAATAAAAATACAAGAAAACTCCTTTCAGCAAAAGCTGCTGGTTCTTTGTGCTTTCTCAAATCAATTCCTACTGCACTGTATCCCCCAAGTGTAGCAAAGGCTAGCATGAGGTATCCAGAAAATGCTGGCTCCTGACAACATGGCTGGTTCAGTTTTAGAACTGCAGAAATGCAATGATAAACAGCAAATCTTAAGTGTTTTCTTAACAACTGTCAATAGCTGCTGCTTCACTTTACAAAGTAACTTTAGGTTGCTCCTTTCTGCACCAGTAAACAAAGCCTCCTGAGAGGCTTTCTGCACATGCTGGTCTGGTAGGTGTGCTGCAGGTGTGCTGGAGTCCTGCTCCAAGAGGATTGTTGTTGTTGTTATTGTTGTTGTTGTTATTATTATTATCTTTGTTATTGATGAGAAACTTTAGCTGCCGTTCTTGAGCTGAGATCAGTGAAGCTCTGCAGAAAGCAGGAGGTGAATAGCAGTGATGCAGCAAAACTGTTTCCTAGAAAAAAATCTTTTCTACAAGGGTTCGCACTGCTCTGCGGAGACCAAGAGTCAAAACAAGTTCTGTACAGTTTTAGGCAATATCAAACATATTTTAGCAAAACTGATCCTCTTTGCTGAGTTCTAGAATGCTTTTCCACCAGTTAGCCAACAATTATGCTCAGCTGAATGGGGAAGGAGGTTTGAGCAATGCAGTCCCAAACTAGTAAAATAGAAATGGGTTCAGAAAGGAAGGGATCACTGATCTAATGCAAAACTTGATATATGTTTTCAAGATACATCTTGGCTGCAGCAGTAAAGTAGATAGGATCTGAAGTAATTCTGACTAGTATGCTGGGGTTCAGCCCAAAGAAAAATTTCTAAAGGGAAAAAATAAAGTTTATAAAATAATGCACTGAGCAAAATGGAGCTGTGATAAGTAATGTTTCTTCTACCTTCATTCTTAACCCTGAGCGGCATTCTGTGGGTAAAAATAGCTGCTGCCAAATATACTAGTTGCTTTAAAGAAGCTGCAGTGCCATCACTTCTAGAGGAACTTCCTGTTGTTTCTGGGTACAGTGTTAAAATAAGCATTTGTTTCAGAAAATAATATTGGGGTTGCAATAGAACTCTTCCAGCTGTTGTTAACTTTCCCAAAGAAAACAACATAGGGGGAAAATTAAAACACACAAGCCTTATTTACACAGAGCCCAGTGCAGCAGCACTGAATACTTAAGATCTCAACCCAGATGAGAGAGAGCTTCAGAGATTTGTCTAGAGGGATCCCTGTCAGAGAGCTCTCAGGTGTCTGTTTGGGAGTCCTTCCCCAGAAAGGACAAGCTGGTGTGTTGGCCCTGCACAAAGGCAGAGGACAAAAGCAATCTTCCCCTGCTTGGTCTGGTAGCCAACACAGGTTAAAAAGATACAGTGTGTGGGAGGGCTGGAAAGAGAAGAAAATATACTGCCCGGCCCAAGTCGTGGTGGATTATTAAAAATCAAAACATCTTGCCATCTGATGATGGGATCAAAACTCATTCTTAGGGCTGCTTCAAGAGGTCCATGCACAACATACCATGCTATGAAAGGATGAGTAAGAACTCTGGGCTGAAACAAAAACTTATGGGAAGCTTAGTTAAGGTTCCCCTCTGGTCACTGCAAAAGGACCACAAAGCAGATTCTCACAGGCTAAAATTCTGGGTAAAAGGAGAGTTTGACATCTGAGTTATCTAGGTCCTTAGTGCACAAGGTCAGGAGTCAGTCCAGCTTTTTCTGAGTACCTAATTCAGAACTTTTGCCTAGGGATGCTATAGATTGCTCACATTGCCTGTTATTTGGAAATACATACAGAAGCATTTATAGCACATTTTCACCCAAGATCAATGCAGTGGTGCCACAGTGCTGCCAGATCAGAGTCCCTCAGTACCACAATATTGTGCCATTGGCAGAGAAGACTAAGAGCCATTTGGCAATGGAAGGACATAGGTTTAAGAAAGGACACGGCAAAATTCTTCAGTTCCTTTATGCTGGGCAGGAGATATGGGAAGAAATCATAGATCACATCACAGCAGTTTTGCCATGATGAGGATGTGTTGTCATTATTCCTGCTTCTTGTGGCAGGACTGTTGCTGCCAGGCTGCAGATCAGGCCTGGAGGAAGACAGTAGCTGTATTGCACCATGGGCACCTTCCCATCATTTCCTTGGAGACCTTGCCTTGGGCTTTTGCAACCCCCACTTTTAGTGCCCAAATTCTTTGTGTCCTGTGGGAGGAACTCCACCAGTCTCCTGGAAAGGTACACCTCATTCATGTTGTGCTCCTCTTCACTGATGATAATTGACTTTCCCTTTCTGAATCTCCAGGGCTGACTTTCTGGCATTTCCACAGCCTTGGAAGCATCTGGGGCACGTAGAGAGACAAATTGTCAGGGAGAGAGGGCGAAAGCAGATGTTTAAAACACCCATAAAAAACCTGCTGGTGCCTGCTGGTGAGCCTCATGGAATGCTGATTTGTATGTATTTCTGCTTATATAAAGCTGGTCCTTTCAATTGCCTGGTATTTTTAGTAGCCTAATCATTTGCATAAGAATACAATTTTGGTTGCTTGGGAAAATTATATGTCCTATATCACTGCTTCAAACTCCTAACCTTTTTCAGCACAACAAGCTCTGATACTTGGCATTTACACACAGCAATATCTTAGACTGTTTTTTATTTTTGCTTTTACCAGTGAATTGCTTGACTCCAATTCAGAGTACCTCCCAATACCCATTTGTATCTTCAAAAAATAAAAATAAGTTTTACTATATTTCTTCCTTTAAAATATGTGGCTGCTTTGGCAAGATCATGTTTGCCTATTTTGCATGGACTTTAGTTCATACTGATGGAAAATTACAGGTATTTATAACTCCATACATATATGCATCTGAACAATTTTTTTTGTATGCATCTTGTTCTAGCATTAACTAAGGAGAAACAAAATCTTAGTTCATCAAACTAAACCAAAAAGTTTCACTAATTCAGTTTTTGTTTCTTCTGACTTTTAATGTCCAAAACCAGAGTTTGTTTATTCTAACCATCAAGCCAGAAAAGATACCACTCTTGGAGACCAGGCATATACATCTTATGCAGAAGTGCAAGTGATTTCCCAGCACTTCACAACCTAAAATACATTTGCATGAATTCCTGAATCAGCACTCATCAGTGAGAAATACCTCTAGGAAATTAGTCCTGAGTCCTCATACAGCATCAAAGAGGCCATGCTGATTTGGAAGTGCTTTTCTTAGAGAAAAGATTAACAGCTTTGCTGCAAGCTAAATTTTTTTGTTTCCCAATGGCTGTTGGAAAGCCTCACTGTAAACTGAGTAGGTCTGAACCTCAGCCTAGTGCAAATTACCGTGCATTCAGTGTTTCTTCTTTGTTTTACTGTCAGTGTTCCTGAACTTGCCTTACTCTGACTTCCCAAAGGCATGACTAATATCCTGTATTTTAGCCATATTTTATTTATGGTTAAAAAAAAAAAAGGTTCAACTCTGTGGCTGCTCTGGTTAGATTTCTGTTGTCACATCAAAGGAGAGTATATGCTGCTTGTCAGACTGTGTTGGCAGTGACTATTGGAGAAGAAATAAAATAGAATGTGCTGTTTACTGGATGGTCATTGCAGAAAAGGTCACTGCCCTATTACTCCCTGCCCTGCCCTTGCAATGATTGTGAAGGAGGAGTGAGCATCTTGTTCACTACCCAGCTTGCTTCCCACAGGTCAAGAGCTGCAGGAAGCCTCACCCTCGTGTGCCCAGGCTTTGGCTGATGCCTCGGCGGCTCTGAGGCAGGGCTGTGACTGTGCACAGATCTGTAGCACACTGCAGACGAGGCAGAGCTGAAAAAGGAAACGGGGCATGTTGGCAGAGCTGCTTCTGGACGGGCTCAGTGGAGGAACGAGACAGTGTCAGATGCTTTCTCAAGCCATGCAAAGTGACAGCCGATTGCCTTCCCTACTGCCTCGGCTAAAGTTCTCAAGGTATTTTCTTCCTAGACAGGGCTTCAGGTCCAGCCAAGAGTGTGAAATGCAGGTATAGGGAAGGTGGGAGTAATAGGACATCAAACTTCTCCAGCAGGCAATCCCCTTGTCCTTGCAAGCTGATGTATCTCCTGGCAGAGCGTGAGCCATGCCCTCTGGTGGCAGAACAGGAGAGGGAGAAGTTTAAAACCTTTTCAAATATCCAGTCCAAGGACACCAAAGCAGTCTGTACATTCTGACACCTGCCAAAATATTCGGCCTCTGGTTAGGCTTGTACTGCCCTTGAAATTCAAGCAGCTGCCGTGTGAGGTGGGGTCCCTCGTTGCAGCCAGGATTTCCTTGCTGCAGTCAGAGGCTTGCCTGTGATGGGAATGCCATTGTCCAGGTGGGATGGCAGATTTTGGAGGAGTCCTCCAGCTACTCAATGAAAGCATGTTCCCTGCCAAGCACAGCTATTGCAGCTCAAAGTATGAAGCCAGGCTGTCAGCATTTGAGTGCTTCAATACCCAGTCTGTCTCTCAGAGCTTTATGGTGAGTCCATCACACAGCAGAGTTAGGAAGCTCCTAATAGTTCATATTGAAATATTAGGTTGATTCAGATTCACATGTGGGAGAAAAGGAAGGAGAAGAGTTTTCCTGCTTGCAGGGAGAGCACAGTCCATATAGATTTTGACAAAAACACCTGTAGATTAGAGTGAGTGATCTGTTTATCAAACTGTTTATGTTTTGTCCTTGAAGAATGAGTTTCTTACAGTTGCTTTTAACCTAGAGGAGTGTGGCAAAAGCACTTTATGTGAGCTACCTCAGCACAGCACCTGTATGATGACCAACTGACCATCCCTTTCCATCATGCTACACATCCAGCACAGTACAGGCAGATTCACCCCTGCTGAATGGATCTTGCAGCGGAAATTAGGGGATCCTCAGTTTGCAGACTTCTTGAATCCTGAATAAAATTATGTTGCTGCTCCTAGGCACACACAGCCTCCACAAAAATCCTGCTAACTTCTCATTCCTAATGAGCATTGCCACTAGAGGAAGTCAGTAACACCTTTTCTCATGCAAAACTTTGGCTGCTGGACTCTCCCCTCCTGCATCTTCATGTGCACATGGTTGGATGCTGGCCACACAGGGTATTGCCAGGAATCAGTGTGTGAAGTTAGGAAGAGATAGAAAGAGGAAAGTAATTCTTGAGCATCAGGTCCCCAGACCTGTTTCCTTATCAGTACAGTGGCAAGTTACCATGAGCTGTAGTTCAATACCTTAAAACCTGCTAACTTCAAGAGGACTTTCCAAGTAAAAACCTCACACAGTTTCCCCCTTTTTGCCTCACCTTCAGCCTTTCAGCAGAATGGAGCACTAGAGCAAGGACGCTTTCATCACAATGCATCTCTCTGCCTTGGTCTCCATTTTCTACCAAAACAGGCCCAGAGCTCAGTACTTGGTATAACTCTTGTTGCTGGAGGAACATGGAACATGTCCATAGATAGCTGAAAAAGCTTGCATGTGACTGTGGTTGCAAAGATATCTCACCAAATGGACCTGTCTGTGCTTGGATATTATCGTAGGTGCTTATGAAGATTTTCTGTGGTGGAGAGCTCAGGAGAGCTTAGATATGTGCACAGCAATCTTTGAAACAATTAAAACTTCTTGTGTGAGGAGACTCTGTGGTTAGTCACACCTCAAATGAATTACCAAGGAAGGCTGGTGCAATAGTCTGTTGGCTAAGAAATTGTTTCTTTAGCTCTCTGCATAGCAGCATGCTCAGTTCACTCAACCCAGTAGGCCTGTAAACATTGGTTTCAAATGATGAAAGAATTGATTGAGATTTATTTTATAGGTGTGCCAGGAACAGTAACAGAGTGCACATTTTATTTCTTCACATACATGTTAAGAGCCTAAAACTGTTGGCTTGTTGTCTTAGTGGGTTTTTTTCTGCTTTATTTTTGCTTTCAAGTGGGAATGCAAAGCCTGAAGTTTCATCAGGTTCATAAAGGATTTGCCAAAGTTCCAGCAGTGAAATAGGAATGTTGTCATATCCAAACTGAAAGACCAGAAAACTTAAATTCCCCTAATTGTTTGCCATTCAAACAAAACTTTTTTAACAGTAAGCGAACAAAAATAATTTTAGCAAATGAATAGCAATAGAAATTACTTTGCAATTGAAATTTGTGCTCACTGGTGTGTCACCTGTATGATAGTACTGCTAATTTTTTTGTTGCTCACAGAAATTTCAAGAAATCAAAAATTAGGAAATTCTGAATCATGTAAGGACTAGCAGGACAAAAAATTGCTGTTTGGAAGAGGGCTTCCAGCTTTTCTTCTTGCACAAGAAGCAAAAGCTATTCTTGACATTTGGAAGGAACTTTTATGGATTTTGAATTACTAGAAAAGAGTAATCTCAACTTCAGTTTTGCATAAATGTTTCTTGTTTGGAGACTGTATTTTTGTGACATGTACTCAGTATGTTAATCCCTTATTTATTTATTTCATTATATATTTAAAGCCAGCCTTTTCTACCCAAACAGATATCTGGCCAATGTAGATTCAACTTGCAAAGGGATTTTTTATAACTACATATTAAAATACTGTCTCAGTTCATTGGTCCCTGTATGATCATAGCAACAATGCAGTGGCAAAAGATATGGAAAGTCTGTTTCCCTGCAGCTCATGGGGAAACATCATTTTGTAGAAGAGGCTTCTTTTCCATGCAGTGAAGGACCACAGACAGCAGCCTGATGCTGGAAGGTTTTTCTGTCTGAGAGGTGACATGGCTGAGGATCTTAATATCTTAGAATTCATTCACTTGTAGCTCCCACTTCAGCCACACTAAAACAACCATTTTGGTGCCAGACTAGTCACTCATGGGAGGTCTATTTTATTGTATATCAGAAGGTGGCTTAGTAAACAATATCCACCCTTCAGGAAAGATTCCTGTATTTCCTATAGTGTGATAGACTATAGGCTCCTATAAACTCCTTTATTTTATTATGTCCTCATTAGAGGAGAACAAAATGCAGAAGTGCTCACCTCAGGCAGCTTGAAATCCTTGTTATTTAGTGGATGTTGCAATGTCATGTTCTCATTCTCAAAAAACACCCTCAACTTTTGAAAGAAACTTCACACAACAGTCTAGCCTTTTCCATGTGCTTTAGCTGTGAAAAAGCATATATTAACACTGGAAACATCAGCCTCAGTCCTTTGCCCTGAGTAAAGTCCCTTCAAGGTCCTTCAGGAACCCTGGTCTAGTGGAAAGTGCCCCACCCATGGCAGAGGGGTTGGAACTGGATGGTCTTCAAGGTGGTCTTCCCACCTGAAGCATTCCATGTTATTGTGATTCTAAGGATGAAGTAGCTCTTCTTCCAGGACTGTCTTCTGCATTGTAACAGGATGGGGAGGAGAGGTGTGCAGTGCCTTGAGAGCTCCACCTGCAAGTGCCACCATCTCCCAGACTGCTTGGCTGGAGGAAAGATAAAAGCTGTGACTACTGCACTGGTGTGAGTCTCAGCAGTCCCAGTGTGCTCCCACCTTTCCTCTGCCTCTGTACTGGAGGAGTGGGCTCAGCAGAGATGAGGGATGAAATGCATCAGCAGAGGCTGGAGAAGGAGTCTGCAAAAGATCCAGCTCTCCTGTGCCTGAGCATGAGCAGCTCTTCATGTCTCTCAGAGGAGAAGTGTGAGTACTGCCTGAGTATGGCAGAAGCACTTCTTTTTGTTTCCCAAGCCTGCACTGTGAGGGGAAAGATAAAATTTGAAGGAAAAATATATATTTTTGGAGTTGTTCCTAATTTCAAATGTTCCAGCCCGCTTCCAGTCTTAAACAATGCCTTTGTTCACAAAGCTAGGACTTTTTCCTTGCCCAGGAGGGAGCTTAGACACTTCAATTTGCAGAGAGTGCTTGGCATATGGTTTTGCTGCTGCACACAGAAGCATGAATGAAATGAGCTTCAGGCTTCCTGGAGATCTCATGGCACCTCAGCCACGGATATTTGTTATGCCTTCCCTGTGCTGAATGCTCCTGGTTGACACGCTCACAGCCCTACATTAAAAGTTTTAAATCGAGATAGTTTTCTTTTAAACATGTTTTCTGTTCCTTGTTATGGCTTGCTTCCAGGGGCATGGTTTGCCCTTGGCTGATTGAATTGGGCTACCAGTCAGTCAGAGCCCCTGCAAAAGTGCACCAGGTTTGGCCAGCTGTGTTAGCAGAAGCTTTGTCTATACTGGCAAAGCTCAACTTCTGTATGACTTAATGGCTATGTTCCCTGGCCACCCTTTTGGCCTGTGCCAATCACCTCCAGCCTGGAAAAGAGCTGGATACCATTTAAATGAGAACTTGGGGAGGAGCAGTTCCCAATTATTTCCTTATGAACTGATTAACCCTGAGTCTGGTGTCAGTTTCTGTTCACCTCAGAGCGCCCTGGAGAGGTCTGGGATCAAGCCCAGGATGAACTTTTAAGGCTTTGAAAAACTTATTGCATGAATATAGGTAGCACCTTTCCTGGTGTTTGACAGCAGGTCTCTAGGTCTACAGATGTACCAACAGGCAAGAGGAGTTTGAACACAGCCACCCTGTTCTAATGGAGAATTTAGGTGGCTTGACATGGCTGATGCCTATGTCCCACAGCCCTTGAATCTTTCATTCTGTTTTATTTAATAAAATTTACAGAGATGCAACCTGACCTGGAGGGGGCCATGGCTTGGCTAAAGCATTGGTGAGGACAACAGGCAGTTCTGCTGCTGAGACCCAACCCTCCTGTGCACAGAGGGACAGTGGTGGCCTTTGTTTACCATGACAGAAGCAATGCTGGGGTCAAGGCAGGAAACTCATCTGCTTGCCATGCAGCAGCTTCCAGTAAGTCTCCTTTCACTCTGTAGTGCCACTGGCTGGCATCTTTTGTGGTGGTTTTTGGAAAATACTTCTATTTTGATAACCCTTTGGCCTCCCCAGTACAGATACAAGTCTCCATGAACCAAATTCTGCATGGTCTAAGCAGAATAAGTTTACACAGGTGGCATTTCAACACAAACAGAATCTGCAGCAGATTGTAGGATTAGCATTCACCCTGGGGACACGATGAGCTTTTCAATGAGAAAAATGGGGAAAAAGGGAAAATGGAGATCAGATTATGTAAACCATCTCTGCTTCACCCAACCAGAGAAATCAAGCCAAGCAAGCCTGCAAGGTCCCAGCTCTCTTACAACCTTAACAAGTAGCACAGCCTGGAGAAGAGGCTGGTGACAAGGTGTAGTCAAATGCCATAGTCAGCAGCCTGCCAGCCCTAGAGCCAAAGCTGGATGTCTCTGACTGTGGTAGGAAATCAGACAGGCAGGAGGAGAGCTGAACAGCAGCTGAACTGCTGCTGTGAGAAGGCTCTCTCTGTCTCCTGCCCCTCTCTTTTTTGGACTCACTGTTGTTTAAGCAGAGTTAATGTTTGTTCTGGCCCCATCTGCTCCTCACAGAGCTTTCAGTGAATCCAGCTATGGCAGCCTGATACTGCTTCACAAAATAAGCCCTCAAAAGTCCCTGGGATAACTGCTGAAGGGAGAGTCACACCTCAAAGAATGGTACAAAGCTTCCAATAAATGAGGTGTAATTGCCACCCATCCACAACGTAGAGCTACATTTGCCATAGGCTTCCTTAACACAGAGTGGATTCTCTCAGCTCCCAGCAGAAATCCATAGCAGGGGTTCTGTCTCTGAGCAGCATGCAGCCCAACAAGATCCTGGTTCTCAATTGCATTTCTAAGTTACTGGTGACACATAACCAGAGCTTTCTTTATCTGTCTTCTATGAAATGAGAAGTTTGAAAGACTCAGAGTTGGTTTCCTACTGACTTCTACTATCACATCCTGCCCATGGTGTAGCCCACTGGTCTGACCTTCACCTGTGTCACTCCGTTTTTTGAGTTTCAAGGTTGTAGCTACAAGCATGATGTTATCTCCCTAGCCTCCAGCTGTTCCAGGCTGTCAGGATCAGATGTGGAGTTCCCCATAGAAGCATGGCACTCTGCCCATTCATACCTTCAGACTCCTCCTCAATCAAGATAAGCATTATGTTGAAACCTGGGTGCCCCAAGAGAGCTACTATCTGCATGTTATTTCAGCTAGCACTTGAAGAGCTGTTCTGTATTCATTCTTCAAGGGTACCTATACTAATCTGCTCCTGGGATGAGCCTTCAGGGATTTCAATGCACAATCGGAATTCCTCTCCTTCTGGGTACCTTTAGAGATGAAATTTGTCTCTTTTCTTAGTCATGTTTTACCTTGTTTTTATTTTGTGGTTGGAGGTTTGTTACCTTCCTGTTTGTTGAAATCTTCCTTACAATCAAAATACTTTATTCTGCTTAATGGCCATACTTCTTCCAAAACACCTCCTAAAGTCTCACAGTATCTTTGAGGGTGGCATCCATTGCAGATGGTACTTTCAGAGGAGAGACAAATGCTCCTCTTTATTCAACTCCACACAGAATAGATGCACCAAATTCCTCACACACTCCCATTTCTTTCATGGAGGGGGGGCAGATGAAGGAGAACATCTCTCTGGGGATGAACAGATGCTTCCCAGCAGGCCAGGAGGGTGTAGCAAGGCTGCATAGTGCCTGTATGGTACTCAGCCCATATTCCAGAAGCTATTCCTGGAGCTTCTGTTCTGAAAGATGAGGAAGGGATCCCTGCCTGTCTCCTGGTATAGACCTGATGTCAACCACTGGCCACGCTCTTTTACTCAGCCCTAGGTCAGAGATAGTTTCTGCTGTCCCAGCCAGTCCCTGCAGTGCAGTATTTGTGCAGCAACATTTCCCCTCTCCCCCAGGACTGCTGCAGCTCGTATCTTTTGGCAGGGCTTCTGGGATGAATACAGTGTCCTGGTGGTCATCCTGCCCCCACCTACCAGATTCTCTCTAAGCATCTTTTGTAAGAATTCCTCCAGATCTTCCAAACTAGGGATAAGGGCATAATTTAAGCAAACAGACCAGTTTTCATCTACTGCCAGGAGATTTCTGTCCTGCTTTACCTGCATGGATGATTGCAGACCATGTCATCTCAGAAGAAAGCCTTTGCTCTTGAACTGGCTTGGATGTACTGCAAACTGGCCAACCTTCACTGCCCACGTACTTTTCAGCTATTTTGCTTCCATCAGCTATTAAATGGGTGTGTTGAAGCAGATGAGATTGACCCAAATTTACACAGGTAAGACAGGAAACATCTTGCTTAGGATTTTCAGATGACTAACGTGACTTTGTTGTTTCAAATCAACCTGCCAGAGAATGACAGGTGCAGTGGAGAGAAGGCAAATTTTATATTGGGATGTCATTTCACCAATCAATTGATCTCCAGTCTAAGAGCAAAGCAATAGAAAGGAGTTTGGAAGGAGGAGAAAGGGTAAGTCATCTCTTTGATCTGTGTACAGACTTTTATTAATGTGATATGCAAAATAACTCTAATTCTCCTCCTCCCTTTTCAGTGTCCTTTGAACAAAACCTTAAGGTGAAAATGCTTTGGTTCTGTTAATGTGAGAATTGCTGCCACTTTTTTGGTGCTGAGCACTCCAGGTTTTTTTGGCCTCACATCTGTCCAATCGCACTGCACATTCTGGCTGTCTAGGTCCTTGGTTCCCTGTTGAAACCCAAAGAGAGATCTGCACAGGTACCCACAGTGGTACAGAGCTGTAGGCAATGGCAGATGTGCCTACTGCTATCCTAGCCCTGCTATGGAAAAAATCACTCAGTGGAAGAACACAAGTCTACAAGGTTGTGGCAGAAGCATGGTAGCCCTCATTTGCTGGACTGGGCCTCTGAGAGCTGGAAACTTTTCTCACTGCAGCCTTTGAATGCTGCTTTCACCTGGATTTCCAGCCTTACTCCTTCCTAGGGCACAGGTCAGCAGGAGTGCCTTGGCCCGTACAGGTTATACTGTTTCCCCAAAGAGAGCATACTTTTCTGGCCAAAAGGATTTTGTGGCCAGCATAATCACATTTACATGAAGGCTTTTTCCAGCTTTGCTATATTGTTTGGGACTAGAGAATGGTCTGAAGGTAAATGACACTCTTGGATATAGAGCTTTGCCAGAAAAAGTTCTAGTGCCTCACTCTTAACAGCTGTACTTCTGGTTCTGTATCTCTGATAATTTTTAGCTTGCATTTGCAATAGACAAACCCATACCTTTCTCATGAATAATGTGAACATTTCCAAGTTCAGAGTGCACATTTTAATTAAGTCAGTGTTTGCTTGAAAGAAAATGATATTGCTGCACTTTCATTTGATAATTCAAGTAATACTCGCTGAGTGTTCACTGCTGACCTGCAAGCCTTCATATTTAAAACAAAATGGGAGGTGGTGGGGGGAGGAAAGGCATTTTTTGGCAAGGAAACTGCTGCCCTCAGGCTATTAATGCATCTTAATCCTGAACAGAAAATGAAATCACTTTGGGCAGGTGCCAAGCAATACAGTGACTTTCCTCTGATTTTAGGGAGTTCTTGAATAGCCTGTCCTGGATGGAGTAAGAGCCATATTCTTCATTTTGCTCTGACTTTACACCCATTTTATACCCCCACCCATGCAGTGTCCCATCAGAGTTCCCCCATATTGGCAAAAGAAAAGCAGTCCTCATTGCTGCTGTTCTTTATTACTTTTATTGTGGCTCAGGGTCTGTGTTACTGTTGCTGACACTGGACTTCATGCCTGCAGAGCCAGCAGGCACATTTTTTCTTCTGATTGTGCTTTTGAGCATAATTACCTCTATATGGCTTTTTCTGGTGCCCTGATAGTGTTATTTAGAAAGAAAAATGTCTAAACTTCTTCCTGCAAGGCAAAAGACCTGTGATAGTCATAAGGCTGCTCAAGGAAGCCAAATAGCATCTCCTTGTCACTGCTTTGTCCCAGGTCATGATTCATGGTCCTGTTTAGCTACCCTGATGCTGCAGTACTGACAAGAGGAGCTGTCCCATGGGGGTTTTTTTTGCTCCCCTGGGGGCTTCTGGTTACCTCTTATCACCTTGGACTTGGCATGAGATTCTGTGATCTGAATCAGATGAGCTGAGTTATTTGGCTGGAAATTATCCCAGGAAAATGTCTGTGGGATGAGTGTGCTGATCTGAGGGACTGCCCAGCCATGCATTGGTGGGCAGGTGCAGGAGCAGGATGGTTTCAGTTGCTGGCAACCCACACTTAAATGTCCTCTGAGCAGTAGCTGGTAAGATGTTAGTTCCCTACTGGATGTGGACAGAAGTGAAAGCATTGCATAAGAGGAGAGCAGGACATGAGGGGAGGAGCAGATGGGAGCAGAGTAGGGGCATGGGGAGCTTATGGAAAGACAGCAAAGGAGGTGGGCTGGAGCTGGATGCTTTGTAGTGATTGGTGGGAAACTCAGGGCAAATGAACAAAGAGACAAAGCTCAGCAAAGGAAAAAATATCTGCACAACATTAATTATCAAGGAAAAAACTGAAACCTAGACAGGAAGAGCCCAGCAGTGAGTGGAGAATTGAGGCTTTAAGGAAAATTCTGCTTTGACAGAGACGAATTGTGCACTGAAGGAAAAGGTTTTAACAGGGTCAAACCAGAAAGGGGCACAAGGAAAATTAGCAATGAAGGCCCATTTAGCAACTGAACAGAGGGAGCTCAGAGAACACAGAAGAACATCGAGAAGAGGCTGAGGTTGTGTTATCTCATTATATGAAGAGACAAGGACAAGAGGACAAGAGTGCCACAGGCAGTGCTGAGAGGGGAGGGAGGTACCAGAGGGCCACACCCAGCAGTTAAAGTGGAGCGAGCAGCAGAGGCACATCGGCAGGACGCTGGTGTGATGCATTGCACTGTGCAAAGCAATAAGCAAACCTGGCTCTCCACAGTCCAGGTGAGAGCTTGTCATTTGAGCAGATGGAAAGGTACCTGGCCACACCCACAGGGGTGACTGCAGAGCACCTCCAAGGACAGCAATTCAGCAGCAGTGACATTGCACTCTTCCCATAGGGCCAGGAGTTGGACTTGGTGATCCTGATGGGTCCCTTCCAACTTAGCATATTCCATGACTGTATGAAATTTTATTATATGTATGGCCTAGGAGACACACTGGTGACACAGAATCTTCTCATGGCTCTACAGGCCAGTTACCATCCTAGGACAGAATAAAGGAAAGCACAGCCTGAACTGTCCCGTGAGCACTGTTATGAGGCTGGCAGAATGCAGAGACCTGCATTTGGCACAGCAGGGAAATGCAGTGTTTCAGACACACATACATCATGGTGTCAAGTATCTCCAGTGCTGTGATACAAAAATGCCAGGAAAACTGGTCCTGGGACAAAAAACCTTAAGTCCCTGACATTTGATAAAAAATTTCAAAGTCTGCCTAACAGAGCGAAAACCAAATGCTTTCCTGGAATTTGAAGACATGGGATAGAGAGATTGTCAAGGCCCTGAGGGCACTGTCACTCCTAGGATTTTGGTTGGCAGCTTCAGACCAGCTGGGTGGTCAGAGCTGGTGAGAAAAGAATAGCTGGGAGAAGCTTTTGTGGAGGATTCGCTGCAAAGATCTGCTGAGATATTTTCATGGGAGAACCCCTCCTCCTTATCCTGGGAACTGCTTGAAGTCACAGCCCTCTCATGCTTGGCTGCTGCCTGAGCTGCACTGTGGCCGTGTTCCTGCCAGGCTGGTACCCTGCTGATGGGAGCCCTGACCCTGCCACGGGCTCTCAATTTCCCATCTGAACCTCAGGCTTGCCTCTTCACTTGGGCGTTGCTGCTCCCTGCCGTGGTTTCATTGTGCCTGCCAGGCTGGAATGGGGCACTTGTCCAGCAGTGGAGCTGTGCTGCAGCAGAGAATGATGGATGATTTTTCCTCTGCTGCAGGAGAATTGAATCTGCAGGAATCATTGAGGATGACATCCCAGGCTCCCTCGAGATCCAAACACAACCCCTCTCTACAAGAAAGTAGCTACTGCCTAAAATCATGAACACACACCATGGCATCCACCGGCAGCAAGACTCAGAAAGGGCTGGGGAGCAGAGCCTTTCCTGCAGCTAAAGACAACTGAGCCAATGGAGAAAGCACTGGAATGATATTTCACAATAATCACAGGGAAAGAGAGAAATATCATCATAATCTGTAGCTGCAAAGGCTATTGAGACAGAAAGAAAGCAGTAAAACATTGCACTTTACACACCCAAGATGAGATCACCTATCTGCTTTCTACACAAAATATACTACATGTACTAAGTGTTCCATCTAGGCACAGGCAGCTCAGATTGCACCAAGAAAGCAGAATGTTAATAACTTTAAGCAGACAGCATTTCAATTTTAAGCCTCTTAAAAGGCTGCCTATGCTGGAGATATTTCCCAAAATATCCCTAAAGTAACATGAAGGGCAGAAGTCACTTTTGATGACATTCTTATGAATGACAGGCCCAGAGAAAACATGACAAAACCCCCCAAAACTAACAGCATTACCTACAGAGACTGCAACCTGAAACTGAATCACAGCAAAATGCAAATCCATGCAAAGGAACTGAATATTTTGTCCATGCTGCAGAAAAAGGAGACATCAGATATGATTCAAAGTAAAGAAAGCAGCTAATGAACAGCAACTTCCCTCTCAAAGTCAGCAACTGCATGATGAATATTGACATACCTATCAAGATTTATACCATGAGCAGCGTAAATGCATGGCTCATGAACTGAGGAAAGATATAAATGAGGAAGACTAAGTAGGCATAGTGACAAGAAAACCTGGAACAAGACCTCCAAAGCAGTTGCTTTGAAATCAGGCTAAATCAGCAAAAGCAAGGAAAATACCACATCAGATAGTTGAAGTAGTAGGAAGGACCTCTGGTAGTTTATGGATGAACTGAAGCCAATGCTGCAAAATGAAATTCCTGGAAAAGTCCTTGTTTGCCATTGTCTGGATGTCAGTTTTCTCTGGCACAATGCTTGACCACGGACTAACATTGCAAGAAATTTGCGGTCTCTTAGGAGATGTTCTTCACAAGCCTCATGCTCCTGTACACCAAGTAATTCACATGTAACTCTAAAACTAGAAAGATTCAAATTGAAAGGGAAAATATAATCAAGGAAAGACAAATTCTTCTGATATATCCTCCTTCAAATTTCATACAGAAAAGGAAGAAAAGAAGAATTTGAGGAAGGAATCCATACTGATAGTTCAGCACTTAACAGTGCCCACATGTAAGTTATCAGAAATAGCAAGAAAAGCAGAGTTGGGATGTGCTGTGTTTTAAAAGGAAGCAAAGAGAGCAGAGTGACCTGCACAAGAATAACAAGCTCCCTTGGCTGCTGCAGACTTTTGGGATGAGCAAAACATTGTCTGCAGAGAAAAGATTAAGGATGAAACATAGGGAGAAACTGTGATTCCTAGAAAAATGGATCTGAAAAAAAAAATAGGTAAAGGGGATTTTTGCTATAATGCTTTACAAAAAAATAGAAAAGGAAGCATAAGTTTTTGACATGGTGTGAAACCACAGGTAGAAGGAAATATGGACATTGGTGCTCAGACCAGAAAGAGTACTGCAAGAGGTGAATCAGAGTTTGTGTTATTGGCAGAAACTGACAATGATGTATTCTCTAGAAGAGATACCACACATTGTGAATTATTGTCAAAAGGTAGATGTCCTGTAGCTACACCATGACCTAACAAATTCAATGGCAGCGTGCTGAATCCCACAAAAGCAGCATTCACTCAGCATACAATGATGCCTGCAGTTCATCAGGTAAAGACAGTGGGGTAAGAGGGTCCAGGAGAAGTCCTTGGGATGTCGAGTGCTGTCTGTGTGATTACTGTTTTGGGAGGGTAGGGGCACATGGTGAGGAGCTGGGAGCCAGCTATCAGTGGAGACAGACAGATTTGTACCAGTAATTTGTACCATTAATTGTTCTCATCTGCAGTTTCTGGCCTTAGAAACATTGTCACCAATAGGGAGGGCATTCACACCACAAGGGCTGTGCTCACTGAAAGACACAACAGAATTCAAATGCAGTGTCAAGTTCTTCCTCTTCTGTCCACTGCCTCCTCCAGCTGCCCCTTATTTGAATCAAATGGCAACAACGTATGTCACGCTCTGAGCTTTTCCAATTTGTAGATGGGATGTTAGATGGGGAGGTGAATTTTAAGACATTTTGCAAGAGATTCTGTGATCCCATTTCCTCCTGTTTTTGTACAGGTGTGTGCAAGATTTTGGACATTTGATATGGGATCAAGTGTCAGAGACAGACTAGTGACTACTGCAGTTTAGGAACATGGTTTAGTGGGACTTGGCAGTGGGAGGTTTACAGCTGGACTCCATGATCTTAAACAACTTTTCCAACCTGAATGATTCTATAAATTTTAACATTCACTAATTTAAAGAAGAAACTTGCAGTTTCAGATGAAATAATGGAAAATGTGACCCAGCTGGGACCAAAGACTAAAAGACAAAAGAAAAACTTGGCCATCTCCTGTTTCCCTGAAAGCCAGCATGAAGCCCCTGAATTTCCCACACTTCTATGAAGGGACAAACAAGCACTGAAGCAGGAATAGCTCATCCTTTACAACAAAGGAGGTAATGTTTCTTCCCTTTGAACACCACACCATATTTTGCATTGATCCCAGCTGTCACCTAATTTTTGGCTCATCAGAACAGAAATGCACACTTTTGCAGTGGCAGGAAGATGGACAGCAGGACTGTGCAATTGCCTTCTCCAACCAGAGCATGCAGGGAGGAGAAAAGAGAGTTAATTTTGAAGGTGGACTAACAAACATCACATCCAATATGCATTTGCAAAAGAAGACAAGTCAGTCCAGGCATACCCAAAAGTTCCAGGCTCACCAAAAATGCCAGCATCTCTTGGAATCTGAGACATTTTCAAGAGTCTGTAATTTTAACATATTATGACATTGAAGAATGTAAACTATTCAGTGAGATCAAATAATTCTTCCCTGAAACTTATGCTGCTTTCAGTCCTGCTGTGCTGTCTTTGGAGGATTGAGACAAAAGGTATCAGGAGGCTGAGCTTCCAAAGAGTGGGATTACTTAACTGGGAGGGCTCAGATGTCTTGGATACTGGTTTTAGGGGACAGATTTGGTGGAAAATTTGGTGGAAAAAGGGTCCTCAGGGTGGATGTCACCAAAATGAAAGAGTCTAGGATGCAATCCCAGAATGGATGTCACACAAGAGGAATGAGTGTGGGAATATGCACTTGGCACTCCAGATTATAAACTGTGGAATTTCCTTTGCTGCAACTGTGTCCATTGCTTCTCATCCTTTCAGCCTGGACCCCTGTGAAGAGTCTGACTCCCATAACCCTCCCATTAGTCAGACAGCAAGTAAGACCCCAACAACTATCTGTACTCCAGTATGAGCAAATCTAGGTTCCTCAATCTTTTCTTATGCATTAAGTGCTTCAGATTCCTTATTTTCTTGGTGTACTCCACTTAGAATATGAATATCATTCATATATTTTCTTGGGAAGAAAAGAACAAGAAAGAATGCTCCAGATGCAGCCTCATAAGTGTTGAACAAAGGGAAATTATCCCTTTCCTTGGCTTGCTCTCTTGTTTCTGCAGTCCAGCATGCCCTTGGCCTGCATAGCTGCTGAGTGCACTTCTGATTTCAATCAGTAGTCTTTTGGGACCCTAAAGCCTTTCTGCAGAGGTCTTTCCTGGGCAGTCAACAGCCAGCCTGCACCGGCAAGCACTGCAAAACTTTGTGCTTGTCACTGTTGAACTTGGTGAGATGTCTGCCAGCCCTTTTCTCCAGTTTATTTAGGTCCTTCAGAATGGCAGTGCTGCCCTTCAGAACACCCACCACTAATCCAAGTTTGTATCATCTGTGAGCTCTTCAAGGTGTTCTCTGCCTCCTTTTTCTCTTGTAGATGAGCATGTTAAATGGTATTAATCCCTTAAGGAATGTTACTCCCAAGTGGCTTCCCATTTACCCATTAGACTTTGGAATGTTGCCCTCTACACTTTGAGTTCACCTGTCCAGCCTGTTTTTTACTCACTTTGCAGTCCCCTCATCTAACCCAATCCACCTTGTTCTGGCTACAAGAATACTATGGACCAGTGCTCTAGTAATCCAACAATTCATTCGAGGGAGAAATATGCATGCACCTAGACATCAATAATCAAAGAGTTTTCCTGTATCACATTTGGCCGCATCTTCACAGCTGGCAATAGATCAGCTGGACCTAAGTTCTCTGGAAAGTGGCAGGACACAGGGCCAGGACTTACATACGGCAATAAAACTGTCATGGAGTTGTGGCAAGTGGCCAGAACCACGAGCTGTGCTATGCCAGTCACAGATGGGAAATGGAAATTTGTGACATTTTGTACTGAAACCCAAAATCTGAACAGATTTTCATGAGACCATATTACATAAAGTTATCTTTTCCTGACTTACGTACCCTACCACATTTCATAGTCTTGCTACAACGCTGCAAGTATTGCAAGAAAGAGGAAAGTCATGAAAGGGTGGGAGGAGAGCTTTTTTATTTCTTTTTTTTTATATTAAGGAATGTACCAGGCTGCCAAGTTTTAGGAGTGTGAGCTCCTCTGTAAAATCAAACAAATCAGGATCCAGTTTTCAGCCAAGGTCTGCTGGTTATTTCTACCAGTTGACCACAGGAAGCAGTTAGCTGTAACCCAGAAAGACTGGTATTTGTGCTGATAACTTTAAGTTTCCTGAGGGTTCTGATAAGGTCAGCAAAGGACCTGTTGAAAAAAAAAATAAAAATGAAGGGATTGGGTCCTCTCTCTCATCTGAAGTTATTGCTTCAGGTCCTTGAATTTCTGCCCCTTTGTGGAATGGCTGAAAAAACAAAACTGCACTGTTAAAACTATTCTTTTCCCAGGCCTCTTTCAGAACACAAGGATGCTATTTCTGTAAGAATTTAAAAGGAAATACATGTCTGAGACGGAAAGCAAGAATGGAAAATTTCAGTACAAATAAACGGTGAATGTTTGGCAGCCAGGGCAAAGTTTTGTAATACGCTGTAAGAGAGAGGTTGTCTTGTTGGCTCTACCAGTGGTCAGATTTCTAAGGAAAGAAAAGAATGTGCCTGTTGGAATGTTTTTTCTTTTGCAGAAAATGCTACAAAAGGCTGCTATGGTGGAGAAATAGCAGGTATTTTTTCAGATGGAGTCCAGTATGTTCCCCTAAAAATGCCTCTCCTCTCTTTCTCTTCATTTACCTTGTCCCAGCCTTGGCCAAACATTTTAGCCACAAGATTTTTTTCCCCTCTTGCTGTACTCAGCCTTCCCAGCTCTAGCCTATTTCCTTTTGCCTTTATTTTACTGAGATCAGTCATGCCAGCAGCATGGAAAGGGAAACAAGGGGCTTTATCTTGTGTTTTCTTCACTCTGTGAAATGATGGAAAGATTTGGTGCAATCTTATCTGTCTATCAGGAAGGTCAGGTTGAAGTTAGTTACCATTATTAGGAATGCAGGACTGCAGCCGCCAGGTTTCATGGTCTTTCTCATCTCCTATAAGGAAATGATCCAAGGTTGTACATTTCTGCACAGAACATCTACTGCTTTTCCCAAGGATACAAATCTGGCTGTCTTAAGAGGGCTTTGCTTTAGTGTATTTCCACACACAAAGACTAAAATGATGCATTTCCACTACAGAGGATTTCAATCAGTAGTCTTTGGGGACCCTAAAGCCTTTCTGTAGAGGTGTTTCCTGGGCAGTCAACAGCCAGCCTGCACCGGCAAGCACTGCAAAACTTTGTGCTTGTCACTGTTGAACTTGGTGAGATGTCTGCCAGCCCTTTTCTCCAGTTTATTTAGGTCCTTCAGAATGGCAGTGCTGCCCTTCAGAACACCCACCACTAATCCAAGTTTGTATCATCTGTGAGCTCTTCAAGGTGTTCTCTGCCTCCTTTTTCTCTTGTAGATGAGCATGTTAAATGGTATTAATCCCTTAAGGAATGTTACTCCCAAGTGGCTTCCCATTTACCCATTAGACTTTGGAATGTTGCCCTCTACACTTTGAGTTCACCTGTCCAGCCTGTTTTTTACTCACTTTGCAGTCCCCTCATCTAACCCAATCCACCTTGTTCTGGCTACAAGAATACTATGGACCAGTGCTCTAGTAATCCAACAATTCATTCGAGGGAGAAATATGCATGCACCTAGACATCAATAATCAAAGAGTTTTCCTGTATCACATTTGGCCGCATCTTCACAGCTGGCAATAGATCAGCTGGACCTAAGTTCTCTGGAAAGTGGCAGGACACAGGGCCAGGACTTACATACGGCAATAAAACTGTCATGGAGTTGTGGCAAGTGGCCAGAACCACGAGCTGTGCTATGCCAGTCACAGATGGGAAATGGAAATTTGTGACATTTTGTACTGAAACCCAAAATCTGAACAGATTTTCATGAGACCATATTACATAAAGTTATCTTTTCCTGACTTACGTACCCTACCACATTTCATAGTCTTGCTACAACGCTGCAAGTATTGCAAGAAAGAGGAAAGTCATGAAAGGGTGGGAGGAGAGCTTTTTTATTTCTTTTTTTTTATATTAAGGAATGTACCAGGCTGCCAAGTTTTAGGAGTGTGAGCTCCTCTGTAAAATCAAACAAATCAGGATCCAGTTTTCAGCCAAGGTCTGCTGGTTATTTCTACCAGTTGACCACAGGAAGCAGTTAGCTGTAACCCAGAAAGACTGGTATTTGTGCTGATAACTTTAAGTTTCCTGAGGGTTCTGATAAGGTCAGCAAAGGACCTGTTGAAAAAAAAAATAAAAATGAAGGGATTGGGTCCTCTCTCTCATCTGAAGTTATTGCTTCAGGTCCTTGAATTTCTGCCCCTTTGTGGAATGGCTGAAAAAACAAAACTGCACTGTTAAAACTATTCTTTTCCCAAGCCTCTTTCAGAACACAAGGATGCTATTTCTGTAAGAATTTAAAAGGAAATACATGTCTGAGACGGAAAGCAAGAATGGAAAACTTCAGTACAAATAAACGGTGAATGTTTGGCAGCCAGGGCAAAGTTTTGTAATACGCTGTAAGAGAGAGGTTGTCTTGTTGGCTCTACCAGTGGTCAGATTTCTAAGGAAAGAAAAGAATGTGCCTGTTGGAATGTTTTTTCTTTTGCAGAAAATGCTACAAAAGGCTGCTATGGTGGAGAAATAGCAGGTATTTTTTCAGATGGAGTCCAGTATGTTCCCCTAAAAATGCCTCTCCTCTCTTTCTCTTCATTTACCTTGTCCCAGCCTTGGCCAAACATTTTAGCCACAAGATTTTTTTCCCCTCTTGCTGTACTCAGCCTTCCCAGCTCTAGCCTATTTCCTTTTGCCTTTATTTTACTGAGATCAGTCATGCCAGCAGCATGGAAAGGGAAACAAGGGGCTTTATCTTGTGTTTTCTTCACTCTGTGAAATGATGGAAAGATTTGGTGCAATCTTATCTGTCTATCAGGAAGGTCAGGTTGAAGTTAGTTACCATTATTAGGAATGCAGGACTGCAGCCACCAGGTTTCATGGTCTCTCTCATCTCCTATCAGGAAATTACCCAAGGTTGTACATTTCTGCACAGAACATCTACTGCTTTTCCCAAGGATACAAATCTGGCTGTCTTAAGAGGGCTTTGCTTTAGTGTATTTCCACACACAAAGACTAAAATGAGGCATTTCCACTACAGAGCAGTACTTCTGTTTGAAAGACAATCAACCATGAGAAGGTAAAATGGAGCTGTGTCTGAGGAGGGCATGATGTCCATATCTTCATGTCATCACATCAGTTGAAAGCCACTGCCATGGACCCCACACTTCCCAAATGCTGGATGGGTGTGTGGGTACCTGCTTTGATCTTTCTAGGGCTGTGAGGGCAGCAGCACGAGTTCTACATATAGAGACCCCTACAGATGTTGAGGAACCCCATGTCTGGGGACATGAGAAGGGGTGAGGGTAAGTTTAGGGAGGATAAACTCTTACAGGTTCCCAGTACAGTGGTGTGTCACTGTAACAAGTGCCCAGGGAGGAGGTGGAGTCTCCATCTGCAGAGATCTTCAAGATTTGTTGAGACAGAGGCACAGCCAACCAAATGAGTGCTGGCCATAGCCCTGCTTCAGGTAGGAGGCTGAACCACACAGCCACCAAGATCCCCTCCAGGCCAGCATTTCCATGATTCTGCAGGACTGCTCAAACCCACATATAGTCCCAGCCTGGCACAGGTGCTCGGCTCATATCCCCTTCCCTTTGATAGTCAGTTCAACTCTGCAAACAGCTGCCAAGGAAACAGTTTCTCTCCATCTTTCACCATCTAACCAGGTGCTTGGAACTTATATGGTGTTGGTGAGACATGCATCTAGGCTTAGGATAGCAAAAAGGGAGACACCAGGAATTATGCAACACTTTGGTTGAAATCTTGGGGCTTGCAAGTGAGAAAAAGTCAAACTCATCAAGCCAGTTGAAACGAGGTCTGGTCCAGAAGGTAGGGGTCGTGAACTCTGATCATGGAAGCCAGGCCTGCCTAATGTGTTTTACTTCCCAGAACATCCTGATAAAAAGCAGAATACAGCCATTGGGAATACAATACCACTGCTCAGACCTCCCGTGTCCTAGAGCAATCCCTGCTCATGAAGCAGCAGAATTCTTTCCCAATAGGATACTGACAGAGGAGTTCTGGAAAATCTTTCTGCAGCACTGTAAACTGTGGTTGTGAGTACCTCTTTGATATTTCTGCTGTAGCTTTATTTCACTGCTTAGAGCTGAGTTAGAGGGAAGGGGACATGTAGGGAACCTAATTTCATTTCTGGATGGTTCTCATCAAGTGCCACCTTAACTTTCTTGCAAACATGAAATAAGGAATTGGAGATTTTCATTCTCAAGGCAGATGAGATCATGATGGTTGGAGGAACTTAGCAGAAGTCTCCAAAGGCCAGAATGGCAAAGTTATGTGAGGATGCAGAAAGGGACTTTGTGGGTTCTTCAGATGGGTCCTTCCAGCTTGGTGACCTCCTCTCAGCTGAGCTCAATGGAAAAAGGAATCTGCAGAGCAGAGCCTGATGCCATTCCTGTAGCTGGTTTCTGTTTTCAGAAAGGAAGCTGCTTGGCTCTGTGCAGTAAGTAGGTGGCCCAGCTCCATACATGTGGGACCCCCAGCACAGGATGATATTTTGGGAGAGGTGAGGGAAGAAGAATCCAAACAGAAAACCTCCCTGAAGTTTCCCCTCCCTTCCTCCAATCCCGTTTGGTAGTTTTCTATAGCAGGGGCAATTTGACTCCCAGACAGAGGCAGCTCACAAAATATGAGTAAGTCCCATGGGGGGGCAACACAAAGGCCCTTTGTACTGTATGCGGTGGAGTTAATCATCAGTCACTGCTGTCTACCACCAGTCTCTATAGTCAGTTCCACACAATGTGATTATACCTCATCAAAGTTAATTTGCCAAGCTGTTTAAATGCCTGTACAGCACAGCAAGCCTCCTCCCACCACTAGCATCTTTTTCAGCTGCTCCCCTGCTGAGGATGCATCAATCTGGGTGGTCCCAGCAACACCCTAAAGCATTTTTCAGTCTTGTCAGCAGCCTGGAATAGGGTCCTTTCTTCTGAGCTTTTGGCTTCGTTTCCCAGCCCCAGTTACAGGAGTCCTGTGGAAAATGATTTGAAGGACAAGAGGCAGCTCTGATAATGGAAAACGTCTGTGAGGGATTGGAACATTGGCTTGTAATCCTTGGACAAAACTGCCTCATTCAGAAAAAGGAAAGGGGGGGAGGGAAAGCATGCAGAACAAAGATCTTATTTCACTTCACGTGATGTTTTCTCTGGAATGCCTCACTGACAGACAGGCCCAAATTTTCCAGGGACCATGGCTTTTATTTAAGCTCAGACAAGGCCATAAATGGTTGTAAGAAGTATGTAAACTCACAGTTTATGTTAATTTGTCATTTCCAGGCTTCACGCAGAGCCATGCCATTCCCAGGTTTGCATTTCCTGGGGAGTGGGATGATGGAAAAGGCTTCTAAAAGCCCTGCCTCAGAGCATCTGGACAGATGTGGTGTGCATCACGTACAGATTTGCATGGGCACAGAGTTACAAATCACAGCTGCATCCAGACCTGCCTGTGTCACCTGGCCATTACATTTCTCCCACCAAACTGGGATAGGTACCCACAAGAGCGTAAACTGCCAAGATTTTTTTGCCAAAAAAGTTGTTTTGTTTGGAGCAGATGACCTCATTCCTTGCTAAAGGAAGAAGGAGGCAAGCTTGTAAAAGATACTTGGAGATCTGGGTTCAGTGGACAGATTTTATTCAGCATTTTGGTCTCTACCATTGCTATGTTAAACAGCTGTACCTCTTGCTGTGGGGAGTCATGGATAGAGACATTTTAAAAGAGTCAGAAGTTCAGATCCAGTGAACACACTCCTTTTGTAAAGGTAGGATTATGCTACTGTTAAAGTCTATGAACTTGGGAGTGTTGGATATACAGATGGGATTTTGGAAGATGTCACACTTCCACCATTAATTTATCTCCTCCCTCAGCCTTTCAGAGCCAGGCGGGCCCCTCCAAATCTGTGCCATTCCGCTGGAACCTATTCCTCTTTCCAAGCCCTCTGATGGTGCTTTCATCCTCTCTGTTTTGCTTATGGCTTGCTTTGCTCATCTCCTCCACTCTGTTGTTCTGCCAGAAGGGTGTCTCTCACCTCCTTCGCCTTGCTTTCCGACAGAGTTCAATGGTCACTGCAGCACTGCACTGGCCCAGAGGGGTATGTCATTTGAGCTTGCCCATCCAGCTCTCCCAGTTTCCCTTCTCCTGGGACAACTCATTTCTTATCCACTTTTCCCTCCTATCACTAACATTTCCAATTCAAAAGCTTTCTCTCACACAGGTTGAAAGCAGTGACCTTTTCCTTTGGATTGGCTTTGTTTACAGTTATTTATCCTCTTCTTACGTGTTAAAGGTCTGGCATGATCCTGACCCACTGGGTCAGCTTGCCTGCATCAATTAAAGGCCAACATGTTCAAATATGGATGTCTAAGGTCAGACACTTTCTCTATACTTACCACCTAATGCAACAACCATATTTTCAGGTGCTCAGCAACTGCACTTGCCAGCCCCTGTAGTGGGGCTGAGGGTGCTCAGCATCTCCTAGGGAATGATAGTTCTGGTTAAAGACAGGCATTGCTCCTCTGTATGAAGAAAAACTAAAATCCCTTGACCCCTTGGTTTCTACTGTCTAGCCCAGGGCTGGGAGGGGAATATATGATTTCATAGCATTGCTAAGCAATGACAAGAGCTAATCTCTAGGGTGAGCTGTGTTTACTAACACATTGCACATTTTCTTGCTTAGCAGCATAATTTCTCATTTTATAAGAGTCCCTGAACTCATGTTTATGTTTTAGGTCAGCTGTCCAAACTTACATGGCCAACTCCCAAGCTTTCTCATATACACCATTGGAACAGACATCCTGAATCAGTGTACAGAACGTCGCAGCAGTCTGTACTTTAAAAAGGCTGTGTCGACCTTTCCTTCAGGACTCACAGACCCCTGGTGACTCACAGAGCTGCTGCTCCACACCCAGTCCCCACTGACCCAGGCTTGACTCACACAGCTCAAATACATTTTAGGCAAATTCCTGAAAGCCTTCTAGCAAGTATCCCAGGCTCTGCCACAGGCTGGGACAGATAGCTATGTGTGTGTGATCATATTCTATGCTAGCAGGTTGCCCATCCTTAGAGGATGAGAATAGCAAAATTATTCAGAGTGGCTGGAAGAACCCGTGTCCTCTGGACCATGGAAGTGACTGGCACAGTCCATGAGGCTTTTGTAAGGGAGAAGGGTAAGGAGAAGGTAGCTACAAGACCTGAGTTTGAGATGCACTCTGACAGTCCTGTAGCATTGCTGAGAGACAGGATCTGCTGCTGTGGCAATTGTTTGAATGGATCGGTGGCATCTTGGTGTGCACACAGTTTCTACTGTCACACAGCTGTGGACAGATTGTGCAGGTTAGGAGACAACCTCAGACAGAGCTGCTCAGTGGAGGGTCACCTCAGCGGTCTCTGAGGTCCCATACCTTGTAGATGGATTGTGTGGTGTTGAGGCACACAAAAGCCTCTACACAAAATCTCCCCAAACCTCAGTAGGCTCATTAGCTCTGTGTCCTTGCCCTTCCCAAGAAGGGGCTGGCTGCACACACCCCAGCACCTCCTGTGACTTTCATATTAATCCTTGAAATGCCCACTGACTCTTCTGGCACTTGGCGCTCTGACTTGGTAGCCAGGATCTGTAGGTCCCACAGCCGAGCCACAAGTGATGGGCTTTGGCTGCTGAAGAGGGAGAACCTGCTTCTTTGCAGCAGGATGGCAGGTGCTAGCACACCTCCTGGAAGTTTTTCTGGGTATTTCATTCAAATGTTAAGCTTGCCCCTACGTGACAGCAGCAACTGAGAGGTGAGACAAGTGAGCGCCATGTGGAACACTTGTGTTTTGTTGCGAAATAATTGATAGATTATAATGGGCCTGTGCCTGAGCTCAAGACATCCTGGGTTGATTTCCTGCTACATTCATGAGCACAAACACCCTACTGTTTCAGCTAATGGAGGAAGTGCTCTTAATTGTGTGAATCAGGATTTGCTGGTGGTAGATAACTGCTCGCTCCACAGCAGTAGTGTGTTGGGAATAGAGTGCCTGGGTTATTGTATGGAATATGGCAGGGCTGAGTACATCTTTGTAGCTCAATGATGCAGAAAGACAAAGGAGCTGAAATTTCATTCAGCCACAGAAGAGTCCTGGGTTTGACTCTGTGGTCTGACAGAAATGACCTTAGCAACTCCTCAGTGAAAGTGTCTGCAAAATGAGGGAGATAATGGGAAAGGAAGTGGAAGGCAGGGATGTTTATTTCCTCACTTTCAAAGAATAGTATCATATATAATAGTTTGTGCTGTGAAGTGTGTGCGACATTGGCAGGTGTGGAGTCAAGCTGGAGCTCTGCCTTGCACAGTTTCTTCATGACAGTGTGTAGCTGCATGCTGCTTTCTGAGCATTACATATGAGGAAATCCATATTATGAACTGGACGGGCCCATTCAGCTGCCTATACAATGGACAACTCACCTTACCTTGATACCAGTCCAAGACTTAATTTACTAGGCTTCTGCAATTGCTTGTTGCATTATCAAACTGTCTCTGAGGAACTGTTGGGTCAGACTCAGATTCAACAAACTGAGGCAGTAGCACATAGGCTAGGACCCCACAAAATAACTGTGGGTACAGATATCTTGCTAGTGACTGCCTCATTTGGATGAAATAAGGGTTTTGCTCATCTAAGTGGTAAGCCACATCTCCTCTGCACCAGGTTAAATGTGCCAGGCAGTCTCTATGAGCCAATCTCTGTGACCAGTCATCATCTACACAATGGTGGAAGCACACATCTGGCAGCTGCCATAGCTCTTACTCCCCATCAGGCTGGGGGACAGCCTTGTAGATGATATTGGACTGCCTGGGAACACTATTTCGTTCGCCAGCTGTTGCTGCAGACACATGAGACATGTTCTTTGTACATAAAGAATCACAGTAATTCTCACAAGCCCATATATCCAGATCACAGCTAGTGGACTTGGCAGTTCTGAGCTGTTTGGCCATGGGCAAGCACCATCCTAGGGAGCACTTTCAGGGAATTGTATCAAACTGCTTTTGGATAGGTAGGACTTCTTTTGTGAGAGTGCTTTTAGTTTAAAGGTTGTGCCAAACTTAAAAGACCAAACAAGTTCACTGAATAATTCAGGTTGGAAGAGACCTCAGTCTACCCTCCTGCTCTGAACAGGGTCTCTTCTCCAGGCACAAGGCATGATAAAGCCACAAGCCTTGTGCCCTCAGCCTCTTTACAAAGGGCACATGCAGGAGCAGAGTCAAAACCAAGAGTATTTAATTTATGAGTGCTGCATCCTGGCCTGACAGCAGTGGAGTGAATGGGCACAAGGAACATGCTGAGACAGAAGCATGCCACACTACTGAGGACAGATTGTTTCCACACTGAGGCTTTGAGACTGATTTTTCTTTCTTACACCATGACTTGGATCCAAGTGTAGTTCAAGACTATGAGGTGCTGTGAACATCAAGTTAGCCCTGGCCAGGCTGTGGCAAAAGCAGAGTGGATGTGGTTACACTGTCTGGACATGGGTGCAGCTCTCACTCCTGATGGGCATGGCTTACCTGGGTTATCCCACCTGGATGCTGGGGCTGGCTGAATTCTGTGAGGAAATGCTGCCTTTGAGAGCTTGTCTGAAATTAGAAAAACTCACCTTGAATAAGCGATAACAAGGATAAAGTTTAAGGGCCAGGTTGTCAAAGTATTTAGGCATTTTACTGCTATAGCTAATGGAATATCCAAAAGCCTATCAAATGCATTAACCATTAGAGAATTGCATTTTATACAAACCACATAGACTGCTAGTGCCAGACTTGTGTGCCCTTTGGTCAGCAATGTCCCCAGCACTACCTGCAAAATAAAGCCATCTACTAGGGGAGAAAAAGAGGGGAAGGTATAGCACTTTATTACATTAGATCTGAAATAGAACTTTAAGATATAATGATTAGTACAAACACTGCAGCTGGAGCAGGAGCAAGAAACGAGGAAACTACAATGAGAAAGAAAATTACAAGAGCAAGGGAATGAAGCAAAAAACAAAGCCAGAAGAATAGAGAAAAAAAATCTGTATTTAACAAAGTGCAGTCTGCAAAGTAACCAAACTCCAGAAAGGTATTTCTGGACTCGAATCAGCACTGCCAGGTCGGGGGGACACCTGGAGAAGGCTGCTGTGGGCCTGAGTTCTCAAAGAAAGTGGTGAGGTGATCCATGTGTTGCAGCTCTGGGGACCCTCACGCTGGCCTTGCGGTCATCCTAGAGTTCATTTGGGTCTGATGCCCTCATCTTTGAGGATATAACGCTGCTCCAGGCTTTCCCCTCATGTCTTGCAGTCTTGGCCTGTGTCTGCTGGGAAAACCCAGGCATCCCTTGGCCCTTCCTCAGGTGCTGGCAGTCTGGTCCATGAGGAGTCACTGCTCACATAGCTCAAGGCAACACAGATGTCTCCAGTACCACATGAGCTGAGCCTTCTCAGCTACAACCTTAACAGGTTTGCTACTCAAAAATAATTCCCTGCTTTTTAATTCCACCAAATAATGTTGCTGCAAATTTCCTACTCTTCAATAGGACAGACTGTTGTCCCATCACACAGGCAACTACTGTCCTGTCACGAAGGTCACTTGCCAAACAGCTTGGTTTCTTGAATTGTAACCTGAAACACAGTGCAGGCAGGGCAATCACTGTCTTCATCACAGCAGTGTGAGCACAACCCCATCCCTTAGGGCAGATGTTTCATATGGCAGGGGAAAGGGGGAAACATGAAGGATGTGGGTGGTGGGTAGGAGTGAGGTAATGTGGAGAGGGTGATATCATGGTACAGCCACAAGGGTTGGATGAGGGCTTAAGAATTTTTGGCTTGTTTAGCCTCATTTCCCTGGGAAACGAGGCTTACAGTATCATTTTGGGTGTATATGTGTTCACATGCTGTAATAAGGGAGAGGCTGAGCCTTCAGAGCAACCCTCATGAGGCACCAGAGATCCAGGGAGTGATCTTGACAGTGCCCCAAGAATGGAGAAAACCTCTGTTGAAGCCTGAATTTTATTAAACACAGAAGAATGTATCCACCCATGAGATGTACACTTGCATGTGTCCAGGCTTCCCTTGATCTGCTTCTCAGGCAACAGCTTGTTACTGAATTTCAGTTGCGCAGCCACTTGGGGATAAGTATGTATCTCAAAATTTGCAATCCCATATGTGTAACAAAATGTTTGTTTTAGAAATACCAGTGACTGGAAAGTAAGCATCAGCAGAAATGAAATACTGGTATATGTAATAGAACAACATCTTCTCTGTAGAGCAATGATTCCCAATTTCTTTGGCCCACCAGAGCATTGCAGCCTTCAAAATTTCAGGCAAACATCGTTCACCCTTATAATGAAGCTTTTAGCTGAAAGCATTTTTATGATACTTCGGTTGTGTAGCCAGAAATGATGAATTACCTTATCTATTATGGCCACAGCTTGAAAACACAACTGTAAATGCATTTGCTATCCCCTTATTCTAGTGCTTCTGATTCAAGCTGCGTGTTTTGGGTCCATCACGAAAGAGCAAAGATTCCCACCAGATTTATTTGTCATGCACTCAGGTTGTACAGACTGTTCCTTTGCAGGTTTTAAATGGTGAAAGTTTGGGAAAAAAGTGAAAAGTTTGTTGGATATCATGTATTTGGTTATAAAACGTGTGCTGTTGTACACAGCAATAAGGCTCTGGTGGCTGCACTGAGATTGTTTTGTCTTGTGCTCACCCTTTCTGATGCTTGTATGAGAGATGCTTTTTGGTTTTTACTTCTACCTATTTCCACATGATAGAAACTAACTTGAAGAAATATATTTTCGTGTACCTGAGTGTCAACACAGAATGGGAGATTTAATCCTTTACTTTCTGTTCCATATTTAGTCCTTTGAGTACACAGAAGAAAAACCCATGCTCATGGTGACCTACATAATCCAGCAGAGTGCCTAATCACACCTGCATGAGGAGGCTGCCTGTGGTATCAGCAAGGGAATGTGGGCACTGGGAGACCCCTGCTAGTGTTCTGTTCTGAAGGCTGATATGAGTCACTTTTACTCTCTGGAAATAGAGAGCCTCCTCACGTAACACAGCTTCCACAGTGCTGAGTATCAAGGGCACAGAAATTGATGAATCTTTTAAAATGTGTTTATCATTGGCTATATGTTTTTTTCTTATCGTGGCACTCACTTCAGGGTGACTCAAGGTGAACTTCTGCAAACTAGAGGCCAGCTGATTTCAGCCATAACTATGCCTGTGCTGTATCATGAGGCAATCAATGACTCCAAAACAAAGAGGTACATCATGAAAGGTGAGTTTAAAAAAACCAAAACCGAGCAATGAAAATCACATTGCTCAGCATCAGCAGTGAAATAATTAGACATCTCTTCAGGATGGATTTATAGACTAGTACCATTCACAGGCAGAAGCAGAACTTGCTGGGGAGGATGCTTTATAAATGCAAAATTAGTAACAGTAGTCCTAAAAACAAGACGGAGTAAGGAAGCAGAGCCTGAGGAAGCACAGAAAAATGGCACAGCTGCCATGAACAGACCAGATGTGGGCTGATCGAGGGTAATTCTTCCCAGAGTTTTCTCTTTGCAGCAGGATACTGGAATATTCTTTGGTCTTTGTGAATGAGGGTACACATGCCAGCATCTCTCTTGGTGCCTGCCTGCATTGAGGGCACAGAATAAAACAGAAAAAGAAGACAGCTTATGGGCATGCTTGGTCAGAGTGAGATGGTATTTTAAAGCCAGGGGTGTCATTTTTGGTTACAACAAACCTCAAAACTCGAGAAAATGCCTTTGACAACTGGTGTCATAGTGTTGCTTGCTGTGAGAGAGATTTCTGTATGTGCCCAAGGCAATGGGTTTCTTTGCATTGTCACATCCTCTCTTTTAGCTACTGGAGGCTACTGAAATTCAGAGATAAAGAGCTAAAACAAGAGGATCACAAGTATTTATACACAAATGAGCACCACCAGGCATTTCAGGTGGGATTTTGAGCCCCTGTGCCTGGCATGAAGCCCTGGCTGCCTGTTTTGCTCAAAGAACATTTGGCTCCTAACATACATGGGTCTAAACCCTTATTTTTAAACCTGCCCACATCCTGACACGAGTGACACCTGTAGCTGTGGCCAGCACTTCAGTGGCCACAGGGCTGGAGCATGGGGGACAGTGGATTGAGTCGGTGAGTGAGTCCCGCCTGTGGAAAAGCCACCTCGTGCCTCAGCTTCCCCATTTTTGTGACATTGTGGGGGGCGGCTGCGACCCCTCGGCGGGATGCTCTTGACCCGGCTGGCGGGCATCCGGGCAGCCCCGGCACGGCTGTCGCCAGTCCTCGGGAACCCCCACCGGGACAGGGCTCGGGGAGCCTCCCCGGACCCGAGTGCTGCCCGGCGGGGGTGTGAAGCCGGGCGTTGTGGGGCGGCAGCCGAGTCCCCTGGACGCCCCTCAGCCTCCTGCTGCCTTCAAAGGCCGCCGAGGTCGCCGTGGGGCGCCGAGGGGCCGGCGGCGGGAGGGACGGGGGCACCGCCGAGGGGCGGCGGGGAGCGGGCGGGGGCCGGGGAGGAGTCGGCCCCGGAGCGGGGGTCGGGC